>NC_135632.1:3465000-4106875 GCF_053574225.1 Canis aureus | reverse complement strand
AAAACTTTTATTAAAAACATAGGTGGCTCGGTGGTTGAGCATCTGCCTTTGGCTCAGGTCATGATCCTGGGGGATTATTCCTGTATCATGCTCTCTGCAGGGAGCCTGCTTCTCCCTCTGCCTGTCTTTGCCTCTCTCTGTGTCTCTCATGAATAAATAAAATATTTTAAAAAATAAAAAGAAAAATAAACACATAGGAGAAAATCTTCGAGATCTAAGGCTAAGCAAAGAGTTCTTAGACTTGATACCAAAAGCATGATCCAACAAAGGAAAATTGATAATTAGACATCATTAAAGTTAAAAAATTTTTGTTCTGTACAGATGCAGGTTCAGATTTAGTAGGTCTGTGGTGGTCTGAGATTCTGCACTTAGTAAAAGCTCTCAGATGATGCTGAGGCTGCTGATCCATGTCCTTTGCACAGAACAAAAATGTGCTGTACTTTTTGGGTAGCAGAGGATGTACAATTTGTAAGGCTCCTTATAATTCTAAAACTGCATGATTTAGTGAGTAAATAGATTTTGTTAACTTTATCATGTTGGCAATTTAGAGAAGTAGAGAACTCAATTTTAATTAAAAGAATGACAGAAAGCCTCAAAAGCCAACTTTATAGCTGAACAGAATGAAAAACAAAATCTTACCTTTTTGAAAACCCTTCAATATATTCTAATGCCATATTCAAATGGCACTCATTTCAATTGGTGAACCGTTCTGATGAAAAATAATCAAGTTTCAGCATCAATCTTTATTTTATATTAATCTTATGGCCATAATGTAAGCTTCTGAAATGAATATACCATTGCATTTAATTGCTTTATTTTTCATTTATGGAAATTGGTATTCTCATATTTTCAACTCATACTTTTTGACTTTATCTGAGCCCATGAGCACAACCATCAAAGTCTACAAGAAATCTTGTGAGAGTTTTAAATTTAAGTGTGCTGTTACTCTTGGGATTATTGAATAGGTTTTTCTATTCTCTGGTCTAATAGAAACTAAAATCTCTTGTCTTATCTCTAATGATGACATTTCAACTCAGATATGATATATCCAAATTTATTTCCATATGTTTCCAATCTTTCTGTTTTTATAACAAAATAAAGAATAAACTGTAGCTTGAAAGGAAGCACACATTAATTCTATTGAGAAAATAAATAAAATTCTATCAGGAATAAATGAATCCTAAAAGATAAAAAATAGTTTTTTTAATCTTAATGATATAGATTCATTCAATTGACTGCTATGTCAGTTAGAAATATCCTACTAGGGATCCCTGGGTGGCGCAGCGGTTTGGCACCTGCCTTTGGCCCAGGGCGCGATCCTGGAGACCCGGGATCGAATCCCATGTCGGGCTCCCGGTGCATGGAGCCTGCTTCTCCCTCTGCCTGTGTCTCTGCCTCTCTCTCTCTCTCTCTCTCTGTGTGACTATCATAAATAAAATAAAAAAAAAAGAAATATCCTACTAAAAATGGTTGCATGAAAAAATTTTCTCATATCTCCTTGACCAGATTAGGTCAGAAAGAAGATACATATTTTCATGTTTAAGAGAGATGTTCAATGTTCATGTTTCATGTTTCAAAGGATGAATACAGTATTCCTGGTAATATTACTATACTCTAAAGTGTTAAAATCCATGTTGATGGTATTCATAAAAGTATAGAAGACAAAAATGTTTTATCAGACAGTGTACTATAGTAAAAAGATCGAACCAAAAAAACAAATCTGCGCAGACATAGTTTAGAGGCATCCTGGGACAAGGGGGTGGTGATAGATTGTGAGTAAATGGTCACATAAAATCTAACTGATGTGATGAAAATATTCTAAAATGATTTATAGTGATTGCACAACTTGGTAAATTTACTAGAGATCATTCAATTGTACATATGAAATATAAGAGTGATATGATATGTAAAATATCCCTCAATAAGGCTTTGTGTTTTTTTTTTCAGAGCATTTGACTGATATTCAGGATACCTTGAAATATAGCACTTGTTCTGCCACTAAATAAATAGCTGTGTGACCCTACACAAATAGTGTACTCACTATAGGCCCTTATTTCATTATCCATATAAAAGGGGGAATTGGGCAGATGCACACCGAAGTATCTCTCGTCTTTTTCCATTTCAATATTCTGTGACTCCATTTTGGCAAAGTTAGCCTCAAAGAAAGTACTTTTATTCCTTGAAAGATATCTAAGTAGAGATGCTCTTCTGAAAGAAATTAAGATCGCAAAATTTACTTTAAAAATTTGCCAAAAGAAATTATAGATCCAAGCCCCTTAAAAGACCCTTCTTTTTTAAATCAATAAAGCACTGTTGCTGATGGATCATTTTCTTTGCTTTCCAAGTATATGAAATGTAAGCCACAATGCACTCAGTGCAATAATAATGTCTGTTGTAGGAAGATAAAATAATAAGAAAGAAAGTGAAGCAATTTATAAACCAATGTTTAGAAAGAAACCTGTCAGGAGGGTTTAACAATGCCTATAATAGTTCTGATTTAAATCTCCAATCATAAGAAACTTTTATTGAACACTAGACATAGATAAGAGACCACATAATATTTTGCACACATGTATGTGTATGTGTATATAAATGTATGGGTTTGTGTATGTGAATATTATATACATGTGTATAATAATTTTTTCTGATGATAAAAATAATACATTACAGCTTAAGTTTTGCAATTTATACCTTAAAAAAAAGACAATAATGCAATTAGACTCTTGTGGTTTGTGCTCTATGAATGTAGATAAGCTGAAAATTATATTTTCCAAAATCCCCTTCCTTGTATGCTTCCCGGTTAGAATCAGCTCAGTATTTGGGAGGTAGAAACAAGGCAGTAGCCATAACCATCTGGAGCTCTTTTCGTGGGGAGACACAGGGATGGGCAGAAGAGGTGCCCGGCAGGTGCCCAGCTTGCCATTTCCCTCTCTTGCTCCACATCTAGCTTTTCTTCCTGACTATGGGCCATCAGTGGCCACAGATTCACCCCCAGGTGCTTGGCTGTGGACTCACTGAGGTCATGGTTTATTTATAGGCAATGGTTTTTCACAGACCTCTACACAGATTCCCCCTTCGTGTTCCTACATTGGTGACTTGACATACTTGGCTTCTCAAACTATGACTTATTGATAACTCCATCCCTGACTCTGCAACTTCTCTTTCAAACCTTTACTTCCCCAGCTTTTCTCGTAACTCTTAATAAGTCTCTTACTCCGTAACACTCATAGTGCTTCTGCTCTCCTGACTAAATCCTAAGTGATGCAAAGTCCTCTCCAATGGAAGAAAAATCTTAAAAGAAAAAAAAAAAGAGTTGGTTTTTAATTAATTCAAAAACCCAAATATACTTATGGATAGAGGTCCAATCACAGAATCTCATCCAATAATAAAATGAAGGGAAAAAAAAGAATAGCCATGGATTCAAGCAGAGACCAAATAAAAGACTCAGCCTCATGTGTAAGCTTGAGAAGGTAATGATCACAAAAAGAAAACAAATGATGACCCACTTCTCTAAGCAGCTGTACAGAAAGAAGATGACTTGAAAGTATCCTGAGAATTCTATGAACTCTGTTTTAGCAAGAAGATGGTTTGAAGCAGAGGTACTTAAGTGAGGGAGTCTATATAGTCAAAACCATTTTCATTGTAATACTAATACTAAAGCTTTGTTTGACATTTTTAGTGTTTTGACATGTTTCATGTTCACTGGTGGTGCAAAAGCAATGATGGGTAAAACTGCTGGCACTTTAACAGGAATCAAGACAGTGACATCAAATTCTACTAGTAGACATTATATGTTTGCTAGCTGTATATGTGTGTACACACACACACAGTCTAGTTTTACTTAGTGTCCTTGGTGAAGGACTTTCCTTGGTGAAGATGTTCAGTACCTTTTTCCTTTTTTTTAAGATTTATTTATTTTAGAAAGAGAGAGTGAGTATGCATGCACAGCAGGGGAGGGACAAAGGGAGAGGAAGAGAATCTCAAGCAGACTCCACACCTAGCAGAGCCCAACAAGGGGCTTGATTTCACAGCCCTGACGTCATGACCTGTGCCAATATCAAGAGTCAGACACTCGACTGACTGAGTCACCCAGGCACCCCTCAGTACTTTTTTCAATGTCAAATAGTTTCTAAATGGTAGAAATTATATTCTAATCTGGCCAGTGTAGCTCTAGAAAAAAATTATATAATCCAATTCATTCATTCACTATATATTTTTTATTGAGTACCTAATATGAGCCAGACACTCTTCTGGGGACTGAGGATATAAAATGGTCTCCCTCCCTTGCTTCTTTCCTTCCTTCCTTCTTTCCTTCCTTCCTTCCTTCCTTCCTTCCTTCCTTCCTTCCTTCCTTCCATCCACCCACCCATCATACTTATCTCTGTATATGTGCGTAGAGAACCCTGGTTCTTTCCGGGTAGTATGATTATAGGCTAATTGCCTCTCTCTTCCTTTCCGTACTTGCTTGAGTTTGAAAAATAGTGAGCATGTTATTTTTATAAAAACAATAAAGTCATTATTCTTAAGACAAAACGTAATGTAACTCATTGCTCTTTTGAAGAAATGCAAAGTAAAATTTCAAATCTTAAACTAAAAGGAGTATAAAAAAGAGGGCTCTATTCTTTCTTGTCACACTTAAATTTTCTTTCTTCTCATTACTTACAAAGCCAATAGAACATGACATGTGGAAATTGTTTTCTAAGACTGATTTAGAAGGCAAGGTCTCCAAAATCTTCTCATCCCACACAGCAAATACTAAAGCACTTCTTTTTAAAAACATTACAAAGGTTCTTTAGAAAAAAATTAACTAAAAATTTTAGAGGTATCATTGGATCTCCAAAAAGGAGAATGCTAATGATGCATTATGCATGGAACATCACTCATATGCACACTCTGAAAATTAACCCCTTGCCTTCAGAGGAGATAAGCCCTGTGAAAGTGAAAATGGCATATCTGGCTAGTTTTTCTTGTTCCTGGGGAAAGAGTAATATACAACAGCATAAGGAATAGATAAAAGTCCTTGTCCTAATAAAATTTACATGTTTGTAACATGCAAGACAGTGTTTTTTTTTTAATTGTTGGAATTACTAAGATATTTACATTTAAATTTTTTTTGGATTTTGATTTTAATTCACATTATTTGTGTAGTGGATAGGACAACCATATGCACAAATACATTTTAACTTCACAAGATGAAAACTGATGATGCTCCAGTCTCTCTCTCTCTCTCTCTCTCTCTCTTTTTTTTTTTTTTAGTTTGGGGCAGTAGTGTTTTTCTTCCCTGCTATCACTCTATCAGTAACTACTAATGATTCACAATAAGTTGGCTGTCCTAACATGGCAGTCCTAGGAATCGGCAATAGGTCATCTGGGTTCTTAGATCAAATGGTTCTTTGTATCATAAGTGTTTGAAGAAAATTAAATCCATGGATTGAGACTATCTGTACTTCAATAAGTCAGGCCTACAACCTGGCCTGTTCAGTACTTTAGACCAGCTGTTTTCAAATGCCACTTAGAGATCAGTGCTAAACTGTCCACATAAGAATCGCCAGGAGAACGTATTAAAAAATACAGATTTTTTTTTGTCCTCCCTATGGAAAATTCTAATTTGGTAGGCTTAGAACTGGAACTAAGAATTTATATTTCTAAAGGATTCTCCAGATGACTCTTATATATAGCCAGATTTAGGAACCATTGACTTAGGAAGATACTAGAAAGTGAATATAGAGCTGTGATGTCACAGTAGATAATTTGCTGGTTAATTTACAGACATTGAGAAAAGGACATTAAGAAATATCCTGTTCTGTGTATATTCTCAGATTTCCCAATTGTAAGTAAAAAATAAACTGGGAATTTGTATTAGCTAGAACACCTAAAGACTATTTTAAAATATCAAAACAAGAGACAGGAAAATAAATTTATCATGAAGCTAAAATTCCAGAGCCACTCACAAGCATGGACTAACCCGAGTGCTGAATACTTTTGGAAGCTATAGTGTTCTGGAAGGGTGAGGAAGCCAAGCTGCAATCAGAAGGCATTTCTAGGTAAGTATATCTGGAAAGTGGCATAAAGAGATCTCAGAAGAAAGATACTTCAGTCTCCAAGGTATCAGTACATTTGTTGTGATTTCTCTTCTTGTTCTAAATAAATAATCATTTTCATACCTAATTTTATATTCATGATTTGTATACTTTTTTAAGAAAAATATGTGTCCTCCAGAAGATGCAATATTCAAGTCCCACATAACCTGTATGAATGCCTGTTTCAATAGTCAGTCAGTATTAAGAAATCACAGCAGGAATATAAGACTTATTTAGAGATATGTCACTGGAGAAGCATTAGACATAAGATCACTTAATAATACACAGTACTGGATAATCTTTGAAGAATCCTCTAAGAGGGACTGAATAGAGGGTGCAAAGGTCTGGTGGGGAAAAAAGCATGGCATCATCAAAGAATTAAAATTATTAATATCTAGAATGGCTGGGGCAAAGACTTCAAGAGGAGGTTGAGGAAAAATGAAGCCACAGGAGCCAATCACATAGGCCACATTAAGGATTTTCTACCCTGATTTGAATGAGAAAGGAGCCACCAAAGTTTCTAAATAGGAATCTGACATGATGAAAATTACATTTTTGCCAAATGTATTCTAGACTTTGATCAGTAAAATAGATTGGAAACGTTCAAACCCAGAGGCAGGAGGACAGTAAAGAGGCCGTTGAGAGAGAATGGTGATTTACATTTGGAAAGGCAATGGCTGTGTGAGACATGGGAATAGCAAGACATATTTAGGATATAGGATTTGGTGACTGATTTGATATGAATTGTGACAGAAAAAGGGAGTCAGGGATATTGACCAAATATTCTGACTTGGGCAACTGGATGGATGATGGTGTTATTTCCAGAGAGAAGGAACACAGAAGAGAAGCAAGTTTGGAGGAATGGGATTAGGGGGGATCATGAGAACAGGAATTCAGTGTTGAAAGCTGAAATTGAGGTGCCTGTGCTGTGTCCAACTAGAGAAATTCAGCAGGAGATTGGATACTGGGGCCTAGGGCTCAGGAGAGATTTGACCTGGAATTTATCTTTGAATCTATACTGGGTATATACTTGAGATTAAGTTGAATTAGGACAGTGTGTGAAATGAGAAGAGGATCCTGAGGACCATGAACATTTAAGGAATGAGCAGGGATAAGGGAGAGCATAATGGAATCCAGGGAGTGAGCCAAAGTAGTAGAATAATCAGAAATGTAAAATGTAATGGAAACCAAGGGAAGTAGAAGAAAGATACAACAGTGTAGATGTTACTGAGATGTCAGGTAGGATAAGGTCTGAAAAGGTCATCGATCCCTCAAGAGGTAGAGAATACAAGATGGAGAACCAAGTCATCACAAATGGAATCAGTGCAAAAATGCACATATACACTCTCTCCTCAGGGCCCAAAACAAGAGCGGTGGCTGATGAAAGCCACGTTGGAAAGCCCTTGGGAAATTTTAAAAGAAGTTCATGAGCCTTCAACACTGATTGCCAAATGCTTTGATCAAATAGCTTGGTTTTATCTGACAGTTTGTTTGAAAAATCCTTTTTTGTCATGCATGTTTCTTTTTGTCAGAAGTGGTAGTCAGATTTTTTTGTTGCTGTTCAAGGAAATGTGGTCACTGTATGTTTTAGGAATACATACGATGAGAACAAGAGATACAGTTCATCCTGCCTTCTACCTTCTTGTATACCAAAGGCCTAACGAGAGCATACATAGCTTGGTTCCAATTCTGTACCCTTTCCTGCTTCCCTCAGGACTCCTTTTTTTTTTGTCAGGCATCTACAATTCTTCATCAGCATGATGCGTGGGATTTTAAGGAACAATAAAATGCCATCAAAATAGGTAGATGTCTCTTCATTGCTACATTCTCAGTGCCTAAGACAATGCCTGGCACTGAGTAGGCCCTAAATAAATATTTATCAAATGAATAAATGAAAAGAAAATGGAGGAAGCTAATTTGATCTTTATGTGTAATAGAAGAATGGGGAAAAAGAAGAAAAAAAACTGCTAGAGAAAATATCCTAGAGTTTTTGCCTTTTCAGTTGCAAAAAATTATGAGCCCCCTCCCCCCCAATATCAGCTCTTTGAGAGCTTGACCACATATCTAAAGTGGCTCACACAAGTCTTAACATTCTCCAAGAGTCCCCAGATGGCAAAGTGTTGGGGGCAAGGACTGTCTCTAGTCCCTGGTAATACTCGGAAATAACAAGGTGTTCCCAACTCAAACCAAGCCTGGTCAAATATCAAAGGAGAAAAAACACAGCCATGTCAAATTTGTTTGAATTAGTGTATATATCTCGAGGGCACGATTTAATAAAAGAAACTATTCTGGGCAGCCCAGGTGGCTCAGCGGCTTAGCATCGCCTTTGGCCCAGGGCATGATCCTGGAGACCCAGGATCGAGTCCCACATCGGGCCCCTCTGCCTGTGTCTCTGTCTCTCTCTCTCTCTGTGTGTCTCTTATGAATAAATAAATAAAATCTTTTAAAAAAAGAAAACTATTCTTGGTGAATCTTAGGAAGTAGGGAAAGATTGAAAAGCAGTTGACTGTTGGTTTGTCTCTTGTTTTTTGTGATACCATCATTGGTAATGCAGGTTTCAGTTCTCAAACCTTGGAACAGGCTGAGCAGACTTGCTGGCACTTCCAACAACTCACCAGTCCTTTCTAACAGCATGTGATTGCAGCGCCACTTAATAGCCTTGTTCTCTCTGGCTAGCCTTCCAAGTCTGTGTACATGGTGTGATCCAGTTTGAAGATAAGTAGTTAGAACTAGCTGTAGAGCAGCTTTTGATAGAGGTTTGTTCGTAGAAATTCTAATATCCTTTGCTCCTTAGGAAATACTCAATATGAAATTTTAATCCAAATGTTCACCCAAGAGTCACTTTTTAATATTGCTTGCTTCCTTTCCTTTGCCTAGTAGGGGTACGCTATCTGTGTTAATATGCAATTTTGTGTTAAGTAGGAAACATTACCTCAAAAAATTAAAAAAAAAAAACAACCTTAAATGATTTGAGAACATTTGTCCTCAATAGTTCCATGCCAAAATATGGCACTGTGCAAATATTGTATTTTTTTTCAAATTACTTTCATCTTTTTAAAAGTTTTCTTTCTCCCCATTGAAATCTGTTCAATGCTATCATCAAAGCTAACCCCAGGACATCACTGTCAGTATTAAATCTGTATAAATTCCTGTACAAAATACCCTTGGGCTATTTTGTCAACTTGAAACTAGAACATTATTTTCACCAGAGGACTAGATGTGCCAGAATGTTAATTTTTAAATTGCTGGACAGATCTTAATCTGAAAGTTAATATGAATTATGTTTCCTCATATAGTGGCAGGCAGTCCAAACAAAAATTGTAAAAGATGAGTTATGATGAATTGGGTGTATTTTCGTATCTGATTATGGAAAGTGTAAAAAACTTCCTGTTTTTGTTTACTCCTTGATTAATTCAACCTTTAGTTGCTGGAAGAGGCATTACTCACAAAACCTGTAATGGTATTCTCATTGCTTATAAAGTTTATAGCCAGAGTTTCAGTTTTCTTAGAGACACATTTCCTCTGCAATAAAGTTTCTAAAAATGCATCTATAGTAGCTTTGTACTTTTATAAATGAATTTTGTCTTTTCAAATGGCTCCTCTTTACTTATATATGCCAGAACAAAGCCATGTGTATAAAGAAATTGGTTATTGGAATAAAAATTCAAAGTTCTATCAGGAAGTAAAATAAATGGTTTTAAGTGTGTGTGTGTGTGTGTGTGTGTGTTTATTTAGATTGTTTGTATGTGTTTTTAATAACTTTTCCCAATTACTAACACCAAACAAATGTTATTTTGGAGAAATGGATAGCAAATTCATCTAATGTGTCCACATATTTCATGGTTTGTCTTAGGAAAGCTGGAGGGAAGGAGCAGTACATTCAACAGGGCATTTCTATTTTAAGGACCTATATCTAAAAATACACAAAGCAACAATGCTATTGTAATGAAAATGGATAGGGATAACAATAATGACTGTTTTATAGGGTTATTTTGAGAGTTATATAAAATAAAGCAAGAAGTAAATAAAACATATGTAGTCAGAAGAGTGTATGTTTTAAGAAATATTATTATTATAAGCTCTAAACATTGATAGGCCTGAATTAAACACACACACACACACACACACACACAAATCACATCAAAAGATAACAGTCAGGCACCCAGGTGGCTCAGTCGGTTAAGCATCTGCCTTTAGCTCAGGTCACGATCCAAGGGTCCTGGGATGGAGCCCCGCAGCAGACTCCCCTCTCTAAGCATATCTGTAGGCCAGTATGACCCTGGGCTAGAACATGTTCCTGCCGTCCTCTACAATTATTATTTTAGTTTTACAAACAGCTTTATTAGGGTATAATGTACATACTGCTAAATTCACTCCCTGTAAATGTACAGTGTAGTGTTTTCTAGTCAATTTATAGAGCTGTGCAGCCATCAGTACAATCCAGTTTTAGAACATTTCCATCATCCCCCTAGAAAAAAGTTTCCTCATACGTACTTAGAGTTAATCCCTGTTCTGGTTTTCAGCCCCTGGAAACCATTACTCTGCTTTCCGTCTCTATAAATTTTAAATATTACAGACATTCCATATAGAATTATACAATATGTAGTCTTTTGGGTCTGGCTTCTCTCACTTGGCATAATGTTTTTGAAGTTTATCCCTGTGGTCGTATGTTTTGGTAGTTCGCTCCTTTTTTTCATTGCTGAATAGAATCCGTTTATGGGTATACCACAACTTTTATCCATTCCCTTCTTGGAAGACATTTGGATGGCTTGGAGTTTTTGGCTATTATGACTAGTGCTGCTGTAAACATTCATGTACATGGCTTTGTATGAACATGTGTTTTTATGTTGCATATAATCCTGGGAGTGGAATTGCTGTGCTATATAAGTTTATATTTAGCTTTTTTGTTAAATATAAACTTGTGCATACAATTTTACATTCCCACTAGCAGTGTATTAATGTTGAAGTTTCTTTATATCCTTTCATTTGTTTGTTTCTTTATATCCTTTTCAACACTTATTACTGTCTTTTTTATTATAGTTATTCTAGTGGGTGTGTTGTGGTATCTCGTTGTGGTTTTAATTTGTGTTTCTCTCATAATGTTGAGGATATTTTCATGTGCTTATTAGCCATTCTGTACCATCTTTGGTTAACTATCTGTTCAAATATTATGATCATTTTAAAAATTGGGTTGTTTTTCTTCTCATAACTGTAAGTATTCTTTACATATTATGGATGCAAATTCTTTATCAAATGTATGATTTGCAACATTTTTCCCAGTCTGTGGCTTATTTATTAATTTTAATGGTATCTTTTGAAGCATAAAAGTTATATACTTACCTACTTTTATAAGTTAACTTATTTACTTTGATATAATTTTATCTATTTATTTTTTTATGAATTCTGTTTTGGTGTCATATCTAAGAACTCTTTGCCTAACTCGAGGTCATAAATATTTATTACTTGTGGTTTTTTCTATAAGTTTTGTGGCTTTAGTTCTTGTAGTTATACCTTTGATCTATTTTGAGTTAATTTTTATGTATGATCTCAAGTAAAGTCTAATTTCTTCTTTTATTTTTTGCATATTGATATGTAATTGTGAGCATTATTTTTTGAAAGTCTGTGTCTTTTACCTATTGAATTATTTGGCCTCCTTGTCAAAAATCAGTTGCCTGTTAATGTAATTTTTTTCTGGACTCTTAATTCTTTCTCATATATATGTATCTCCATCATTATGTCAGGACCAACTGTCTTGAATACTGTGTCTTTTAGTAAGTTTTGAAATCAGATAGTGCAAGACCTCCAAGCTGTTCTTCCTTTTGTACTGCTATTTATAGCCTGTTTACATTTTAAAAGTACAAGATTTAAACATAAAGTCAATCCTGGGGTGTATTTGTGTGTGTGTGTGTGTGTGTGTGTGTGTGTGTACACATGTGCATGGGTTTTCTGTTTAATTTTGACTAAAAACTAAATTTACTACCACATTTTACTACCCCCATCTGCCAACAACAAAATCAACAACATGGAGACAAAAAACAAAGTACCTCTCAACCCTCTTCTATTCTTCTATTTTCTAGAAAATAAAGATTAGGCTCAAGTGGTAAATGAATATATGTTTTTTTGTTTGGGTATATTACTTACATTAGTTCATTTTTTGCTACTATCTCTGATAAAGTGTCTGTGTTTTACTATCGGTGAAACTTGTAAGCATCAATGGTATGCAGTTTCTAGGATACTGAACTTTTATTCAGGCAGTCTCCTACTTCTGGGGAGTTAACCACATGCATTAAATTGTACCGCATAAACCCAAGTAAGTAATTGAAAAATTCTTGTTTAGTGGAAAGATTTTTCTACTATTTGAACCAATTCTCATTTCATCCAAAACCCTTCTGTTGTCACATTTAATGCAAATAAGGAACAAAACAAAATTAAATTAAGTAAACAGAAAAGTTGTCCTTTTTGCAAAGAAACTGCTCTTGTACTACTTATTCCTGTAGTTACATGATTACATTAAATTATTTCTTTGTTATTTATAGAAATAAAGCAATATTAATATTAATATAGTTAAACAATATTGATATTAATAAAATCACATTGAAAACATATGTGGACCTTTATGTTTTTGGATTGTTATTTACAGTAGCCAACACTGATTGTTGGAAGCAATCCAAACAATCATACCATAGATGAATAAAGTACACACACACATTCACACACTCACATTCACACACACACATACACACACACATACAATGGAATATTATTCAGCCATAAACATGAATCTTCTCATTTGCAGCAACATGGATGGACCTAGAGAGTATAATACTAAGTGAAATAAGTCAGTAAGAGAAAGATATCATATGATTTCACTCATATGTAGAGTTTAAGAAACAATGAACAAACCAAGAAAAAAAAGAAACATATGAGAAAACATGCTCTTAAACACAGATAACAAACTGGTGGTTGCCAGAAGGGAGTGGGTGGGAGGATGGGTGAAACAGATAAAGCAGATTGATGACCACTGAGAAATGTATAGAATTGTTTAATCAAAACCACAATGAGATCCCACCTCACACCAGTGAGAATGGGGAAAATTAACAAGGCAGGAAACCACAAATGTTGGAGAGGATGTGGAGGAAAGGGAACCCTCCTGCACTGTTGGTGGGAATGTGAGCTGGTGCAGCCACTCTGGGAAACTGTGTGGAGGTTCCTCAAAGAGTTAAAAATAGACCTGCCTTACGACCCAGCAATTGCACTGCTGGGGATTTACCCCAAAGATGCAGATGCAATGAAATGCACCCCGATGTTTCTAGCAGCAATGTCCACAATAGCCAAACTGTGGAAGGAGCCTCGGTGTCCATTGAAAGATGATGGATAAAGAAGATGTGGTTTATGTATCCAATGGAATATTCCTCAGCCATTAGAAACGACAAATACCCACCATGTGCTTCGATGTGGATGGAACTGGAGGGTATTATGCTGAGTGAAGTGAGTCAATCGGAGAAGGACAAACATTATATGTTCTCATTCATTTGGGGAATATAAATAATAGTGAAACGGAATAGAGGGGAAGGGAGAAGAAATGGGTAGGAAATATCAGAAAGGGAGACAGAACATGAGAGACTCCTAACTCTGGGAAAAGAACTAGGGGTGGTGGAAGGGGAGGAGGGCGGGCGATGGGGTTGACTGGGTGGCAGGCACTTGGGGGGGCACTTGACGGGATGAGCACTGGGTGTTATTCTGTATGTTGGCAAATTGAACACCAATAAAAAATAAATTTATTATTAAAAAAAAGAATTGTTTAATCATATTGTACACCTGAAATTAATATAACACTGTCTATTAATAAAACAAAAACAATATTATTTCATCTAAGTCTCCATTAAAACTCCCTTTTACATAAAAAAAGTAAAAGATTATTATGATACACCCTTGGTCTTAATTGTTGTGCTCTCCTCTACCTCTCACCCCAGTATATACATACAATATGCCATGTTCAGTCTACTGGTAAGAGATCAAACATAAACATAGTGCTCCTCTTACAATATGGAAATATTAAAGCATGAATAACAAGTTAACTTATAAAGGTAGCAATTTTATTTTCTAGTTGGCTGTCCTCATTATTATCAGGTTTGTTCAAAGAACTGAGACAAATCTATTTGCTGAATCTTCTTGAGGTACTCTGTGATTCTCTTTGAACTTTAAAATGTGGAGATAATAGCTCATTAATGATTAAAAATAGAAGTAAACATTTATACTGATGAAAATCATGCAGGTTCTACTATGGCTGAGAAAAATAGAGGTCACTCTTTCATTATGTACTTCAGCAAATAGGCTCTTTTAATCTGCAAATATCCTTTTAATACCTCCCCAGATCAATTTCTCTTTTCCAATCCTTCTTTTAGAAATTGACATTGTTTCAAGTATAATATTCTGAACTCATAATTAATGTAAATTAATTATTTCAAGCTCAAAATTATTGTGCCTAAGTAAATTAAATCCAAACTGCCAATATCCAATTCTGTAAAAGCATTTAAGGATTAGATTATTCATATGGAGTTTTTTTTTAAGTCCATTAGCATAATAACTACCTGGTATTAGGCTGTATGTCCATATAAGTCCCAAGCCAACCCAAATCCAACATCTTCTGAGCTAAATCGATGTTAGATACAGGATTTTAAACTAGGAACATAAAAGCCAAAGACTAAGCCCTGGGGCAGAAAAAGTTAGAAGAAAATTCCTACAGTTGTATTTTTGGAGTCTAGCAGATACAATGTTTTAGATCAGTAGTTTCCAAATCTACATATTCATCAGAATCTCTAAAACTTTTAAAAATACAAATACCGGTATTCCACACTCAGACATTTTGATATAATTAGTCTAGGTGGGGACTGACCATCTTTAAATGATTCTAATGTACAGTCAGGGTTAAGGAATTTTGCTCTAAATAAAACCTCAATAAGGCAGCAAATTGTGATATTATGACTAATACAAGTGAGATTTTTTTAATGGGTTAACCTATATTAAAAACAATATGGATACCATTAGGAGAATTTTACTGCAGAATCAAGGTGCATTCACTGGACTGCCATGCCCGATGCTATTCATGTGATCTTATCTGTTTCACTCATGTACCCATGATCTAACAGAAAATAATCTGAAAAATCGATGTATTCATGTTGCTCATCATGTACTTGCTTTTCACATAACTTCTCAGATCAGTAGTCACTATATCATTTATACTTGAGAAATTGAGCTTTTCCAGCTAGCATTATTTTTGAGTGCCAACAAAATAAGGTTTTACTATTTGAATTTCTGTATTTCAAGTTAATTCAATTTTGTTGGTCTCCAAATACTTAGGGTTTAGTTTTTCTTAGAAGGAATAATTATTTCAAAATGTTCTCTACCATACCAGAAATGTCTAATTGCTTTAAGATATTGAATATAAAGTCATTATATTTGGTAGTGAGGGGGGCGAGGAACTGCAAGATAAAACAGACTTTAAGATATATGTTATAGAACAATTTACTAAGATTTAACTGTAGAAGTAGAGGTAATGATTTGAAGTCCATTTATGCAAAAGCAGTGAGGTCCTATGTTAAATTGTAGCACTGAAAATTGAATTTGGTGATATATACTCTTTCTTTATAAGAGTGACTATTTTATTTTATGTTTTAAGTTTTTATTTGAATTCCAGTTAGCTACCCCCCTTTTAAAAAAAAAAAAAAAGATGTGATTACTTCCTACCACAAGCATATTGAGAGTATGTGTCTTTACAAGGAAGTAAGGGGAAATATTATTCTCAACCTAAATGAATCAAATTGATGTTAAAATTGTCTATTTTGCTGCCCAAGTACTTCTATTATACTCCAAACTATAAGAAATCTTCCAACAAAAGTTATTCTGCTAAAAGCTGGTAAGATTTTTTTTCAACATCGGGGGTTAATATATTTCCCTGTGGGTTTTCAAGGTTTCTGATAACTCCACTACTATGAAAGACAATGAAATATTTAAAAAACAAGTATTTGAAAGAGAAAGAAGACAGGCCTCTGGCCTTTTTTTTATTATCATTTTGAGATTTGTCAATAAGGCTGAACACAATAAGTAGGAAGAGTTGGGTCTCTAGTATATGGCTCCATTTGGGTAAGATAAGATAGTCAGCAGTGGCTATTTGGTCATGAGTAAGACCAAGCTACTTCAGGAAGTGGTATTCTTCAATCAACACCAGGGGCCATATGTAGCAGAGCTTAGCCCTGGGTAGTTGATATAGAAAATACTCTGAAATTCAGGAAGGCTGATCATTGGAAGGTCTGTCTGTGGAAGCACAGCACCCACCCAGGGAGCTCCATATCCCTTTACCAAAAATCAGTGCTGAGCAACTTAAAACTCAGTTTATTAAAAGATCAATTTATCAAATGATGATTTCATCAAATTTATCAATCAGCAAGTGCTTATCTTGAGAAATCATTTTCTTGAATATATTCAATTAATAAATTTTACTCTAGCTATATTTTAATTAATGTTCAATTTATTAAATGCTGAGGGTCATATGGGTCATTAAATTTTCTTATGAATATGTTTTTGAAGAATAGTTCCATAAGTAGAATTTAACATTTTCAAGAAGAATCCATTTTGATCACAGTTAAGTAAAGTAAGACATATTTTTTCTGAATATAGGCTTTATATGAATATCTCAAAATTCATTTACTATATTCAAAAAGAATATTCCTTAAAACAAATTGTTGATATATTGATAAATGTATTAAATTCAGTGAATTAGTTATTCAGAAAATAACTCCTTCAGGGAATTCAAGTTGCTCTGTCTTCTGTGTGAGCTAGAATTTGGAGGTAGGAGTAGGGCTGAAATGGGGGGTATCAGGATCTGGAAAGAGTAGAAAATGGCTCTAGTTTAGAATGTAGTGAGGGCAACTCAGGACACAGTGCCCAAGCCCTGTGACTGGGGCCAGCCTGCAGGAGAAGGGATACTATAATAAGCCTGGATGAATGGAGGCATTTATAGCCTACTAAAACTCAAATTGCTCTGAAAATAAATAGTGAGGCTGGATTTACAGAGATGAAATGAGTTGACCCAGCTGTGAGAGAACTGGGGAAGGTGGAAGCTCAAAAAACAGGCATGGGGCTGAGAAATTCCACTGAGCAGGCCACATTTACACCATCTCAGACCGCATACTATCATCTCTGCTTCTTCCAACTCATGGGTTATCCCAAGGTAGGAGACAGTGCAAGTAGGATTTGGCTGAAGCTGCAAGCACTTGCTTCTGTATAGATTTCTGCCCTTCAAAGGAAGCAACATTTGCAGTTCTTATTTTGTTTCAATCCCTGGCAATGAATATGGAGCACGGTACTGGGCACACTGAAGTAGGTAAAAAAAAAAAAAAAATCCTGTTGATATAGTAATATGCGGACTCTTGAAAACTTTTGTCAAGTCATTTGAGGCTTTCCCATGACAAAAATTCTGATTTATGCTTTGTATGGCAAATTCTCCAGTACTCGAGAATCCCATATTCCATAGGCATGTGTTTGAGAAACAGAGGTGCTAAAGTCAGACTTTGACCTTTGAGGAGGATATAAAGTTACATTACAAGATACTTGATTGAAACCATGTTCTTTGCACTCAGGGTGCTGAAAATTCAGAGGAGGTTTAGAAATTCCTGAAGTCTAAAAAGCCCCAGGCACTTCCCCAAAGCCTTAGGTGTGGTTTTATTTAAGTTATAAATAGCTATTACTGGTAAAGCAAAGGTGTAGCCATTTCCTCATGTAGAAATGTTTCCAGGCTTTAATTAATATAATACAAATTAGGAACACTTCAAACATGAAAGAATTATTCAAAACCAAAATCTGTTTACCTCATCAATACTGCCTCAAGGCACATAGATTTATAATAGATAGAAACATGTTCAATAAAAAGTACCAACTGAGGCAATTACATAGTTGCTGTGGAAATCCAAATATTGGGCTGATATAACTGGAATAGAGAAAACCCTCGTACTCTGGAGAGAGAACCTTTTTGAACTGAAATCTGGGGACTGTGCCATATATGAAAGAAAGATAGAGCATAGCATTTTAGGGCTGGAAAAGCCCTGAGGTCACCTAGTTCCAATCATAGGTTCTTCCTCATATTTCTCATTTCCCAAATAAGAAAACAAAGGCAAAGAGCCTACTCAGTGTCACATAGTCACAGAACCAGAGCTAGAGTCCAAATTCTGTCCAGCAGCAAGAAAGCTATCTAGGGTTCTGGGCTTATGTGCCTTCATGTCTAATTATTCTGTGTCATAGTAGAGCTAGTGTAGGGTCCATGGTTGGAGCTCCATCATTAGGAGGATGACTTTTTTTTTTTTTTTTTTTTTTTAAGCTATAGAGTAACTATGGAATAGTTTTTAGTGCTTCTCATAGGCAGGAAAGGGTGATACGTGAGCCACTGCCAACTGTTTTTTACCTTCTCTTCTACCAACTTCTATGAGTTTCCCCCAGATGGACATGTAAGTAGACTACAGTTTTGAATGCATATGATTTGTTTTGTGAGTGTGGTTGTGTTTTGAGAAATACTATTTTTTAAAGTATATGAGTGTGTAGTACGTATCTGAACTATGGATTAGATATGGGTCATTCTGTGTCTGGGCACTTGGTGTGTAGCTGTTGTCAGGTAGAGAAGTCATCTGCTGGAAAGAAACTTGCAGTACGTCTGCTTTATGACAGTAAAAGGATGATGAATTTGAAGGTTATTTCACTTGATTTTTGTACCCTATCCTTGGAGACCCTTTGGAGATAGAAAATCCAGAGTAGGCATTCATATTCTTCATAATGTCTCTGAGTACTAAGCAACTTAAAACTCAGAAGAGGAACTCTTACATAGGCAGGAAATTCTTTGTAAAATTTCGGTAAGCCAATCAGTGTCCTCTTTGTGAATTACTGCCTGGTTTTCTCATAGATAGTGGGGTAGTGAGTAGGGTAAGAAGAGAGATAAAAGCGAGTCCTCGAGTCTGACACTCTGGGTGGAGTCTTGACTAGGCTGTTTACCAGCGTGTGATTTGGGGAGAGCTCCTGGTTTTGTCTTTGTTTTTGTTTTTGGTTTTTTTTGTCTGTTTGCCATTAAATCTACACATAGATTCTTCCTTGAGAAACTGCTTGAGAGACAGACATAAATCTAAAGACCTCCCCAATGCATCTCCAAGGCAATAACTGTCACAAATTTCTATTCTTTCTGACTCTGGTGCAGATAAGGCTGATAATGGCTCATAACAAATATTAGTTGAATGAATTCATGGATACATACCTATGTAATTAACAACAAACACCTAATATTTGAAAGATACTTCATACTTTTAGCTTGTTTCACCTCAATACCTTGTGAAGTGAGTATTTTTATCTCCCTTTTCAGTCGAGGGTATTGAAGGTCAAAGAAAAGGTTGAACAATAGTTATGGATCAGAAGTAGAAAGCGCCACCTTTGAAGCACATGGCTCTGACTCCAGAGACCCACAGTTGCAACTTACACAACTACAAAAAGCTACATGTCATTTCTGAAGATCCAAGAATAACTGTTCATCTCTGTTTTCAGCAGTATAGGCTCAGCATGACAAATTCCCACCAAAATGATTTAGATCTGACCTCAAAGGAATACTCTACCATGGGAGGAGTTTGGTACTTATCATGGTGCAATTCCATGATCATTGGAAAGGGTTATTTGTATAAATATTTTAAGGCATTAGAGTTCCAGTGGAGCCTGTACTCAATGCTTGGATTACACAGGAAGGCTTTTGTAGTGTAAACTAATTCCTTAAGGCAATGTGCATCATTCCCCAGGAGAGAACACCTCTCACTCTTTGACTCCAACTGAGGCTTGTGATAGAGAGACTGTGAATTCTCTATGGGCAAGACATCCCCATGAAAGATGTTGCTGGAGAAAATACAGAATTAGGGACAACAAACCAAGAAACAAATATGGCCACTGCCGATATAATTCTCATGGAGCTGACACTAAGATTTGGTTATTTAAAAAAGATTAATTTATAATTTTTCTTGCAAGGGCATTTCTAATTAATAAAGTTGAGGATGTCTGAATAAGAGAGTCGATATTTTTAAAAATATTATAATCTATGTATTTCCCTCCTAACAATCTGGGATAAATTCAGATTTTTTCTTTTGGAAGAAAAAGTGGAAGTATATTTTTTCTCCTTTTTCCTTTTTTTTTTTTTTTTTAAGATTTTATTTATTAGTGAGAGACACACAGAGAAGCAGAGACATAGGCAGAGGGAAAAGCAGGCTTCCTACAGGGGGACCCTGATGCGGAACTCAATCCCACGACCCCGGTATCACCAACCTGATCCAAAGGCAGACGCTCAACCACTGAGCCACCCAGGTGTCCCTCTCTTTTTTCCTTTAAAAAAATCCAGGATTATATCAGGATTATACTAACCACATGTTAAATTTTTAAATGTATAACTGAATATACAACAATATCTATCACTACAATTTTTGAACTAAAATTTTATACCAAAATATAATGTGGAAAAAAAATATATAATGTGGAAAGTTCCTGGACTTTTTGTGCCTCTTTGTGTTGGAATGTGCTCTCTTCCTCCCACCCCTTCTGCAGGGTAGACTGTCATTCCTTTCAAGGCTCATAGTGAAAGTTGTGATGATTTCTGCTCTCCCTTTGGCAGAATTAGCTGTGTCTATAGCATTTCTGCACAAACTGCAGTCATCAGTTTTCTGGAAATATTGTCATTATTTGTACCTCTTGCCCTTCCTGATCTCTGAATAATGAGAGCAAGTTATCTTATTGCCTTGAATATTATATTAGGACCTAAGCCCTGGGCTCAAAGAATGTTTGCTGAGTGGATGATATAGGCACAGTCAGGTACCCTCACATTCTCCCCACGCTACCTGAGGTTGAGATACAGTGACCTGACACAGACTCAAACCTGACTGGACCCAAGCAATAGGTCAAATCTCACATCTTCTTTAATTTTGGTAGAGTAGGAGTTGCTGATCCTAAATTATTTTCGTAGTTCAATCATCTACTATCTCTGGATGTCTTATTAAACTTCAAAAAGCTGTACCTTCTCCTACCTCATGGGAATGGTGGAAAATAAATAAGACCACATCTAAAGAACCAGGATTTCTTATTGGAGAGTACATTATTATTATCATATCAAGCAAGCTCTCCTGAGAGCTGAAAAATCTACTCCAAGAAGAAAAAAACAACCTGGAAACATTTTCATCCTACCAGTGCTGTTTTCTATTATTAAACAGTACACATCCTGTGAACCCCTATGGTATGATTCTAGAAGAATGAAGCAAAAGGTAAGATAAATGTAAAAAAAAATAAGCCTAAGCACTATTTTTGTGGAGGGCCACTGATTTTTGTAACTCACTTCTAGGTGTGCAGAGGTATTTAAAATAATTTTTTTTTGCCTTCTTTGAGTTGGAGGAACGCATACTGATATGTAAACCATACATAATTTCTAATGAAGTGCATTAAAAAAATACAACTGGCTTTTCAGGTGGTTTTGAAAAATCATGTTTGAGTCAACAAGTTATTTGGAAAATCCCAATGATTCTCTGTTACTTTGCATTTAAAGCACCCTTACAGTTAGTTTTTCTCATCTATAAAAATGAACTGTGGCACAAAATAATCGTGAATTGCTGAGTAAAGAGCAACATTCCAAAATATGTGTATTCTTATGAATTGTAATTTATGGGAAAAGTACCAATTTGGAATCCAGTTTATCAGGAGAATTTCAAACAACTTCTTTCTTTCTCTGTTTTTCCCCAGCTTTCCACAACACTACAAGCTCTTATTTCTCAATTTTCTGGCTCTCTAAATACTTGGGTCCCAACTATGTTTTTACCTGAAAACTCAGTTAGAGATGACTTTCTGGCACCTTAGAAGTGACATTCAGAAAACTTAGCCATTGCCCCCTGCCCTCCCCTGTAGAATTAACAGAACAAGATCAGACAGGCCATCATTTCACTTACCATCCTTGACTCTGTTTCACCCAACTCTGTTGACCTAACCTTGACACCAGTCCATGTGACCTGGAAGTTGGATATATAAGCACAGAACGATATCATTCATGGCACAGTCGGAGGAAGAGCAGCCTTCTTCCTGATGGATCAACCACTCTCAGGAAAAGCAGGATAGAATCACTGTTACGCTAAACACTTTACAAATATAAACATGTATTTAAATAAAGTAATGGAACCATTTGCCTTTATTAGGGCACTACCTAGTGAGTGAGAGTGGGGGTTAACATAGGAGAGTAAGAACAACAAATGGGTTTCCTCAGAGTTCCAAGAAATGGTAACCACTTGTAGCAAAATCTGGGAGAGAGTGGTTGAGCCCCACCCAGATCATGTGTTCTTTTGTCCATCATTATGGAGTACTAAGTTCACAGCAAGTACCATACAAGACTCTGGGAGACGCAAAGTTCAATTGTAAAGATGGCAAATACATAAGTACAAAAACAGAAAGGGTAGAGAGAGAGAGGTGCATTTAAAAAGGCATAGAGGAAAAAACAATCACTTATGCTAGGAGCAGAGTGCATCCAAACTTACTCAAGTCACCTGGGAAATGCTCCAAATCATTTTTGGAAATGCCCTTATCTCCTATGAGTCTTCCCTTCTAACAAGGGAAACAGTGGGTCGGCTGGGATCATCATATAGAAAAGCAAATGTTTTGTAGATGTTTCAGTGCAGACTAAAGCCTCCTGGGTTTGGGTGGGCACTAATCTTGGATTAGGAGTGGGTAGGATGGAATTTGAGTACTGAGTGTCTCTGATTTCTTCTTTATAATAACCTGATTTTGGCAGTAATGGATGCAAAGGAAAAAAAATGCACTTCAGCTATTTAAAGAAGCTTTAGAACATAGATGCTATAGAGCAGCTCCATCCAACAGAACTTTCTGTGATGATAGAAATGTTCTATGACTTCACACTCCAATGAAGTTGCCACTAGACAGAAGCTACTAGCCACATTTCAAGCCACTTAAAATGTGATACTGAGGAAATCATTTTTAAATTTTATTTAATCTTAATTTAAATTTAAGTCTAGCCATATGTGGCTAGTGGCTACATTACTGGGCAGTGCATCTTTACAGCATAGAAGACCTGATCCCAGAAAACTGAGATGGAATGGCCAATCGAGCATAACTAAATTAACAAGTATGAGTTATTTTAAAATACAATTGGGAGAAAGTTTTGGATATTATAAAGCTTAAGTCCGAGTATAAGTATTTTAAACATCCCAAGTATATAGATACGCAGTTCATTGATTAGCATTAACCAGTCAGCTGTCAGAGGCCTTATGATAGTTGTCTTCTAACTCACATTCCAACATCCCTATGATTAGATTCTGTCTACCAGTTACCATTCAAGCTGAGTCCTCCCTTCTGACTTGGTAAGAAGAGCAATTGCAGGACACCTTGGTGGCCCAGTGGTTGAGCATCTTGCCTTTGGCCCAGGCCATGATCCTGAGGTCCTGGGATCGAGTCCCACTTCGGGCTCCCCGCATGGAGCCTACTTCTCCGTCAGCCTGTGTCTCTGCCTCTCTCTGTGTCTCTCATGAATAAATAAATAAGATCTTTAAAAAAAAAAAAAGATTAATCGCTTTCTTATAGATCACATGTCTGAAATAGATTGTCTTAGATGCACTAAGTCTAATTCTTATATATGAAAAATTATAATAAGGAAGAAATTTTTAAAATTTGAATATTTTAGAAGGAAAAGTGAAGGCTGGGATTCCCTGCTGTAGGAAGCTAATATAGGCCTGAAGATACTGACCTGAAAAAAGTAAATAATACCCTTAAGAGCTGACTTGTTCTTAGGATGTGAACAGAAAGCTAAGGAGGTAGATTTGGGGAAATATGTTTTTTTTTTTAGGGGGGGAATATCTTTTAAATCAACTTGTTTAATTTCTAGACCGAGACTAAAACCATCAATGCCTAAAAAATCATATAATCTGTCAATTAAAGGTAATGTTTCCCAAACCTTCATGTATACAGCCAAAAAACCCAGATGTGCAAATTAGAAAATCATATAAAAGTAATTTCTTGATAGGAGAACACAGTTGGGGAATTCAGAATATTTATTTAATATTCAATAATAGTATGTTTCTTGACTATTTATACTTTTCCTAATTCCTTAGGCTCGGATAGGGGCGGCCACTATCAAGAATTATAAATATGCTAATACCGTGTATCTAGTTTTGAACCTAAATCTAAATACTGCTGGAGTAGTTAGGGTTTTGTAAGAGTCTGACTGGAACATTTCATTCCAAGCAAGCTTTTTTTTTTTTTTTTTTTAAATGTTGCCCAGATGAGCTTCAACTTATAAATAAAGAAATAAAGTAAAATTTTTCTTCATATCAACCTCCATTTTTTATTTGGGAATCTCTGTTTAGCATGGGATCAATATAACTATTGCCATTTTATAAATGAGTCAACTTAGACACTAAGAGATAAATTAATTGTCAAGGAATAGTAGAGATCACATGCTATTTGTTTTTATCTTTAAGAATTTATATTTTCAAGACATAGCTAAAGAAACAGTATTCTTAATTATGAATATATAAACTCAAAAATATATATAGATATATTGTTGTGACTTTTACTATAACGGGAGACTTAAAAGAGTTTGTCTATAATGAATTGATTTTATTACTTCTCTTTTGTTTGAAAGACTCCCTAAACCTAAAGGTTATTGCAACTCAGTAAAGGAGCTCTATTGAACATTATATAATTTGATGAGATGTCATATTCAGATGGTTTAAAATTCTAAATTATGCCTGAAGATGAATAAAATACCATGATTCTATAAACACAATTTCAAATAAAGCTTGATACTAATAAAAAATTTTTTAGGAATATAAATATTAAGATCAGATTTTTTATTATATATGTAAGGACTTTGTAGGTGTTAGAGATTCTTTCTCTCTTCTTTTGTCTTTTTAAGCCTTTAAGTCTTCAATCATTTCCACCAGGCTGGGGCAGGGAAGGAGACAGGTTTTTTTTTAAAAAAAAAAGGGAGAAAGAGGATGATTTCTTCTGTCAGTTCCTTACTTCAAAGAATATAGTTTTTAAAAAGATTATTAGATTAGATTATCTATTATTAGATATTATAGATTTAAAAAGATTATTAAACATTGAACCTGAAGATACTGAGTTTTATTTTTAAAAATGTTTTAAAGATTTTATTTATTTATTTGAGAGAGAGAGAGGGAGAGAGAGAGAGAGAGAGAGCACGAGCAGGGGGAGAGCAGAGGGAGAGGGGGAAGCAAACTCCTTGCTGAGCAGAGAGCCCAACACAGGGCTTGATCCCAGGACCCTGGGATCGTGACCTGATCTGAAGGCAGATGTTTAACTGACTGAGCCACCCAGGCGGCCCCAGCCTTGAGTTTTAAGCTTGCAATACTAGCCATATAACTTGGGTGTTTGTATCTTTTCCACTGTTTCGTATGTCCATTGGGAATGACGGGCGGAAGGAAGGAAGTGTTTATGATTTAGACGTTGCCTTTGAAATGGAAGCAAATTCAACCCCTATTGTTCAGGAAAAGTTGAGAATCAAGCTAAGAAGACCAAATGCTTAAGTCAATTCCGGGGTGAGATGCCTGGTAAAGGACAGACTCAACTCATAAATGGTAAAACAGAGAAAGAATCAGATTCTAAGAAGAGATAAAGTGAAACACACCACATAAAAGCAGGAGGGAAGGAGAGTGCAGGACAGCTGGCTTAGAGGGACTGTGTGGCTCATGTGATCAGACACAGAGTGTTACGGTTTTATGTTGAATGGAACGTGCCAGTGATATAATGAAGCTGGCTTGTATGACCCATAAAAATTTCAGGAATCTTGAGAGCCAGTTGTTTCACTTTCATCTTATTAATGTATGAGAATATGAGCCAATGTTCATATTAGAACTATATCTATCTTCAGTTGCAACTATGGGGGCTATGCAGAATTTACAATGGAGAGTAGTATCTATTTTAATATCATTTCCACAAATGTTTTACAAATGAACATTTAGTGTAATAAATATCACTTTTATCCTTGACTAGTCTTGGACTCCTTTCTCAGTACTCTGGATCTTATCTGGAACCCAAATCCCTCCTGGAACTTAACTCCATATTAGAGTAAAAAATTCCCTTAAGTGTTTTCAGAGGTGTTGGCAGCTTTCCTCTCTGTCCCAAGGATAAATGGTCCATTTGTCCCGGTAAGATTGTTAGAAGTATTTGAAGGCATGGCCTGAGGTATCTCTGTGGCACCATTAATAAGAAGTCCTTGTTCTTTGACACACTGAGCTCTCTTTATTAGAGAACAGGAAAATAATAACTGCATTACCAACACCTCAGTCACTTCCACACTTCAGTTTGAAACATAGTTGCCTTTACTGACAACCATTCATTTTGAAACAAATATTATTCTAAACAAATGATATGTAATAACTTTTGGTTTAATCATGGATTATGATGTATTTTCACTCTAGTAGTGACGAGTCTCCTATGGCATGTTTGGAAAAGGCAGGCCAGAGTTCAGTGTTGCTTCTACCTCTGTACCCCAGTATCCTCATCTATCATATAGAGAAATAACAAAACTGATATTAGGAAGATTAGGTCAGATCGTGTACATCACATATTTATTTCAGTGTATAATGCAGAACAAACACACTATATTTAATACTATTCTGCTATTCTTTCTTTCTTCTTTCATTCATTCTTTGATTCTTTCTTCCTTTCTTTCTTCCATTCAGCAGCTAACCAATTGCACGCATACTAGCTTCCAGGCACTATGCTTTATGCCGATGAGAGATAAAGCAGCTTACAAAAGAAATATCCACTCTGTCATCATGAAATTAATTCCCAACAGAAAAGTTAAATAAATGAGTATTTAATAAGTAGAGGGCCTAATATTAATGTCTTGACTGGAAACCTAGGAAAGGCTTCCCAGTGTATAAGGTATTCAAATGGAGACCTTGAAGAACAAGCAGATTTAGCCACGTCAAATGGGAAAGAACATATCCAGAAAAAGACGTGTCAGGCTCCAAAGCCTAAACACTAAAGGTGTTTCTTAATAAACCAAAATGAACAAGGGGACTTGTTTCTGGTAGTGTGCAGCAGACTTCTTTATTTGGCCTCGTCTCACTCCACATTTTTAAAACAACAGTTTAAATAAAAATATAAAGAGTGACTTATTAAATCCATGGTGATTCAGATTCGGGAACGAGAGTATAGAATTCATGTCTTAGCATCATCTGAAGGCATTTTTTGATAGCACTAGAAAAGGCTACCAAAAGTAATGGAAGAGTGGGCTAAATGGAACAAGATGAAATTGAACAGAGATAAGATATAATTGGGTCCAAAGAGTCGACTACAAATGTATAAAATGGCTAAGCAGCAGCATGAGCAAAAAGGATATAAGGGTGTTAGCTGATATTAAACACACCCAGCAGTGCAATATGACTGCTTAATAAGCAAAGGTGATCTTAAGATGCATTAAGAGGAGAACAGTTGGCCATTGAACAATATGGGTTTGAATCACACGGGTCTACTTATATGCAGATTTTTTTTTATAAATACAGTACAGCACTATAAATGCATTGTCTCTTCCTTATGTTTTTCTCAATAATATCTTATTTTCTCTATCTTACTGTATTGTAAGAATATAGTATATAATACATATTTTGTACATATTAATACAAAGTCCATGATAATGGACTGTTTATGTTATTGGTAAGGTTTCTGGTCGATAGTAGGCTATTAAGTTTTTGGGGAGTCAAAAGTTATATATAGATTTTCAACTCTTGGGCGGTACGGGGGCTTGGCTCTCCTAGTCCCTACATTGTTCAAGGGTCAACTGATAGGTTATAGCATAAAGGAGGAAAGAACTTGAATGTTCTGTTTGATTATGGGTTTTGCATGAAGGGCCATGGGCTCCTATAAGTGAATTTATGAGGAGAAAGGTTGAGGTAAGTAAAAACATTTAGTTAGCATGGATGAGAAAAGACAGCAATATGATGAATTGGATAACTATATTCCATTAGCTTAACAGCAAGTGGCAGAGGTACGAGAATTATTCTGGATGGTCCCAAGAGACAGAGGCAGGACATGTAAGAGGCCTAGAGCAATAGATGCTCATCAGAAACCATCCGAGCAAACTATGTTTAGTATTTTAAAATTGTGAAACATAACACACATCCAAGACAGCATAAAGGATAACTATGCAGTATAGGAGAATATAATCACTCCCTAAGATGACAAATAGAACATTTCCCGCACCCCGGTGGACCATATGTGTACTTTCTTATGTACTTTCTTTCTAAAAACAAACACTACTTAGACTTCTGTGATAATTACCTCTCAATCCTTCTTTATGGTTTTACCATTTTTGTATGTATCCTTAAATCATTTAATTTAGTTGTGTCTGCTTTTAAGCTTTATTGAATACAGAGTATATGCTCCTTTTGTTATGTTCCTTTCATATATTTGCAAAACTTCCTCACAGCTTGCATAGCTTCAGTTTTTAAAATTTCATTATTTTTTGGTTAGGGGTTGAGCCAGATATTGAGGGGCTTGAAGCTAATATTTGCTTGTCTCCTTTAAGAAAAGGAATACACAAATATTATTATTGTTAATTTTACAAAAGCATCTGTCCATATGAACACATTGCTAAATCATCTCTCAGCCTTTGAAGACATCAGGCAAACTTCTTTTGCTTTATGTAAAAT
This sequence comes from Canis aureus, assembly GCF_053574225.1. Classification (NCBI taxonomy): domain Eukaryota; kingdom Metazoa; phylum Chordata; class Mammalia; order Carnivora; family Canidae; genus Canis; species Canis aureus. Next base: position 4,078,056 of record NC_135632.1, on the reverse strand, counting down.
ACACTTCTGCACATGGTATTCTGTTGTAAAAATATTCAAAAATTTATTTATCCATTCTAAGGTTGCTGGACTTTTGGTCTATCCCTAAGTATTGGGGCTGTTACAAATAGAGCTTCCAGAAACATAAACATATGTTCTAGGGTAGCACTGTCCCACAGAACTCCAATGATGGAAATGTTTTATATTTGTGTTGTCCAATACAGTAGCCACTATCCATATTTGGATATTAAGCTCTGGAACTATGAATAGCACAACTGAGGAACTGAATTTAAATAAAAAATTGATTTAAAAAAATACTTATTTATTTGATAGAGAAAGCGAGAAAAGGGGCAGGAGAGGGAGAGAGAGAATCCCAAGCAGACTCCCCACTAAATGTGGGGCCCTAAATAGGGCTCAATCTCATGACCTGTGAGATCATAACCTAAGCCAAAATATGAGTCCTGTGCCTAACCAGCTGAGGCACCCAGGTGCCCCTATTTAATTTAAACTTAAGTAGATATATGTGGCTAGTGGCTACTGTATTGAACAGCACAATTCTAGGGGATATGCCCAAGAGTGGAATTGCTGGGGCGTGAGGCATGTATATATTTAACTCTTGTAGATGTTCCCAGACTGTTTCTCATTAACTCTTGGCATTGTCAGATGGTTTAATTTTGGCTACTCTTGTGGGTGTGTAGTGGTATCTCATTGCTATTCTAATTAAGATTTTCAGATATTAATGATGTGATATACCTTTATATATATGTGTGTAGTTATTTTGATTTTCTCTTATATGAAGTATGACTTTAAATCTTTGGTCATATACTATTGGGTTGTCTGTCATTCTCTTGTTCATTTAGTGGTGTTCTTTGTAAATTATATATTCTAAATGCAAGTTCTTTGTTGCTGATATATTTTGGAAATATCTACATACAAAGTTTTTTAAAAAAACATTACACAAATCTTGCTGCATACCAGTTAAATCAGAATGTGTGTGGGTAGAATTGGGTCAGTTTTAAAAGTTTTGAAAGTTCCACAGGTGATACTAATCTGCCAGTGTGAATAGATAGGAGTTAGAAAGAAATGATTTGCTAACCATGAAAATTATTTCTCTAAAGCAGTTATGATAGTGCATGTATGGACTATCTCTGGAGTCAGTTAGCCTGAGTTTGCTTCTAGACTCTGATAGACTTTTCTATGCTTCAGTATTTTCATCTGTAAAATTGTATAATAAATCTACCAGATAGTCTTTGTGAATACTAAATGAGAAATTATATGTAAAGTGCTTAGAGCTGTGTGTGGCACATAGCAAGTGCTCAGTAAGTATTAGTTATCATCGTATTATCATCACCATCATTATCATCATCAAAAGATTAAATTACCTGCTTTACAAAGTAGCGAAAGCCAGTATCTCCTTTAATGAGAAAGCATCATAAAACTTTTACTAAATCAGAAATGAGGCAAGGATGCCTGTCTTCTCCAGTATTTAGAATTGTTCTAGAGGTATTAGCCAATACAACCAGACAAGAAAAAATAAAAAGAGGTGGATAAAAAAGAATGGATAAAAAAGCAAACTATCTCTATTTGATGATGATATGATAATATACCTAGAAAACCCTAATCAATGATTTTATTTAAACAATAAAATAATTCAGTAGTGTAGCAGAAATAATATCAACAGGCAGAAATCAATATCCTTAATATATACAAACAATAACCAGTTAGAGGACATAATGGTAGAAGAACCTCATTTACAATGAAAACAAAGAAGATTGAATATTTTGGAAAAAACTTAATGAAAAGGCATAAAATATGTAGGAAGAAAGCTTTAAAATCTTTCAGGACAAAGATAACAAGAGTAGACTAGCAAAAATGGAAAGACATACCCTGTTCTCATCTCAGATGGGAGAATTAAACATTGTAAAGATATTATCAGTTTTCTCTGAACTAATTTATAAATTTAACACAATCCTGATAAAGCTTTTTTATGGAGTTAGGCAAGTTGAAAGTGAATTACATATGAAAAAAACAAAAGTTCAAGAATAGCATGGAAAAATACTGAAAAGGAAAAAAAAAGTACTGAGGGTAGGGGAACCAGCCCTACCAGACATTAAAACTCACTATAACAGCCTCTCCAATTAAAACAGTGAGATACTAGTGCATGAATAGATAGTGGGATGGAATAGAAGGCCCAGAAATAGACCCAAGTAGGTATAAGATAAAAATGATACCTCAAAACACTGTGGGTAATGATGGACTTATAAATAAATTACTTTTTAATGGGTAGCCATCTAGAAAAAAGACAAAATTATATTCATACCCTAGATCAAATACAAAAATAAATTCCAAATGTATCTGGAATCCAAATGTAAAAATTAAAACCATACAAGTAATAGAATAAAACATGGGCGAATTCCATTTTAAACTGGTTTTCTAACTATGACTCAAAATTCAGAAGCAAGTAAATAAAAGACTGATAATTTTTACTGTAAACAAATTTGAAAAGTATGCATTGGAAAAAAACTACCATAAACAGAAGATAACTGACAAACTTGGTAAATACCTTTGCAATATACATCACAGACAAAGGAATAATATCCCTAATATATAACTCTTAAAAATCACAGGATAAAGGGACAAAAACCTGATAGGAAAATAAGGAAAAGATATGAACAATTTACAAAAAAATAAAAAGACAATAAGTCTCTTACACATATGAAAACTATTGAGACCCATTTATAATCACATAAATATAATTTAAAACAATTCTGAGGTTGCATCCTCTCAGGCTGAGAGACATTTAAAAACATAATAATGAGGTTGTGAGGAAAAGAGCCTTCTGTTAACATATTGCTAATGGGAGTGGAAACTGGTATGACCCTTCCGGGAGAGAATTTGGCAATTCCTAACAAAACTACACTTATTTTTGACACAAAAATCCTAATTCTAGGAATTTATTCTAAGATACACCTCCAGCAATATGAAAATACAGATGCATAATGTTTACTGCAATATTTTTTAATTGCAAAATACTAGAAGCATCATAAGGCCCATATAAGAGAGTGACTGAATTAACCATGGTGTATCCACAGTATGGATAATTGCACAGCTATAAAAAATGAAATATCTTTATGAACTGATACGGAGTGACTCCTATGATACACCATTTAATGGAAAAAGTAAAGTACAAAAGCCTATATGTAAAGAAGAAGGAAAAATAAGAAGTTATACATGTATCTGCTCATTTGTGCAAAAAGATATACAAGGTAGTTAAACCAAAAACAATGAGATTGATTACTTAGAGGGCACAGATAGGTAAAGGAAAGAATGGGAAAATGGGAACACGGAGGAAGGAATGAGGGAGGAAATGAGGGAGGAAAGCACATATTTAATGTAGTTCTGACTCTTAGAATCATGGTAATGTTTCACATACCCAAACATAAATAATTGAAATCAAAAAGAAAGTGGGAGGAACTCAAAACGTAATATAAAATGAAAGGAATTAAAATGAAAATAACCTAAATAAATGGGAGAGATTGTATTTTAGCCATAAACTGTAAGGTTAAACATAAAAAAAACTATACAAAATTATTATACTCTAGTCAATACTTTTTTTTTCCTCACAAGAGTGTAGGTTTACAGTTTTTAGACTACTTTATATGTATACCAGAATTGACCAAATACCTAAATACATTAGTGGAGAGTGAGAGCCAGTTGTCTCGCTGTCAGAAAAAGAAATAACAAACAAGAAAAGGGAAAGGCACGAATGAATCCTATGGTATTTGATTGGACTTGGAATTTATCAGTACAAACTCATAGTATTAAATTATTTAGACAGAGAGACTGTTATAGAAATATAGATGTGTACATGAGTATACATCTATCTGTTTCCTAGATCTGCCCAACAAAGTCTAAAAGCAAGAAACTCCAGTAGCAATGAGCATACCTAGAATCCAATGTTGGTTTCTAAATACCATTTTTCAATAAAAGAAACCAAAACTCCCTGAAAAAATAGCTGATTCTAAGGATGGGTCAGTAATAATACAAGATGAGGCTGGAATCTTTTGTACTGCTAGAAAGTAAGAAAGATGAGGATAGGACACTGGATGGATCTGGCTTCATCCTGAAAGAGCTTCCAATAGTCAACAGTAGGACAACTGGAGTAACAAAATAAGGAATAATGAATAGTATGGCTTATAACTTCTAGATTAAAACAAAATCTTTGAGCCCAAAATGACATGAATAAGTAAGCAAACAAAGGGGAAGAGATAGCGTTTTCTTACAGGAGGATTTCAATAATAAATATAGAAGAAATGATATAGAAAAATTATCTTCATATAATCATTGCAAGCAAGATTCATCAATTAATGTTGAAAGTAGTGGACAAAAGTATACATGAAATGGAATATTTGCATAGTTTCATAATGTCATCTCTCCATAAGATACTTATAAATTATAAGGGGAAAAATAGTAGCTTTGCATGGAGAAACCTGGAATATACCACCTTTACAAAAATCACCATGATAAGACATATCAACATCATGTACTTCTTGATCTGATGAGCTGGGAAGGGCAAACATCACTTCTGTAGTACTCTTGCCAAAAATGCATAATTTCAATTTAATCAATAGAAAACATAACACAATTGAAGGATATTCCAGAAACAAACTAGCCAGTAGTCTAAAAACATCAGTCATAAAAGACAAGATTGAAGAACTGCTGCGGGTTAGAAGAGACTGAGGAATCATAGCAACTGATGCACTATGGGATCTGGAATTAGATTCTGGACCAAAAAGAAGATATAAGCAAGACAACTGGCAAAATTGAAATAAGGTCTATGAATTAATTGCTAATTTCCTGATAATTACATTATTGTCAAATACCATGTTAACATTAGTGGAAGCCAAATGGATGATATATTAAAACTCTCTGTACCCCATGATCCTCTGTTTTGTTTCTTAAATTTCACATATGCATGAGATCATATGATAATTGTCTTTCTCTGATTGACTTATTTCACTTAGTATGTAATACCCTCTAGTTCCATCCATAGGGGAAGAGAGGAAAAAATAAAACAAGACAAAGCCAGAGAGGGAGACAAACCATGAGACTCTTCATCCTATGAAACAAACTAGGGGTCCCTGGAGGAAAGGAGGAAGGGGGAGGGGGTAACTGGGTGATGAACATTAAGGAGGACACATGATGTAATGAGCACTTGGTATTCTATAAGACTGATGAATCCCTGACCTCTACCTCTAAAACCAATAATACATTATATGTTCATTAATTGAACTTAAATAAAATTTTTAAATGTAAAAAAAAAGAGGAACTTTCTGTACCATTTTTGAAGCTATTTTGTAAGTCTAAAATTAGTTCACACTAAAAAGTTTAAAAAGTATAGTGACTTTCCAGGCATTTGCATTCAAGGAAGGGAAACTATTCAGTAGGAGGTTATAGAAGAGATTTGAGCCGTAACTGGGAAGCTCCAATACGTAGCCTTTTAAGGTCTCCTTAAACCATGAGGCGTTTTTGAGAATGTCAACAAAATTCTTAGTTTAAAAGGTGAATTATAAGATTCCACACAAGCTTTGATCCAATGGTAGCCCCCTTGAATTTTGAGAAAGTCAACAATTAAACTTAGCTGAGTTTTACTTCAGTTCAGCAAATGATACATGTTGTGAGGATTACAAATTTGTTATGAAATATTTGAAGTGGTTTTACAACAAAACCCCCTTAGCTTCCACTTTCAAGACTTTAAATACTTGAGAATGAATTTGCATTCATGGATGAGCTTTCAGCTGCACTGCAAACAGCCATTCTAAACTATACTAGATAATCTCAGAAAGTGCTTGAACAATTTAAAGCAGGTGGAAATTATACTCTTATGCAAAGAAAGGCATGCATATATGTATATGCATATGCATGCTTTTGCAGCCTGATCCTGTTTTTGTCAAAAATAAAAATATATGCATGGGGAAGAGCCTGAAGTTTTATATGATAAAATGTAAACAGTAGTTAACTTCGGGTGGTTGGAATTGGGTGTTTTTTTCTTTGCTTATCAGCAATTTCTAAATTTCCTACAATAATTATATTACTTTGTCATTACAAAACAATAAAGGTTATAAATGTTTTGTTTTTTTTTAAGAAAGCAATGTAACAGTGAGTAATGGACTAACTGCTCTAACAAATGGATGTAGCTAAATATAAACTATCTATACTCCAGAGAATTATTTGTGTTACTTGAGGCTACAAATAGAAGGTGATAAGTGAATTTTTCTCCTTTGGTCACTTCAGTTAAAAATGTGAAAAACTACTCAGAGAACAGGTTTAAGCATTTGCAGTTATTAAGTTAACAGTGTCACAGGAAACACTAATATTTTTTATGCCTGATTTAATTTTTTAATTTTTTTTTTTTAATGAAAAGAGAAAATGGGAATGCCTGGGTGCCTCAGTGCCTCAGACGCCTAAGCGCCTGTTCTCGGCTTGGGGCCTGATCCTGGAGTCTCGGGATCGAGTCCCTCATTGGGCTCCCTACATGGAGCCTGCTTCTCCCTCTGCCTGTGTCTCTGCCTCTCTCTCTCTCTCTGTGTCTCTCATGAATGAATAAATACTTTAAAAAAAGAGAAAAGAGAAGATGCACTGTTTTTAGGAGAGGTAGGCCCCTCACTTATCCAGATACCACTTTCTGTGGTTTCAGTTACCTGCAGTCAACCACAGTCCAAAAGCAGATAATCCTTCTGAGATACCATCAGAAGGTTAGTGGTAGCCTAACGCTGCATCACAAAGCCTATGTCACTCAACTCACTTCATCTCATCATGTCGCATTTCATCATCTCACATCATCACAGGAAGATATTTTGAAATTGAGAGTGACCAAATTCTTATAACTTTGATTACAATATATTATTGTAATTTTTCTATTTTTGGTTATTATTAATCTCTTACTGTGCCTAACTGATAAATTAGACTGTATCTAGGTATGTTTGTATAGGAAAAAATATAGTATTTGTAGAGTTCAGTGCTATCTGCAGTTTCAGGCAACCACTGGGGGTCTTGGAACACATTGCCCACAGATAGAGGGACCCTACTGTATTGGAGTATTTTCTTCCAGTCTTATTTTACTTTATGAGGCATATAGTAAATGGAAAGAATTGATTTTGCCCTTCCCTTTAAACTAGTATTTATCTCCTAGTGATTGGATGCTAATGCAGCTGCTTAAATTTTGATGTTCATTTGAACCAACGGGGGCAGGGGGATTCTGATTCTGTAGGTCTGGGTTGGGACTTTTTATTTTTACCATAATCAGCTAGGGTTTTGTCAGAAATGCAGAATCTTGGAACCCATCTCAGATTTACTCAGTCATGATCTATATTTTAACAAGATCTCCATTTGACTTATTTGCACATTAAAATTTGAGAAGCTCTAATTTAAAGAACCCAGAATAATCTAGTTTGACTTGGTTTCCACAGTTCTTTATGAAAATTATTTAAAGAAATAATAATATTTAAAAGTTATAGGAACCAAAGTTGCTGTGTCACTCTGATAGAAAACACAACTTTGATTTGTAAAACTATTTTTAGACAGTTAAAACATTTTCCTTAACATGAGAGTAAAATTTCTTTGATGCTCAGGTGACTTTAAAGTTAGTTCTTGTTTGTTTATCCATCCTTATGCTAAGTGGTTTGTGTAGCTAATTCAAATGTAATCACTTCCCCCTGCTTGGCCTCTCATTTGAGAATGATTGTTACAGACTCTATTTTCCTGTATTTTCCTGGCATAGTGGATGACTATTCATCTTTCAGATGCTTTGATGAATGGATTAAAAAGGGGATGGAGTGACATAGTTACAGCACATCTTTGTTTCTGATTTTTTATAATAAAAGAGTTTCTAGAGCTTTAAGACAACATATTAAAAGAAAAGAAAATGGCTTTTCTTGATGGGCTTTGTTTTAGAAGAGAAAATTAGAGTGATTACCCACAAGCCACCAAATTATTTCGTATGCCAAATGTCCTTTATTCACAGATGAAAAAAAACTTTTAGGTTCTGGAAAATAACTGTTTCTTTTCAGGAACAGTCAAATCATGGCTACCAGAGTAAAACTTTGTAACTGAAGAGCTCTGACATTTCTAACTATTTTTTAATGAATACATTTTTTAAGATTTTATTTATTAATTCATGAGAGACACACAGAGAGAGAGGCAGAGACACAGGCAGAGGGGGAAGCAGGCTCCATGCAGGGAGCCCAACGTGGGACTCGATTCCAGGACCCCAGGATCACACCCTGGGCTGAAGCCAGCGCCAAACCACTGAGCCACCTGGGCTGTCCTGTAATGAACATTTTAATAGCAAACTTCTTGGGACTCTACCTACTAGGGATCCAAAAAGAAGTAATTGTATGGTTAAATTTAACACTGAATTTTAGTTTTACAAGCACTTCCCACTCTGATACATTTTAGTAGATCACAATTAAACCTGCTGAAGCCATTCTACTACTGCCATCTTCTTTACACCTTAACCTTACCTAATGCTTTCACTCCTTCCAGGATTTTCAACAAAATACAATGAGAATTCGTTTACTAACATAAACTCTAATAAAAAATTAAGCAACATGTATTGTCAAAAGAAAATAAGGATCAAAAAAAAAAAAAAGAAAATAAGGATCACTAAATAGATTTTAAATCAAACTTGCTTTTTTTAAGCCTAAGAACAAAGAACACACTATAAATTGTACAACAATTAAATACAAACTGATAGATTGAGCCTAAATATTTAAAGTACAGCCATGGGAAATCAAAAGAGATAGTATTTTTATAAACTTACTGCAGTGTCTACTGCAGTGTAATGTACCACTTTAAGATACATAGAGCAGAGAAGTTGGAGGAAAAGGATGATGACATGAAAGTGCTAAGTCACCGTCTACTCCCATGAAGTATCTGCTGGTGAAGAATAGGTGGCCGGTTAAAACCTGTCTTTGGTCATGGAAAAGTTATCAGAAGCTTTTAAGCCCTAAATGTATTTGGGTTACATGTTAGCCTTAAAGTCCAGAGGCAGTTTTGCCAAAGGCAAGTCATGTCAATAACATCAGCCTATAATTTAAGGATTTCTTACTGCTGCTTGAAAATTTATTATAGTATTTCATTTAATTTCAGTCCCCAAAATATAGATTTTTATCTTTCCTGAATTTTCTCTATTTTATCACCAATCATTTTTTTTATAACCACCATTTTAGGTCAGTTTTCTGAACTACTTGTTCTTTGCAGATGTTAAAATATTAATACTTCAGCAAATCGTTATAGTTGAAAGGTGTCGATTGATACTTGATCTGGTTTGATCAAAATTTAGTTCTTTCTATATATCATTTATTTTTTTTATTTATAGAGGTTTGTGGGTAAGTTGTATTTCATTATGCTCAAGGTACAGTATATTATTGTGTAAAGTGTCTGATCCTTTCACAAGTTTCTAGGGTAGTTAATTGATTATACTCTCCAAACTATAATCAATACTTTTAAATGAGGACTATATTTCTGATATTTTAATAATAATCTCCAATGTTTTAACAAAATACATTAAAAAATGGAGTCATTTAAAGTAATGTCGAGTGGGGAAAAAACCAAATCCCAGAAGATTAGGTACAGTATGATGCCATCTTTAGAAAGCTCAAAATAAGCAAAACTAAATAATATGCTGTGTTAGAAATGCATTCACTTGTGATAAAACAATAAAATAAAAAAGCATGAGCAAGATTCAGGATAACCGTAATCCCTAAGGGGTAAGCATGGGGATGGGATAGAGGAGTAGCACACCAAGGTAGTTGCAAGTTATTGGTGTGTGTACATCATGGACACACACACACAAAACATTTCATCATGAGTATTACTTAACAATTCTTAAGTGCAAGAAAACCAGGAGGTTTATATTATTCAGGAACAAATTGATAATGAGACTGTAAGGATTTTCCTCTTAGCTGGGGTACCATTTTGTTCTAAAAATACTGAGCATTGTGTCCAGTCAATAATACATTTTCATATTATCTTGTAATTTGTGGCAAATATTTAGTGATGTTTTTCTGAAATACCTAATCACTAAATTGTATGAATAATTATTTTTAATAATATATTTTGTATATTTTGTTTTATTGTCCAACTTACTTTTTAAACGATATTAAGAGTAGGACTAGTAGCTTTAATTATCACTGAGAATAAAGGAAATCTCAGAGTACTCTGCCCATATTCATACTTGGTGTTATATGGTCATATTTTGGTCAATAAATGTAGTATTCTTTGCACATATTTTTGGAATTATGACTTTGTTTTGACAAGTGGACTTTGATTTCAATTGAATCTGGCAGAAAACAGCTCATCTTTCTAGTAAATCAGTGGTGTGGGAAGCCAAAGCAATTTTAATTACCAGATATGAGATTTTGGAGTAAAGAACAATCTCATATCAATATTACACTACAGTTTCAATAAAATAAGAAGTATCTCTCATCATTCTAGGCAGGCTGAAACCTAGGAGAAAATGGGATGAAATTAAGGTGCAAATTCTTTTCAGTTTTATAAAACATAAAGCCATTCTTCTATCCTTAAAGGGATAGGACATTTAGCAGAGCTTGCAAGGGCTCACTTGGATATATTCTGGAACAGATCTTTATTTTTTTCCCCCTGTTGAATACTGGAGGGACTAGTTCTAGCAAGACTAATAGGCAAGCTATCTAGTATAGTTGCAGCAGGACTACCCTCCTCACCACTAGCTGTATAAATATTTTCCTTTATGGTAAAAAAGAAAACTTCCCTTGGGCACTTGTGAAATACTTTTTTTTGGGTGGAAGAGGGAAAAATAAAGCATGCAAGTTAACTAACTTGAAACAAGTTCTGAGAGGCTAGTCTGAATTTTGACAGATTACTTGAGGTTAAACTAGAAAGCTCTAACCTTCTCAAGAGCCTGGTTAGCTCTGCCAATCCCAAAATATACAGATTTTGACTGGAAATGTAGAACTTAAAAAATTTAAAAGTCCCTCCAAAGAATACCTTGAAATAAAATTTAATATTATGGAACTTAAAGCAAGTGAAATTAACCTTAGACTTGATTGAATGAAATAAACAACTGATCATTGTTTTTTTTTTTTTTCATGCCTATCGTATTTGGTCTCATTTTTAATTTGACAGAAAGAACAGCCTTTACTGTACCTGACGAGGAGTTCTTTCTGACTTACTCCTACACCATTCCCAGTCTGAAAGGTCTGGTTTCTGACTCTCCTCATGAGAAAGTCTTCTTTCTGGCCCTTCCAGAAAGGTGGTTTCTTCATAGTTAGCATCATGTCCCGTTTTTTCAGAAAGCAATGGATCAACGCTCTTCTCACCGTGGCAATCCTGCTCAGCCTCGGTCATGTCAGTATTGGTACATTTGTTGATCCCTTTTAGTATGGAGCTGTCCCGGGAGGGTGCAGTGCTGATTTCCACTTTTATGGCATTGAAGATGCTGTGAGTGTCTCTCTGAGAGTCTTTTGCAGTTTTGCATTCAGAATTCATGAGATTGTGATAGGATACAGAATTTTCATCATCATCATAGTAATCTTCATGTGCTATTTTATAAATCCCATAACTCCGTTGGAATGATAGATTGAATTCAAAGCCTCTCCTCTTGGCTACGTAAAAGCAAAAGGAAAGTCCCGTGGTTAGGAAGGTAGCTATAAACAATAATTGGGTGTACATAGTGAATAAGAATAAGAAAGTGCATCCAAACTGATTACTATGAATTTAAAAACTACCTTCATTTCCTGCCAATTATGCAAAGTAATTAAATCTTATAAATCCAAGGTGTCATCACTCTGGGCCTAAATTTTCTCACTTGCACAATGACGGGCTTAAAATATTTACAATTCCAAGAATGCTGCAGTTTTCAGAGAAGTTTTAATGAACAATAATTTAACCATAAATTAGGAAATTCTCACATATATTTAGTTTTAACTTTCTCAGTTTACCAATTATCTATATATTTCTTTATTTGGTGATAAAAGATATTGTTTATAAACTACTTTGTTGGAAATTGTTGAGGTCTTAATATTATATAAGTTATTCAGCTGACAATATCACCAACAGAAATGACTGTGTTAAATATTTTGATGTATGACACTTCCATTTATATGTTTATAAATGCATACATTAAAAATTAGAAAATGCCACAATATGGTTTTTAAACTTTTTAAAATAGCATATGTATTTCTGATACAAATAAATTTGTAATAAGTTGTAAAAAATAATGAATAGATTTATATTTTTGTGATCTAAAGCACTTTACAGCATGTCTCTAAACCTGATTAATACAAGGTGAATTTAGCAGGAGTGCATAAAACTCTTTATGGTTTAAACCAAGCGAAATGTAATGCTATTCTAGTAAAGTACTACTAGTTAGTAGATATGGTACAAATTCTTAGTAGAATAACAAGTGAGAATGTGACAGAAAATGACACAATTTTTATGTGTGAATGTAATAAAATATTGGATAATTTTATGTATTAAGGTGGTAGACAAAATGCAATTTAATGTTTTGGTTTTCATCTTTCAAAATATGGCTCATTTCAAAGTATTTTTCTTCTTAGATAGCTGTCATATACCAGACATTTAGCTATCCTTGGTGGAAAAATCTATGAAAAACTATAAAATTCTATGGGAACAACAGAAAAAATTTGATTCATTTTACAATATATCCTAGTGCCATTCACATGCTGATTCTATTACTAAAATTTTCCCACTACTGAAGATTTACAAAGCAATTCCACTAAGTGATAATAGAACTTAGAGGTAGCATTCATTATTTGAGTGTTTAAAACATTCATTGTTTGAGCCACAACACAAACAAGAATTTCTGTCCAAAGAAAATGGAAAAGTAGAAACATAGTTAATATTTTAAAATATACTTTTATGTATAGTTCTACTTACTTTTTTTTCTACTAATATGTCCAGTAAAATTAAATTGGGATTTTTAACTTACTTCAACAGTGTGAAAGTTGAAGGAACTAAAAGGATGTATTAATTATGGATGGGTTTCCCTTTTCTCTAAAAAAGATACAAAGTGGCAAATCGTCAATTCAAAGACAGTAGGCAAACAAAAACACATAAATCCCACCTTTAACATATAACAATAAAATTGATGTTTCCAACTATGTACCTTATTAGCTGTATGTTATAATTATGAAATATGTAAAGCAAAAGTGAGTAATGTTTTCGAAGTAGTGTGCATACTGTCAATGGGGAATCTCCATGTCATGAAGTGGAAGAGGTAGTTTGAGTTAGGCTCTGAGGGGGGAGCGCAATTATGACGCACACCATGCAGAAGCAGGAAACTCCAGGGCTAAGTTATGCACATGGGTCTTGTCGTTTAATGGGCAACAACCCTACATAAGAAAAGGCTTATTGATTCTGTTTTACGGTTGAGAAAACTGAGGCTGGTAGAAGAAACCTACTTAAGATTACTTAACTGGTAAAGGGTTTTGAATTTAAAAGCCAACTGATTCTAGAATTGGAGTTACCAACCTGTATGTGAAATTGTTTTACTGCTAATTAGACGCATGGGAGAACTAAAGGTAAATTTCTGACTAAGGTAATTAATGGAGATAATAGGTCATAACAGTGTAACAGTTGACAATGTTTGACTAATAACTTACCAGAAACTTAAGGACTGTCAGAACACAATCAGGATCTTTTGAAGTCTATACTATACTATACTTTTAAAAAAAATGTAATCTTGTATTTGTTCTGAAGGCTAAACCCTGGACCAAACATGAATCAGCTTTAGTCTTTTGCTTTTAACCATATCTTGCTAATTGCATTTTTAGACATAAGTAATTATATCAGCTTACAAAAATAAATAATTCTTCAGAATGATACCTAGCAGACACTTTGATTTTGTTTAAAATAAAATAAAGACTGAATACCTGTTTAACTGTTTAATTAAAAAAGGAAACAGCATTTCATGTAAACAAAATGATTGTGAAAGCCACATCTATCCCATATGTCTTCCACCTGAGACCTCTGTGTTAAAATCATTTTTTTAACACCTTTGTTTTGAGACATTAGTAATACAGGCTTATGTTAGAAACAGGAGAGAATTATTAATCTGCAAAGTATTTCCCATTACTGACATGCATTTTCTTTTGATTGCATGTCTCTCCATTTCCATTCACTAAAGCTGAAATGTAGAATTATATTTACATCTGCAAAATGAACCTATAGCAGATATTAATTAGGAAGCTTCCTTGCTTCTGGAGTTCACTGACAAAGAATGTAAAAGGGGGAATCTTAGTTTGTTAAGGAGAAAGAGCTGAAATGTAAAACTGGAGCCATATTCCCAAAGAATCAAGGCATTTGGTTAGGCACTTGCCTATTTGAGGATGATCATTTTTGGGATTTTGCAATTTTGTTCTCGTGTCATCCTAGCAATAGGAAAATATATGATGGGTTCTCAGACAATGAAAACATATCATTCTTGTTCTCAGAATTTCCCTGTGGGGAGACCTGGGATCATAAAAGAGAATGGAACCATTTGGACCACAGGCATTTTAGAGTAATGTTTCTCACAATGTTCGATTCTTAAAGCTATGTGTCTTTGTATAAACCTACACGTTTCAGGGAATTTATTCCTTGAAATTTTAAACAGAAATAAGAGGGATGGTAAATTTGGAGGAAGATATTATTTTGCTCTTGAAAAGGCATGGTTTTATTTTCAAACATCGTATATTAATGTAATGATTGATTGTTCCAGCCTGCCGTAGGCTCTTCTGTCTTGTGCAGTACAAGATTGAATTACTTCCTAGGCCATTTGCGGTGATAGGTCTCTTGCGTTGTTTTGTTTTCAGCTCTGATATAGGTGTCCCTTACTTCTTAAAATGACTCCCTATGTCACTTCCCTAAGACTTTTCATTTTCTCTGACATTGGACTTTCATCGTCTCTCTCACAACTTTAAATACTATAAGACAATGCTGGTTCACTAATGTAGTAGTCAAATGTTAACATTTGATAGAATGTTAGAACTTCCAGGCTTGTAAATGATTTTTATGTATGTTCGATGGGGCTCAATGGGATTTATTACTAATTTTCTGTGTCACTGTTGCTCCAGATATTAATCTCCAGAATCACATACTTGTTATATAAGTTCCATAGTTATTTTATTTTAAAGACCTAGATGAATTTGGCAACTATTAATAAAAAAAAAAAAGCTTTACAGTGTCCTTAAAACTAAAGAAATCTTCTGGTCACTTGAAAAGTTATCTAGACATATTACATTTTAAATGTAACCAATACATGGAAAATGACCAGTTCATGATTAATTGATGTTTATAAAATAACCCTGTTGTAGAATTGATTGCAGAATATACTTTAATATTCTCCACTTTCTGTATCTCTGAAATAGTCTGAGATGAACTATTTTGTTTTCCTTTCTTTTCTCTCTGTTAAAGAGTGATATATTTGCTTATTCTGACCAAAGGATAATAAATGGAACAGTAATTCAGCAAACATTCATGCATTTTTAGGTTTATTAAATGGTAGACCATCCTATCTTTTGTCTGGAATGACAAACGAATATCCTTTTTCTTCCTGGCACAGTCAAAATAAAGGGTCATTCCTCAACTGTTCCTGCCTCAGTATGAGAACATCACACTCTAGAGAGTTTCATAATTGACCCCACTCCCATTCTACGTATACTCTTTAGAACATAATTTTTGTTGTTGTTTTTGTTTGTTTGTAATTAGCATGGCTATATTCATACATGAACATACATAGACAAATCTGTCACATTTTCCCTTCTTGAAACTGAGAATTTTTTTGTGTTTTCTGAAAGCAGAGCCATACACTTACAAAAGTTACTTTCTTTTTGTCTTTTTTTTTTTCCTTCAGATTTTAAGTAATCTCTCTACCCCCCATGTGGGGCTCATATTCAAGATCCTGAGATCAAGAGTCATGTGCTCTACCAACTGGGCCAGCCAGATGCCCTTTAAAATTTTTGAACTGTTTTGAGGCACTCTCCTTTGAAAACTTTCTAAAAACCCTGGAAGAATACGAGAAGGAAAAGAATAAAAATTCTGTACCATTAAAAAATAATAATGGGCTGTCAGATAATGTGTTTTTAACACCTCAAAGAGTTAATCTCTTTTCAGATGCAGGCTTCTCATATGTAGACTTGGGAAAGGAATCTATTTTCTTCTCTGGGCTAAGAACTAAGGTGGATGGATATGACTCCTAAGGGCCTTGTTGACTTCATGCTGTGCTGAATAAATTCTTTCTTTTCTTCCCCCAAAATAATTATTCGATGTCCTAGCACTTTACAGAGTTGTTTTAAACCTGCCTCCTTTAAAACTTATCTCCGCACTGTGCTAAGAATTGTTTCACATTATAATTTCTTGACTTTACCATTTCCATCTGTCCTTGGATTCGTCATTCACTACTCAGACAACTTCTCAACAGCCCACTTTTCTGTGTTTGACTGTATGCTTATTGCTCCCAACCTCCACACTGTCAAGGACTTACTTTTTTCCCCATCCGATGCCACTGTATAGGCGTCCTGCTTACAGTTGATGATGCAGCCACAGGGCAAGTGGGTCCAGCGTTTGGACAAGACAAACACTGGGGTTACAGTGGTGGCCAGCAGGGTTAGTAGAAAGCTGAGCGTCTCGAAGGGAGGGCTCTGAAACCCCAGCACGTGCTGAACCATCATGTGAATCTGCAAAGGCAAAGAGCTTCAGACCTATCCCAGGATAAAATTTTCCACTTTGCCAAGTCTTTCCCCCAAGCATGCTGCCCCAGCCCTCTTCTCCAGGCTCCCTTCCTGCTTGAGAGCCAGAAGCTCTGTTTTGGTGGTGGACCACTGGGATCCCTTGGGATGAGGCCGGATGATTTAGACCACAGGATGGTTTCTGCCCTCTGGGTGCCAGGTCTGTGCCCCCTGCTGCCTCAGGTCTCTTCAGGGAAGCACACTTTACAATGCTGGGGACACTACGAGGAAAAGAGGCAGACGAACTGGACACCTGCACCCGGTCCTCCAGATGGCCTTTGTCACATCCCTGGGCCCTCACCTCCCCCCTCCCCGTCCCCAGCCTGCTTGTCACAGCAGGGCGCCACCTCCCCACACCAATACTGGGCTCCCTCCTGAAGGCTTGAACAGAAACCCCTGTTTGGTCCCTGTCTTCTGTTTCTACTTCAGATCACGCCTCTCCAATCTCTCCCCCTTGCTGAGGATGGGCGGCGTCCTTACTCGGCAGGAATGGAGTGGAGAAAAAGGCAGGACCGGGGTGGGTGGGGAACGACTTTTACTACCTCCCTTCTTTTCTGAATATTCCCAGCTATTGCCAGAAGAGAGGAGAACACCCCCGGCCACCACCGGGATGGATGGGGGGGAAGACTGTGTCCCGCGCCCCGAAGCGCTCCCTGCCTCCCCCCACCACCACCACCACCACGACCCCTCCCCAGTTTGGAAGCGAGAAGCCTTAGGCGCAAGGAGGAGCTGCCTTCCTGCAGGTGCGTCTCCAAGGGCGAGCGAGCGAGCCGCAGGTGCAAGCGGACGGGGCTGCGCGCCTCGTGGGCCTCCCGCGTCCCGGGCCCGGCCCGACCCGCTGCCCCGGCGCACGCCCCCGCGCGCCGCAGCGGCTGCACCTTTACCATCATGGGCAGCCAGAGGAGGGCTTTGGTCAGCGCTAGGATCAGGGAGAAGCGCTTCTGCGCCACGCTCGCGGGGAAGCTCCCGGCGCCGCAGGGGGCCCCCCGGCTCGCGCGCCCGCAGGCTCCGGGCAGCGGCCCCCGCCCCGGCCGTGCCCCCGGCGCCGCGTGGGGGCCCTGGGAGCGCGCCCCGGGGCGCCGCGGCGCCGAGCCCGCAGCATCCTCGGCGCACCGGCCCGGAGGGGTCCCGGGCGTGGAGGCTCCGCGGGAGATGTGCTGGTAGCTGGCGTGCAGCCGGGGCGGCTCCTCCGAGCACAGCAGCTGGTGGGTGAGCGGCACCGAGAGGCCGGCGAGCAGTGCGAAGGCCGAAGTGTACACGACGAAGAGCAGCAGCACGTAGGAGCTGGAGCAGTCGGCCCCGCAGCCCCAGGGCGTGCGCACGAAGGCGCCCCAGCCGCACAGCGGGAGCGCGGACAGCCCCAGGCTGGCGGCCCACACCGTCAGCACCACGGCCAGCACCTGGCCGCACCTGCGGGAGGCCGCCCCGCCCCCCGCCGCCCCGTGCACCGAGTAGAAGTTGTAGGACACCAGGAGCGTCGCCTTCAAGTTGCTCGAGAGGCCCTGGCACAGGTACAGCAGGGCGGAGGTGGCACACAGAGGCCGAGAGTACGCAGGGACCTCGCTCGGCCACTGCAAGACCATGAAGATGGTCACCGACAGGACGCCCAGGAGGTCGTCCCCGGACCAGGAAGCCACGAGCATGGACACGACCGTCCGGGTCTGCATCCTCAGCAGGGACACCAGCGAGTAGATGCTGCCCGCCAGGGCCGCGAGAGTCATTAGGCATGTCAGGCAGAAGAGATAGATATTCAGAGTCCCTGGCAGACTTAAAAGGTCCGTCGAATCACCACCTCCTTTCCACAGGCTAGAGTCGTTTGCTGACAAGTTACTGGAAGATCCAGACATTGTCTTGGGCTAATAGTCAATCCCCCCTTTCAGCGGGTCTGTGACTATTGTCAGAAGAAGGCATGATTGTCCGTTGCAAATCAGATCTCATTCTCCCCTACCAAGTTCCCCTCTAGATGTTGCCCCGTCAGTCCAGCAGAAAATGATCACGCGTGTCTCCTTTAGATCAGACTCAACCCGTATTTAAAAAACTGAGTTCCGTGTAAAGCATTCAGCAAGAAACTTTTCGACACTCCGATTAAAAACAAGCAAGCCAGAAACTTGCTCCCGAAACCATTAAGTTTCTGGCATAAAAGGAAAAAACACAAAAACAAAACAAAAAACAACAACAAAAAAAAAACCTCCTCGGGTAGACTGAAAAACAATGATGTCTGGCTCCTTTTGTGTCCTTCTTATGGAGCAAAGCAGCTTGTAGCTTGAGGTAATCAAACTCTATTCACTTTTTTAAGAGCAGGAAGGCGATGCATTTGGTTCCAGAGCTGGATTCAAAGGCTGGGAGATTATCAGGTAGGTTTCAGCTTTGCAGGTTCAGAGAGAGACACGTGCAAAAAGGAGAGAGACAGAGAGAGAGAGAGAGAGACTGAGACTGAGACTGAGCACAGCTCCCCGTCGAACCGCTGTGTTCTTCAATCAGCCTGTGATCCTCGGAGCTGCAGGAAGGAGGAGTCAACTCCAAGCAGGAGAGAAGCAGGAACAAAAGGGAGGGGAGTTCAGTGTATGAGCAAAATGATGTACATCTTCTCAGCCTGCCTCATGCAAGGCAAGAAACAATGTCCTTGCTGAGCCTTCCTTTGTGGTTTTGACATATAAAACTAGCCCAGATACTTGCTCAGACTTGATGTGAATGACAAATACCATCTTTGAGAGGTCCAAGCTACTACGCTAAGAGATTTTCATTTTATTCTTATCTAGACCTCTCTGATTCATAATGCTTCAGAGGAAGAATAGCCTCAGAGCCAGTTTTAAAAGAATAGAATGTACCAGCTTTTTTTTTAAAAAAAAAATATATATTATACTTAATGTCACAGTGGTCTTCATTACACTAAAGGAATTTTTGCAGAATCTTCGGGCAGAGCCATCCATACTAGCTTCAGGCATGTAACTATTTTCTATCAATGTCGTCCGGTAAGCAAGCTGCCATTTGAATAACTCATGTTTTCTAGCTGATAAAGTCCGATGACTGTATGTAGGGTGTAAAGGGCGATGACCCCACAAAAGCATTTTTGACCAGAGTATTTGCAGTGGGGCATACAGTAACTGCATCTCTGACCTCACCAAAAACTTGTCAGCTTTGCAAGATGAGTGACTTAGCAAAGAAGTTGCAGCAACAGTGGTTCTGTTAGCGGAGTCAGGTATTTGAGCCCGACCACTGAAAGGAGGCCAGACCCAAAACCAAAGGCAGAGGAGAGGCTTAATTGGGGCCACAGCTTCAGCTGAAGGGTGACACACCATCAATCTAGCCTCCCCGAGGTCCTAGAGAGGCCCTCATATAGAAAGTCCCCTCTCAAGTAGTGTCCCCAACCAATATACTAAGGAGGGAAAGGAAGAAAAATAAGGGCCTCCTCCCGATTGGTTGGAGCAGACTCATCCCGATTGGTTGATACTGGCAGGCAACTCAGACAGCTAGTCAGTGTTTTTTGGAGCCTGGGGCGGGGAGGGAGGCTCTGTTTTTAAATCTGGCTTGGATGCGGATCCACATCCCAGTTTTGCTCTCTAAGAGAAACAGTTTAACAACAATAGCCAACAGAAAGCGCCCCAAGTGCATAATGCTTTTCCCTTAGGGCTTGATCCCCAACTGTCTCAGTTCAGGTCAGGGATCTCCCTGAACGCTTTAGGGTAGCATTCCTCCTTGGCTGGCCTGGAGAGCTGAGGGTTCCCCACTCCTCACTCACCCCCACCCTCCCTGTACAGAGCTGGGGTCCGAAGGAAAGCAGGGAAGGAGAAGCTGATATGGTAATGACCTAAGTGGATGGACGTGGTGATAGAACTCTGATCATTCCTTTTATTTTAGAGGTAACTGGAGCTATGAATTAAACCTGAATCTGCTCATGTGGGAAGTGACGGTGTTCGCCGTTGCCCCCCAGACCCTCAGTAAACACAGTAGGCACTTTGCTTACCTTCACATGTTGTTTTATGTCCCCTTCTCTCGGCAAACAGAAACAAAACCCGCCTGTTGCAGCTAGCTGAGCACTCCAGTCCTCCCTACTGATATGTTATAGGCCCTGCAGTGCAGGTCTTGCAGTTAGAAGAGTCTGGGGATAACTTCATGTTAAAATAACGTGGCTTCAGAAAGCACAAAATGATAAGCAGGACTTTTCTTTTTAAAATCCTTTTCAAAGTTCTGCATATGCTCTTCTGTGTCTTTTTCTGAGACCTATTCCTCCCTCCTGTCAGCAAAAATACTACTTTCTTTTTTTTTAAAGATTTTATTATTTATTCATGATAATACACAGAGAGGAGACAGAGAGAAAGAGGCAGAGGCACAGGCAGAGGGAGAAGCAGGCTCCATGCAGGGAGTCCGACGTGGGACTCGATCCCAGGGTCTCCAGGGTCACGCCCTGGGATGAAGGCAGGCACTAAACCGCTGAGCCACCCGGGCTGCCCAAAATACTACTTTTCAGTGTGGCATTTAATCTTGGATTTTCTGTTGAGTTGGACAATAAGTATGACCATTAAAATACAAAGAGTAGAAATTGACAATAGCTGTTGCAGTACCGTTTGAGGCCTGGAGACATTTCCTCTATCATTACCATCAGTTTGGGGTTTTCCATTCAATACAAATTTGAAAAAGAGGCACCTAACCACCCTGTCGCCCTGGTCTCTAGAATATGACAGAAGAGGCAAGAATGTTAGCACACCCGCAAAGGTTGGAGGTAGAATGGCAGCCAGTATGGAGCTAGGAACGATAGCTGAATGTGGACCTCACACCCTGCCGTTGCTGGCTGTGTAATCTGGGGCAAAAATCACTATACCTCCTCTCCTGTTTCCATGTCTGTTTCCACATCTATAAAATAAGGGAGCTCGACTGAAGTATCTTTAGGTCCTTTCAAGTTCTAAAATTAGATGATACAATTTTAAAGCCAGGTTAACTTTATCTCAATTTTCTTTTCTACCTACTTCACAATAATCAATATTGTCATAAAATAAAAGGAGGAAGCCTAAAGACCTGATGCTTGGATTCGCCATCCCTGCCCTTGCCATCGTGGAATGGAGGCCCTTACTAATATGAAGATGGTGTAAGAGTCAGGCAGCCTGGAATGTTGGGCAGACTGGAGGACTGGAGGACTGTGGCTGCCCTGGAGAGCCGAGGGAACCAGTATAGGCCTTGTATGAGTGCGAAGTAAAATTTATTGTGTGAGTCAGCTGATTTGGGGTATTGATTTTTTACTAGGATATAATGCCTCATCCTAATATGGTTAGGTATACTCTTGCCCCCACACAGTTAGGAAGTGGTGGAGTCGGATTTAAAAATCATAATCTGGCTTTGCATTCTGACCCACTACAGACATACATTTTTGAATTAGCCCCTCTTAGCATCTCATGCTTGTGAATACTTCCAATGGATATTATTATCATAGACTTGTTTCTCAGAAAGAACGTTTGAAGTGTTTCATTTTTCAGAATGTTGATTTATTAACAACATTCTACCAAGCTTTATGTTTTATAATATATATTATAAATGCATATATTATATACATGCATTTCTTGAACCTTGTAAGCCCTCCCCTTAGTCATGATCTCATGTTCTTTACAATATCCTCTGGAGTTTAAAAAAAAAATTAAAAACTCACTCAATACTTTTCAAATAGCCAGTATAACTTTTAGTAGGCCGAAAAGAAAGTTCTAAGAGGTTCCTTTGTGCCTTAAAAAATTTACTCCGTTCCTATGAGTAAACCTCCTTCCCCTGCCTCACTTACAATAAAGCCTTAGTCTTCAATTATTTAAAATTCTGTCTTCAGGGCATCTGGGTTGCTCAGTGGTTAAGCATCTGCCATCAGCTCAGGGTGTGATCCTGGGGTCCTGGGATCGAGTCCTGCATTGGGCTCCCTGCATAGAGGTTTAGGTACTTACAGCAAGTATCCAGATTAATTAATTAATCAATTAAGCATTGGACTCTTGGTTTTGGCTCAGGTCATGATCTTATGGATCATGAGATGGAGCAGGGACGTCTCCCTCACCACCCCCTACCCCCACCCCAGCTCTGCCTTGGGCCCTGCATTCAGCCGAGGAGTCTGCTTGAGATTCCTTCCCTCTGCCCCTCCCCCCACTCACTCTTGTACTCTCTCTCTCTAAAATAAATAAAGCTTTAAAAATATATACAAATAATATTTGACTACTCTACACGTGGTAACTATAAACCTTCATTCATTCGCTCCACATCTATTTGATGTCTAAAGGTCAGTGTGCATTATGTTTTCTGCCCTTGTGAAGCTTATGATCCAGTCATTTTTCATACTATCTTCTTCCTTAGATTGCCTTCTGCTTAACCTTTCATTCTGAGAGATTCAATACAATAAATATTTAATGGCTAGGATTAGAATGTGCTTCTGTACAACAAACTGAACAAGCCTTAAATTAGTAATGCAGGAAGTAATGCAGGGGAACCCCTGTACCTCGTTACCCTGTAGTCGATTTGAGCTGCATGGTCTCAATTTCAAATGTTGAAATTGTTCCAACATTTCGGTATCTCAAGGATAGAATAATATCCTGAGCTAAGTACTATCACTATGAGTGATATACAAAAGAATTCTGATATTAACTTTTAGTTTTTTTTCAATAGGGAGTAGATGAAAATGTATAAGCAGCCATGAGGTTAGTTCTTGGTTCTGGTCTGGTCCGGATTTCTTTTCATCTTGAATTAGTTACTGTTATTCTGATCCTCAATTTTTATGTGAACACCCCTCCCCTTCCCCTGCCACCATTACTCCTGTTCCACACTAGTGTGTGCTGGGACATTGCTTCCTTATTCCTTATTAGACTTTCTTAGTATTTTCAGAAACTTTTCACTCTCTGTATCTATAAATGCTCAAGGTTTTCTTTAAGTACCTAAACTTCATTGACCGTGTTCTCAAAAATGGTTGCTCTTTACAGTCCTTCGTGAAATGAATGCCACTCATTTCCTTAGGAATGACTCCTCTGTGCTCAGTACTGTGGCTTTGCTTTCTCACCTGAGCACTCTGCCCTGTAGGAGCATCATTGTCTTGCCTTGAGATGATATCTGTGGCACGGTAATGGGAAATATATTTTATCTTGTATTTCTTGGCAGGAAGGGTATTTTCCTTACTGATGTCTCAGGTTACTTCATTAAGTAAAGAGAATGATTTTGAAAGATTTCTTGGTTTATTTTAAAGGTTGGCAAGCTAGAGTCTGCCTTTATAAGTAAAGTTTTAAGGGACTATAACAACACCCATTCATTTAAGTCTTCCTGTGCTTACTTTTAAGCTACAACAACAGAGTTGAGCCCTGAGTAATTGTGACAGAGACTGTGCAGTCCATAAAGTCCACTGTGCAGAAATACGTATATCTGGCCTTTTACAGAAAAAAATTGTCAATACTTGGTTTATATAAAAGAGCATTTTAATGCAAACTAATCTCAAATTGGTAAAATGTTTAGTTCATTTGTGAGAGCATATCCATATCTTGTGTATTCTAATATACATAATATATACGATATTATATAATAAATTATATATTTATATGTAATTAGTAATAATAATAACAATGGCTAACATTTATATAGTTCTTAAATGTGCTGGACATTCTTCAGAGTTATTTACACGTATTAATCAATTTCACAATTCTCTGATGTATTAGTTTTAGCACCATTTTCCAGACATAGGAACTGATTCATAGAGAATAAATAACCCACCTGAAGTCACACTGCTGGTAAGCGAAAGGGTTAGTTTTTGAACGCTGGTAAACCAGAGACAGAACCCTGACTTACAGAGGCAGGACTGTAGGTGCTTTATTTTTCTGCCTTATTCTCTAGATTTCTTCCTTCAACAAACATCCTGTGAGCTCCAATAAATCAGAAGGATTGCTGGGAAGAGAACATCCTGAGGCAACATTTCTGAGGTCCTAACTCAGTAAATAGAATAATGCAGATGGCCTCCTGTTGTTTCTTTTCATTTAGTATCATTGAGCTCCAAGGGTTTTAAAGAAATTATTTCAGTAACTCTTACTTCCCAAAGGAGTAGTGAAGTTTTATCCAAACTCTACAACTGAGGAGTCAGAGCATGCAAGCAAAATCACGTATTCAAGATGTTACTCTATAATTCAGTGACTGAAATAAAAATCGACCTTCTTTCTTTTCCTCATCTGTCATTTTCGAAAAGACAGAGGTGTCTCTGGGCTGTTTCTGGGTGTAATCGAATGGAAAGTTTATTTATGAAGGACATATAAAATCTTGAATGAAAGACAGTCATGATATGAGCTTAAAAATAATAATCCTACAGAGGTGAAAAGTGGTATCGATTCCCTGGTCACTGTGGTTGAGAAGCTGGAATCCAACAACCTGGATGTGATTTCTAACTCTCATCAGGCTTGTTTTGAATCTTTCAACAAGCCACTTAATCTTGTCTCTGGCTCAGCTCCTCTATCTTCATAGACAGAATATAATACTTATCCTGAAGAACTTTAAAGGTTCAGATGAAAAGCATCATAAGAGCTTAGAATAAATAATGATGAGTCTCTGGTATGCTTATCTTCATAACTGACAGTTACCTTCAAAACATCACCAGCTCTGGGCTCTCTGGTAGATGACAATGAAGGGGAAACAGTTGTGATGAGGCATTTACCTCCTTCCTTTCCTTCCATATCCAATACATGGTCAGAACCAACAGACACTCTGTATGTTATACCATTTCCCATTTGATGCTCAAATTAAAATGTGCAATGAAGAGACGCCTGGGTGGCTCAGTGGTTGAGCGTCTGTCTTTGGCTCAGGTCATGATCCCGGGATCCTGCGATCGAGTCCCACATCAGGTTCCCATCAAGAAGCCTGCTTCTCCCTCTGCCTGTGTCTTTGCCTCTCTCTGTGTCTCTCATGATTAAATAAATAAAATCTTAAAAAAAAAAAGAAATAAAATAAAATGTGCAAAGAAAAGAGGGTAGAGGGCTGCCCGGTGGCTCAGTGGTTTAGTGCCACCTTTAGCCCAGGGCCTGATCCTGGAGACCCGGGATTGAGTCCCACGTCAGGCTCCCTGCATGGAGCCTGCTTCTCCTTCTGCCTGTGTCTGTGCCTCTCTCTCCCTCTCTCCCTCTCTCTCTGTGCGTCTCTCATGAATAAATAAATAAAATATTTAAAAAAAGAAAAAAGAAAAGAGGGAAGAAAAAAGGAGTGTGTGTGTGAGGGAGTGGGGTGGGGATTATAGTAGACCTGAGGTATCTAGGCTGATACATTGGGGTCCTGGTGATGGCAGGTATTGGGGTTGGAGGAATATGGCCAACCTAGCAAGCTCAGGGGTCGGAGATACAGACAAATTGATAGACATAGATTCTATATTTTAAAATGTATTTGTTCATCATCCTTTCAAGATGAAACCCATTAAATCAGACTTGAAAATGGTTTAGATACAGTTGTGAAGTGATGGCAGAAAAAAAAAAACAAATAAAACAAAAGAAAGCTATGCTCTCACTGTACAAAAGTTAATTCCATTAGCAGTTTCTTGTGTACACACAAATGGAATATATACATATGTAGTCACTTACATCTCTGGTGTTTTTTTTTCATGGATCAAACCACCTTGGAGATCACTTCATATCAGTGTCTCATTCCTACTACATAACTGTTTTGTTTTTGACTATATGAATGAGCTCTAATTAATTAGTTTCTTATTGAAGAATATGTAAGTTTTCTTTCCAGATTGTTTTGCTCTAAAAATAATATTGAATGAACACCCTTGTACATATATCAAAGCAAAGCATCTTTTTATAAGTACATCTACAAGGTAAATTCCTAACACTGGAATTGCTGGGACAAAGTCACTTTAAATTTTGACAGATTTGACTATGTGCCTACCAAGAAGTTGCACCAATAACAGTTTCATAACCCAAATATTATATAGATCACCTGTTTTTCTCACATTCTCACCAGTACTGAGCATTATGAAAAAAAATTTTTTTTGGTCAGTGTGCTAGGTTAAAAATTATGGATTTATAAGTGCCTGTTGTGTATAAAGGAAATACATTTATATGGTCAGATATTTGTTCTGAATTTGTCAATTACATTTGATCTTGTTTATATTAATTTTTATTTTTTTAAAGATTATTTTATTTAGGTTACTGAACTTGGAAGATTATTCATTAATGAGAAAGAGCTCAAGGAAAAAGAAGGGGACTGGGTCATATAGAGGCGAGTAAACAATGGAACTACTGATAAAGTTGAAAGTAGTGTTATCCAGAAAAATGCCAGAATATGGTGGCCTGTTGTATTTAATCATTTGCAGAACATAAAGGGTGGGAATTTCTCAACCATTACTGTTTTTTTGGAACAAAGGGCTGGGATAAAGTTCAACATTGTCGTGTTCCCCTTTTGTTCAAAATAAATTTTGTCGCTGAACAACTTAGAGGTAATCAAAGACTTCATGAGTGGAGAGAAGCAGGATCTAAGAAATCATCTCTTGTCTCTGAAGGGTACTTGTTAATCTATTTATATATTTTTAAAGAAGTTTTTACTTTGAAGGTGAATTATTAATATTTTCATTTGTGTCAGAAAATACATGAAAAGTATTTTTGAAGTATTTTTATTTTATTTAAAATAAATTTTGTCATTTTTTGTACTAGTATGGAAGCACTTTTTGCATTTATATTTTTACTTGTTGAATATATTTGGGACAAGGATTTAGGAAGGGATTCTGCTTGATTTTTATTTCCCAGGTAACTCCAGTTGATCCAACATAGTTTTATATAATTTATCTTTTCCCAACGTGTTTGATATGACACCTTTAATATACAGATATAATTTCCCATATGAATTATATCTATTATATCTTTTTTCTTTTTAAAAAATTTTATTTATTTACTCAGGAGAGATAGAGAGAGAGAGAGAGGCAGAGGGAGAAGCAGGCTCCATGCAGGAAGGCCGACATGGGACTCGATCCCGAGTCTCCAGGATCACGCCCTGGGCTGAAGGCCGCGCTAAACTGCTGAACCACCCGGGCCACCCTTACATCTTTTTCTATCCTCCATTCACAGATTATTTCCTGTTGATTTCTTTCCAATAAAATAATATTTTTAAATAAATTCCATTGAAGTATAACATGCATATGAAAAGTGTGCAAATAATAAAAATCAAATCAATAAATTTTCACGAAGTAAGCTCCCCTATGTAAATAGCACCTAGATGAAGAAATACTGCACCAAAATGTCAGAGCCCCCGTGTCCCTTCCAGTTGCTACTCTCCCCTACCCTAAGGGTCAACAATGTTCTGATTTTTAACCTATTATTATAGACTAGTTTTCCTTGAAGAGATAAAGTATGCACTCTTCTGTATCTAGTTTCATTTGCTCAACATCACGTTTGTGAAATTTACCCATGTTTTTAAATATAGTGGTTCTTTCTCTCTGGTGTATAATACTTTATGAATATCACATAATTTATCAATTCCAACATAGATGGACATTAGTGTTGTTGTCAGTTTGGGGCTATTATAAACAAACACTTGCAGATTTTACCCTATTTGCAAGGTAATAAGTTAGGTTGCTAGAGTTTCATGGCAATATACAGGGGATTCCTGGTTCAGAAATAAAGAATTTTATTACTCACAACAGTAGCAGAATATCAGTATTTTCTTGTGCCAGCTTCCCAAGCCCAAATTTCCACAGATTAACATGCAGAAGGCCAAATGACCTCCTGCACACACAATAGAGATTGTGTTACAGGGGAGAAACCCTGAACTAGCTTAGGAAATACAAATAGTTTATTATGGTCAGTGAGTATGCCTGCCCTTCACTCTGGAGGGAGACACTGTTTTGTTTTGTGTTGTTTTGTTTTTTTCCAAGGCTATAAGCAAACCTGCCTTTTACTTTGAATACAGACATCACTACAAAGAGGATATAGAAAGGCATTCAATTCTCTGCTCGTAAGACATGCAGAAACATGAGATATGCATGGATAATTGTCTCCCAGTAAGAACAGAACAAGTATACCCATACCCACTATTACCATTACAGTTCAACATATTGCTAAGGGTCCTAACCACTGTAATGAGGAAAAGAAAATGAGTTTGGAAGGAATGGAAGTTAAGAAAGAAAATTAGTATTATGTGCAAATGATATGATCATAAACCTGGGAAGCAAAAGAACTTACAGACAAATTATTACAACTAAAAAGAGAATTTGGGGTGCCTGGGTGGCTCAGTTGGTTAAGTACCTTTGGCTCAGGTCATGATCTCAGGGTCCTGGGATCAGCAGCATGGAGGTCTTGCTCAGTGGAGAGTCTGCTTCTCCTCCTTCTCTCAAATAAATAAAATCATAAAGAAAGAATTCATTTGTTGTTCAAGAGATCAATTTTTAAAAATCAATAGCACTAACCAACTAGAAAATGTAATAAAATACTTATTTTCATAATTTCAGCACTTGAAGCACTAAAAAACATGAAATGTCTGAGGAATTAATTTGACCATGAACATTCAAGCCCTACTTAGGAAAACCTTTTTAACAAAAGTCTAAGGAAGATGATTTAAATAAATGGAGAGATTTCTGTGATTCTGTATAAAGTTACATTATTACAATGATATAATTTTTTTTCTAAATTTATCCATACAATGCATTTCTGATCAAAATTCTAGTGGACTTTTTTTGAAGAACTCAATAAACAATTTAAAACTTATTTGGAAGAATAGAGGTCCATGAATAGCTAAGTCAGCATTATAAAAGAGAAATAATACATACAATGAAGCCATTGCTCTAAAAGTGGTGTGATATTAGGACAAGAACACATGAACTACCAATGCAGTAGAACAGGGAGTTCAGAGACAGACCTGTGGATATCTGACAACATATTTTACAAACATGTTCCCATGAAGGACAAACTATAGTAGATGATGTCTTACTTTATGGAAAAAAATTTAAATAGATCCTGACCATGTATCACATTTAAAGGTGATTTGGGGTAAATGAAAGACTTAAATGTAAAAGGCAAACTACTAAGATCTTTTGTAATCCAGAGCAGTGAAGGTTTTACTAATTTTTAAAAAAGATTTTATTTATTTATTCATGAGAGACACAGAAAGAATGAGGCAGAGACACAAGCAGAGGGAGAAGCAGGCTCCATGCAGGAAGCCTGATGAGGAACTCAATCCAGGGACTCTGGGATCACGCCTTGAGCTGAAGGCAGACGCTCAACCGCTGAGCTACCCAGGCATCCCAAGGTTTTACTAATTAAAGCTGAAAACATATGACTCAAAAAGGAAAAACATTGATGATACTTTTTACATTTAAATTAAGAAATATTTCTGCTTAAAAAAACCAAATACCATGGACAAGGTTTATAAGAGATCACAAAAGGAAAGAATATTTTTATAATTACTAAAACCAAAGAAAAACAAAAGATGAGTAATGTCTATTAAAAGTAGTAGCTTCATCTGTAACTGGCTAATTTCACATAGCATAATGTCCCTAAAATTCATTCATATCACCACATATTGGTGAATTTCCTTTTTTTTAAGGCCAAATAATAGCCCCTTGTATATTATAGGGGCTATTATTTTTTAAAAAGATTTTTTATTTATCTATGTGATAGTGAGATAGAGCAGGAGTTGCAGGGTGGAGGCGGGGGGCGGCGGGGAAGGAGATGCCAATTCCCCGCTGAGCAGTAGCCAGAGGCAGGGCTCATCCCAGGACCCTGAGATCACGACCTGAGCCAAAGTCAGATGCTTAACCAACTGAGCCACCCAGGCGCCCTGGAGCACATTTTCTTTATCTAGTCATCTGCCAAGGCACATTTAGGTTGTTTCCACCTCTTGGCTGTCATGAATGTTGCTTCAATGAACATGGAAGTGCAGATGTCTCTTCAAAATGGCTAACAGCAATGTATTGTAAATAATGAACACATTGGATCCTAAGGAGTAAGAAAAATGGGATTGGGATATAGAAATAAAAGACAAAAAAGAAAAAGAATTTACTTCATTTGGGTTTTCAAATATATTTGCATAGAGTTGAGTAAATCATTCTCCAATGATTTTCATGATTTATGATTTTCTCATATCTTGGCTATTTCTCTCCAAGTTTCATTTTGAATATTTTTTGCTTTGGCACTTTACTTTCTTGACTAGATTGTAGTAGGTAATCTATTTTATTGCTCTATTTAAATCCATTTAAAACAATGGATTTATTTACAAATTCACTGTTTTACTTCTTTTACTCATTAAATTAAAAAAATCAACTTATTTTTGTTTTTTAACTTCTTGGATTGCATAATTAATTAATTCCATTTGTTTTTGCATAGCAATGGGAATGCTTGAAAAAATATACATAATAAAATTATTTTTTAAAATCTATACTTTGTGATAGCTAAGTCTCATAGGTTTTAGTTTGGAGTGAGAACAGAAGTATTAGTCTGTATGTACTGGAACCAGATGATATTTTCCAATTGTGAATATTTTGCTGTCTATGGGAGAATAATTCTAGAGTAAAGTAGCATCTTCTCTTTGGAGCTCAAATTAATATTGTTCCTTAATTTCCAACCTATGGATATGTTTATTTTATTGAATGACCACCAAATTAAATTCTTATTCTGATTTCAACAAGAAGCCCTACTAATTACAATAGGATTTATCTGCTGATTGAAAACAAATAGCTTTCTATTTTGGGTTTTGACTGTTTCCTTGGGCTTTTCCTGGCTGTGGTGAACACTAGAGTCTTCTTCAATGCCTCCTCATTGAATGGGCAACAGATATGCATAGAATGAGCAGCACAGGAGAGGAGATGAAGGAGAATGTAGAGATTCATATTACTTTCATTATTATCATTTAAAAAATTATATGCAATTTGGGCTGTTTTTCACTTAGATCTAAAATTATTTGAAAGAGTTTTCATTTTAATTTCCAGATGGGAGAACTTAAAAAAATATTTTCTACATACTTCTAATAGAATTATATTGGATGAGAGACAAATGACCCACATTATTTATAAATTTTGGAATGAATTTAGATTTTCTTGGCTGTATAATATTTAGTTCATTTTTGTGAAAGATCCATGGGCACTTAAAAAGAAGATATATTCTCTGTTTTAAGATATAGCACTTGATAGACTTTTTGTATAACTCTGCTCTAGATTACAGTGTTCAAAGATAAACTGAGGTGTAATAAAATTTTTAAAACTTTTATTTTACCAAAAATTGATTGAATTGAGTAGCCCTTGACTAGAAGTGGTTAGAAGTACTTAACTGAGAGGAGCCAGGGGAACTACTCACAGGGAGATGGTGTGGAAGCAAAGAAAGGAAATGATCCACTCATTATAGCTTAAGCCTAGTTGGCTTTTAGTAACTGGCTGTCCTTAGGTTTCCATTTCCAAACCTGGAGGCATTTACAGGTTTAGATTTTGATTTGCTTATGTAGGCCACCATGGCACTAGAGCCACCTCCACCTAATGGCCTCCTCATGTGATTAGTTTAACAATGGAGACATGTGTTTGCTTTTGTCTTCTTCCCATCACCTTCCATACGAAACTTACTGATTTGGACACCTTCATTAAAGATGGAGTTTTGTTCACTACTTTCCATTCTCCTTTTTTGCGGGGAGAGGTGTTTAGATTTTTTGGAGAGTTGAGTAGAAAAACGTTTTCACTATAATCTTTGTTTGGAAATCCCCCTAATAAATGCTTTAAAGTAAAATGTGATGATAATAATGATAATGAAGCCCAAATTAAATATATGGAACTCAAGAATTCATTTGCTTCAAGTGAAAACAGAGAACCTATGTTGCACCTATGATTGTTATTAAAAAGTCTTGAAAATATCTCAGAAGACTCCTCCAATTCTCTCTTTACACTAAAATTTTATTGTCTTGAAGATTCTGATTCTTGGAATCTTCTTAGAGGATTGTTAAATTGAGGACTAATGTCTCATTCATTCATTCATTCATTCATTCATGTTTATAGCATTTGGTTATAATGGGATTTGACCAAATAAAAAAACCCAACATTGGCATTTTATAAATATTTAAAATATAATATTCATGTAAATATTATAGTCAAGTTTCTTACATAAAACCAGTTGGTAAAAGAACTGATTAATCTCGAATATAAAAATGGATTTTGGGATGCTTGGGTGGCTCAGTGGTTGAGCGTCTGCCTTCAGCCAAGGGTGTGATCCTGGAGTTCCAGGATCAAGTCTCACATTGGGCTCCCTGCGTGGAGCCTGCTTCTCCCTCGGCCTGTGTCTGCCTCTCTCTTTGTCTCATGAATAAATAAATATTTTTAAAAAATTGATTTTAACATATATTGGTAATGGGTAAACAGTTATATAAATAATAATTATGAAAGAGCAAAGAAAAACCTGCATGATGATTTCTCTTCTTTTAGAATCACCTGCTAGGAAAGACTTCAGATTGTATTGTTTCACTCATAAGAGTAAGCATTCAGTATTTGTCTTATTGAGGTGAACTAAACTGCCTTTGTAAACAAACGAAAAATAGTGAAGAAATAAAGATGAAGGTGGAGTCATAGCATTCCATTATTTTAGGTCAGGTTCTCAACCTCTGAAAAAAAAAAATTGGATGTCCTGAACATGGCTTGATGTTGAGTTTGAGTCTTTGAAATATTCCAAATAAAAGGCTCTTAAAGAAACTGGGTATGAAAAAGTCTGAGAAAGAAACATATTTAGGGTTTTGATGGTAAAAGTGATAATAGCTTGCATTTATTGATTGGATAATGCTTTACTTCCAAATGCTTTACTTATGATAGCCGTCTGAACATTTGTAGGGTTTTCATAAGGAAGTGAGATTAGATTTATTCTTTGATTCTCCATCTGAGGAAATTAAGACCACACTGTGGAAATTAGAAACAGGCAGATTTAAAGTGAGTATATGAATTTTAAAAAGAACCCACCAGAACTCTTTAAAATTGAAATGACGCTCTCCCAAAATAGTGAGGTTACATGTCATGGGAAGGGTCCAAAAAAGCATCCAGGCCTGGGACATTTTAGAGATATTTCATAATTTTAATTGAAGGTAAGATTGAGTGACATAGAAAGCCTATCCCAGTTCTGAAAATCTGTGATTCTAGGACCTATTTGTCGGATCTCTTTAAAGAAAGTAATGCATTTTTAGAAATAAAAATACAAACTTTCGACATTAAGATGTCGAAGTTGTCAGTAAATTTAGACTTATCCTAGAAGATTTTGAGATACACATTAAAGTAGTAAATTGCAGGCTAGTTAGTATTTGATTAATAAAACCAACAAAACATACTTGTCTCTAAAACATTAGCCCCAGAAGACAGGTTTACTCTACTGTTAACATAGCCAATAACCAACATCCAGATCCAGTTAATTTGTTGAAAAGACAACAAGCATGCTATGAGACTGTGAAATATTCTTTTTATAGTTCCACTTATCCACAATTAAATACATGCAATATATTAATCTAGCTCTTTAGATTTTCTCTTCCTCCTTCCCTCTCTCTCTCTCTCTCTCTCTCAGTCTCTGTTTCTGTCTCTCTCTTCTTGTTTCTCATGTAGTTCTTCCAAACACAGAATTTTCTCTTAGGAACTTGTGGAAACAGAAATGGCATAGAGGCAAAATATAACTAGAACTTTTTGTTTTCTCAGAAGGAATACAGAAATGGACTCGGTAGCTTTTATTACAGTCTGGCATCCTTAAATGATGATGCATCTTGGTGCTTTTCTCTACATTACTTTTAATATTTTTATTTGCAAAGTACTTTATAGTTTACTGAGCAATTTCACCTACATGGTGATCGTCTTTACTCTTCCTATAGTGTAGTTGATTTAAAAAATATTTACCAAAGTTCATTATCATTTGCCTTTTGCATATAACAGACCTTTGACATTTACAGTAGCTATATTTCCAAATTTTCAGTGTATACAAGAAATTACTATGGCATATAATTTCCCTTACAGATTTTTTTCTTTTTTTCTAATCAAGAATGATCTCTTTTTGGGAAGCCTATGACTCTCTGCATTTTAGTCACCGTCATGAATATTTGACTGTCAGAGAACATTTTAAATTAAGAACAATGTTTCTGTGATTACAAATAAATTTCAGCAAGATTTGTAGAGTTTGAGATGCTGGGTGTTCAACTAGATTTACTCACTAGCTAAATGCCACGCTCTTACACAAAAGACTTGTCATGCACAAATTAGGCAGAACTATTGATAAATTAATACATGGCATGAACCTTTTGGATGCTTATAAATACTCAACATGATGAATGTTGCATGCCCCAGCTACGTGTCAAAGAAAGAATTGACTTCCAGTTGCTGGGAACTGCTTTCATGTTTGAAGTGTTTATCTGAAGTCGGTGTTGACAGGAACATCATATTTTATGGAGCTTTAGAGATTTTGATAACACGGAAAATATTCCTTGTGCAGTTAGCAGAATAAAGAACTGGTTTCTTCCTTAACTCTGGTTCTGAGAACATGCGTTTTATGGCTACAATAGTAGCTGGGTTGTGAGTAATTTTTGAAGGAGACTCTAGAGGTTTGTCTGTGCTTTGGAAGTATGGCTTGAGTGCTTTAGAATCTAATGAAGTAAGTGTTTTTCTGAAGCTATCAATATCCCTCGTGTAGTGAAATTTTTTTGCAAACCAAGATTTCATTTAAGAATAATCAGACATAGCACATTGGAGGCATAGTAGGTTTTGTGGTAAAAATCTCAAATAACTGATGACTTTCTACAAAGAGATCGATTCCCGAGAGGTACTGAAACTTTGTAATCTAAGTAAATAGATAAATCAGTTTCCACCATTTAAACTTGAGTTTGACACAAATCCCTAGATGTGCTATGTGCAATTTGTATCTAAGCCTAAATGTCATAGAATCATGACTCATACTTCTTACCTATCCAGAGTTACTGGTTGTAATTTTTTTTTCGTAAGTCTAGAGAGCAACTATAACCTAGATGATGGGTACAGCCTTTTCAGTTTTACCAATAAATTGTTCAAGAACTAAATTGGTATCATGATATTTTCAAGCTAGTTTTCACAAAGGCTCTTTAAAGACTGTTAAGATTTTCGTAGCATTTTGCTATTACAGAGTTGTGATGGGTGACTCAAAGTTAAAAATAAATTTGGTCTAGTGCATTAAGCACTATTTTTTGGTAATTATCTAAATTGGATGTCAGTCCATATCATTATATATAAAAGTCTAAAACACAGAATGAATATATTTTAATAGTAGACAGTATTATTATACCCAGAAAAGAGGTATAGGGTCCCTGCAATAGCCCGATGAATTAAAAAAAAAAAGCATATTATTTTTCCTTGGAAGAGCTTAAATTAGCAATCTGCTATTATAATCAAAGAATTATAGAGCTGAAAAGGACCTTTTGGATCATTAATCAATGCCTTAGTTTGGAGAGTTGGAAACTGAGGCTCAGAGAGGCAAGTGACTCACCCAAGGTCAGAAGCTAGCTAATGGTAGAGCTGGCTCTGATACTAAGTCCATCAAGAATTAAATAATGTTTTAATTTCTTTGGCAGCATTTTTAAGACTATGAAATTTCCCAGTTCTGCTAGGCCAATGGAAACTGCTTCAGAAATGACTTTCTGGTGCTCTAAGTCTTTTCTTCTTCTTCTTCTTCCAGTCCTAGTGTCTGTCCACCTTCATTTCCTTGCCTCCACTCCTCCCAGCATCTCTAATAGATTTTTCTGCAGGCCCAGATCCACCTGATTTTCTGGCTAGATCTGAATGAGGTAAGATGTGTAAAGTTGTGCTATTTATCTTCTGCCTCCAGCTAGGGACACTTTGGCTTAAACCACCATCCCGAAGCTGTTTGTTTTTAGAAGATATCATTTGAGATCTTATTTTCTATATAAAGTAAAAATTAATGAATGAAATGAATAATCCTTCATTAATTCATTTATTCAACAATCACTTATTGAAAAATTACTGTAGGCCAGACATTGTGCTAGGAAGTGGAGATACAAAAAGGAATAATCCATGATGCATGTCTTCAAGAACTTGGTAGTCTAGTTACAGGGGTTATAATGTTGTATGTGTCTCCTGGAGGCACAGGTGAGGCTCACTTGATGAATTACTTCCCTCCTACTAGGAAGCCTCGAATGTCTCACAGTTCACACAAAATATTCCATACCCATTATTATTATTATTTTTTAATTTAACAAACACACAGCACTTACCCATGTGCCAGGCACTATTCCAGGAACTTCTCAATTGGTAATTCATTTAGTCTTCAGTCAACCCTAAGAGGTAGGTTCTATGGTTATTCCCACTTAAAGATGAGGAAATAGGCACAGAGAAATTAAGCAGATTGCCTAAGCCCACAGAGCTAGTAAGTGGTGAAATTAGGATTTGAACCCAGGTAGCCTGTGTGCTTAACCACTGCATTAAGAACATAGACTAAATGAAGAGGGAGCACTGATGAATTCTTTTTAGTAATAAAAGGGAGTGGAGAACAGAAGGACATTAGAACGTCTGGAAATTAGTTTAAGAAAAATTTCAGAGATTGAAAAGGGTGTTATGAGAACTTTTGAAGATTTGATGTGCTGGTCTGTTTGCCTACAGTAAATCATTAAAAAGCTAGTTGGATAAAGGCCTGGCATGCTTATTTTGAGATTCAACAGAAAACAGCCTGGAAAATGCCATCAGATTTTCATTTAAACCTCCTCCCTTTCCTTGGTGAGTATCAGCATTATCCACTCAGCCTCCTCAACCAGAACCAACAGTCTACCGTAATTGGGCACTCATTGAATTCAACTGGGGCGACCTTTTACAAACCCTGGTAGGTGGGTCAGGGTCTGGACCAATGAAACCAGAATCTCTGAGGTGGGAATTTCTTTTTCTAAGCTTCCCAGGCAATTCTAATGTGCAGCTATGTTTGGAAACCAATAGCTTCAAGTGCTTCTCGAACTTTAGCATTGGAATCCCCTAGAGGCCTTATTAAACATGGATGATGGGACCCCATATCCAGAGTTTCTGGTTTAGTTTCCGGAGTGAGGTCAGAGAATTTCTAGTTCTACAAAGTTCCTAGGAGATGCTTATGCTTCTGTTCCAGGTACCGTTTTAAGAACCACTGGCTTTACGCTTCTCTTATTCCATAACCCCCTTTCTGATCACTCCCAAAGTCTCCTGAATAATACTACCTTCCAAAGATCTTCACATCCAGCTTTCCTCTCCATTCTCTTTGTCCTAATTCTCCCCTCTTAA
Organism: Canis aureus; assembly: GCF_053574225.1. Classification (NCBI taxonomy): domain Eukaryota; kingdom Metazoa; phylum Chordata; class Mammalia; order Carnivora; family Canidae; genus Canis; species Canis aureus. The sequence goes on along the minus strand of NC_135632.1, from coordinate 4,040,115 downwards.
AATAGCTTTCTCCCAGTGTTCCTGTTTTCAGTCTCACCCGCTCCAATTCATCTCCACATTGCTGCCGGTGTAATCTTTCTAAAAATATGTATATTATGTGACCATGACTCTACAGGTTCGAATTATCTGAAGTGTGAAATCCAGTGACTCTTTTATAGTCAGCCATATTTCTACTACTTATTCTATCTTCTAGCCAACTTTCCTGACCCCCCAGGAAAATCTTAGCGCCTCTTTTCTTGTACAGCATTGATTCTGGACCTCTGTCATACTGTTCATTACGTCATACAGTGATTATTTAGATAAAAGTCTTCCCTTCTTCACTGTGTACTGTAGGTGGGGACAGTATTGCATGTGATTCATCATTGTATACCAAGGAGTTAAAACAGTGCTTGGGGAAAGCAAGAGTCTGATAAATATCTGCTGAATTAGTGGGTTGCATTTGTAAACTAATTTACTCCAAGTTTCTCCTATACTTTTTGGACAATTCTTCAGGAAGGCTTTGAGTAAACAGAAATTTACACTTGATCATCGCCAATGTAATTATCACTGTGGTGGTGTTTTCTTTTTCTTTTTTTCAAGTTTATTTATTTTTAGTAATCTGTACACCCAACTTGGAGGTCAATCACGTCCCATTCCTCCGACTGAGCCAGCCCCTGTAGTGATGTTTTTTGATACAGGCTGCCTTCTGAAAGAAATTGAGAGCTTTTGAAATCTTCACCATCTAAAAAAATTAACATTTTTTTTCCCCAGAATGGAATGTCGTAAGTCATTGTATAAATATAATTTAAAATATTTAGGTTTTGGTTTTCTTTATTACAGTCAGATATGTGCAGATATTTTTGTATGTGCATAGCAAAATAAATTATGGCCTTTCAGTAATGGGATGTATTTATGATATTAAGTATACCATGTAAAACGTTATCCTACAACTTTGGCAGTGAAATTTTATTCTGTTTATATAAATTGTGAGAAATTGACACCTTCTCAAATTGACATTAGAAGGAATATAATGATGTATATTTTTAAGAGCTCTACTTAAAACTCTAAATTGTGAGATCTGACTAAAATTAATCATAATTACATATACTCTACATCTTTGAGTAGAAATTTAAGGGTTTTTTTGCATGTTGATTTATATTTTATTCAAGTAATTTTCCAAGTTTTATGTGTACCAGAATCAACCAGAGAACTTTATAATAATTCACAAGTTGCTCCACACCCAAACACAACATATCAAAATCTCTTGGGAGTGGCGCACCTATCTATAACAGGTTCTCAGAGTGATTTTGATGCCTACAAAAAAAATTAAAATTGTAAACTTTTCAACTACTCCTAAAGGGGACTTATTCCCTGTAGTTTTTCAACACTTAAGAGAGAGGTAACTGTTTACTAGATCTTTGTTGCAATCTCCTCTGTATTATTGAATAATAATAAAAACCATACAGAAAGATAGGTTATCACTCTACTCTGGAATGAGATTGAAGAAGGCTGTTTGCTCAGATGTGAAGCCAAATGACACCTTTGACTATCATAATCTCAAGAAAATCAGCCACCAACAGGATGGTGGTCATTATAAAGACCAAATTTTGAAAATCTTTTTAATTAGTTTCTTGCTACTAAACTATTCCAGAGTCAGTCTAAATCTAGGTTCCCATACTTCAGGATCAGTAAATAAATTAATATTTAAGTTAATTTGTGACACAAAGGTACATTTCTCTCTTCTTAAATACATGGATCATATTGAGATCAAAATGTTGGCTCAATATGTTCCTCTCTGTCAATACATAAATAATCCTTATACACAAGTTTAGTGTAAAAGCCAAAAGGATAGTACTTGATTCAGTGTTCCTTTGGAGGTAGATTTTACACTGTTACAATCAAATCATACACATATATTTACAGGTGATAAAAAGAGAAAGTACGTGAGTGTCTAATTAATGCTTTGCTTTGCAATGCAAAAGACTAAGGCATGGGGGGCCACCTGGGTGGCTCAATGCTTGAGCATCTGCCTTTGGCTCAGGTTGTGATCTCAGGGTCTTGGGATTGAGTCTCACATCAGGATCCCCAGAGGGAGCCTGCTTGTCCCTCTGCCTATGTCTCTGCCTCTCTCTCTGTGTGTCTCTCATGAATAAATAAATAAAATCTTAAAAAAATAAAAGACTATGGCATGGGTAGAAATTTAGCTGTGATTTAGGATGTAACTGAAATTTATAAAGGGCAATGCTACTCTATCTGAATCTTAGTTCATGTAAAATTACATACTAGGCTTAAAAAAAAAGTTTCCTTCTTTCTCCATATAGTAGGATGTTGTTTTTTTACTACCCAGCATTTGTTCTCCTACCTGTGGTGAAACACTCCAATATTTCTTTTTTGAGGCATCACCTCTCTCTTGTGTGCAGTGCTGATGCTTCTGGCATAATCTCAATTTACTCCATTTCCAAGAAGATTTTACTTTGTCTTTATAGTAGTGCTAATTTTGGATGCTTCCCAGGTCAAATATATAATAATGATGATGATAACCACTATTTATTGGACAACTCTGATTTGCAAACCATTGTAGATATTTTGGTATGTAACTCTCAAGAATAAAATCTACTTTTAAAAAGAGAGAGAGAGAGATTATTTATTTTAGAGAGAGAGAGAAAGAGTGAGAGAGAGCACAAGTTGGAGGGGCAGAGGGAGAGGGAGAGAGAATCTCAAGAGATTCCACACTGAGTGTGGAGCCGATATCGGGGCTCCATTTCATGACCCTGAGATTGTAACCCAAGCTAAAACCAAGACTCAGAGCCCAACTGACTTCACCACCCAGGTGCCCCTAAAGACTGATTTTTAAAACAGAATCCCAGTAGTATTATCACATATAAAATAAGAAATATTAATAAGAAGTTTATTATATCAAGTACATAGACTGGATTTATATTTTTCCAATTGCCTAATACTTTTTCTCCCCACCCCTACTTTTTCTTTCTTTTTAACAGATTGTTTAATCAGTGCCCAAATAAGATCTATGTATTTAGATTAGTTGCTATATCTCTTAAGTGTTTCTTGATCCATAGATTCTCCGTAAATGTCTTTTTTCTGTCCTTAAAGTCTACTTGTTGAAGAAACACATCATTTTTCTTGTAGATCTTCTTCATAGACTGGATTTTGTATATCAGATTGTCTCATATGCTCTTAATTAACAAGTTTCTCTGTCCTCTGTGAATTGATAGTTATTTAAAGGTTTGGTAAGATTCAGGTTCACCTTTTTTCCCCCTAAATACCGCATAGTTGATGTGTATTTCCACCAGGCGATGCATAGTATCTGGGTGTCTCGCTTTTTGTAATACCATTAACCATTGATGTTCACTTCCCAGATTCTGTTAATTCACTAGAGGTTACAAAAATCTGTCAGTTCATCTTCATTTATTAGCTGCGATAATTATAAACAGAAACTCTCTCATCAGCTATTGTGTTATCATGAGGAATCATATATTTTAAAGCAGCAGAAAAGGTTCTAGATTCTTTCCCTTTGTTTTCCAGTTTTCAAAATAATGAATTAATATCCTAAGATCTTCCAAATGTGACCAGTTGTTATCTTTGAAATATTACTATGAGTTTTTGGTTTGCATTTTTATTTTTTTTTCTATCAATTATAGTTTTCTTTATTGATATTTGAATTTTCCCATCTTTGGCTAGTGAGAGCCTCTTAAAGTTGGCTCTTGAGTTCTTTTCACACAACTCTAGTAGTCTTTGATAGTTTCCTAGCATATTGGTATATGGATAAGAAGTAATATTCTAGGCTTATCTGATATGTGTTCGGCTCCAGATAGAGCAATGAATTATTATTATTTTTTAATAGAGGAAAGTTTTAGTGTCAACTTGAAGTGACTAATGAAAGTCACTTAATAGATGATCCTGTCATATAAGTGATTAAGAATATTTGGTGAAGATAGAACTGAAGCCCCCCTTTTAAAACAACATTTGGGAAGTGTGCTTTTGAGGGAGTGATGGTCATTCCTGGTTGTATTCTTTGTTCTGATTTGGTGCCTTTAATGGCTCCATTCATGTGGAAAGATAAGACCACAGACAACTGGAAAGATTAAAAAAAAAAAAAAAGACCCCTGTTTTTACCTACTAGGTCTATATGTCAGGGTCATTTTTTTAATCTATTCTTTTTATATATTCAGCTCTATTTACAGACCTAGTACTCTGAAATCATTTTTTCATCTCTCTGCCTTGGTCCTTTGGGGTTGATTATCTCTGTGGTCTTGGCCACAGTTTATTTGGCCCTCCTCTCTTGCCTCCACTTCTGCCTACACTCCTTGCCATTCAGAGTAGGCTTGGCCCCACCTCATTCCTCATTTAAGCTGGCCCCTCAGAACCCCAGCCTAGTTAGGCTTCTGTTCTCTCTCGTTCTTACAGAGGAATTTTAATTTTTGTTGTCAACGTTATGATATGACAACAAATAGTACACCTGAAAAGATGATATTATATGATTTTGCCACTTATTTTTTTGTGGGAGAAGAAAGATACTACTTTGGACCAAAAGCCTATAAATAGTTTTCTTTTTTTAAGGATATATTTTTTAAAGATTTTATTTGTTTATTTGAGAGAGAGAGAATGAGCAAGGGGGAGAGAATGGGGAGCAGACTCTACATTGAGTGCAGAGCCCAGCTGGGGGCTCGATCCCACAACCTGGAGATCACAACCTAAGCTGAAACCAAGAGTCAGATGCTCAACTGACTGAGCTACCCAAGTGCCCCAAGAATAATTTTTACTACAGAAAAAAGAAGGTAAATCTCCCAAACTTAAAACCTCTGACTTATTTATCTTTTTTAAGGGGAGGTGCTACATTTGACTAAATCTGCTGTTGACACTTTGAACAGTATTCCAATGTTTGCATACTCTACTATATGGAAGGAGGTACACAACACTTATCATTGCCTCATATCAGGTAAAAGGAAAACATCTGTGGAAGCATTTCCTAAGTATGTTATTCTTCACTCATTATGGACTCCATTTTTTCCTCAGTGAGCTTGGTTGCCTAAAAGCATTAAGAAGCCCCATGATAATGATATAGTCAGTTATATAAGACATCTCAAAGTTGTGATTAATTCTCTGTAATACAACATATAAGCAATGAGGTGAATCTACAAAGAAATGGTTTCAGAATGTGAAAAGAGATCTTAAGAAAAGGCATGATATCGTATCTAGGAAGATTCACAAATCATGCAATTGCCCCTTATAGCACTTCGAATCCTAAAGGTAGATTCAACAACAACAATGTCTCTCATGTAGTGATTATTTACTATCTGTCAGTCTCCATTGATACCTTATTCACTTACTGCATTTAATTTCCACAGTGGCCCAGAAAGTAAGGAATCTCCCATGATTCAGATAACAATAAAGTCTCATAGAGGTTAATTACTCTATGCTGTATCACTCAGCTAGTTAGTGGTGGTGCAGAAGTTGAAAATCATAGTTCCCTGAATAAAAAGTTCATAGTCTTTCCATTAACACTACATTATCTTGAAATTGCCTTAAGAGGTTAAAAATGTATTTATTTTTCATACACTAATCCCATCGCCTATTCCTTTTTACTTATGTTGCATTAAAATAAAATCTAATTTCTGATATTTTTCTCACTACTTGTTGGATATTAGTACAACATGACCAAATAAAATTAGTATATATATTAATAAATATAGTATATTAATGTAATATACCATGATATATTAATATAATGTACTAATAAAATTAGTATAATATGATTTCAAAATAAGTAATTTAATTTATGTTTGCCATTATGTGTGTGTTCTAGCAGAGAATACATCAATTTTAATATTATTTTTACTTGGCTTGAAGCTTTGTTAACTAAATTAATACATTCACATTTATTACTTGAAAATTTTCAGACTACAATGAATAATGTACTTTTAAAGTATAATGTAGCAAACTATAAAATAGGGCATAATTATGTTGAATGTGTAAAGTATTTAAAATCAAAATCTGTCATAATGTCAAATAGCAAAAGGGAACAAAGCCACATATATGATGCAAAATCATTTATCTTTTATGAATCTGGTGAAAAGAGTACTAATGAGGTCTCTAGAATACCTTGGAAAAGGTAATGTATTATCTTTGGTGCCTCATCAATGAAAATATATTGACAGAAAAAAGAAGTTGGGATAAACCTGAAAAATTAAATGCTAGAAATCTTGAGTTTGAGTCATTGGGAAAATTTTGGTTGAGGATCACTACTTACTACTTCTTAATTTGTGTCACCAACATACTTTCTAAAATAGTCAAAATAAGTCAGTTTTGCATGATGCTAGAATATCTCAATATTGTGGAATAAGATCATTTTTCTTTAAAATTTTTGATTAGATCTGATTTAAGAAGACACAGTGGGGGATCCCTGGGTGGCGCAGCGGTTTGGCACCTGCCTTTGGCCCAGGGCGCGATCCTGGAGACCTGGGATTGAATCCCACGTCGGGCTCCCGGTGCATGGAGCCTGCTTCTCCCTCTGCCTGTGTCTCTGCCTCTCTCACTCTCTGTGTGACTATCATAAATAAATTTTAAAAAAATTAAAAAAAAAGAAGACAGTGGATTATTACTGTAAAGTACTAAGATATTTTTTAAAATATTCTACCTTTCTGGAAGCATTTGTTATTTATTATAATCAAAAACGTTAAATGAAAGCCATTGTTTTGATGGTTTATTATGAGGTTTTGCTACACCAGTGATAGATACTAAGTTTGAAGGATAAAAGCACCTTTGATTCTTAAATGTGCATAGTAAAACTCCTTTAAATAGCAATAATCAAGAAGTTTTTATTTTAAAATGATTCATTTGATTAATGGAATTCCTTTTTCCTGGGAACAGTTCTTTTAAAATGTGACCAAAAAAAAAAAATAACACAAAAACAAAAACCAAACAAAAATCACATTACCGTTTTGAACTAAATGTTTATATCTTCACAAAAATACCTATGTTGAAATCCTACTCCAAGTGTGACAGTATTGGGAAGTAGATAGAGCCTTTGGGAGGAAATAAGGTCATGAGGTTAGAGGCTGGATGGATGGGATTAGTGCCCTTATTTTTTTTTTTTTTTATTGGTGTTCAATTTACTAACATACAGAATAACACCCAGTGCCCGTCACCCATTCACTCCCACCCCCCGCCCTCCTCCCCTTCTACCACCCCTAGTTCGTTTCCCAGAGTTAGCAGTCTTTACGTTCTGTCTCCCTTTCTGATATTTCCCACACATTTCTTCTCCCTTCCCTTATTTTCCCTTTCACTATTATTTATATTCCCCAAATGAATGAGAACATATAATGTTTGTCCTTTTCCGACTGACTTACTTCACTCAGCATAATACCCTCCAGTTCCATCCACGTTGAAGCAAATGGTGGGTATTTGTCATTTCTAATAGCTGAGTAATATTCCATTGTATACATAAACCACATCTTCTTTATCCATTCATCTTTCGATGGACACCGAGGCTCCTTCCACAGTTTGGCTATCGTGGCCATTGCTGCTATAAACATCGGGGTGCAGGTGTCCCGGCGTTTCATTGCATTTGTATCTTTGGGGTAAATCCCCAACAGTGCAATTGCTGGGTCGTAGGGCAGGTATATTTTTAACTGTTTGAGGAACCTCCACACAGTTTTCCAGAGTGGCTGCACCAGTTCACATTCCCACCAACAGTGTAAGAGGGTTCCCTTTTCTCCACATCCTCTCCAACATTTGTTGTTTCCTGCCTTGTTAATTTTCCCCATTCTCACTGGTGTGAGGTGGTATCTCATTGTGGTTTGGATTTGTATTTCCCTGATGGCAAGTGATGCGGAGCATTTTCTCATGTGCATGTTGGCCATGTCTATGTCTTCCTCTGTGAGATTTCTGTTCATGTCTTTTGCCCATTTCATGATTGGATTGTTTGATTAGTGCCCTTATATTCCTCAAGGAGCTCTTTACTGTGTGTGCTATGTGAGAATACAAGCACATTGGCTGTCTTCAGTTACTGGCTTGGAAAGGGCTCTCACCAGAATCTGGCCATGCTGGCACCGTGATCTTAGACTTCCACCCTTCAGAACTTGAGAAAATAAGTTTCTGTTGTTGATAACCCACCTAGTTTTTGATATTTTTTTTATAGCAGCCCAAGCTATTAACTACATGAATTTCCTAAGGCTGCTATAACAAATTGCTACAAACTTGATGGTTTAAAGCAATTGAGATTTATTCTCACAGTTTTGGAGGCTAGAAATATGAACTCATAATGTTGGCTGGGCTAAAGTTCTAGGAGAGAATCTTTCCTCATCTCTTCCTAGTGTGCCCAGGCACCTCTTGGTTGGTCACTGCATCACTCCAACTTCTGCCTCTGTCTGTCTTCACATGGCTGCTGCTTCTCCCGGTCTCTTTCCTCCTTGTGTTTCTTTTAAGAACAGTTGTCATTGGATTTGAGACCTACTGGATAATCCAGAATGTCCTCATTTTGAGATTCTTAAGTACCTCTGCAAAGATGCTTTTTCCAAGTAAGGTAATATTCACAGGTGCCAAGGGTGAGGATGTAGACATCTTATTTTGGGAGCCACCATTACCATTTTAATAACTTTACCCAACCTTTATGTTTAGAGTTCAAAAATGGACTTTGGGATCTCAAAACTTTGGAATCAAGTGTTGTCTCCACTACCCACAAGCTGTGTGATATTTGGCAAGTTACTAGTCTAGTGCATACATTTGGAAACTAATAAAAATAGTGATCACTAATAAAAATAGTGATCACTAATAAAAATAGTGATCATAGGGCACCTGAGTGGCTCAGTCAGTTAAGCATCAGACTCTTGATTTTGGCTCACGTCATGATCTCAGGGCCGTGAGATAGAGCCCTGCATTGAGAATAAATAAGTCTTTTAAAAAGATGATCATAGAGGGTTGATGAACATAAGAATTTTGGTGTGAATTGATCATTGATCTTTTTCTTCTCACCTACTGAGTGGATTTCTTTTGACCATCTGCATTTTACTTGGTCACTCTTATTTGACCTTGAGGTGTCATTTGACATTGTTGACTACTTTCCAATTTTTGAATATATTCACTTTCTTAACTTCTAAGGTGTCATGCTTTCTTGATTGTTCTTTAGCCCTCTGATTATTCTTTTTTTTTTTTTTTTTTTTATTTATGACAGTCACAGAGAGAGAGAGAGAGTCAGAGACACCGGCAGAGGGAGAAGCAGGCTCCATGCACCGGGAGCCCGATGTGGGATTCGATCCCGGGCCTCCAGGATCGCGCCCTGGGCCAAAGGCAGGCGCCAAACCGCTGCGCCACCCAGGGATCCCGAGCCCTCTGATTATTCTTTTTCTTTCTTGTGCTCCTATCTTGCATCTTAAATATTGTTTCCCTAAGATTCCTAGTACAGGCTTACTCTTTAGTTATCCTATAAATTTCCAGGTGACTTAATCTATTTCTAGGATTTCAATTAACACCTGATTTCTGATGATGCTGAAGTCTACCTCTCCAACTCAGATATAGCCTCCTTCAGCCAGAAACCTGTATATGAGTGGCTCCTCGACTTCTACACTTAAACATCTCACCTATAAGTCTTCATATTTCACATTCAAAGCTAAACCATAATTCCTTCATCTTGAAAGAATTGTCATCTGGAAATCTATGTTTTCCTTGTTGACTTACTTATTGTTACTCTCCATTCATATTGGCAACTAGTATTTCCCTAAATATGTTATGCTCTTTTACCCCTTCTTATCTTTATCCATACCTTTGTCTTGCCAAGAATGCTCTTTCCCAATTTTGTACACATTTATTTATTGTTCAAGAGTTAAGTTAAGCATCACTTCTTTCCTTAAGATGACCATTTACTGGTTTTTTTTGGAGCCCCACTGAATTTTATACCTATTTCCATCACGTCAATTAGGAGTTTTTCTCCCCCGTTAAACTATGAACTCCTTGAAAGATTAAGTATCCATGCCTCTTTCATCTTTGTATCTTACTTTTAAAAATAGTGCACAATTTCATGTCTAATTCTGGGGAGATTAAGATATTTAATTTTGGAGTGAGACAAGTTTCTTAACTTTTTTTTGTCTCTGTTATTTATAAAATGGAGATAGTCAAACTACTTATTTCATATGATATTCTTAAGATTAAATGAAACGATGCCTATAAGATTCTTAACATGATGACTGGCATGTAAAGTGTTTTTATTTTATTTTATTTATTTTATTTTATTTATTTTATTTTATTGTAATAAGTTTTTAAATACCATCAACATCATTATAATCATTACCATTTCTTCTGACCTAATTCTTATTTTACTCTAGATTCTTTTTTTATAAAAGTTCATGTTTTTATTTATTTATTTATTTTAAATTATTTTATTTATTTATTCATGAGAGACAGAGAGAGAGAGAGAGGCAGAGACATAGGCAGAGGGAGAGTCAGGCTCCATCCAGGGAGCCTGATATGGGACTTGATCCTGGGTCTCCAGGATCATGCCCTGAGCCAAAGGCAGATGCTCAACCACTGAGCCACCCAGGTGTCCCATACTCTAGATTCTTGTAGATTGATATGATACAAAGATTTCTTCTTGATGTCAGTAAGAAGGCAGAAATATTCAGAATAAGAATAATCAAATGGTTATTTACTAGCTGTGGTGACTTTGAATAAACCACTTAGCTTTCTCATCTATGAAATGGAGATAGCAATATGTATCACACGGTTTCTTTGATAAAGTGTGTAAAGGAACAGATACCCATGACATAATTTATATTCAATAGCTTAATTTATTCATCCTGAAAGCTCAGAATATTCCAAGGACCTTGTACACATACTTACAGTAAAAATCTTTATTAAGTGATCCATATTTCTATTCTAACTCAGAGTTTATGAAAATAAGTTTGTAAAAGATGAATTATACAGTTGAGAGTGATTTGAAAGGAATAAGAAAATGAGATGTTTTAAAGTAGTTTTTCTTTTTCATTCCAAACAAGATCTGTAAATCAGAATAGCTACGCAAAATTTTGTAGTTTCTATGTTTCTTAAGGATAACTTAAGTAAACATATATATACTGTTAAAAATAGTCATTTTCTGGGGCACCTGCTGGCTCAGCTGGTTAAGCATCAGACTCCTGATTTTGCTCAGGTCATGATTTCAGGGTTGTGAGATTGAACTCTGTGTCAGGCTCCATGCTGGGCATGGAGCTGGCTTGATTCTCTCTTCCTTCCTCTCTGCTCCCTGCCCCATCTAAAAAAATCAATTAGTTAAAAATAGTCACTTTCTTTAATAAATAACTTTTTCTCATTTTCCCTATAGATTTTTTTTCTTTTTTTAAAAGATTTTATTTATTTATTAATGAGAGACACAAGAGAGGCAGAGACACAGGCAGAGGGAGAAGCAGGCTCCCAGTGGTGAGCCTGAACAGGACTCAATCCTAGGACCCTGAATCACAACCTGAGCCAAAGGCAGATGCTCAACCACTGAACCACCCAGGTGCCCCTCCCTATAGATTTCTATAGGGAATAAAACATTTTCATTCTGTTTAAAATGAGCTTCTTTGGTTAATATTCACCATGTCTATATCAATTAGTTGTTGTATTTTCAGCACATTCATCTTTATTTTTCATTGAACTTTGTCATATTCCAATCTCAAACATTCATATAGAAACTCTGGGCTAAAATGCTGAAATGTTCTGTAAATCATTGCATGCTAATTAAATTCAGTATTGTTAGAATCTTAGTTTCTTTTTTTACAGAAAGATATCTAAAGATAATTGATGGAAGGACGTTCTATTTAGAAAAACATGTAGGCCTATCTGCCTTATAAACACAAAAATAAATCAACTTACAAGTTTCAGAACTAAGGCTGATTTTGTGAGAAAAAAGCTCATTGATATTTGGAAACTTTGTGAATTTAAAAGTATTTTATTTCAGTGAAACTATTCATAAAATAGGAATGTCTCAAACAATCTTTGGTACTGTTGATGATATTCTTTTTCATTAGACAAGTGATCACCTAAGAAGGCAAGATTCTATAGGCTATTGAGTTACACAGTATGGTGGAGTGCCATTCTATGTGTTGGCTAAAAGCCGAGGGTCAGATTGGCTCTGTGTGAACCTGCCACTTGGTACCTCAGTTTCCTCATCCGTAAAATGGGGAGTATAATATCACTTAAAAGGCTTCTGTGAGAAAACAATGAGATCATCTGTATGGAGTGCTGAGGTTTAGTATATTGTAAGTGCTCAAAGTTAACTTTTATTCCATTACTATAATTTATGGTACCATCTTCATAGACAGTTTCTGAAATGCTAAACCATTGCTTTTCTAATGCCTCCCTAATGGCATTTCTTTGAAGAAAACCTTATAATATTTAGTCATTAAATTGAACTGGGGCTGCCAGATCTTAATTCTGATGGAACTTCTCTATGTGGCAATCCTCATTCTAGATGAGCATGAGGAAGGTCTTAGTTGGCCAGAAAAGGGATTTTAAAGCTGTTTCCCCAAAAAAATAAATAAATAAATAAAAAAGCTGTTTCCTTTTAAAAGTTAATGAATCTAAATCTTCCCAAAACCACTCATGAAAAAAATTTTAAAAATATTTTGATAATCATTATATGGAGGCAACTATTGGGTTAAATAGAGCATCTTCTCCATCTTCTACTCTATAGAACTAGATGAACTACATTCAACTTAGACCAAACTCCTATTGTTCCAAAATGCTGCACATCTGTAATAGCTTCTCTTCCACAAGAAAGATTTCTGGCACCCCATTAAGTCCTGTAGTTGAATTCCCATACCTCTGGGAATCACTCCTGGCTCTGCTTTCCACTCTTTGGTCATGTGTTTACTCTGCTATGTCGTTCTACGTTCTTCTGTAACTATCCAGATTTTTTGTACTGGACAGGATAGTCATTCTGATTCTGGTTTTACCCTTAGATAATCTCTCTTTCAGTTCTTTCTCTTGGGTTTTGTGTTCTACAGCCTATAGACTGGCACTATTCTACTTCATCCCTAGTCCTGGCCCCCAGAATCTTGGTTCTGGTAAATTATTCTAGAAGGTAAGTTTATCTGTCCAGATACAAGGAGTTAGCAGGTACCCTAAGGGATTTTCCTGAAGAACTTAAAGTTCACATTCCTTTTTATGTAGCATGAACCAGGGTTGTGAATGAGGGTTTCAGGGTCACCTTAGCCACCAACACTCCTTCACCAAATAAGAGAAAATGAGATGACCCTGAAATGCTGGATACCTTCGATTGATAGTTGTAAGATTATAACAAATTCCATAAATGCCTCAAGTGAACGCAGCCACACTTTAGAGCCTTGATTTGGAATTGTACAGGCCTTTTTTTTTTATAGTGAAACAAAGTTTTGATTGCTATTTCTGAAGATCAGACTTTTAAGAGTTAAAGAAATATCCAAAAATAATGCCCTTGTTCCAAGTTGATTTTCTCCCGCCAAAACTTTTGATGAGTTTGTTCTGAATCTTACAATTCCTCTGACCCAGCCATCTTGCAGCTTAGAGTACTCATGGCTTAGAGGTGTACTTTTTAGAGAATTTCCCAGCCCAATAATAGGAGGTTTCTGTGAAATATGAAACCATGCCCCCAAGACAACACCAGTGCTATACTTAACATCTCTGTGGCCCTAGTCTAAATTATCAACACCAATTACTAAACTAGCACATTCTTTTGGAATACATTTTTTAACTCCATAAATTTTATTGTTAGATTTTGTAGGAAATGCACGGGTGGATATAGTTCTTATTCCTGAGCAGATTATGACCTATGAAAATGACCTATGAAAATTCACAGAAACACTTAAGTGGTAAAATGTGTTTTTGTGCTCTAAGATATCAGAGAAGGAAGTGATCATTTCAGGTTGGCTGCCCCTGGTTTTATAGAAGGTATAGATTCACACTGGGGTTTGAACAATAGATGATTTGCAGATATGGAAAATATTGGATGGGGAATATTCACATTGACCAAACCAAAGATTCACATTACAGCTAGAACAAAGCTGATTATATCATTTGTATGCTTAAAACCATTCAATGTTTACCAGTTGTGCTTCTCAAACTTAAATAAGCACATTAAATTAAATGATTCAGATTCAGTGGGTATACAGTGGAGTCTGACAAGTTTCCTGCTGCTGCTGCTGCTGGACCTCAAATAAAACTTTGAGAAACAAAGTTCAGTATAGAGGGGATGGGGGTGAGGCAAACTACAGCCCATCGATCAAATCTAGCCTACCATTTGCTGTTTAATAAAGTTTTATTGGAACACAGGAACATCCATTGTTTACCCCTTGTCTATGACTGCTTTTGTACTCCAGTGATGGCAGTGAATAGTTGAGAGACCATATGGCCCACAAAACTTAAAATTTTTACTCTTACACTTTACAGAAAAGGGTTTGCCAATCTCTTGCCTATATAATTGGATAAAATCTAAATCCTATAGGAAGGTATGCTAGGGCCAGCAAAATTTGCCTTCAACCTATTGCTGTGTACTTTGCCCACATAGAGTACATTACTGCCACATGATCAATTTGATGGTACCCAATTCAACATAGTCTTTCTCATTTCTTTGCATATGCCTTTTGCCTGCAATGTTTCCTGTTATCCCCACCTTGCTCGCTCACTCATCTTTCTTTATTTCTGATGATACTTCTTCTGAGAAGCTTTCTCAAGGTTGGGCTAGATGTTTGCCTATGCTTGCTGTAGAACCCACTATTTCCTTCCATCAGAGCCCCCTTTTTTAAATTTAAATTCAAGTTAGTTAACATATGGTGTAGTATTGGTTTCAGGAGTAGAATTTAGTGATTCATCATTTACATATAACATCCAGTGCTCATCCCAGCAAGTGCCTTCTTTAATCACCCATTTAGCCCAAGCCCCTACCCACCTGCCCTCCAACAACCCTCTGTGTGTTCTCTTTGTTATAGAGTCTTTTATGGTTTGCTTCCCTCTCTGTTTTTATATTATTTTCCTTCCCTTACTCTTTATGTTTTGTTTCTTAAATTCCATATATGAGTGAATTATATATTTCTCTTTCTCCGATTGACTTATAATTCAATTAGCATAATACCTTCTAGTTCCATCCATGTTGTTGAAAATGGCAAGATTTCATTCTTTTTGATGGCTTCCAAATAATATTCCATTGTATACATATACCACATCTTCCTTATCCATTCATCAGTTGACAGACATTTGGACTCTTTCCATAATTTGGCTATTATTGATAGTGCTGCTATAAACATTGGGATGCATGTGCCCCTTTGAATCTCCACTTTTGTGTCCTCTGTATAAATATCTAGTAATACAATTGCCAGGTCATAGAGTAGTTCTATTCTTACCTTTTTGAGGAACCTCCATCCTGTTTTCCAGAGTGGCTGTACCAGTTTGTATTCCCACCAACAGCAGAGCACTCATTTTTATGCACAAATCCTGCCTGTTTCCTTTCTCACTGGAAGGCAGAGATTGTGTTTCATGCTGCATAATATATAAAAGATGTTCAATAAATATTTAGTAAATGAATAAAGCAGTAATAAGTGTAGCACACATGGGATAGAGTAAAGAGGGAGGTTTAATGAAGGACTTATTAAGGAGAGTGTTGGGAAATAAGGCTGAACAAAAGAGAATGCAGCCAAACAATAATGACCTTGAAACCAGGCACAAGAACTTGCTTTTCTTATTTCAAGTAAGCCGTTTTTCAAATGACTTCTAAAGAATGCTGGGACTATGAGATGCTCTTTGATAACTGGTCTCCATTGTCAAACAAATTTCAGAAACTGCACAATATGTCCTCCTCTCATAGATTCATAATTAACAGACTTGACAGTAAAGGGACGAGTTTGACTTTATTTAATCCAGGATAATTCTAACTTTCTTGACTGGAATCTTTTTCTCTGTTGAAATAGCAAGTGCATTTTGAGGAGCTTATACTCCATAGAGTTCACTTTTAGAGATATTGATTTGCTAACACGGAGCCTGAAAGTCTATAATAGAAGTGATATTCTATACAAGATACTCCTGGTAGATACAGAGTGGATGCATTGGAGAGGAAGGGAATTGGGTACAAAGATGTGCTCTGACATTAGGTATGGGATGATGAAGGATGTAAATATATCCATATCATGCGTAACAAGGAGGGTCAACATTTTCTTGACTACTTCCTGTAATGGGTAGCTCTCTAATACAAATAGCAACTCATTTTACATACTGGAGGAAGTTTTGCTTTGATAAATCTATCTTTTTCCACATTTTCCTCATTAGCAGTAATTCTCAGGTTAGAGTAATCTGATACACAATAGTAACATAGGGAATCCAAAAGTCTGTAAGTGCTAGATGAACAATTAAACTCATATCTTTAATTTCAGAAGTATCCCATCTGGAAATATGTTGAACATGATATTTGAAAATCAAACATTGGGGCAGTCCAGGTGGCTCAGCGGTTTAGCACCGCCTTCATTCAGCCCAGGGCGTGATCCTGGAGACCCAGGATGAAGTCCTGCATCCAGCTCTCTGCATGGAGTTTGCTTCTCCCTCTGCCTGTGTCTCTGCCTCTCTGTGTCTCTCATGAATAAATAAATAAACAAAATCTTAAAAAAGAAAAGAAAGTCAAACATTGTTTAACAGTAAGTTTGTCCTATGCTTCCTAATTTTGCAGACATCCTAGAGAGTATTATACATTCATAGGTCTAGCATGCTGGTAAATGGGACATGGGTGAACTAGGGATGATAGCTATAGGCAAAAAACTGTTGAAAATTTTCCATAGTTTTTTTTTTTTAATGGCAAATTTTGAATTGGATTTTAATACCTATCCTGAAGTATTGGGATATTGGTAAAAAAAAAATATGAGTGTTGTGTTTCCTAAACTATGTATCATGAGAAATTCACAAAGTGTTATAATGCGCACACACACGTACGTACATACTCACACACATTTGAAAAATTCTAGTTAAACAGAATTATTTGTTGCAGGAATTCTTTGGGCCTCCATATAATAATGTGCACTATAAATCTGCAAGAAGGGATTTTGATATGCAGGGTTTCTTAAGATAATTTGGCCATGGGATCTTTCTGATAAAGAATACCATTCGCCTTCACTAGTGTTTTGTAGGATACCAGTGCTGCACTAGTATATAAATGTGCCATATATGCTTAACAGAATTACTCTATAATTACAATAGGGACAGCTGCAGATCCAGGCTCCCCTGCATGGTATGCTGGCTCTACTACTCAATAAATATGTGGTCTTGGGCAAGTTGCTTAATCTTTTACGAATCATTTTTTCTTCATATATAAAATTGATACAGTAATTCTCTAAGTCTCTATGTTATGGAATTGTTGTTAGGACTAAATAAGATAAAGTAAACAAAGTGCTTAGCCTGGCACCTGATATACTGCAGCTGCTGGCACATACTGTCTTTTAATGTAATACTGTTATTATCATAACTTGCATTTCTGTTTGACTTTAACACTACCAATGTTTGTCATTATCCTTCTGTTTTCCTGCCGTGTGCTATGACTTTCAAACAGCCTATTATTATGTACTGATATAGATCACTGTGCTAAAATCAGTGATTAAAATCAGCTTTAATGTTAAATGAGATAACATTGTATCCTATAATTTCAAAATATTATGTTTCGGTAAATTTTAGAAATATTTCTCGTTTAATTACGGTGTGTAGTAGCTGAACTTACAATTGTAGTCCTCCAAACTCTGTGAGACAAAGAAAGAATTTCTCATCTCATGAAAAGATGACAAGGATATTTCTTAAATTTATTCCCTGAAATTTATCATTGTAAAATGACAAAGAGAACTACACATTTCTAGAATAGAGAGAAAAAAATCTTCTTGTTATTTATACTGTTGATGTCAGAATCCTCAGGGAACAAGAGAATCCTCAGAAAAATAGTCTTCCCTGTGATATAGGCCTCTAGGAATTGAAGAAAGGTTTACCATCTTCAATGATAGAGTATAGTAGTTGATATGTTTCAAAACTTTTTTAAATTTCATGATCTCATTTGATCAGATATATTCTTGCCCTGATAACCCTAGATTTGGAAATTGTACATGGATTTATTCTGAAAATCCATACATGTAAGGAAAATATGTAAGGTCAAAATGTAGCTGAACTTTATGTAGGTTATATCTTTGTTTTTTAAAATCTTATTAAATCTCTCAGTATCCAGTACATAATATTTAAAGTATCTATTGTTTAAATTAGAAGGAAGTGCAAATTAAGGTAGTTTTTTAAAATTTTATTTATTTATTTGCGAGAGAGTGAGAGAGAGAGAGCACACGCAGAGGGAGAGGAAGAAGCATACGCCCCTCTAAGCAAGGAGCCTGTTGTCGGGCTCGATCCCAGGAGCCTGTGATCATGACCTGAGCCCAAGGCAGTTGCTTAACCTACTGAGCTACCTGGGCACCCCAAAATTAAGGCAGTTTAAGAGAGAACTATCACCCCTCAAACCTAGATTACCAAAACTAAAACCCTTAAATGAAAAATAAAGAGCAATTAAAAACTATAGCTAAAAAATTACAGGTGAATTGCCTATCTTTCATCTTTTACAAATAACTGAAACCTAAATGTAATTTTGTTCTTGTTTCCTATCCTCTATGTGACATTGGTGTTACTCAGCTTGAGAATATTCATTTTCTCTGGAATCACAGTAGCAACAAACTGGGTCAGGAAGGAAAGCCTGCCAAGGACCATCTACTGATCCTGACTTTGGAAAGCCCTTAGACCTCTCTGAAACCTGGTTTCTCACCTGCAAAATAGGCCACATAATATCAACTGTAGATTGTCTACAGTATTATCGTGAGGATAAAAAAAATCAAATCAATGTAGGTGAAACAGAAGGGAAAGCCACAGCTCACAGTATAAATGTTTAGAATTATTGTGGATCAGAAACCATTCAAATTGTTCTTGGCCCTTAGATCTTTGCAAGACTGGGTTCTCATCCTTTAGGTTTTAACTTAAATGTCATCTCTTCAGAAAGGGCTTCCGTGACAAGTTTATCTAAGGTAGAAATCCACAGCCTCCACAAGTCACTCTTTGCTCTGTTTCCCTTTTCATACCACTCATGATCATCTGGAATTTGCCTGCTTCTGATTTACGTGTTGTTTTCTGCATCCCTGTCCTATAGCGTGAGATCCACATGGCTGGGACTGCTGTCTGTTGTGTTCATTGCTGACCCCCCAATGTATGGAACGTGTACAATGAAGGAATGTGCTGTTTACAATCATTCTTGTCTCTAGGTACATCTGTTCAAATGGATTTAGGTCTTAGAGATGTGTCAAGCTGAACATTTTCACATAACTCTCTATGTCCTGGGCAACAGAAGGTTTCAGAAAGTACCACATGCATCCTTCCAGCCTAATGATGAACCACCCCAAAGAGAATGGTTTTCTCTGGGAAGTCATTTTCGCCTCAGAAAGAGTCACTTTATTCAAAATGCTGTACAGATTTCATCTATTTCTGGACCACCAGAAGAGACTTATTTTTTGATTCTCCCTTTTAGAGTGGTCTAGACCCCTCTGTTGGTGTTACTCTCTCCAGAGCTAGCCAGCAATTATGATCGTAAAGCTGCCAGGTCAATCTGGCCTTCCCAAATGGCACAGACATACTGCACATGTTGGTTAACAAGTGAGGCAGTTCATTCCTATCAGCTAAAGAATCCTGAAGTTTATGTGACTGGAGAAATAAAATATCCATGCCTTACAAAACTAGTGAACGAACCCCAAATCTTTATAACCACTTGTAAACTCTTAAACCACCTGACCTCCTGTTACTCTTCCTGGCTTTCTGTCCACCGCACCTCTCATCACCCGTTTAGCCCCAGCCGTGCTGGCCTGGTGTTTGCTGGAATGTCACCTTAGAGATGCCTTCCTGTCCACCCTTTCTAAAAATCACAAAACCTGCTCTACCCTATCACCTTCCCTGCTGCTTCATTTTTTTCCCATAGCTTATCTGATCTATTTGTTTTATTTATCTGTTTATTTTCTCTTTCTTCTCCCCAAAATCTAAGTTCTATGAAGGCAAGAATTTTTGTACATTCACTGCTATGTACTGTCTAGCACATGGCAAGCAGTTAATAAATATTTACTGAATTAATTAATGAATGAAAGAAGAAATTAATATGCAAAAGAGTAGCAAATTTGAATAAAGCTCAAACAATTCATTAAAATTAATTATATACAGTTCTCCAACACTCGAAGCTGAGTGTTAATTAGATCGCTGCAAGGAACAAAAATTGCAGGGTTACTCTAGGATGCAGGATTTTATTTTAAAGGATTTAGGGAAAGTAAGGAAATGGAATGTCATTCGGACTACCATTCAGGGTATAGTGGCCGACCTAGTGCTGTGGTTCTTGAACTTTATGGTACAGCGGAAGCATCCGGGGTGCTTACTGAAGACACAGGTTGCTGGACCCCACCCCATTTTGGATTGAGTAAATCTGTGTGGGCCCTGAGAGTCTGCACTTCTAACCAGTTCTCAAGTGATTCTGATCCTGCTAGACTGGGTCTGCCCTTTAAGCACCCTGGCCTAGTAAGATAAAAGCCACCATGTTGACCATAGGGCAGTCTAGGACTAGTCACTTGGTTCCTTCAACTTCGCTTCCATAGTCTTATTTCATTTTATCCTGATACCAGTTCTTACTTTTATCTTGAGTCCTCGGCTTACTCGAGAGAGTCTAGTGCCTCAACACTTCTGCTTTTTCCATTTCCTCTGCATTTGTACCTGTCAGCTGAGTCTGTTTCTCTCATTTAAAGTCCCCTAAGATATTCCCGTCACCCTTCAGTAGAGAGTAACCCTATAGGGCACAGCTCTCGTAATAAACACCTGACAGGCCCCTTTGGTCATGCAAAGATTCTGGACTTGCAAGGTCATGCAGAATAAGCCATAAGCACCTACGTGTAACGCATCTCATCTAACTTTGTTTAGAAGGGGTCTGTGAGAATGAAGACACTAAAGGATTTTCAGAAGAGGGCTCTGTACATGACAGGCAACTTGCATGGAGTGTCTAATTCAAAGTGATTAAGGAGATTTTGAGAGTGTAGAAAAGAATTCCTGTGTTTTTATTGTCAAGTAAACCATAAATTAGTCCTAGTAACACTGGGCAAATTTTTCTTTTTCTCTGGACCTCAGTTTCCCCAGTGATAAAGCGAGGGAATTTAATGTGATGCCTGCAAGTTGCTTTTCACATACGGCGTGCTGATTTGATTAATCTAGTTTCTAGTGTATCTACGTAGATGTACATACCTAGTATATATTCTAGGTCATCCTCAATCTCCAGGGTGTTATGATCCAATCTACTTTGGTTGAACTTTATATATTCTCTTTTTTTTTCCAGTTTTTGTTTTGTTTGGTTTTGTTTTAGAGACTAGATATAGAACCAACTTGTCTGCCAAGTGGTTCTGCCACTTACCAGCCATTTGGTAAATTTGCCTTGGGCAGATTTCTTTGTCTGAGCCCTAATTTCCCCATCCATAAAATATGGTTTATAATAGTCTCCTTATAGCATTGTTGGATTAAACGAGTTATTATGTGTAAAAATACTTATAATAGTTGGGGATGGGGGCGTCTGGGTGGCCCAGTTAGTGAAACAACCAACTCCTGATTTCAGCTCAGGTCATAATCTCAGGGTCCTGAGGTTGAGCCATGTGTTGGGCTCTGTGCCCAGCAGGGAGTCCACTTGGGATTCTCTCTCTCTCTTCCTCTTCTCCTCCCCCCAGCCCATGCTCACTCTCTCTCTCTCTAAAATACATAAATATGAGGCACCTGAGTGGCTCAGTGGTTGAGCATCTGCCTTTGGCTCAGGTCGTGATCCCAGAGTCCCGGGTTCGAGCCCCACATTAGGCTCCCCACAGGGAGCCTGCTTCTCCCTCTGCCTGTGTCTCTGCCTTTCTCTGTGTGTCTCTTGTGAATAAATAAATAAAATCTTTTTAAAACATAATAAATAAATCTTTAAAAAATAGTTGGGGATGAAATGGTTTAATACATGTTATTTAGCAGAGTATCTGGCACATAAAAGAGATGATATGCATGCTCTTAAACTTATTTTCATATACAGTAGTCTCCACTTATCTGTGGTTTTGCTTTCCACAGTTTCAGTTACTAGCAGCCAACCATGATCTGGAAGCAGATGATCCTCCTTCTGATGAATCGAATTGTCAGAAGGTCAGTAGTAACCCAAGGCTACGTCACACTGCCTGCATTATTCACCTCTCTTCATCTCATCACATCGACATTTTATCATCTCACATCATCACAAGAAGGGTGAGTACAGAGTAATAAGATATTTTGAGAGAAAGACCACATTCACATAACTTTTATTACTATATTATTATAATTGTTCTATTTTATCAGTAGTTATTGCCGTTCATCTCTCATTACGTGTAATTCATAAATTAGACTTTATCATAGGTATGCATGCATAGGAAAAAACAGTATATATATATATATATATATATATATATATATATATATATACGGTTTGGTATTATCTGGAGTTTCAGGCATCCACTTGGAACATACTCTCCACAGATAAGGGGGACTTGTATTTTCATCTGTATTTAGTATTTTTGTCTGTTTTATTATACATGGCTGTACTGTGCATAGGATTTTTACTTAAAATTTTGCTCAGAATATGAAGTTATACGAAATTTCTATAGCAAAATCCTATTGTAGCGAGAAAATTTCATAGTATTTCAGAAATACCTATATTCAAAAAAAGAAATACCTATATTCTTTAAAACCTTTTTTTTTTTTTCATATATAGAGAGAGCCTGTACACACACTTGTACAAGATGGGGTAAGGGGAGAGGGAAACAGAGAAGGAGAATCTTAAGCAGACTCCATGCCCAGTGTGGGCTTCAGCTTGCTCTCACAATGCTGAGATCATGACCTGAGCTGAAATCAAGAGTTGGACGCCTAACCAACTGAGCCACCTAGGTGCCCCAATACCTGTACTCTTTTAAAAAATATTTCTGGAAGCAAAGAGGCATGTGACACTCTGTAAAAAGACAAAATTATGAGACATAATAATCCTTGCCAAAGTCTAGGGAGGAGGGAGAAAAGTTGACCACATAGTGGCATAAGAGAATTTTGAGGGTGAAGCCATAGTTTCTACTTGGTTGTGGTCCTGGTTACATGACTGAACATGTTTGTCAAAACTCAGATACAAAAGAAGGAATCAATTTTACTGTGTCTTTGTTGTAGCTAAATAAACCTGACATTTGTTTTTAAAAATGCTTCTTTTGATCTGGGAGATTTTGTAGAATATGCAGCTGTGTATGATTCTGATCCTGCAAACTGATTTTCTAAACTTGAATTAATTTTTATTTCAAGTATTTAAAATGTAACATAAACTGTCAGTAGAAGCACTACCATAGCTCCTACCATCCTGCAGCACCTACAATCCTTTCTTATATTTGGTTAGACAGTCTGTGGCACTTTCTTATCAAAGAGCTCCAACCTCCCTTGCACTTCTGCCTTAAATGCCATCCCTACTCCACCTCCATCTACTCCTACTCACTTCTCTTTGGGTGCTTTAGGCTTCCCCTTGCCCAGAAAATGGGAACAAAGGTGCCGGTTTGATATGAGTTCATGCTATTTTGAGCAATAGTATTTTATAGAAGTTATTTTCTAAATTATTGCTGCTGGTACGCTGAAAAAAAATGTTTTAATGAATATTTTATATTCATTAACTTAGATAAATTTTATATTTGTAGATATCTTTGTTATCCATTTAAAAAATCATACTAAAGGAGGTCTTAGTTTGCTATTTTTAAATTATTAAAATAGATGTCAAATTTTATGAAACTTTTTTTCTGCATCTACTGAGATCACATTTTTTTCTCTTCATTTTGTTAATGTGGTGAATTATGCTACTTTTAAGTGTTAACACAAACTTGATTATTATTATCTCGACTATTATATTTTATTTTGTATTTATTGAATATGATTCGGTGATGTCTTGTTTAGGATTTTTGTGTCTATGTGTATGGGTGGGGTTGGACTTAATTTTCTTTCTTTGTGATTTCCTTGTCAGATTTTGATATGAAGATTATGGTAGCTTAACAAAACAAGTTAAATAGTTCTCACTTTCCCCTTATATTCTAAGGGCTTTTATAAGATTGAGGACAACTCTTCCTTAAGTGCTTGGAAAAATTTACCAGGGAAGCCATCTTGGTCTAGAGTTTCTTTAAGAGATTTTAAATTATGGATTTAATTTCTTTAATAATTACAAGACTAATCATGTTTTTGTATCTTCTTTGTTCATATTGGTGAATGTTCTTTATTAGAATCATGTCCATACCACTTACTTATTCACTATTTTATCAGTATAGAGTTGCTTATAACATGCTCATATATATTTTCAATGTTTATAGGATCTATAGTGATGTTCCTTGGGTGATATGTGTTGTCTTTTGTTTTTCTTGATTATTCTTCCAAGAGTTTTACCAAAGGTTGGTCTTTTCAAAAAACCAGTCTGTGGCTTTGTTGTTTCCCTCTAAATGTATATTTGTTTATTTCATTAATTTCTGCTCTTATCGTTCTTCTATTTTTTTTACTTTATTTTGTTTTTCTTACTTCATGAGATGGATAGTCAGTTCATTAATTTTCAGCCCTTCCTTTCTGATTTATACATTTAAATTTAAAAGCTATAAATGTCCTTTAACACTTCCTTGTCTATATCACAAAAATTTGGTTATTTCATCTTTTGTTATAATTTTATTATAATTTAGACTTAAACTTTTCTAATTTTTACTTTAATTCATTATTTAACACATGGGTCATTTAGTATTTCTTAATTTCCAAATATAGAGATATTTGTGAGTTGTTTTTTTATTATTGATTTCTAAGGTTTAGCTTCACTAAGGTCAGATTTTATTTAATCCCTTGAAATTTACTTTTCACCCAATATATTAGTCAATTTTTGTAAAAGTGAAATAGTTGGCTTTGTCTGGGATTTAAAATCTGATATCCACCAATTTTCAAGAAGCCCAATAATAAGAATTCAGGAAGTTTATGAACTCAAATGGGCAAAAAAACTACATCTTTATTTTTATTGATCTCTAGCTGAAATTTAATGTTTCCTTCAGTAATGAATCAACAAATCAGAATTGGCTACCAATATAGCTATTTTCAAATCGCAAAACAACTGTCAGAAATATCTTAAATATTTTTCTCCTCACAATATTATTATATGGTTGTTATTAGACTACCTGCTAGATCATCTTTGTATAATGCATTAATGAGGAAACACATGTATTGCTGTACCATAGGCTTTTTAACATTTTGATAGCTGAACTTTAATATAATTTGTTTCCTTTGTATTCCTAAGCATTGTGTTTTATGCATTTGAGAACATTACTCTGAAAAGAATCCCTAGGCTTCACTAGACCTGAAAGGCCTCATGGTGCATACATGTACACACACAAACACACGTGCATAGGCACACAGACAAGGTTAGGAATACTATTGCAACATGAAGGCAGGCAGAGTATGTAGATACAGAAGCAGGGAGTTGAACATATTTGGCACTGGAGAGGTTTTAGTGCTATTGCTTCTAATTTTCTGAGTGATATAGATGTCAAGGTCATCGAGAGAGAGTGGGAAAGGAGGGAGGAGATAATAGAAATTTGAGTATAGGAAAGAAGGTGTGAATTAGTTTTCCAAGAGAAGAACGTTCATTTACTAGGAGAATGCAGCTAAGATTGCAGGCCAGTGCTCAATACCCACTTGTATTTTCAGACTTCAAGGGAGACCACAATGGTGTGTCTTTTTCTCCTGCTCTGCTCAACTGCACAGAACAGAGCAGTACCCAAATTTTTACTCACTCTCACAGCACTGCAGAGTGAGTAAAGAGTTGAATTAAACAGAATTAGGATTTTCCAAAAGAGATGGGTGGAGAGAGAGAGGAACAAGGGAAATGAATGATTAATATAAGAGTGATACCAGGGAAGGATTCCCAATACTGGATAAAGAGGGAAGTGAGAATATAAAGGAGTTAATGTTCCTTAAAGTCAGTGGGTAGGAGGTTTCCACAAGGCGGATGGATTTGTAGAGGGAGGGATGCTACAGTAAATAAACTAGAGAGAGAAGTAGATTAGAGAGAATTAAAAAATGTTTTTAAATACACTAAAAGAAATTATAGTTTAAGGGAGTGAGAAGCAAGTGAATATTTTAGGGTGGTTTGTAAGCTTACAACTGAAAATTTGACATTAAAATCAGGCCCTCTTTTCTTGACTGTCCACTTCCAAAGTTTCCATGCCTAGCCCTCCATGCACATTTGCATCATCTCTGCCTCTGATGTTTCCTGTTGACTTTCCTCTCAGTATTCCAGAGACCGATGCTGTTATGGAGTAGCAATTGCAAATTACTCAGACAATGCCCCAGTATTAGTATTTACTTTGTGTTTACTCTGTACTGTGTACTGTTAGGCACTTTTTGTTTGTCTTTCACACATAATCCTATGACATATAGTTGAAAAACTGTAGCTTGAAGAAGAAAAGTAATGATTAATGTAATACAGATATACCTGAAGGAAATGGAATTTTTAAAAGCATCTGTAAACCATTGATTTTTCCATGTTTGTTACCTTGTCAAGGACTCTTGTTTTACCACCATTTGTAGGATCTGTTTATACATAAGCCTAACTACGGTCATTGTTCATGGTTCCCTTGAGAAATCCATTTATGCTTTTAAATAATATTGAAGCATAAATCTTACTTAATTTTGACATAGTTTATTAAATCAGCTAAGCCTTAACTTTTTTCTTTTTTTTCCTTCTTGTCTATCTTCTTTGAGCCAGCAATCTCAGTCTGGAGACTATATAAGTAAAATGTTCCCCCAAGTCCTTCTGCTTAAAAGTATTCAAAATTCATGTGTTGTTCTTTGTCTCTCTTATATTATTCTTAGTGTTATAATTTCTGTAAGTTGTGATTCAAGTTGTTCCTATACAATGTCAGAATGACCAATTTGTTATGTAATCCACTGAGGGAAAATCAAATTATCTGCTTAATATGTATATCTAGCATATTGTAGAGTGACTAAAATTTTAAACTGTCATTGGGTTGATTTTGTGCTGCCTAGATCTAACCCGTGTATTATGGAGATAAAGCACTTTAACACAAGACTTCTGATTCAGCTGAGCATATTCATTCGTTCACTTATGTATCCACCCTACACTAACTCCAATGTGTTGATAGGATGTGGTATGAGAGGTGATGCTGTTTCTAAAATTTCTCTTAGCTATGGGAAGTCCTTAGGAATCATCAGGAGATTTTTTAAAAAGATTTTATTTATTTATTTATTTATTTATTTATTTATTTATTTATTTGAGAGAGAGAGAAAGAAAGAAAGAAAGAAAGAAAGAAAGAAAGAAAGAAAGAAAGAAAGAAAGAAAGAAAGGAGGGGCAGAAGGGGAAGGAGGGAAACTCAAGCGGACCCCTTGCTGAGCATGGAGCCCGGTGCGGCGCTTGATCTAATGATCCTGAGATCATGATCTGAGCTGAAATCAAGAGTTGGTTGCTTACCTGACTGAGCCACCCAGGTGCTCTCATCAGAATTTAAAAATAAAAAGTGATGGGAGGGTCAGCCACAGTCCTCCACTCTACCAGCTGAACTACTGAAGGGACTGAAGCAATCAGAGAGGGAGACAAACCATGAGAGACTCTTGACAATAAGAAACAGACTGAAGGTTGCTGAGGAGAGATGGATGGGGTGATGCAGTAACTGGGGGATGGGTATTAAGAAGGGCACGTGATATGATGAACACTGGGTTTTACATGCAATGATGAATTACTGAACTCTATATCTGAAACTAAAGATGTACTGTACGTTGGCTAATTGAGTTTAAATTTAAAACAGTGATGGGGGCCCACTCTGTATATTTTAATTCAGTAGTTCTAGTGCATTTCCTTTGTGGCAGTAGGAACAGACCCCCCTTTGAGGATGCTGCCATTTGGAGACATGACTTATCTATCAAAAGACACACTGAGGTAAGCAGTCCCAAGCCATGGTATGGGGCTGGGCAGTTAGAGCATGGGATGAATTTTAGCATTCTTTCCTCCTTGGTCAGACATTTGTGCAGGCCCTCCAAAAGTAGCCCTGTGTCTTAGCATCTCAAAAATGCTCTTTTTCTGTTATTGTTAGGGGTGCCATTCTACTAAAAACTCTTGTTAAGTGAATGTTGGCTGTAGGCCAGTGCCTCTCTGATCATTATGAACATTTGTATAGGGAAACTAGAATTTCTGAGTTATTTTTTCTATTGGATATGTTCTAGTGCTGTATAGAATTGACCCCCTTCTATTACCTGTGTTTATATGATGCCAAGTATTAAAACAAAATAAATATATTTTCTACATGTACCGTTTATGTGTTCCTAAGTTTCAGATTTACCTGAAGTTTTCATGGGTAAGTAAAATTAATAGCTTTAACTTTAATAAAAATAATTACCAACTTAGCAATTTTATTGTCTATTCTGAATAGACCAGTATTTACTGAGTTCTGCTGGGATGATATTCTGTGGTCACAAACATAAGGGTACAAAAAAAATCTTGCCTGGCCAAATTAGCACTTAGGACTAGAAAAGCTTGTGATTATAAACTTAAACATAATATATATATATATATGTGTGTGTGTGTGTGTGTGTGTGTGTGCGTGTGTGTATATATATATATATATTTTAGAATTTGCCAAGCTGTTTCCAGGAGAGATGGGAGATGGTATAAATTTGTCAAATCTCAGAAACAAATAATGCCAGAAATAGCAAATTAGAATTGATCAGGGAGTCATTATCTAAAAGGGTTTTGGATAAAAATGGCTTTGAATTCTCAAGGAAAAAAAAAATCAAGGACAATTACTTTTTAGAGACTTAGACTATTCTGAGGTTACTCTGTCCATGACAAAGGTAATGATTTTGAAAAGTAAATGCAACAGCTCAGAATAGCTCTCCTTTAAAAAAGATCTAATGTAATTGTCATATTCAGGAAGTAAGATAGATTTTGCACTTTTAAAAATGAGATCAGAGTTCTAAAGAGAAGGAACAAAGTAGAGACAAAAGTGTATAAAATGGTTCAATAACTATGATGAAAGTTACTAGGATGATCTCAGGTCGTAATTAAAAATAAATCTATACCTGAAATAGATTCTAAGGTTTTAATATCAAGCTTACCATAAGTACACATCACTTTTTTGGAAGTTTCATATTGGTTATCATTTTTCTACTTTATAAAATCTTGTGCATTTTCCTGGTGATAAATGGAATATTACTCCTATCATACTGCCAATTCTCCAACTAAAAAAAAATTGTTTTTAAATGTCTAGTGTCATGGGCATTATATTTATATAATACTACCTACCATTCCTTTTTACTTCCTTATTTATATTTTTAAGGGATTAAAATGTTAAAACAAATTAGTGTTGTTTTTATGAAAATTTTCATGGAAGAAAACAATACTAATACTTATTTTTCAAATGTTAGAATTGTCCCCAGATTAATGATGAGCTTTTGAAGAATGAACTAGATTTCTGCTACCATAATTCTGTTCTTATGGAGGCTGGCAAATGAACAAGTGTCTATTTCAAGATGATTTAAAATTCAAAACCAAATGTGCAATTTGAAAAGCAGCCATTATTATTTCAGTGAATATTATTGACTATTTACTACATACCAGGTTGTAGGAATGTCAACAGAAAGCAGGCAGTCACCACTGGGGGAAGTTCTTGCTCATTAATGTGGCCCTCAAATGTCAGATAATGAATTATCTCAAAACTTAATCACAGAGGTCTCTATGGGTCATATGAATCATGGTTTAATTATGAGTTATTTAAATACTTGAAATAACAAAATATATTATTTCCTCCTACATCAGTAACATGTTATAGTGGATTTTTACAAAACCATTTTATTTAAAAGTAAAATGCAGTTATGGAAACTCTTCACAAACAGATGGATAATTTATTGATATATTTAAGGTTAACACCACGTAATCAGCAGCAAGTCAAGGAATAGAATTTTGTCACCTTCCCCAGAGGTTCCTCCAAGTGTGCAGTCCCTCAACCTCAAAAGTTACCACGACTTCACTAGTCAAATGTCCTGAGTCTTTCACTACATAGGATGTAAGTGGGAGCTGGGGGGACATAAAGTGAAAAAAACTGAAAATTAAAAGAGACTTTAAAAATATTTATCCCAATTCCTAAAATAACCACTTCCTTCTTTTCTTTATAGTTTTCTTACCCTAGTGTGAATTCCTTAGAGAGTATAGTGTAGTCTTGCCTCTTTAAAATTTTTACTTGAAATGTAAAATGTAATGTCAGCTTATGTATTTTTTGTGATGTTAGAAGATGCTCAATTCTCAGTGATCAAGTAAGCTCCTGAGTCCTTTTTTCTTTTTTTAAGAATTTATATATTTATTCATTGAGAGACACAGAGAGAGAGGCAGAGACACAGGCAGTGGGAGAAGCAGGCTCTCTGTGGGGAACCTGATGTAGGACTCCGTGCCAGGACCCCAGGATCACGACCTGAGCCAAAGGTAGATGCTCAACCACTGAGCCACCTGGGTGGCTCCTGAGTCCTTTTGACATACCTTAGAAGTTTGTGATAGCTTCTTCATTGTATGGTTGGACAGGCTCATCTTTATTTATTTTTATTTTTTTAAAAGACTTTATTCATTTATAT
Source organism: Canis aureus (assembly GCF_053574225.1). Classification (NCBI taxonomy): domain Eukaryota; kingdom Metazoa; phylum Chordata; class Mammalia; order Carnivora; family Canidae; genus Canis; species Canis aureus. The sequence continues at coordinate 4,009,427 of NC_135632.1, read as the reverse complement.
GACAGAAACAGAGAAAGCACAAGCAGGGAGAGCAGCAGGCAGAAGGAAAGGGAGAAGCGGGAAGCCTGAGGGGGACTCCATCCTAGAACCCTAGGATTATGACTTGAACCAAAGGCAGATGCTTAACTGACTGAGCCGCCCAGATGCCCTCATCATTCACATTTTTTTTTTTCATCATTCACATTTTAATGTGAAATTTGTCTCCCTGTGATTTTTGAAGGGATCTTTGCTCAAATAGCTTTTCTCCTTTCATAACACTCTCTCACTTCATTCATTATTGCATAGTATTCTAAAAGATGATGACTCACTTTCCGAGATTTCCTGGCTCTCTTCCTCTTCCCCACTTTTACCTAGACCTTTTATTTCCTTTATCTCTGTTTCACATACCATGCTTGATTTTGATTCTACTTCCAGAAGTTTCTCTTCAGTGTGGGCCCTCTCCTAAAAAAGAGCCATGGCAAGTTCGTTTCAAGAGTACCCAGGCTCTAGGGGCTAAAATTTTCCGCCCTTTTAGACCCCCTCGTGGAATCCTTTTATTTATCCAATATTGAATTGAGCAAAATCTCTCCAGATTTTAGCTCTTGTTTCCAAATCAGCTTGATGTGCTTTCCAATGATTAGCTCTTGGCCCTTTTGGGATTTTCTTATTCTTAGATCCATCAGATTCCCTGTTTCTTTCCTCTGCTCTCCCTTGCTCACGTGCTAATACCATAAACTCTTGTGGCTATAGTTTGTCTTCATCTGCTTTGTATTTTGAGGTTCATGAGTATAGTCTGTCACCTAATGTTTTCCATGACTTATTTAGTATGGTTCTTCTGTCTGTTTTTATGTTACTATTCATGGCTTGATGTTGTCTTCATCATTCCAGAATCTTCTGACGCTAGATTTTGGTATAGATAATTTGTAGCAGGTCTTTAATTTTAATAAACATGTATGGAAGAGAATTAAGATTGAGAAGATTCTTTCATTACTTAGTAGTAGTAGTAGTAGTGTTTTTAAAAACTTCAGAAAATTGCGTTTTATTTTATTTGTAACAACAGAGCACTTTTTGTTAGTGGATACTTGTTTCAGAAAATCTCTACGAAGCTAGACAGTAACATAGGGAAAATAATCATAGAAAATCAAATAATACTTTAAGATAGCCATGGTAAATAATCTACCTATAGCCAGAAAATAGACTCCATGATATTTTTTGCCACGTACATATCATAAGAATATGATGATTTCATTATCTGATGAGGACCTATTTCTGAATGTTTATTCCTTTTGAAGCAAATATCTATTTCTAACATAGTTGTGGAATACTTTTAAGGGGAAAGGTAGGAAAACTATTTCAAGGTTGTTCTTTTTAAAAATAAGATCGCTGTAAAGACATAAAGCTCTGGGAGACTGAAATTGCCTCGCAGGATGAGCGGATTGAATAGCTCGGAAGGCAGTATCATCTCTTTCAGGTCATCAGAACATCATTTAGTAATCACTGATAATATTGCTAAAGATAGTATCCCTGTGGTTCTTAAGAGTTAATGCAGCTTCCAGGGAACAGAGGCAGAGTGCAGTAAGCAATGGTGTTAGAAACATAAGATCTTGCTGCAGTCCTGATGTTGCCATTTATGATGTATGTGATCACGGACGAGTCATTTAATTTCTTTAAGCCCTGAATTTTTAACCTGTAAAATGTATATTACATGTGATTGGTGGCAAAGTAAAGGACCTTGAGGTAATTTAAAAAAGAATTATAAATGTTATTATAAAAATACCAATTTCTAAGGAGTGGCTAAAACACATAATAACCACTTCTTTTTCTCAGTTTTCAGTCTTCAGTACATGGCACAGCACCTATTCAGTTGTCCAAGCCAGAAATTCTGATTATTCCTTGCCCTTTCTACTGGCATCTGAACCATCACCAGGGCCTACAAAGTCTACTTCTTAAATATCTCTCAAATCTATTTCTCACTGTACTTACTATCACTACTGTAGTTCAGGCCACCACTGCCCTTTGTCTGAGTTATTGCCAGAGGATCTTTATGAATCTTCCTGCCTTATAGGTCTTACGTTTTCTTTTTTTTCCTTTTTTTCTTTTTTTGTCTTGCATTTTCTAAGAATAGTCTCCATGGTACAGCTGGGGCAACCTTTCAAAAATACACGAGATTACAATACTTTCTTTTTTAAGCCTTCTTAAGTAATTATTATATTTAGATAAATTTCCAACTCTTTAACATGACCTACAAGGCCCTGCCTGACTAGCTCCATTTGTCATTAATTTACAGCCCTTGCCCATTGCCATGCAGTTCAATGGAACTAGCCATGGTTTCCCAAAGTGCTGTACTTTCTTTTGCCTCTGCAGCAGTGTTTTCGCCTGATGTATTCTTTTATCTTCTCCATGTCCCCCAACGCGAACTGTTAGCCTGCCCTAAATCCCCAAGACTGGGTTGACTATGCCTCCTCTATTCCCAGCACCCTAATTTGTACTTATGTTACATTATACTTTTTTATTCAGTTAACTGCCTTCCACATATGAACTCAGCTCCATGACGTCAAAGACTATGAGGTTTTTACCTTTATATCCCTTGTGCCTATCAACAATATTTGTTGGATAAATGATGTACCATGTTGTTCCCCAAAGAACTCATGCTTTGTAGCTATTCATGCTCTGTAACTGCCACTCTCCAGGCATTCTTCGTTAGGAGATTATTCTGAATCAAACCACAAAAAACAACTTCAACTTTGAAGGATGGGAACATTCACATTCTTCTGATTCTTATGTAGAGGTTCAGATTATGTTCTAAAGTTTTAAGAAAAATCTCTGATAGATATAATAACCATTTTCTAAAAATTGTTTTATTTCCTTTCTAGAAATTAAGCAAAAGCTTTGTACATTAATATATGTGCCTCATAGCTCTCTGTGGTACTTGTCTTTCCTCAGATGCATCATGATTGAAGCTCTTGAAAATACATAGCCACCCATGAATCATTCTCTTGAGTTCTATTCTTACTAAATAACTATCAATCATCATTATATTGGCTTAAGTGGAATACCAAAAAAGAAATCAAATGTTTACAGCCAGAAAGCCAATGTGAGCCCTTCTACTCCCTAAGGTAGAAAACACCAAAAAGCCAAGAGTAGAAAATAAAAACCAAGACACTAGAAGGGGAAGAAATGAAGATATCATTCACCCAAAGCTTCTGTGCTGACTTCTTACACAGGAAAACTTTTATTCATAAGGGAAATTTTTGCTGACTACAGCAGGGTTATGTTCTGGGCCTCTCCCTCCATTTTTCACATCTCTGAATTCCCCTTTTCAGGAATATAAGAAAATGCCTGATCAAGAGAAAGCTCACCTAAAGTGCTCACTCTTGCATGGCTCTGAATTTAGACAGTATTTTTCCAACTGTTTCATGATGGTATTTCTTCCCACTATTGGAATATCTGGGATCATAGAAAAAAAAAGTTTATTACCTTTTATATTTCCAAAGAGGGCTCTAAAACCCATTCTGAAAGTGTTATGCATCTTGTTGGTCCTGCCTGCATACTTTGAAGAAACTTAGTATACAACTCATCTGAGTAGGTGGATCCCCCAATTCATCCTAACATGTCTGAGATTGTATGGGTGTATTGTTTTAGTAGAGATATCATCAAGTGAACATCAGTTTGACAAAGAATCCATATCATCATATTCAAGGCAATAGCAGTATAATGATGTTAATGTGGTCAGAATGTCCACGGGCTCTGAAGAATTTTAAAGATTAAATGTCAAGGAAGGGCCCAGGAGGTTCATAGTTCTAAAGAGAACTGATTTGAGAATTAGGAGTCTTGGATATTAAGTTAAACTGCCGCTAGCTCTGACTCCTTAAAAACTCATGAATGTAATACTCAGTTTCCTCTCCAACTGAAATGTTATTCCGTATGTAGAAGGAAGTTAAATGAAATAAAGAAATCAATGGATATGGAAAAGTTAAAAATGCTTAATTGGTGTAGTTGAAGCACTACTAGAATATAGGAGACGTGGACTCCTGCTCAGTTACTGGGTAAGACCTTTAGTAGGACTCTAATCAACTACCCGAGGGCCTTCTCTCTTGCCTCAGAGTCAACTTTGTGACTTCTGTGTCCCCTGAGGAAGGCTCCAGTGTCAGGATAATAACACTATCACCCTTCCCCAAGTAGCCTTAGCAAATTCCTGACTAGAGTTGGTGTATACATACCCCAGCTCCCTTGCCCCTCAGGGAAAACTCTCAGGTATATGTTTGACTCTGACTCTGAATTTCCCTAGGAGGATTAACCTCTTGTTACTCTCCCTTCCCTTTCTTTCTCCCCCTCTCTCTTACCCAATACTTCCTGTACTTCTAAAATAAATGACTTCTGTATTTGAATTCTTATCTCAAGATTTTCTTTCTAGGAGAACCCAAATTAAGAAAATAAAATTGTACAGTATATTTCTAGTTGTGTTATGAGTAATGCTCCTGGACTCCTCTTATTTTGCTTTGGGAAGAGAAAGAAGACCCCCTCCATTTCTACCACCATGGGATGGTTGGGATGAGATGATGGGAATAATCTTTTTAAGAACTTTACACTACTCAAAAGGGCAGCTTCTCTCTCGTAGATACCTTCTTAAAATGTCTTGTGCTGAGGGTACAGTCCTGGTTGGTGTTAGGACATAGCCTTTGAACTAGACACTTCTAAGTAGTTCCTACAATGAAGTGGATAACATGGCCTTTGGTGGTTCTCTCAACTCAGAATATAACAGGAATATCCCACTGAGCCTCCTATATCAGTCAGATGCCTGGGTTAGGTCCTCTCTAGCTACAATCAAGAGGTTCTCAGAGAAATTCATAGAGATGTGGGAAGAGCTTGTTCAACTAAGACAATGATCTTGGGAGAAGGATGAACAAGGACAGCTAGGGAATGGAAACACAGGCAAGTTCTTGGGCAGCATGCAGGCTGTATGGCCTGAAGGAGGTGTAGATCAGTTTCTGCCAGCTGGGCAGAGGTGAATTAGCTTCTAGATAACCCAAAGGAGAGGAGACTACTGGACCTGGTTCTTAAATGTACTTCACTGGCCACTGACAAAATAGGAAGTTGCTGTGGGGAGAAAGAGGAGGACTCTAGGTAGACAAACTGAACTTGCAAAGCACAGAAGCTTACGACAGTTCATGTATTCACGCTGGGAAAAGTGTTTCCATGGTTCTTGTTTAATGCCACTACTGTTATCACCTATGGCATTGTGTATTTTCACTGTTATTTAATAAGTTGAAAAAAATGTCTTTAGATACCAATAGTGATAGGAGTTTTAACTTTCTTTAAAATTTAGGAAGCAAAACATCCTCCTACCTAAAAAGTTTTTTAAGCTTTAAAAATGATGGAGCTCAAAACCTGCCATCTGATGCCTATTTAAGTGACAGCTTCTTGGCTGGTTTTCCTGACCTTTGACAAGCCTTGTGATGTCAGTGCTTGTCATCTTCATCATCACTCATATCTTCTCTGCAGGCCATTCATGCTTTAGGTGTCAAGGCAGGTCACCTGCCTCGCAGTTTTGGATGGCTTTCATTCTGTTGTCAATGAGGAAGAATTGCCATATTTGAAATGACTCATCACCTTCTATAGTCTTCCTGCTGACAAACCTTAAATTTCGTAAGCATTTTGAATCAGATATGTTAAAAGTATCATTTAAAAATAGATTGTATTTTTACTTATTTTTGCTTTTGTTTTCCAGCAAGACACCAGAAGTCACATTCCCCAGCCAGCTGGCACACTGGTGTTAGTTCTCAAGGACACATTAGTAAATCTTCCAGCTCTATTGAACTCTGTTCTTGTGGCAAATGCCCATTTTGCAAGACTCCAAAAGGAATTATCACTCTAGGGTTGAAAATCCTTCTGTGAGAAAGTTAATGTCCTCTTTCTGCCTGGCTTCCTAAATTAGGATTATATTTTAATTTCTACTTTAAATAATTCCATCTCTATGCTAAGTTGGAAATAAATATCAAATGGAGAGAAAATTATTAAACTATACCATATCACTCAATTGTGCAATGGGAACCTGTGTGTAAACTTTCTAAAAGAAAACTTAAATTCTAATTATTATGTTAGGTAAAATCTCTCTTCAAAATTGCACAATTGTCAATTAATTATTTGTAAATCAATAGAAAAATATCTAAAACAGAAAGACAAAAATATGCCAGACGTTTAGCAGTAGAATCATCACAAAGAGTTGAAAAATACCTGCTTATGTGGGGCAAGAAATGGGGAAAGACAAGCTCCCTTCCCACCCCACAGGCCTTATGAAACCATTTGACTCCAAGTTATATATATGTCTTACTTTATGGAAGTTAAAAAGAGGGTCATAAAGAAATTTAGAATTCCAAAAGAAAACATTTTTAGTATATATTTGTTTTTAAATTAAAATTATATAAGAATTTAGCTCTATTTAATTTGAAGAGAATTGGTTATTGATTATTAAGTAATTATTAAATAACAAATTAATAATTGCCATAAGTGTCTTTCAAAGATTAATATAAGAAAGTAGGAAAATATCTTTTGTTCCCTTTATTGTTTTGGTTTAATTCTTTAAAACTTGTTTTTGTTATTTTAGTTATTATACAATGTTGTATTAGAGTCAGATGCATAACATAGTGATTGGATAATTCTATATGTCACACAATGCTCACTACAAGTGTAGTGACCGTCTGTCACCATACAAAGTTATTATAGTATTATTGACTATATTCCCTATGCTTTAATTTTCATCCCCATCACTTATTTATTTCACTTAAGTGCCACTGGACTACACAGCTTCTAGGAGTTGTCCCCAGCCCTGAATAGAAGTATCCATAGTGGATGGGACTATGTCTCAGCTCCCTTGCTTGGGTGGGATGAAAAGGGGCCACTTCAGGCTACTCTGTTTCCATAAGAGGCTCTCTGGTTGGAAGGGGCCAGGAGCTACCCTCAACCTTGGCTAAGATTTAACCCCCCTGTATGTGCATAACACAGGAATGTTCCATGCCTGGGGCTGGCTTTCTATTCTATAGAGGATCAGCTCTGTCCACCTGCTTCTTAAGTATTGCGGGGCTTCACAGCTTCCAGGAGTTGTTGCCAGCCCTTTTGTTCAGATAGGACCAGAAAACACTCTTCAGAGTGGGTGGGGCTGTGATTTCTGTCATAGATGAGCAATACATACATGTTAGGAGAGGCAGATGTCATTTCTTCTAGATATTTTTGGTACTTGGCTCTTCCTGTGCTGGAGGCTGTTTCAGAGGTTCTCTTAACAGAGGGAAAAATTCCTTAATTCTGTTAGATACCAGCCAGATGTCCATGTTGTTGAGAAAAAATGGCAAAGAAGCAAAGATGGAAATGACTATGATATAAGATGTTCAATATAGAAATTATATCCCATAGTGACTTGGAATGTGGATCAATTGCATTGTCTACAAAAACAGTAGAAGAGTAGAAATATTTGTTGTCCTTATTATGTGTATCAGCTGATCATCTCTCTTTGCATGATGAGTTGCAAAAGTGAGGTGTTGAAATAGTACCCTATAAAACCAAGATGCAAAATGTGCACTGGGGCTAAAGGCCAGGTAATTGGACAGCCTAACGAGCCAAGATCTTCTCAATGAACAAAAGGGTAGTGACTGGTGTAAATGGGACTAAATGATAGCTTTGTAAATGGTTCAGATGAGTGTGAATTGTAGATAAAAACTTTTAGGTTTAACTGGTCAAAAAAACTGATAGAACTGGTGACTGGTGCTGGAATTTGATGCCAAGGAAATTTATCAAATCTCCAACCACAAATATTATATATTAATAATAATAAGAGAAGTTATTGATTCATTGCCATGTGCTAACCACTGTCATTTTTAAAAAAAGATTTTATTTATTCACTTGAAAGAGAGATAGAGAGAGAGAAAACACAAGTAGGGGGAGGGACAGAGGGAGAGGAGAAGAAGACTCCTTGCTGAGCAGGGAGCCTCATGTTGGGCTCCATTCCAGGATCTTGGGATCATGACCTGAACCAAAGGTGGATGCTTAACCAACTGAGCCACTCAGGAGCCCCATTTTTTCAAAAAGACTTTATTTATTCATTTGAAAGAAAGAGAGAGAGGCACTAACTAACCACTGTCATAAATAGTTTAAGTGCACTATTTCATTATATATGAATAGGTAATATTAGTATTATCCCACTTTTACAAATGAGCAAAATGAGGCACAAGTATGTCATTACATCCTTAATTAGTAAGCAGTGAAGTTGGATACAGAGAGTTCTGTGGTGGAGGACTGACTATGCAGGCTTAGGGGAGTTTTAGCTCTGGCATTTCTGTTTCACATACCTAGGGAGAAATAAATAAATCAATACTCATTTCTTTTTCCATTGGCAAGCACCACCAATATACTTTCTGTTCCTGTGTATTTCCATTTACTTTTCTGCCATTTTTCCCTTTAAAATATTAAATGAATAAAAATTACGTTTCATTTTTAAGCAGCTCTTCCAGCTGTTTGTGTCAGGGTGCTCACTCTCATTAATAAAGTGAGATGGGGAAAAAAATAAAAAAATAAAGTGAGATGGGTTAGTTTAAAACGTTAATGTTAAATGATGAGTACTAGGGACTGTTCTTTGAGATACTGAGATACAGGGTCTGCTCCAGGAGCAATGACTAATGGTGTTCTTGGAAGAATCAAGGCCTCTGAAAATTGTAGGAATGATTAATGAGTACTTCATCTTCTGTTTACATGGCAGAGTTTGAACCCTATTATTTCTGGCTTTTTCAGTATAAGCTATATTTAGCCAAACTATTTCCCATTTTTAAAATGATGCTTTTTTGATACTAATTTATTTTCTCACAAATACACATTGCCTACTATGTGCTGGGTATTATACTAGATTCTGGGAATAAAGATTGCATAAGTTGATAAACTCCTTACATTCTTAGATGAATGTGAGTCTGAAGGAGACAAATATAAAACATAACTTTACACATGTTTCTTTAAGTAAAATGATGATGAACTGTCAAGGGAAAGTGCAGGTTTATGAGATACCAAGGATACTAATTGTTATATGAAGGTTGGAAAAGAGAAGTGAATGCTCAATCAAATAAAGTCCTTTGGGCTTTCAGTGGATTTTATTCTGAGTGCAATGAAAAGTCACCAAATAGGGAGACTGAAAGATTAACACCTCCAACATAAGGCCACTGGAATAGCAAAATGATCAGATTGTAGGGTCTTGTTTTAGTGTGGGTAGTCTCTGAGAGGAAATGATCAGACAAGTTATAAAGTTAAGTATATGTCAGAGTGGCTTGGTCATTGATAAGCTAATGCAATCTTGAAGTTAGAAAGAACAAGAAATTTGGATGAAAGGGCTAATTTTGATTTTTTTTTTGACCTATAAAGTCCCACATGATGTAGGAGTATTCATATGAATACTTTATAGATAATCCAGGCTTGGTATTTTGGCTAGAAGTGTAGAATTGGGACCCATTCACAGGACTTCTATGTATGGTATACCTGGCTGAGTTCAGGGAAGGTGCAGAGCTTTCAAATTTGTACAAAAGTGGCTTATAGTCACAATCTGTGCATCTACAGAGCTGTGTGTGCCCAGAAAGTCTGATTTTTTTTTCATTCACACTGGCATTTTATGAGGTGGTAGCAGACCTGATCCATAAAATCAATTTAAATTGGAAATTGGAAGAACTCTTAAGAAATGCATGTGAAAGAAAAGAACTAGGTCAATATAAGTAGAGAAAAAGATAAGGAACAGGATAATATGTTGGAAACATAATGTGAAAATAAAGAAGAGATTAAAGCAAGCATAAGACAAAGATATGAAGAAGGAGGAAGATGTCGGTGGTACCAAGTGCAGTGAAAATGTTCAGCAAGGGTTAGGTTGAAAAACTTATTGAATTGTTAATATTAGTTAGGGAATTTAGGGAAAGTTGAGAATATAACCCAGATTTATTTCATTTTTATGTCTATTCATTTACTCATTCATTTAAAATATTCATCCAAAAAATAAAAAAAATAAAATCTTCATCCAGACCCCTTCTATGTTCTGGGCATGTACTAATATGCAAAGTTTGTACCTGATGAAAACACTCAAGGAGATGAGCCAAGAGAAAAAGATGATGTGGGCCAGAGGAAGCCACTTTTATGAAGGTTCACTCAACAAAAGAAAAATCTAGTTACCTTTTAAATAAAAGTAAGATAACCATTGTATGGTGAGACATTAAGAATAATAAAAATCCCTTAGGGAAAAAAAGAAAACGTATGGGAACAAGAAATTTAGAGATCTGAGAAGGAGGAGAAGATAGTCACAGGATTTAAGAGATGTTGAAGTGGCAGTGTGTGAATTTTGTATCACTAACACTAGATTTATTAATCAGTTTTTATGCCTTACAATTATATTTTTGACTAGCTTAAAATGCCTTTTATAAACTTCTAGTGTGAATTTGACCACGGATTAACTACTAGATTAAAAGAATATATTAAGTTAAAATTTACTACATTAAAGTTTCATGGGTAGGCCAAGGACAGAGAACTTAGAAACTGAGACATTTAATTAAATTCTTTAAGAGTCTTTATTTCTGGTGCCATCTGTCACATTTTCCTTAATAGTTTTATCATGGATGAAGAGCCAATCAACTTAGGAAAATATTACTGGGAAATAAATTCTGAACAATCAATCCTATGTGAAAATAAACTGCACTTGGTTTATATTTCTCATAGTTAAATTTATTGTTTTTCTTTTTTTTTTTTTAATTTTTTATTTATTTATGATAGTCACACAGAGAGAGAGAGAGGCAGAGACATAGGCAGAGGGAGAAGCAGGCTCCATGCACTGGGAGCCTGACGTGGGATTTGATCCCGGGTCTCCAGGATCGCGCCCTGGGCCAAAGGCAGGCGCCAAACCGCTGCGCCACCCAGGGATCCCCTATTGTTTTTCTTTTTAATTAAATTTTTTTCATGTGAAAATATTAGTGTTTCTCCATATTAGCAACAAACATTTGAGAATGAAACTTTAAAATAGTAATGCTTTATAATAGTATTAAAAACATTTTAGAGGTGCCTGGGTGGCATAGTCAGTCAAGTATCAGAGCTGCAAGATCAACCTGAATGCAGAGCCTGAAATTCTCTTTCCTTCTCCCTCTGTCCCTCCAGCTCAGGCTTACTCTTTCTCTTTCTAAAATAAGTAAATAAGTCTTTAAACAAAATTTGTGTTTATGAATAAATTTAATAAAAGTGTACACAACTTCTATACAGTAAATGAAAAATATTTCTGAGATAAAAAAATCTAAACAAATGGAGGATTATTTTTATGGATGATATCATCTAATATTTTTAAGATGTCAAGTTCTCAAATTGACAAAGAAATTCAGTGCAATCCCACTTAAAACAGCAATAGGTCTGTATTTATTTATTTGCAAATATAAATAAAGTGATTCTATAATTATTTTGAAATAAAAGAACTTAGAATAAATAAAACAATCTTGAAAAAGAATTAGGTTGGAGACTTCCATTACTTGATTTCAAGACTTACTATATAGCTATAGTAATTAAGCCTGTGATGTTAGAATAAGAATAGAAAGATAAGTTAATGGAACAGAATAGAGCTCAGAAATAGATCCACTGGGATGCATGGGTGGCTCAGCGGTTGGGTGTCTGCCTTCGGCTAAGGGTGTGATCCCGGGGTCATGGGATCAAGTCCTGCATTGGGCTCCTTGTGGAAAGCTTGCTTTTCCCTCTGCCCGTCTCTGCCTCTCTGTTTCTCATGAATAAATGAGTAAAATATTTAAAAAGAAAGAAGAAAGAAAGAAAGAAAGAAAGAAAGAAAGAAAGAAAGAAAGAAAGAAAGAGAAAGAAAGAAAGAAAGAAAAGAAAGAAAGAAATAGATCCACCATTTATGGTCAATAGATTTTTAATGAAGGGCTTAAGAATTTCAATGGAGAAAGGAAATTTTTTCAACAAATAGTACCGTAACAACCAGAAAAATATATGAAAAATAATTAACCTTGATCTCTACTTCATATCATTCACAAACATTCTTTTGAGATGGATTATAGACTTAAACATAAAAGCTAAAAATATAAATATTCTGGGAGAAAAAGGATAAATTGAACTTAGAGTTTTTAAAACTCTGCTATTTAAAAGACTCCACTAAGAAAATGAAAGCTGAGCCATTAGACAGGGTGATAATATTTGTGACACATACATCAGGCAAAGAACTTATAGTCAGTAAAATAAAGATTTGTACTTTTTTTAAAAAAGTAAATTTATCTGAAAGGAGAAGGAGACTTCAGTACATTTACTTCAGAGTCTGAAGTACTCAAACAGTAGAAATAAATACTTCTTCAAAGAAAGTGACAGGAAATACTAATGATTTACTGTATTTGTATCACACTTTGTGTTTTTCAAGACACTTTCAAACTGATAAAAATGTGGGCCTGTGCCTTGGTGAACAATATTCAAGTGTATTGTGCTACCCAACAGTATTTCTCATCTAAGACGTATTTTCAAAAATTTACTTGCCAATACGTTCTATCAGAGCAAAAGTCTAACTACTTTATAGTGTCAAGGTTGGAAGAGCCGGTGAAAGTCACCTACTGTCTAGACTGCTGACTTGCTAATAAAATTTGGTTACATTACACCCAAGTGTACTTTTGGCCAAAAAGATCAAACTGTCAAGACCAGGATTAGTGAAAGGTTAAATATGGTGAGGAGAGAAGAGGGTAGGAGACTTGGAAGGAGTGCAGGGAGCAGACGCAGCTTATCTCAAGAGAACACAGGAACCCTAGAGTGGATGGACACAAAGAAGAGAGAGGGAGGGGATGTTTGTCAGGCAGACAGCCAAAGCCCTGCCTCAAGTAGCCGTGGTGAAGATGAAAGCCTAGAAACATGGAGCTTCCAGCACCAGCTGGGAAATTTGCTTTTTCTTTTTCCCGTTCATTTCTGACTAGATTCGGAGAGGCTTTGCCTCACCCTCTTAGAATAACCAGATGACTTAAAACTTAGTGTCATCTGACAGGGCTCCTACAGTAAGAAAGTGTGTATAACAGCTCCCATTCTGGCCAGGCTGTCACACTGATTATTTTTATGGTTCTTGTGTCATTAGTCATGTATGTTCTTATGAATTATAGTGTTTCAGAACATTATAGCTAGAAGGGACTTCCTACATTCTTTTTTTTTACATTTGTTTTTATTTAAGTTCGATTTGCCAACACATAGTGTAACCCCCAATGCTCATCCCATCCCTCAGTGCCCATCACCCAGTTACCCTATCCCCTCACCCACCTCCCCTTCTGCAGCCCTTTGTGTGTTTCCCAGAGTTAGGAGTAGCTCATGGTTTGTCCCCCTCTCTAATTTTCCCCACTCAGTTCCCCTCCTTTCCCTTATAATCCTTTTCACTATTTCTTATAGTCTATGTATGAGTGAAACCATATGATGATTGTCCTTCTCCGATTGACTTACCTCACTCAGCATCATACCCTCCAGTTCCATCCATGTCGAAGCAAATGGTGGGTATTCGTCCTTTTTGATGGCTGAGTGATATTCCATTGTATATAGAGACCACATCTTCTTTATGGTGTGACTTGCTACATTCTGTACATTCTGTACATTCATTAGAGGGCATTTTGTGAAACGATAAAAAGGTTATGCCATCAAGTGAGTTAGCTACTATCACAGCTACACAATTACGTGACTTTTCCCAGCTCCCAATATGCTTAAGATGCATGGTCAGTTTCCAAGAAGGGGAGTATAGTGCACAAGGATTCTTAAAATCACTTGATCATAGATCTTGCTTATTTATTGATTTTTGTCTACAGATGATCTCATAGGACTGGTCCACCAGAGAATACATGTCAGGAATGCCGATCTGTTAGAACTCACTTGACAGAGTCAGTGTCAAGTCATTTGACTTTGTATGAAATAATGTGAAAATTTTAGCTTTAACAACCAACATCATATGGATTCCTCTTAAAGTAGATTTAGAAACCTTGGGTATGGAAAATAAGACTCCCAAGAACAAGGGTGTCAGTAGGAGCTTAAGAAACAACTATAATAAAAATGGTTAAGTTATACTGTATGACAAAGCAAAAGGTTATCTGTTTTCCTCTTGACGGGTAAAGAGACTCGGGAGAAAGGGAGCAGCGAGGTGATGTAAAGAAGGGAAACCAGATGAGGTGAAGAACCTCAGAAATTTCCCAGAAGTCAGTACCAAAGGACAAAGGTTGCATAGTATGTAGTTTGAAATGATTCCTCCTGCTATCATGCAAACCTCCTCTGTCATCCTCAGATCTTCAGGAAAGTCTTCCTTCCCCACAAATGTGGTGGAAAATCAAATATTTTTGGGTGGAAATTGATGAAAGATTTGGATTTCATATCTGGATCAAAGCAGTGAGGAATAGAGAAGACTGTAAGCGTCTAAGAACTCTGGGAATTTGCAGACCTCTCTGGGGGTATGAAACTGGGGCAGGTCTTGCCTGGAACTCAGTGGGAAGAGGAATCTTAGTTGACATCTCAATATACACATATACACATTGCCATCGTCACCAGATTTTAGTGGGCTGGAGGGGCCCCATCTGACATCTGGGAATATTGCACACATGCATTACTATCATCCGGGCCAGGGGGTAATGGTGAGCAGCAGGAAGATGCGTTGCTTCCAAGAATAATAAAATCATCAATTAAGAGAAATAATCTATGACAGAGACTAACCGAGTCACCAAAACCATTTCTTCCTCCCGGGCACCAGCTTAATTACATTTCCTAGCTGACCTCGGCAGTTAGAGGTGAGCATACAACTGCGTTCTTGTCAATGACACGTAAGTAGAAACGAGACATGCCACTTCCAGACCTCGCCCTTAGAAACCTTTCTCACGAAATCCTTCATGATCCTTCTCCTTTGACTGATTCGATATAAGCAAGTGCTATGGGCATTGAGCACTGCATGGAGAAGATAGAAAAATAACACAGTAGAAAAAGACAAATTCAACTCTTTTATATTACTCTGTGAAAACGGGTTTGGGCCCCCAAGTATTTTTTTCATTGCCGCCAGGCACTGAGGCTTTGCAAGGAGAAGATGGAGAGCTATGGAAGGAGAGAACGGCTCTGCTTCCTGGCTCCAGTGTGTACTCACTCAGCAGGCTCCTAGCGCACTTGCAGCTTCTCCATCCTCTGCCTCCTGCGGCAGCTGGTGGCCAGCAGAATTCAGGGGCCAACAGCTTCCCTTGGTGATACTCTCACAGAATGCCTCTGGGGAGATATTTCCCTGTGGGTTGCTTTCTCTGACACCCTAGACAGCAGGTTTCTGGAAGGTTTTGCTGACACAGGACCACAGTGACTTTTCTGCTATTCAGTTAGATGCAAGCCATGTCCTTCCTCTCCACCAAGGTTGAGAACTCAGCCTTTTAAAATGTTCTCATTCATTTGGGGAATATAAATAATAGTGAAAGGGAATATAAGGGAAGGGGGAAGAAATGTGTGGGAAATATCAGAAAGGGAGACAGAACGTAAAGACTGCTAACTCTGGGAAACGAACTAGGGGTTGTAGAAGGGGAGGAGGGCGGGGAGTGGGAGTGAATGGGTGACGGGCACTGGGGGTTATTCTGTATGTTAGTAAATTGAACACCAATAAAAAATAAATTAAAAAAAATAAAGGTAAAAGTTGGTAAAAGAAAAAAAATAAATAAAATGTTTATTCTAAAGAATTTTAGAACTATTTATTTAAAAATCTTTATGGGAACCAGGCAAATGTTTATTTATAGCATGTCTCAATCTTGATGATAACACTGTCTTATTTATTTATTTTTTTGAGCATAGTTGACATACAGTGTGACACTAGTTTCTGGTGTATGACATAGTGATTCAACTTCTTCTGTGCTTTGTGTCATGCTTGCCACAAGTGCAAATCACCATCTGCCACCATCTGATACTATTACACTATCATTGACTTCATTCCTTATTCTATACCCTTCATTCTGGTGACCCATTTGTTCCACAATTGGAAGCCTGGGTCTCCCACTCCTGCTCACCCATGTTGCCCATCCCCCTGCCCCTCTCTCCTCTAGTAATCATCAATTTGTTCTCTACATTTATAGGTCTGGTTCTGCTTTTTGTTTGTTTGTATATTCATTTGTTTTTTTATTTTTAAATTAATTTACTAATTTTTAAAAAAGATTTTATTTATTCATTCATGAGAGATACAGAGAGAGAGTGAGGCAGAGACATAGGCAACGGGAGAAGCAGGCTCCATACAGGGAGCCTGATGTGGGACTCGATCATGGGACTCCAGGACCACGCCCTGGGCTGAAGGCAGGCACTAAACCACTGAGCCACCCAGGGATCCCTCATTTGTTTTTTTTTTTTATTTTATTTTTATTTTTTTTAGATTCCACATAAAAATGAAATTGTATGGTATTTGTCTTTCAACTATTTGACTTATTTCCCTTAGCATAATACCCTCTAGATCCTTCCATGTTGTCATAAATGGCAAAATCTCATCCTTTTTTGTGGATGAGATTTTGATCTGGAGTGTATAATTTTATCCCTAAACTATTTAAGCAATTTTTCTACTATGAAGCATGGATATTGGTATTTAAGAACCAATAATGAATGCATGGGCATATTATACATTTAAATATACTGTTCCCAAAAACAATGGTTTAAATTTAGGTAATAAAAGATTTTATATATATATATATATATATATATATATCAATGAAGCGTATACAATTTTTGTATATTTATATATATGTATATATATACTTAATTATCCATATGATTCTAACATTTTCATGAGTCATTTATCTGGCTTCAGTATAACAGAAACAGAAGTTTCTAGCTTTTATTAGAAATATTCAGATATTATAAATGAATATGATAGGCCAATTAAGAAAAAAATTAATAAAACTATAGTCAACCAAGCTTTTAGTTATTTAATATAAACTGTGTACCACCTGTCATTAAAGTGGTACAGAAATCTAAGTACATCTACCAGACTTATTAGAAAGTGTTTGTTGTTTGTACTCATTAAAGGAATCTTGGGTTATGTTCAAAATTATTTAAAACAAGCCGAAGTAAAAGTCTAAATCCAGTGTTAATGGGGAAGTTATTGAGCTTCTGTTCCAGCCAGTAGCAATCTGCCTGCATATGCACAGCCAAAAAATTGTATCCTGCTCTGCAGCTTGCACATTATAGAGAAATAGCCTTCTGGTCTCTGAAGAAGCAGCAACCTCACTAGTATCAAGTTCCTAATTCCAAACTCAACCATCTCCCCTACCTATATTTCTCTAAATGCATACTCACTAGCAAACTATTGTCTAAGTAAAGCTGAGGTTTGTCACATGTTTGGTCACCCTGTTCATCCAGGGACCTGAGACATGTGTTTATGCAATTTTATGCAATATTGTGAATACTAGAACGTCCCTATGCAAGTCTCTTGCATTCATGTAATAGTAAAACAATGCTCAAGTTAATTGCTTTCTATTGAGTTGGACTTGAATTACATGCAGACATAAAAAAGGTTCCCTAGCATATGTGATTCCAGGAGCTTGGGGAAACCCATTTCCCAGAAAAAAAAACAGCACTACAATGACGAAGATGCAACTACCTGTTCTGATGTTTTAATATTTGGAAAATACATACAGATATAGATTCAACAAGTAGGTAATTAGATATCTCTGAGAGTCATAAGCTGCTTTAAATTACATTAAATACTGGGACGTCTGGGTGGCTCAGCGGTTGAGCATCTGCCTTCGGCCCAGGGCATGATCTCGGAATCTGGGCTCGGGTCCTGCATCTGCCTTCCCACAAGGAGCCCACTTCTCCCTCTGCCTCTGTCTCTGCCTCTCTCTGTGTGTCTCTCATGAATAAATAAATAAAATCTTTTAAAAAAATTCCACTAAATACCAATAGCAGATATCGGATTGTTTTCGGAGAGTTGGTATAGGGAAGAAGAGAGTAGTACTGCGTGCCTCCCAGGAAATTGAGAGCACACAGGACAAAAGGAATTCAGAAAAGAGCTTTTGAGAGACAATATAAATATAAATTTAAATTTAAAACTTTGACTAAGTTATAGAAAACTGTGCATATTTCCAGAATTTTAAAGCATATTGACAGTTTGTCATATTTATTTTAGATCTCATTTTAAATGGTGAAGATGAAAGTTGAGGTTCCCATCTTTCCCTTTCTAGTATGTGTACTGCTGGTTCTCTCTGCAGATGATCCCTGTGATGTTACTATGTATCCAGTGCATATTTTCTTTTTTTAAAAAAATTTTAAATTTTATTTATTCATGAGAGACAGAGGGAGAGAGAGAAAGAGAGGGAGAGGCAGAGACACAGGCAGAGGGAGAAGCAGGCTCCATGCAGGGAGCCTGATGTGGGACTCGATCCCAGGACTCCAGGATCATGCCCTGGGCTGAAGGCAGCTACTAAACCGCTGAGCCACTCAGGGATCCCCAGTGCATATTTTCATGCTTTCATTGCATACATATGTGTCTGAAACAAACAGCATATTCATTGTCCTGTTTATTTTAAAGATTTACATAACCGGTTTCATATACAAATAGTTTTCTACAACCTGCTTTCTTCACTCAACATATTTTTGAGGTATATCCATTTTAACTACTGCATAAAGTCACTCATCACAATGTGTTCATCCATCCCCCTCCCATGGACATTTAGATTATTTTCAGAAGTTCACCATTATAAGTCAATATTCATGATCAAGGCTGTTTATGCTCTTGTGGGAAAGCCTCTCTAAGGAGTTGCTAGGTATTAGAGAATGCCCATTAGCTACTTTTCTGGACACTAGGAAAGTTTTTCTTCTTGGCAGTTCTAACTGTTTTATGGAGGGATGCCTACTTACATAGACACAAACATAAAAGTGTTTTACAGATTTTCAAATCAATGCTTACAACTATGCTCTTTTGAATCTCCTCCTGGGAATTGCATTTCTAATAATTCAAGTGTGTTTTTTCACCTTTATAGTTTCCTTAGTGTAATATATTTATTCAAATTTTCAATTTCTTCTTGAGGTCAAATTTCATAGTTTTCTCTTTTGCCAGGAAATCTTCTTTCTCTACAGGTTTGTATATTTAAAGTTACAGAGTTACATAATATTTTCTGGTAATTATTTTTATTTTCCTTTGTCTATGGTTCCATTCTCATTTCTAAACTCGTTTGTGTGTTTCCCTCCTTTTATAAAAGATTTATTTATTTATTTATTTTAGAGAGAATGTGAGCATGGGGAGGGGCAGAGAGAGAGGGAGAGAAAAAATCCTAAATAGATTCCCTGCTGAGAGCCCATCGTAGGATGGATCTCATGACCATGAGATCATGACTAGCTGAAACCAAGAGTCCACACTCAGCTCACTGAGCCACCCAGTTACCCCTCTTTTGTTTTTCTTGATCAGATTAATCACTAACCTTCCTATTTTCAAGAACCAGCCTTGGATTTTTTTTTTTCATTAAAAACTAATTTGGGGATTCTTCTTATTAATTTCATCTTTATAATTTTTTTTGACTTGCTATTCCTTGTGTAATTTTGATGGTGAGTACCAAATATTTTTAGTTTTTATCTGAATAATGTTTCTGTTGTGTCTCATTAGTTTTGGCATGTATTCAGTAAATATTTATTGAACATTTACTATGTTCACTGATTTAGGAACACATTAACACAAAATTCTTGCCGTAAATGTGCTTACATTCTAGTAAAGTTTGCATACTATTTTTTCTGCTATAAAGTGTTCTCTTTTCATTGCTTCCTATATAGCTTATTGTTTCACATTTATATTATCTTTGATGCAAGTGCTCTCAAGGAGAGTGTTTCCTAATATCTGAATACTTGAGGGTTTTTTTTTTCCTCTAGGCCACCTGAGTGGCTCAGGGCATGAGACAGAACCCCAAGTTGGGCTCCGTGCTTCAGCATAGAGTCTGCTTGGAGTTTCTCTCTCCCTCTCCCTGTCTCCCCCACCCCCTAGATAATAAATAAAAAAAAATAAAAATAAAATAAAATAAAATAAATAAAATAACACCTGTCACTAACTTAATTGAATTTTATTCTGACAAGGGGTTTTCTTTATAGTCAGACAAATCATCAATTTGGTAAATATATGCTGTAAACTTTTTGTTGTCTAGATCTACCTCATTCCGAAATACACCTATTGTAGGTTCTTATTTTAATAGTATACATATCAAATTCTGATTCCATTTTGAATGTTTTTGCTTTATATAATTCATTACTTGATAGTTTTGTACATATTGATTTATAATTGCTGTATTTTCTTCATAAGCTGTAGAAGAACTTCTATTTGGATTTAGTATCTATTTGTATGTATTTATTGCTTTTAGTTTCACATTTCACCCTGTTGATACTCTGCTCCTACTTCCTTCTTGTTTTCCTTTGCCTGTTCTTTTTTCTTTTATTTTCTCAACTTGTTATTTTCCACCATAATTTTGTTATAAATGTATTTCTTTGAAGCAACAAATAGCCTGTTTTTTTTCTATTGAGAGATAATTGATCTACTATATACATTTAAGGTGTATTACATGATGGTTTGTGAAATGATTACCACAAGTTTAGAATTTAGTTGACATCCATTATCTATCTCCTATGAATACAATAAAAAGAAAAGAAAAAAAATTCTCCTAGTGAAGAGAACTATTAAGATCTTCTCTCTTAATGTTTTTTGTTGTTGTTACTGTTTCAACTTGTCTGATTAATAATAGATTTTAGTGTTCACATTTAGTGTAATGCCTGATTTGCTTGGTTTGTTCCCTCTGCCTTTATGTTTGTGACTTATATTTTTTGTTAAGTTCTTCTTATTCTCTTTTTTCTGGGTGGGGGGGCTGGGTCAAGGAAGTTGCAATCTATTTCCTTTATTCCCTCCTCCAACATTATATGGATTCTCTCTTTCTTTGTCCATATTTCCCTGTCTTGTTCAGTTTATATCATACTAAAAGTAATTTTTTCTACAGTGTAAGGCTTTGGCTTGAAAGATAGTTTTGATTTATTAGTGTCAGGAGTTTATAAGACCCAGACGGCTCTAGCCCCTTCACTCACCGTGAATCAAAAGTTTCCTTGTGACTCTTAGATTGGTCCACTGCACTTTCCAGAAGGTACTTATTCATGATTTTAGGGGGCTTCTATGCTCAGGGCTCACTAAAGCCTAAGTGCCTTCTCTCTGCTTCCTCTCGTACAGTGCTGATACCACATGGATCTGAGTGGCTTTTACCACCTCCTTATTTGTGGGGATGTCTTATCACCTGGTTTTGGTATTGATGTTATCCATGGCTTTTGTTTTTGCTCTCCTAGTTGCTCCCTGTTTTTATGAAAGGTCTTGAGAGATTCATAAACCCAGTCCTTGCTGCCAAAAATCTTCCACAGAGCCTCCTCTTTGACTCTCTTTTTCGATAGAAAAATCTGGCTTCTGTGTGAAGAGACAATAAAGAGAGCGATAGGAGGTGACACTGACAAGAGACAATGGTGGCATGGAACAGAGTAGCTGTGGTGGTGGAGAAGTGGTTACATTCTGACATCCCTTTCGGTGTTGTTCTTATGTTTTATTTCAAGGCTGCATTTTCTCCTACAGCTGTTCCATTTCTTTTTTTTTTTTTTTAAGATTTTATTTATTTATTCATGACAGACAGACAGAGAGAGAGAGAGAGAGAGGCAGAGACACAGACAGAGGGAGAAGCAGGCTCCATGCAGGGAGCCCGACGTGGGACTCGATCCTGGGACTCCAGGATCACACCCCAGGCTGAAGGCGGCACTAAGCCACTGGGCCACCGGGGCTGCCCCTGCCATTCTATTTCATTGAAAATTTGTTTTGTGATTCTTTTGGTTGATGGCTTCTTTTAGATGTGACCTTTTTCCTTGTTGGCTCATCACAGCTCAGGTCTGGTGTATGAGTATTTGAAACTGTGGGAGTTCCAGAGGTGGTGGGATGTGGAAGAGGGATTTCTATCTCTGTGGCCTTCTGTTGTAGAGGCAGGCAGGCTGCCAGTTGCCTATTGAGGCATCTGGCAAATCTACTTTGATTGTTTTGTTCCTTTGCTCTCCAAACATTAACTGCAGGAAAAACTTTGTTCTCCCCCTTCATCCTTTATTGGTCTTTTCCGGCTCAGGAACACTCTACACATTCATAGAATGCATAGTTGCCTTCGGAACTCTGAGAGACAAGGTCTTCTCAGTTCTCGTTGCTTTCCATTCTTTGTTCTTGGCCTGTCACTTGGATAGAGTCCCACACTAATTCCTTATGCCAGAAAGGGTTCAAATTCTACAAACCTATAGATTCCAGGAGGCATTTGGCCAGGAAAGATAGTGTAATAGCTTAAAGTTGATAATGGATGGGGAGAGGGAAGGAACTATTTAGGTCACATGCTACAAGAATTTGCTCTTGAAAATCCTCTTACTATCCCAAATATCTTTAAAATTATCAGAACTTGATTAGTCTTACCTTATATACATGTGAATTCAGTACATTTTTGTTAACAGATTGCCCTCATTACATGTTGTCATATAGATTGATAAAACTGTAAAAATCATAAAAGAATAAGTATACATCCGGAAGAAAATAAAACTTTTTTTTTAATCTGTATTTTTCTTGAACTTTTTGCTTTATAAGATTGTTTGGAAATAGAAAGTAACATATGAAAGAGTTCTTGCTCTCTGGGTGTTTACAGCCTATTTAAAGAATGTCATATATCAAATTTTAAAAGAAAGAGAAGAAAAGAAAGAAAAAAAGTATCATCTTATAGACAGTACAAGTATCCTATAAGACAGTACAGTTCCATCTGTGCTTTCCAGACAAGTGTCCTAGCCATTCAGAGGAAGGACAGAAAACTGGCAGCAGTAACCTTCAGTTTAGAGCCTGAGATATTCTCCATATTTCATATTGTTATGGCTAATCAGTGGTTAGGTGAATTTTATTCTACAAACATCTCTTCATCAAAACTATGTGCCAGGCACTGAGGATTCAACAAAGAAGGCAACATTGATCCTTCTTGCCAGGAATTCATGATTTAGGAGACTCCACTCAGAAGGACATCCATCCTGAATTGTTCCTTTTTTCCAGCTTTGTGATAGATTTAGTTCATGACCAACAACATACATATTGATATGGTTTGACCAATCTATTGAAAACAGTATCTCTAATGGCTGGTGCTTCTAAGGAAATCAGCAGATGCAAAAGCCCAGATTTGACAGTGACTCTGCAGTTAAGATTTGGCAAGTTCCTATGAACATGATGACATAAAACCTGAATTTCTTGGTGTTTGTCAGCACTGGGTATGGAGATAGAACTTGCACTCATTCGTTTCTAATGCTGATCTTATTAGAGAATATGTGAAAAATGTAAAACCATATATTTTTTACTTAAAAGTTCTGATTCATGCTCCATTGGCACTGAAACATTTTGTTTAGATGCAGCCTCAAATTGTCTTTCAACTGAGTCATTTTTGAAACTTATTTTAAGCAAATGATTTTTAGTAATGATACATTAATCTTTGTGATGTCAAAATCATTAATAATAATAAAGTCTTTGTACAGAGTGGTCTCTGAGCAATGTATAATTTCATTATGGAGCTAAATCACATGCATACAGTTTGGCTGTTCATGATAAGAAAACATAAAGACAAATACATATTTTTCTTTTATTTTTTAAAGATAAATGAATTCTGTCTTTTTATTCTGTTTAAGGATTCACTCTTATTCTCCTTCAGTTGTGAATAAATATAACAAGAAAGGTCACTGAACTAATATTAGACACTGTGGTATTAAATCCTAGAGAAAAGTTGTACAAAAAGGAAATTTATTTCATTTTTTAGTTTCAATCATGAAAACATAATACTGACGCTTCTAAATAGATTAGTGAGGTGTTTTTTTGTAAGTCATGGAGCTGTTTTGAGGCCATTGGCCATGGTCTATAAAAATTAAAGTCTGAAAAATCCAGATATTATTTTCAGTGACGTAAAAATCTATTCACTAATGTAGTGATTTGTCTTACTCATGGTTCATATTAAGGTATGGAATAAAATCCACAAAAGCCCATGACATTACTCAATGTCTGAATGGCTAATGGTTTCATGCAAGGTATTGCAAAAACTTTCAAGATGACAAAGCATTAGAAAATTCCTATTCAACTTGAAATTATTCAGTGAATCCTTGACAACTAGGCCTTTGGCTACTTCAGATTCATAATGTCTCAAGTATAATATTAAGTATGTGCAAATCCAGAAACCTAAAATTTTTTTTTAGGTATGTCAAGAATTCAAAACTTTTTTATTTCTACAATTGTTTCATGGTTGCCATGGCTTCAAAAGTAGTTCTAAAGTATTCAAAATCTCTTTTCAGTGTTCTGTGGCTTTTCTATATTGTTACTAACATGGAACCAGGGGCTCTCAGTGGCTATAGGAGCTTTGTTCCTCTTGCCAGAGCACAAACCAAATGAAGGTCATGCCTGAATTTACTTATAAAATCCTATCTGAAACAGATTAACCGCTGAATATTTGTAGACAGAAAATTTTAGGAATTCAGAAAAGGCTTCTTTGTGGCTTACCTTACAATTCATGTTTTCTTTAATTTGCTCAGTTTTAAGAATCCCAAAGTATAATTCATAGATATTTGCTTCAGGAAGACTATTCTGACTGCCTTCTTCCTTGGGCCTCCCTGTGTCATAACCCCTGTGCCACTAGATGAACGTCCATTACCACTGAGTCATCGGAAAGCTCCTTCAGGCGGGCAGCCATGCACATTTGTCTTTGTACTTTCACTGACTGGTCAGTGCCTGCATCATGGTGAGGGAAAACATGTCTATGGAATAAATCAATCGCAGGTTTAAATTCAGGGGAGACAACAAATTGATGAGAAAGGCAAGTAAGATAATCTTTTGCATAATTATGTAGTGTATCAACTTACTCATATGTACCAGTTACTTGTCATCCATTTGCTCTTACAACTATTTTCATTCCCTTTATAGGCTACGGTTTTCTACCAAAGTTCACCTAAAAACACAGAATGAACAAAGATCCCCAGAGGCTGGAAGCTTAGTCTGAAGGGATTGTTATAGTTGTAATATGTTTATGTTTCATATTTTAAAAATGTGGAATTTCCTATTATCCATGAATATTTTATTATAAACCATATACAAAACATATAATACATGTTAAAATATCTCTCTATATTTATTATAAACATGATTTTTTTCTCTAAACCTTCAATTAAATTAGATAGTCCAAGAATATTCATTTTATGTATCCTGAGGATTTTTATAACTTCTGACGGATAATGGATAAATGTGGCACTAAGATACATCTCTTCAACAACAAGCTATCTCTGGAAACAAAGCTCGCTTTTCAACTATGAGCATCTTGATTGCTTCCCCACATAACACATTTATAAGCTTGAATTCTGAAATATTATATTAAAATAAAATTTAAATGATAAAAAATTCAGATTTCTTGAATGATCAATTAGGATCAGAAATATTATCCTATTTAAAGGGCACAGAAAATATGAAAAATATTACACAATAGAAGGAAAAATGATATTCTTTCATTGCCATTTTAAAAAATCATTCCTTCATTCTTTATACTTCATCCATTTATCACGTTATCAACCCTCTAAGGAGCTTATGACTTATTAGGAAAGACAGACAAGAAAATGGCTTACCACGGTGTAAGACAAATGCCTGTGCTGTAACAGAGATGAAAATCCTGGTGTGGGAGTGCAGGGAGAGGTGAACATAGAAGTGTAGAATGGGGAAACCATATGGAGGAAGGTGTAGATACATGTGGCTAATCTTACACCAGGCTAATTGGTGTAAGAAAATCCCCCCCCAATCTGCTAGTAAAAGTCTACCAAACTGATTTATTGCAGCCAATAAAAAATAAGAGATTAGAAAGAAGTATCTACCACATGTGGGTCCTAATATGAAAAATGGAATATTGTGGAGCTTGAGCAGCCTTCAACAGAGCAGTCCAAGATTTATCTGCCAAGGCTCTTTTTATTTATTCATGTATTTTTATTTTTTAAGTAGGTTCCATACTTAGTATGGAGCCCAACATAGGGTCTGAACTCATGACCCTGAGATCAAGACGTGAGCTGAGGTCAAGACTCAGACGCTCAATTGACTGAGCCACCCAGGTGCTCCTGGGCTCCTTTTAAAGCAGAAGTTTTATTATTCCATACCTCAGACTTGTGTACTTAATCTTAAATATGTAGACCTTGGCTAGAAGAACTCAGAAACTGAGATACATGTATCAGCACAACGTGTAATGTTCCATCAAGATTTTGAAATAAGCTTGTAATTATCTAATGGACATTGTTCCCTACTGATGCTGTAGTTATGCCTGACCTTACTGACATGACCATCCATCTACTCCTCATGACATTCAAGGACAGCAACATCAGTAAACTGTTCTGTGTTGTTCAAGATGGAGCCTCAGAGACACACCTTTGGTCATTTTTCAGACAGGAAAGAAAACTGATAACCAGAGATAAATATAAACAGAATAGGCTGACTGGTGAAATAATAAAGAATTAAATTATAATAGCATGTTTTGTAGTATTTTAGAGGTTCTAAAGAATTTTTTACATAAAATCTTTGTAAATGGGCATTAGTTTATATTTCATTGACCGCCAAGTAATTATTTCATAGTCATCCAATCAGCAGACTATGACCTAGATTTTGCTCCTTCACTCCTTCTGTTTCTTCTGAGACAAGGTGGCCGTCAGGGATGCTCTACTCTACAGGGAATTTCTACCCTGGGTTGATTTAGATGCCATTTCATGTCCTTGAGGATCTAAGATTCCTTGATTCCGTGATAAAAGTTTCCATTCAGACAGAGACCTGTGAGTTGTGCAGGAAAGGTTGGTAAATTTGGAGAAAGCTCCATCTGCAAAGCAGTAGAACTTGGACAGAAGCTGTCTACACAAAGTAGATGAGGAAAATAATGTCACTTAGGAATTTGTTCCTTGGTAAATTAGTATAGTAGTGGAGTTAAAGATAATTCACATTTTAAATCTCAGTTGATGATAGAAATAAAGCCCAAAGCCTCATTTGTCAACATTATAAAATATGCCTCATTTTAATTTCATGCTGTTGTCCCATTATAACTCTCCCTTTTGATTCCAAACTTCTGGAATGATCTTTTTTTTTCTGTTTTCATATGTATATACTCACACATAAGCACACATACATGTTTTGATAACTGTGCAAAACTCAGATTCTACCCTTGACCTATTATGAATTTTTCATTCAAATATAGAAAAAGTATTGTAACTATTGTACCATAATTGCTGAGAAATCGTCTACTTCTATTAATTTTTCAGAGCTTGCTTTTGCAGGCTTTTCTAACCAGTGACTACAAGGACAATGACTCCAAGGACAATTGCCAGCTGCTATTTGAATGAGTTTAGCACTGTCCTTAATCAAATGACTAAAAGGCACAGTCTTAACCAATAAACACTATGAATCTCAAGGGCTTCTTCAGTCTTCTAAAACTCACAGTTTACATGGCAACCATTTGAAGGAGAGGCTATGGAAGACAAAAATATAAATTTTTATATAGTAATTTAAATACTATTAGTTATAAACGATTAACATTTCTATCTTCTTAGTCTCTCGTTCATGCCTTTCCCCATGTGTTCACATGCATTTTCTAATCCACTGTGATAGAATAACTAGTGCTATGGTCTGAATGCTTGTATCCCCCCTCCAATACACACAAAATCCATATGTTGAAATCCTAACCCCTAAAGGAGGTGGTAGTATTAGAAGGTGGAGTATTTGGGAGGTAATTAGGTCATGAAGGGTAAATCCTCACAAATGGAATTAGTATTCTTATAATAGATCTCCCCCAAAGAACTCCCTGGTCTTTTCCACTGTGTGATTTTACAGAGAAAGTTTGGCACTCTACAACCCACAAGAGGTTACCATGCTGGCTAGCTCCTCTGGTCTTGGGCTTCCAGCATCCAGAGCTGTGAGAAATAAATTTCTGCTGTTTATAAGCTACCTGGTCCATAGTAGTTTATTACAACAACCTGAATGAACTAAGAAAACCAGTAATCATTAATTCTGGAAGCAGTTGGGATGGGGAAGGTCATAAGAAATGTTACTCATTTGTAGTTTTTTTTTTTTTTTTATTAAAACAGAAATTTAAGGCATTTGTGAAACACTTTGTAGGAAAATTAGATAAGCCCATATAGCCACTATTTCTGGAGCTCCAGAAGAAAAACTCTTACTGGTAAAACCAATTTATCCTTTTGCTGTATTCCTGTTAAGTCTCTTTGGCAATTCATTCAACCCATGGCCAGAACACTGGCAGCCTAATCACAACCAAAGCAAAATTCCTATGCCTCTCTTGTTTTTAGCCTCTGCATTGCTGCTGCTCCCCCAAATAACCCCCAAAGTCTAAATAAAAGTTGGATAATAGGGTACCAGGCCTGAAAGCTTCCTCAGAAATTATTTGGAAAACCAATGTGCTGGCAAATGCATCTGTCTATATCTATTTCTAAAGTACTAAATCCAATTTTGGAGCCTCCAAATGAAAATGCTCTATTTCTGGTACTGGCTGAGAACATCTCTGATGAAAGCTTACTCCAAAGGAACATCGTATTGAATGCTAGATAACAATATCTAGCTAGATAATAGATGAAATTATTTCCCCAACCCATTCATCCAAAGTTTATTTCAAAAATTAGTTTCCTAGGCTGTGGACACAAAACTTTGTGATGCTTTGTAATAATTAGGATAGTACCTTTACCTTCTCCAAGATAAACCAAGGATAGTACCTTGTTCATGTAAGGGGCTTTTTTTTTTAAGATTTTATTTATTTATTCATCAGAGAGAGAGAGAGAGAGAGAGGGGCAGAGGCACAGGCAGAGGGAGAAGCAAGCTCCATGCAGGGAGCCTGATGTGGGACTTGATCTCGGGTATCCAGGATCACACCCTGGGCTGAAGGCAGCGCTAAACTGCTGAGCCACCCAGGCTGCCCGTAAGGTTATTTTTTTTTTTAAGATTTTAATTTTTTATTTGACATAGAGAGAACACAAGCACGGGCAGTGGCAGAGGGAGAGGGAGAGGGAGAAGCAGGCTCTCTGCCGATTTGGGAGGATGGAAATCTAGTGTTGTTAAACCCAATTTTTATGTTGAGATTGGAAAAGGGGAACTAGATGTGACTGGCAAAGTGACATGTCCACTATAAAAAGACTTTAATATATTTTAGAGTTTTTTTCAGTATAGATTTTTCCCTAGAAACTTAAACTTTACAGTCAACACAAAAGCTAAAAAAAAATGCAAAAAAAAAAAAAAAAAGCACTTTCCATTTCCCTGACAAAAATTAAATAGTTTTTAATCCGCGAAACATGGTCTCACTGAAAGGTATGTTTTTCTCCTTATTTCCTAAAGGAAACACCCCAAAGAATCCATGTATCCTCTTGAGGAAAAAAATTAAGTCCCCTAAAATCTTTGTGACTGAGAGCAGTGGTTGTAACATGAGTATTTAAATTAGGGAAGCTTTCTCAGAAAGTTGTCTTGATATAAAACATCTTGTCAGGAAGCAAATACCTGGCACTATACATCTGGCTCAGGAGGCTGAGATATTGTATTATCCAGCTTAGATACCTGAGGAAATTTTATTCTTTAATGACTCATCTGATTACAATACACTTTAATATATCTAAGGCTATTTAAAATACAGAGATCAGGGATCCCCGGGTGGCTCAGTGGTTTGGCACCTGCCTTGGGCCCGGGGTGTGATCCTGGGGTCCCGGGATCGAGTCCCACGAGGCAGTCCTGCTTCTCCCTCTGCCTGTGTCTCTGCCTCTCTCTCTCTCTCTCTCTCTCTCTCTCTCTGGGTCTCTCATGAATAAACAAAATCTTAAAAATAAAATAAAAATACAGGGATCTGAAATCCCACAAAGAGAGATGTGTTTAACATGTTGGAGATTGCATCCTGAAAGGCTGGCTTTTGTGCCAAAAGAGGCTTGACTTAGAGAAAATTGAGACAGCTCACTCAAAGTTGAAGACGAGTGAAAAAAATTCCAATGGCTAGGGAGGTAACTGGTCTTCCTCTCTTCCTCTCCCTTTCTTTCTTCTTTGCTTTCCCCATTGTTCCTGACTGCCCTGCCTTGTTCCAGAAAAGATTGAAATATTTGACAATGATCATAGAGTACATGGAAAAATGTAGTCCACTTTCAACAGACCCTTTTTGGAGGGTTACATCACACAGAGATCTGGTGGGAAAGGACACACTCCAAAGGGCAATTGAAAAAACTTGAGTGAAGAAGCTATATACGAAGTGTAGGTAGGGCTGCAGGAATTACTCACGAATAGTGAAATACTCAAGAACTGGCTGGCAGAGAGCAGAAAGCCTTTATCTTCCTTACGCTTGAAAGGGCAAGGAAAGGCATTCTGGGAGCCAGTGGGTGACCATATATGACAAGGTCTCAGCAGGACCTGAGATCTTAGGAACAAGAGAAAACTACTACCAAACCTTGGCCCATCAGGCAAAATGCAGAGAATAACTACCCTGACTTCTCTGCCTCCTTCTACTGTCTCTTCTTCTACTGGTGTCTCCCATCCGCTAACCCAACCAGAAAGCTGAATGTTAACAGACCCTGGCTGGAGCCAGAGCACAGAGCAGGTTATTGAAGGCTGCAGAATTGATCCAAAAAGGCAAAGAATATCTAATGCATGGATATGCCAGACAATATATATTACACTTAGCATCTTATTTTTCTAGATAGTCTATGTAATGTAGCCGATGAAGACATTATAAAGAGAATAGGTTCCTAGTTTCAGGAAATAATTTATAAAATTTCCCCACAGAGGTATCTTCATTTCCATGGTCTGTTCCACCTATTATTTTTTAAGATTTTATTTGAGAGACAGACAGAGCAAGAATGACCAGGGAGAGGGCAGAGGGAGAAGGAGAAGCAGACTCCCCACTGAGCAGGAGTCCAAGGTGGGACTCAAACCCAGGACCCCAGGATCATGGCCTGCGCTGAAGGCAGATGCTTAACTGACTGAGCCACTCAGGTGCCCCAGTTCCCCCTCTTTTAAATGGGCTTGAGTCTGCCTCACTCCCTACCCCAGTCAGTCAAGATTACCAGTAACTCCCATCCTATCAGACCCAATAGCCGTTTCTCTATTTTCTTTTTGGTACTGGACACAACTGACCATTTCCACCTTCCTGAAACACTCTCCTTTCTTATCTTTTGTGACACTTCATACTTTTAGTTTTCTTCATACTTAACATCCATTTCTTCCCATGCCCTTTGGTTAATGGCCTCCCTTCTCATTGATTTCTAAAGCCTGTAGGAAGCAGAGCTTTGTTTTTGGTCGTCTTCTCTTCTCTAGATGAAATTTTCTGGTTTGATGCTTTAAATACTCTAATTCATATCTTTATCCAAGAACTTTTCCCTGAGAATTCTAATGCCTGACACCCACACTTGGATGTCTGATAGACGTATCACACACACACACACACACACACACACACATATTTAAAAAGCATATTTAATACCAGAGTGTTGATTTTATTTTCTAAACTTGTTCCACCCTCAATTTTCTCATCTCAGTAAAAGATACCACCACTGCTCAAGCCAAATTCTTAAGAATCTTAATTTTTCACTTTCTTTCTTTATGCATTGGCAAGTCCTGTCAATTTTACCTCTAGAGCAATTTGAATTTAGGTCTCTTAGACTGCATTTGCCCCCAACCTAGACCAAACTGCCGTCCTTTCCAGCTGTATGACTGCATTATCCTCTAACTGATCTCCCTACTTCCATGCATTCCCTTGAAGTCTATGTTCTACACAGCTGCCAGAATGCCTATTTAAAAATGTTCATCAGAAAACCACTTTTCCCCCATTCAGTGCCTTCATAGATGAAGATGCAAATTCTTTGCTCCAGCCCCAAAGCCCCAATGATCTGGCTTTTTTTTTCTCCTATCACTTAAACCTAGTCTTTAACCATTCTTTTTGCTGATGACTTCTCAGGCACAATAGTTTCTGTTCTACAAATAAGTGTTTGTGCTTGATGCCGTGTCTGCTAGAAAAGTTTTTTAATAAAGCATCAGCTAAAATTTCACCTTGATGATGAAACTCTTTTGGTTCCGTCTGAGTCAGGGTTTGCTACTCCATCTTTTGTACTCCCACTACACCCTGACCTGGCAGCAAAGGGCATATTTAGTCATTCTTTCATACAGTGATTTTCTACTCTAGAGTGTAAGTGATTGAACAATAACTTCCTTATTTGTCTTTGTTTCTTCAATGCCTAGAGTACAGAATATACTCACCAAACAGGTACTGTATTTATGAGAGAACCTTAAAGATATTTTGTGTGAAGAAAAAAGCTAAAGTGAAATACCCAAGATAGTAATTTTCAATGACTACATACCATTATATAGAAGAGATAAACATTTGTTTCCTTTGAGAATACGCCTGGGTTAACTGTAGACATTGGGAAAGGGAGGTTTTCTTCAATTTAAGAAACTTCTAAAAATTAGAACTCTACAGCTAGAATTGAAAGAGTATGTGAAATAAATAGGACTGACTCACCAAAAATACACAGGAGATTGGGCTAACTGGCTGCAAATATTCCTAGGGAAGAGATCCCTGCATGGGCTGTGAGGGGTTTTGTTGTTTTTGTTTTGTATTTGCTTATTTCGTTTTGTTTGTTTGTTTACCACTAGATACTTTATGGCTTGTATCACCCCCCCCCCACCATTTCTGTGTTTTCATAAATTACAAAAGTTACTTTCAACTTCTTAAGTCTACTATTACTTTAATTTCCAAGCCTACTTCCTATATACTCATCTATATACTCATGTAGCAGCTTTTTTTTCTCTTGATTATTCTTATTTATTTATTTATTTATTTATAGAACAGGGGAGGGACAGAGGGAGAGGGAGAGAGAGAATCCTGAGCAGTCTCTATGCCCAGTTGAGCCCAATGTAGGGCTTGATCTCCCGACCCTTGAGAGCATGACCTGAGCCTAAGTCAAGAGTCGGACACTTAACCGACTGAGCCACCCAAACACCCCAATAATTCTCAATTCTTACCTAGTATGATTGTAGGTGCATGATATTATTTCCTACTAAACGGTTTGAATATTTTTATTTGCAGAAAAGCAGCGTGCACAGCAAACAGTTCAGTATTTAGTC
Organism: Canis aureus; assembly: GCF_053574225.1. Lineage (NCBI taxonomy): Eukaryota > Metazoa > Chordata > Mammalia > Carnivora > Canidae > Canis > Canis aureus. Next base: position 3,976,279 of record NC_135632.1, on the reverse strand, counting down.
TCCAGAACCAAACTGCCTAGGTTTGAATGATGCCTCTATCACTCACCAGATTTATAGGCTATTACTACTTCTGCTACTACAGCACAGTTTATGATACTTCTATTCATTAATTACATCTATGATATTGAGCTCTAAATCTGTTCATTCACTGTTATTTCATGTGATTCTACGTACTTCATTGAATATTAACCTTGGCCTATTTCTTTCATTGTACATTTTTAAAAAGTTGATTATTTCTTTGAGTTAGTCATATTGATTGTAGAAAGTATACTTTGAATAAATAAATGTACACTTTGGAGTAACTTTTAATGATAGAATAACATTACATTATGTATATATAGTATAATTTGTTGCATAAATCATCTATTGGAAGTATAGTTTCAGTTTCCATCATTATAAATGGTGAATACCCTTTTTCAAACACATTTGCATATTTTACCCCAAATCTAATCAGGATCAACTCCTAGATGTGAATTCCTATGTTCAGAGGCATGTACTTTGTAAGGCAATATATGTTTTAGCAACTCTCCAGAAACTTTCATGGCTTCCAATAGCATTTTTTTTTCTTATTTTATTCCTTTTTCATTGTAACTAAAAGTAGTTTCCTTTTTTATATGTCACTCTATTTGTATAGTAAATTAATATTCAATCTTCCATGTCAATTCCAGGATATGTTAACCTACTTCAAGAGACTTCAGCCATTTCTATAATTTTCCATCATACATTTCTTTAGGTACATGATTTTTCTATGATAATTACTTAGTGCATCTTTAATTTTTTCTAACATATTAAAAATGTTTAAGCATTGGTTTTTATTTCCTAATCTACAAGGAATAATTTAATTAGGAATCTTATTACTTATCCACATATTTAAGAAGGAAGAAGTATATAATTTACTCTTTAGTACTATACTGATCTTTTTCTCTGTGGAAATAGCTTTGAGCTATTCTGTAGATCAAAGCACTTACATTAATAGCTATCACTGAAGTATATTCATAATTACAAATTGTGTGCCTGTTTTGGGTATTCAGATCTCATCTAAAACATTAAAATCAATATATAATGTACATTGTTTGTAAGAAAACCAAACAATGAAATTCCCCTTATTTACGTATAGGTCTTATTATTTTATATCATATTTTCAGTGTGAATCTCTAGGTTTCCTGCCTGTTATAGTCCCAAATCACTGTTGGATTTGGCAGTCCTCAACATAATATCTAAAAGGTGATATTCATTTTTAACGTGAAAGTGAATTTCTAGTTTAGATTTTTTTTTAATCTTATGGCATCCCTTGAGATTAAGTACAACTGAGATGATATATAACCTTAGCTAGGAGACACATTTTCAGACGTTTCTATTTGTTGATGCTTGTGGAAAATGAAATAGAAATTACTAATGCTGTTGAAATTCAGATATATTGAATTTCTTGCTCTGTTTTGTCTGACTGGACCATACAAACTTTGGAGGAAAATTTTGTTATATATAAGTCTTTGAAAATCCTCATTGATTTTTGCAAATCTAGAAGGCTGTAAAATGGTTGTTGGGTGGAATAGGTGACACTTGTGCCTGTTCTTGCCTTGAGCATGCCAGATCTTATGCTCTTAACATTTTAGATTCAAATATAAAATCAAATATCACCTCTAGGCATAAGCCAGTTAAACTATTTAAAAGCATCTTTAGAATTAAAAATTATTCTCAAAGACTGTGTAATTCATCATTTTGGTTTACAGTATCATTCGATTTTTCTCTTGACTTTCACTTTGACCTTTTTATTATTCTTCCACTATGATTATTCAAACTTCTGAATTAATTTGAATTGGCAACAGAAGTTGTTTGTTAAGCTATATTTTTCAGTAAAGAATGGGTATTGAATATACTAAGAAGAGACATTTTTATATTTTCACAATTATAATCAGACACACGCTCAACAAAGACTTGTTGAATTCTTATTATATACCAGGTGTTGGGGAGTCCAGAAATGAAATAAATTTCTTCCTTTTAAAGGACTGAGAATGAAGGGAAAAATAATTATGGTACTACATAATGACTCCTCTATAGTTATTTGGCTAAGGTGTGATTGCAGCCCTGCAGAGTATAATTCAGCACTGGGACTCAGAGTGAGCTTGAGCTCGGCCACAAAAGGTGCATATGGTAGTGAAGGTTTGTAGAGTGATACAACTGCACAAAAGAGAATATTTCATTCCTGAAAGATCTTATATGATACTACATTTTTTTGCTCCTGAAGTTGAATGGTAACCATTAAAGATGCTAAGCAGTGGAATGAGGTAATCCAGTTTGTGCATTTGGATGTCATTCTGGAGAAGTATAAAGGATTGATGGAGAGAGAGTTAGGACACTGTGTAGAGAGTCCATCAAGGGCTGACAATGGCTGAACTCGCATAGCGAGCTGTAGAAATGGAGCTTTGAGAGCAAGTTTGAGAAGTATTAAGGAAATAGTAAAGTTACGACTCAGTGACTAATTGGTTGTAGGGTCATGGCAAGAAAGGACATAAAGGTAATGTTCACATTTCTTGCTTGGGCAACTGAATACATGATGAGCCCTATTCTGAAATAGGGAACAAAGGAAAAATAGAGACGATTAACAGGGATGATAAGTTCAGATTGAACATGCTGAGATACCAGTGATACATTCAGTTGGAGGTGTTCTGTAGGAAGTTGGGAACATGGATTTGACAATCCAAAGAAAATTTGAAGTAAAAGATTAGATTCTGAAGATATAGGTGACATTATGATCAATATTTTGGTGGTATTTGAAACCACACATGGGGATGAAATGGCAAAGGAAGAGAGAGGGTAGGGTATGAAGAAAAGAATGCTGAGAAGGAAGGCTGGATAATACCAGTACTTAGGAGTTGGGTAAACGAATAGAAGTTTGCAAAGCAGGCTATAAAGGAGTCACTAAAGAGATAGGAAGGCTATTATGAGAGAGTGATTTCATAGAATTAAAAACTGAGAATATAAATAATCCATTGATTAGATATATTGGAGGTAATGGCTAGGTTGGTAAGAACTGCAGTGGAATAGTGGGGATTGGATACTGAGTAGATTGGACTTCAGAGGTGAGGTAGAAGAAACAACTCATAATGAACAATTTCTTCAAGATATCTGTATACTATTGAAGGTTTTTTGTAGCCTGAAGATCACAGACTTACCAGTATTACCATATTACTGAACTGCGGACCTAAAAGATTTTTTTAGAATAATGATTCTCATTCTCTAAGGTTAGGAGTAGAGAAATGTGGTAGGGAATTTGTGACATACACCCATCAAAAAGATGACTATAAATAAGTTGAGGACATTGATATTTTAGGTTCTAAATAAAAAGAAACAAAACAATAACCTGATTTTGGAATAAATACCTCTATCCTCAAATTAGGCTAGGACAGGATGAAATCACATTATTTGAGTTCCAGATCTAAAGAACAGGAAGGTGGTTCTTTAATTTTACACACAGCCTTCAATAAATGCACAGATTCTAAGAAGGTCATGAGACCCTTTGTGTTTTGAGGACACTAGTACAGTTGACAGCAGAAAAGATCCATGGTTTGCTTGCTGAATGATTCAAATATGTTCTTCTTTACTCTTGTGTTTTATGCAGAGAAGTGAACCACTCAATGTAACTTGGGGGGTTTTGCCTTATTGTTAAATGGGAAGCCCCCATCGGTTAGCCCATAAATGTCAAGGCAAGCATGTCAGATATCTGTGTGTGTATAAGAGGAGTCAGTCTCTATAAATTATACGACTCTGGGGCTTTTGTCAAAACAGAAGACTGAGATTTAACAGTAGGCACAGCTTTCAACATATTAGCATTTTATTGAGAGAGGAAGAATGAGATCTTCATGAGACACACCAATAATCCAATACTGCATTCAGACTGGTGAAAATATCCTATAGGGATACAGACAAGCAGCCAATATACAACATAAGAATGGGGAACCAATCTGAATAACTGAAGGTAGCTAGCGGAAGAACGCAGAAATGCCATTTCAGCAGGACGACACTGATAAGATAGAAGAGATCTTGCTGCTACATAAGATAGATACGGCCAAAACTAGATTAGAGATAAATATCTTCTTCATCTTTTTCTTTATATTCTTTTTCAATGTAAATAAAAATCCTGGTAGCTTTCTTTACCCCAGAGTTCTGTTGTGACAAGCTTTGTTATAGCTTGTTAAGTAACTCCAGGGCAAAGGGCAAAGGGAGCATTCATTAGTGATGAAAAAAAAATCTATATATCTAAGAGAAAACGTGTGATAAATTGAAAGCCAAGTGATTAAAATATATACATCCTACATATAATACATCATAATCTATAAGTTATGTCATAACTATAACAGCTCTTTTAGTCACTTGGGACAATTATAGAAGTAATCTGATACTTATACTTCTGGGTTTTTTGAAGTTCATAAATTATAGATAACATAGATAACTTGTCTGGTTAAAATTATTGAGTACCCTTAATAACATATCAATAGTAGTTGTTACCAGTTAAGCCTTTTATGGTTCAAGAGATGAGAAATTTTATAGCACAGACTAAATTAGTAAAGAATTATAGATCTTATGAAATACATAAAAATTGTAAACAAACAACAAAGAATATAGCTGTGGTTATGTGTAGGATGTACATTTGGCATCCATGACCATACAGAAAATAGTTAGAGGTGAAGAGGAAACTAAAAGAAAATCTCTTCAGGGACCTAATAGAAAATTCAGAAGTCAAAACATTAACAGCTAACATAGTGATCCCAGATAAAAGCACTGATCTTATTTGTACATGATTGTATATCTTTTCTCAATCAGCAGGAAAATTAAAAGTACTAAATGCAAAGCAAAGATGTCTATTGAGGAGGCTTTAAATTTTAGTAGGAAAATAGGGAACAAGGCATGGTTGGGAGTGGGGGTTGGAGAAGAATAATTCACACAAATCTAGTTTGTAAGAATTCTTGACATTTAAAGGAGTTAAGCATAATGTTCATCTCCTGAATACCAGATAAGGGATCTGAAATAGTATTTTATGAGACCCAGGTTTAAGCCCTGGCTTGCTGACTTACTGGCAGTGTGATTTTATGGGAAATGAGAGATTTAAGCATCCTGCTTTCCTAGCCATAAAATGATGGAACCACAGCTATATTTCATTGATTACAAGGAGCATGTTTGTTTATGTTTTACCATCCCTGAAATAGAGAATGTGTGTCACAATTGATGACATCTTGTCATTGGAGCGAGCCAGGTGGGTTTTGTGACATAGTTAACTGTCCGCCTATGCACAAACTAGGCTCCCGCTGTCATGGTTAGACCACTGCAAGCCATTGGTGATTCAGTGAACAATTTAAGGATCAAATAAGGAAGAGACATGTATCCTGGTTGTTGTCCAAAACCTTTTATTGACATCTTCTCAGAAGATCAAAAAATGCCCCAGCATCAAAACTTGCAAAATGGGTGTCAGTGTCTAGGAAGAATTTTTTTTTAAGATTCTATTTATTGATTGAGAGACACAGACAGAGAGGCAGAGACAAAGGCAGAAGGAGAAGCAGGTTGCCTGTGGGGAACCTGATGTGGGACTTGATCCCAGGACTCCAGGATCATGCGCTGAGTCGAAGGCAGCCGCTCAACCACTGAGCCACCCACGTGCCCTTAAGAAGAAAATTCTTAAGGCAGAAGAAAGGCACTCCTTTGTCTGCATCACCCATGCTCATGGTGGCACAGAGGATGTACTGGATAGCAGAATAGGGGCATCTATCATTCTGAGTTGAAAAGTGATTCAGAAGAGTCAAGTCAATCATGAAGATAATTGAAAGAATACTGTAGACTAATCACTTTTTATCCTTTTTGAGTATGCTCCAGAGTATTTATATGATAAAAATTTATACCTAAATAAATCTAAAGAAAACTTTGAATAAAAATTGTAAGAGATAAATTCATTGTTAGTTTAATTGGGAGCTTTTTCTTTCTTAGGGCTACATGAAATAATGATGTCTCAATCAGTGCCATCTTATACTTCAGAAGTATGGTATTTGAGGCAGTTGAAGAGATTAGAAGAAAAGTGAAAGTGGTTTGTAGGACTAGAAAACAATGAAAATATTCTGGGCAATTGCAGTGAAAAGAAAAACTTGGCTGGGTAAAAGATATAAAAAATGGGCTCTAAGTGGGGCGCTGAGGTGGCTCAGTTGGTTGGGCATTCCACTCTTGCTTTTGGGTCAGGTTGTGATCTCAGGGCCATGGGATCCAGCTTCTCATCAGATTCCACACTCAGCTCAGAGTCTGCTTGAGATTCTCTCTCCCTCTCCCTCTGCCCCTTACCCACTCCCTCAAATAAATAAATAAATAAATCTTTTTTAAAAAATGGTCTTTAAATTTAGATACATCTGTACTGAAACACCCAAAATTCGATCCTGGCCCTTATTTACATTGTCAGGTACCTTACCAACTGCTGCTGACATACAAAAAGAAACAAAATTTATGTGCCTCTACAGAATTGATATTTATTTTCATGACTTCCATATGAAAAGAAGTGCAAATCACTGTTTGTGTTTTACCTTAAGTGAATATACATCTGAATATTAATATTCACTTAGTTTACAAGTGCCATTGGGTTCAACCCAAAAATATAAAAATCAATTTACTTTTGTTAAAAGTAAATATCATTTGTAAACACAGAATTTAGGGATCCCTGGGTGGCACAGCGGTTTAGCGCCTGCCTTCTGCCCAGGGTGTGATCCTGGAGTCCCGGGATCGAGTCCCACATTGGGCTCCCTGAATGGAGCCTGATTCTCCCTCTGCCTGTGTCTCTGCCTCTCTCTCTATCTCTGTGTCTCTCGTGGATACATAATAAAATCTTAAAAAAAAAAACCCACAGAATTTAGTAAATCACAGAGTGTTTATATTTTGTTCATAGCATATACAAAGACCCTTAGTTTCTAGCTTAATTTTCTTGGTGAACTTTAGGCTACATTTATAAACATATACTTATGTAATTATATATAAATAGACACTATTTTGCAGTCTGTTTTTTGAACATAATATATCTTGGCTATTGTACCATGTTAGTATGAGTTCAGTTATCTATCCCTTTTTAATGACTGCTTTGTAAGTATATCTTTTCCAGTTCTTCATTCATATTCATTTGTTAATTTATTCAATATCTATTTGTTGAGCACTTATGTGCAAGCAACGTTTTACATGTTGAGTACATTACAGTGAAAAATAAAGATCACTATCATTTTAATTAATTAAAAAAAGACTTTATTTATTTGTTCATGAGAGACATGAATAGATGTCCTTCTTTATAACTTTAGGGAGACTTCTCTATTTGTTAATTTCTTAAGTGCTTTTTCTAGAATAAACATGACATAATAGACTATGGTCTAACTAGTGCAGCTGCAGTGTAGTGTAGAGCAACGTGTTCTTTGTTCACAAATAATTTTCCAATGAAATTAATTACATTTCAGTAATTAGATTAAATTCAAATATAGTAGCAAGATTGGCTTGCTACATGAAAAAATGTTGATTATACTTCATACTGTTCAAGAGTTTGCCTAGGAAAAGAGTTCAAGACCAGAAGTTAATAATACTAATACTAATACCAGAGAGGCAGTTATACTATAGAACTTTTTTGGAATACTTTTTAACAAACCAGTTTGTAACAGAAGTCACCTCTAAATCTTCAAGTACATACATAAAGACCAGGACTATTCCTGGAGGAGACTTGTCAATTCAATGACTTCTTACTTCATGGTTGACCTGTTTCCTATCTATGTTCTATGTCCCATTTATATAACATCATGTTGTTTGAGGTTGTATCCTTTGCGTTTGAATAATTCACACAGGAAGAATAGTACCTCATGAGTTTACCTATTAAAATTTAAAGTGACAATGATTGAGAAATTATGAATGTGAACTGTGTCTTCAATGACCTGGATATGAATGGTTATCAATAAATAAATGATGAATAGTTGTAGTATGAATAAAATTTGCCACTCCATATTCCCACTAGGGCTACAGCTACATATGGAATTGGCCAATTTTCTTACCTTTTTTAATCTCCTGTTATAATATCAAAAATAAAGTCATTAGTTTAGAGTGAGTTAAAATCAGAGGGTTACTGGATAAGAATATGATTGCCGACTGCCTTCTCTGAAAAGGAAAATAGAGGGCAGTTAACTTAGGCAATAGATTTTTCATAATAAGAAACTTTCCTGAGAAACAAATGAAAACTCTCACACATCCATACAGATTCATGAAATGCTTATGGGATCTGTTCGTGTTTCTATAGAACTGTGGTATAATAGAGTAGTCAGTACTTAGTATTCCATCAAGAGGCTGTTTTTCATCTCTTGAGCCAGTAACTTCTTCAAATTTCTTATGAAGCAAGCAATTTTTTTCCTCTGTAAAACTGAATAGGCAGCGGGTTTCTTCAACTATGCAGTTTTATAAATGTCAGTAACACACATTTTGTATTTTAGGTGCCAAAATAAGTTAAGTTGTCCTGAAATCATTTAAGCTTATTTTACAGAGAATAAAATTGCAGATTCTCTTTGTAATAGATTGATAAGAATATATTGCTATTTTTTATATTTTATTTTTATTTTATTTTCTTTTTTATTTATTTATTTTATTTATTTATGATAGTCACAGAGAGAGAGAGAGAGGCAGAGAGACAGGCAGAGGGAGAAACAGGCTCCATGCACCGGGAGCCCGATGTGGGATTCGATCCCGGGTCTCCAGGATCGCGCCCTGGGCCAAAGGCAGGCGCTAAACCGCTGCGCCACCCAGGGATCCCTATTTTTTATATTTTAAACCTATTTAAAAATATGACGTTAGTATGATCATTTTATTTATCCTTTTTAATTTTTATTTTTTTAGGTTCTATGCCCAATGTGGGGCTTGAACTCATGACCCTAAGATCAAGAGTTGCATACTCTACCCCTAGGATGATGTCATAATGTTTAATGTTTATTTCCCTTTCTTTATTACTGTAAAGTCATACTGTCCAATTATTTATTTTTGTATATTTAGATTTAAGCTGTTAATTTTTGCAATGACTTGCCTTCTTTGTAAAGATAATCATTTTCATTCACTCATTCATTCACTTAACAATGAGTTATTGAACACTTATGTCCCTAGAGCAGTGTTAGGCACCATAAATGCAATACAACTCTCCAGTTCAGGAGAAATAAAAGAGAAAAGAAAAATATGCATGATTGTAGGATGTATTGGTAACAGATGGAGTGGTTAAGATCTGGAAATGGAGAGCTTAATAGATTAAGAGGAGTAGATCATGAAGGTGACAACTAAGACTTTGTGCTCAATCTTAAGGGCAGTGGGAAACTCTTAAGGCTTAACCAGAGGATTAACATTAATACATTAGTATTGTAGAAAGATCACTTTTGGCTGCCGTGCAGAGAGTAGATTGCAGAGAAACTGCAAGTATAGCAACTGGTTAGGAAGCTATTATGATAACTCAAGCAAAGATGATGGTGTCCATAGTAAGTAGAGGCAGTTTATAGACAAGACTACTCACCAGAACGTATAGTATTTGAGGGGAAGAGAACCTGAAATTCTTTGGAAAATAGCATTTAAGAGATAAGTTGAAGAAAGAGAATCCACAATGAAGTGGTGGGAGTATAACCAGGAGATATTTTGGAAGGGGAGTCCAAAGCTAAATGTTACACTGCATTACTTATGTGCCTGAGGAGGAAAGTGTTTTGATACTTGTATTAGGTTACAATAAAGTAGTGGTTTTCTTTTTAAAACAAAGCAAAGACATAGCATTCCCTAAGTTATCACTATTGCTTGGTCAGTTGTCAATAGTTCAATAGTAATTCCGGGAAAGGGAATTGGAGCAAACATCCTTAAGGGGAGACTTTTTAAGAGATGTCTTGAAGTTTGTATGGGTAATGAGGCTAATCGATCAGCATCATCCTGTTATTTCAGGAATGTAGAGATGATAAATGTGAATATGTCTTAGTTCCAGAGACTCTGTAATTAATTACCACCTTACAATTATCTTCAGACACATATTAATAACATTTAAATTTAGTTTTAACAATCTATCATAGTCCTTTTAAGTAGGAGGCTTCTAAATCCCAGCAGTTGTTTTCATTAGCTGCCAAATAGAAATATGACCATGTGCTCTGTGCAAGTCAGAAAAGCTAGCAGCACTTTTGCTTTCCCAAATGTTCATTTAACTGCAGGGAAAAACAGCAATAATAAAATTTAAAAAGGACTACATTTCATTCAGATCTATATTTCACAGAGCATTTTAAATACGACTTTTACATTTTCCATTAGTAACATCTAATTGGTATGAACAGAGTATGATTTTACATTAAATATAAACAAAATTCTTATAACAGTCCTAGGAAGTCAGTATTTGTGGTGTCTCCAATTAACCAATAAAGGACCAGAGGCTCCAAGTGGTTCAGTTTACACATCTACAAGTGGAAGGAAGAACTGATATATTCAAACACAGGCTTCAGATGCTAAATTCTTTGTTCATTTGACTTGTTCAATGGCTTTAAAATGTACTTATTTGTCTTTTGAGTCCGGATCCCTCTCTATAAAGAAGCCTAATCTGTAAAAGCACCTGTTTCAATGCCAAGGGCCTTCTCAGGATTTTTATGGCCCCAGAAAGCTAATTTAAACATGCATCAGCCACAAGGCTGCCTCCTATTTAGATGAATTTGAGCTCCAGTGCAGAGAAAGATCAACAGAAAAAAAACAAAAACTAAAACTGAAACTAACTCAATATATTGATGAATTTTTTTAAAGAAAGGTTTATATTGGATACAGTTCATTATTGTCTGAAATTTTTTTTGAAAAATATATTTCTGCCATCACTTTTTAAAAATATATTAACTTTAAAATAATTTTAAAGCTCCTTTATTTCCTCACCCATGTTAACATGTCACATGACCATAGCACATTGATTGAAATCAGTAAATTAATATTGCTGATTACTATTAAGTAAACTTAAGGCTTCAGTTATGCACCAGTTTTACCCCAACATTCCATTTCTGTTTCATAATCCAGTCCTGCTTCCTACATTGCATTTAGTTGTTGGGTTTCCTCAGTTTCCTCCAATCTGTGGCAATTCCTGTGTTACCTTGTCTTTCATTATTTTGAGATTACAGAGGAGTACTGGTCAGTTATTTTGTAGGATATCCCTCAATGTGGGCTCGTGTAATGTTTATTCATAGTTAGATTGATGTATCCTTGGCAAGAATACCACCAAAGTGATGATGGTGCCCTTCTCGGTGAATCACATCACTATCTTAATGGCGATGTTGACTTTTTTCTTTTTAAGATTTTATTTGTTTATTCATGAGAGACACAGAGAGAAAGAGAGAGGTAGAGACACAGGCAGAGGGAGAAGCAGGCTCCATGCAGGGAGCCTGATGTGGGACTCAGTCCCGGGACTCCAGGATCACACCCTGGGCCCAAGGCAGGCGCTAAACCGCTGAGCCACCCAGAGATCCCTTGGTAATATTGACTTTGATCACTTAGTTGAGATGATGTCTGCCAGCTTCCTCCACTTTAAAGTTGCTGCTTTTCGCTGCTTTTTGATTTTTTAATAAATATCTTAGAGGGGAGAACACTGAGATCCTGTTTTCTTTTTTTTCTGAAATTTTTATCTACTAATTTTAGTATCCATTGGTAGATGTTGCTTGAAACAATTATTACTGTGGTGTTGGCTTCATGGTGACTTTTGTATTTCCCCCTTCCTTCCATAAATCAATTCGAATTCTGTATGGAAGAGGTGGCCCTATCTCAGATTTATTTTCTTACTCAATTATTTCTATTTACCGGTATGGACTCATGGATATTTATTTTATTCTATGAGTTATAATCCAATATCATCATTATTTTATTTCTCCTATCATTGCAGCTTTGGTCATTGGGAACTTCTTCAGGTTAGCTCCTGTGTCCTTTTGATGTGCCCTCACTGGAGCACATTTCTTTACTTCCTGGAACCACAAGATCCTCCAGGCTTATTTTGTGTTTTTTTCCTGCCTCACTTTTAAAGAGCCCTGATTTCTTTTTCAGAGAATGGTATTCAGAAATCAAGATCTGGATGATAGGTGTGTGTCCTTGCTCCTAGGCCCTCTCAGTAGACAAACTTGGTAATATATATATGTGTACCAACCTGTGCAACCTATTTCTTCTTTTCTGTATCTGTTAAATAAACACAAGTTCATACTGATACCTCAACCTAATTGGGCTTAATTGTCATATAAGCTGTTCTAACTGAAATCCTTGAAAAATGAAATTTTCAAGTTTTCCAGCTCTCATTACAGTAGACTCTAAATGAAGAATGTGTTATGCTTCCACATTTGCTAGAAACCAGTTGTTTCTACCTCCTGACCTATAAAAGTGGTATAATAATGCCTGTCCTATCTAGGTCACCAGGTGGTTTCAGGGATTAATAATTAATTGATTAATCAAAGTCTTGATTCTATCTCTCTCTGTCAGTGTCTCTCTGTTCTTCATAGCTAATCTTCTTCCCTGCCTCTAGTTCTTATTCCCCTGAAAGCTTACCTCCACCCTGCAGAGATCAAACAGAAATGAAATTTATTTTCCTGTTTAAACTTCCCATGACATTTTATCTGCTAAAAAAATCATATCTGAGGACATGACATGATAAACAAAACCCTCTATGGTCTGACTCTTTCCTACTCATGGGTCTCATCTTGCATTATTTTCTATTCTCATATTCTATGTGCTACTGTTACAAGATTTCTTGAAATTGTCTTCCTTTGTAAACAGAATCCTTTCTTCCAACACTTTATTTTTGCGATACTATTTGGCCAAATTTAAACTGGGATACCCTTAACAGCTTCTTCTAGCTAACACATACTTAAATTTCAAGGATCAGTTTGGTGTCATGTACCCACTTATTTTGTCATATGCTGGTAACTGGTACCTACCTGGTCAATTCAATAAAAATTTGATAACTTGATGAGTTGTTTCTACTTTTCTGATACCACTTCCTTGTTACTCCTGATGCCTGATACCTGAAGGCACTGTATTTTGCTTTCTGCCTCCATTAATAATCTAAAATTGCTCTGGGTAATGTAAACTGCCAAATTCATGGACAATTTTTAGTTCTTATCTAACTTAACACTTAAAGTATATGGGATGATAGAGGTAATTCATTGTGGTTGTCATGTAGAGGGTTCTAATAGCAATGCATGAGTGGAAGTGGCCTCGTTGGGAAGAGAGCAGTGCTGAGACAGAGCTGGAGCCGTATACTAGGGCCACCTCTTATAGAAATCAGTAGGCCATATTAAGGAGATCAAACTTATCCTAAAAGCAATTGAGAGTGTATAAACAGTCTAAATAGGAAAAGTCGTATTTTAAGAACATAATTCTGAATGAACTTGGCAAGACTGGATAGCATGTCAAAATGAAATAGGGCAATGCTGGAAGGAAGGGAAATTAGATTGTTGCATAATTCTAGAATAAGAACGTGATTTATGTAAACTAAGGTAGACAAGGTATAGAGAAATATGGGAATATTGTAAAGGTATAGTAGATAGAATTAACGTGATATGATGATGAAGTGGAAATAGAACATGAATGGGAAGAAGAAATAATAGATTTTTGGTTACTTTTTAAATGATAAAGGAATTCCTAAGATCAGGATGCAGGAGGATGAGTGGCTTTGGGAGAAGATGGTGAGTTTATTTGAAAAGGTTGAGCTTGAGACTCCTGTGGAACATCTAAATGGAGCTGTCCCTTAGCAGACTTTCTATGTGTCAAAAAAGCATTAAATACAAATGTGGGCAAAAGATGCAGGTTTTGAAATCAATAGCAGGTAAGTGAATCTATGATTGTAGATAAGACATCCCAGGATCTGCGGAGAACACCTTCTGTTGCATTCCCCTTCTCATCTTAGTGAACAGAACCACCACTTGCTACTTGGAAACCTCGGAGTCATGCTCAACTACATCCTCTCTTATCACCTGTCCAACCCACGTGTAAAAAACTTCCCTGCTTCAATCTACCTTGTTCTGACTATCTCTGCCTAAGCTCAGGCACTTGGAATTTCTTCCATGGACCAATTATTGTTCTTACTGGTCTTCAAGCTGTCAACTTAACTTCTCCCAAACCATCAGTCTTATGCATTTTATACCCCCAGAATCTACACATTATTTACAAAAATACTTATTGAGTGAATGTTTCTCTTTGAAATTCATAAAGTGCTAAAAAAATAGCCAATAAATTTTGACCAAGGTTGAAATCTCAATTCTCCTTAGAATTGTTCTATAGAAATGTATAGGTGAGACTAGATAAATATTATTTTTATATTTGAGATTTCAATTGAGATTTGAATTGAGATTTCAACTCTCCTTAGAACTGTTCTATAGAAATGTATAGGTGAGACTAGATAAAAATAATATTAATATTTATTCTCTTTATGGATACTTAATACCATCTATCATGGGGAGAAGGAAAACTCACAATAATCTTAAAGAAAAACATAACTATTATGTGGGGGTGTAATATGAAAGGTGGTCTAGATAAGAGAATACAAGCTGTTGTCTTAAGGCAAGAGGAAGAAAGGAAAAACATCAAAGAAGTCCTATCAGAGTAATTTGCATATCTTACCCCAGATTCCTGGCATGATCTGAGAGGTTCTAAGACAAGGAGTTGTGATGGCAAGCAGCCAGATTGTGTCCCCTTTAGCTAGTAGCATCCATTGCAGGCTGGTGGGGAGCTTCTGATGACAAACCACTTTGCCACAAGCCAACACCTGTGATGACACATACAATAGTCTTTTGATGACTACTAATGGCTGATGGTTTTAAGAGAATAGATTAAGGGATGCCTGGGTGGCTCAGCAGTTGAGCATCTGCCTTTGGCTCAGGGCGTGATCCTGGGGTCCTAGGATTGAGTCCCATATTGGGCTCTCAGCATGGAGCCTGCTTTTCCTCCCTCTTCCTGTGTCTCTGCATCTATCTGTGTCTCTCATGAATAAATAAATAAAATCTTTTTAAAAAGAGAGATAATAGATTAAACAATATATGTGACATTTTAGGTACTTAATATTAGGCATAAGCAAGGACAGAGAAGAGAAGATCAACTCTAAAATGGTATGCCTGGATCCTTTCAAGAGTTTGTTGAAAAGCAACATCAAGACAAAGGTAAGAGCAAGAAAAGTATCAAAACTGATCTTAATTTAAAAACAAATTGGTCATCGGTAACATTTCTTAACTAATTGAATAGATTTTTATTTTTTCTTGC
Organism: Canis aureus; assembly: GCF_053574225.1. NCBI lineage: Eukaryota > Metazoa > Chordata > Mammalia > Carnivora > Canidae > Canis > Canis aureus. Next base: position 3,961,012 of record NC_135632.1, on the reverse strand, counting down.
TGTTTTACAAGCTCCTTTTCTTTGTGTAAAATGCCCGGAGATAATTTGATTTTTTATACTGAGAGTTTTGTTTTCACACCAACACAGAGAACTCTCCGAAAAGCAATAGAAGACAGATGTTTAATTCAGTCTCTAAATGTTTAAAAATATGGTGGGTTTTAGAATGCTTAGATTGGTAAACCAGCATAGTAGAGTAGTGAATTTAGGGTAAGGAAACATAGTGATTTCCATACAATTACTATTTGTTCATTCATTGATTAGCATATATTTATTCAGAAATAAATATGCATCAGATACTATTATTGATGGAAGCATACAGCAGTGAATAAAGTCAAGTCCCTGGCTCAATATGCTCACATTCCAGAAAGGGAGATTGACAATAAAGAAATAAGTAAATATATATATATTTATATTATACCGTCAGATAGTTACGGGTGTCATGATGAAAAATAAAGTGGGTTCTGAGATAAAAAGTAAAAGGGGAAGTATTTGAAATGGAGTTGACCTAATTCCCAATGGGACGTCTAAGACCATTTAAAAGTCTCAAGTATTTTAATCTACATATGTAAAAGGGGTATCATTTGGACAGTGGAGCTGTACATTGGAATCTATATAAAAATAGGACAACTAACATGCATTCTTTTTTATTCCAGTATAATTATGTACAGTGTTATATTAATTTAAGGTGTACAACATAGAGATTCAACAACTCTGTATGTTACCCAGTGCTCATCATGATAAATGTACTCTTAATCACCTGCACCTACTTCACCCATTCCCCCTTCACATCCCCTCTGGATAACTATCAGTTTGTTCTCTATCTTTAAGAGTCTGGGTTTTTTTTGTTTGTTTGTTTGTTTGTCTCTTTTTTTCCTCTGTTCATTTGTTTTGTTTCTTAAATTCCACATATGAGTGAGATCGAATGGCATTTGTCTTTCTTTGATTGTACTTACTTAACTTGGCATTATACCCTATACACCCAACCATCTTACAAATGACAAGATTTCATTTTTTGTGACTAAGTGATATTCCATTGTATATATATCACCTCTTTTGTATTGGTTATCTATCGATGGACACTTAAGCTGCTTCCATATCTTGGGTAATGTAAATAATGCTGCAATAAACACAGCATGTAAAAAATGCTGCACATATCTTTTTTTTTTTTTTTTTTTAATTTATTTATGATAGTCACAGAGAGAGAGAGAGAGAGGCAGAGACACAGGCAGAGGGAGAAGCAGGCTCCATGCACCGGGAGCCCGACGTGGGATTCGATCCCGGGTCTCCAGGATTGCGCCCTGGGCCAAAGGCAGGCGCCAAACCGCTGCGCCACCCAGGGATCCCCCGCTGCGCCACCCAGGGATCCCTGCACATATCTTTTTGAATAAGTGTTTTTGTATTCCTTGGGTAAATACCCAGTAGTAGAATGGACCATATGGTAATTCTATCTTTAATATTGTGATGAACCTTCATACTGTATTCCACAGTGGCTGCTGCATTCCCCACAATAGTGCAGGAGAGTTCCTTTTTCTCCACATCCTCACCAACACTTGCTGTTTCTTATGTTTCTGATTTTAGTCATTCTGACAGGTGTAAGGTGATGTCTCATTGTGGTTGTGATTTGCATTTCCCTGATGACGAGTTATGTTGAGCATCTTTTCATGTGTCTGTTGGCCATCTGGATGTCTTCAGTGAAAAAAATGACTATTCATATCTTCAGCCCATTTTAATTGAATTATTAGAGTTTTTTTGGTGTTTAGTTGTATAAATCCTCTATACATTTTGGATACTAACCCCTTATTCAGATATACCATTTGCAAATATTTTCTCCCATTCGGTAGGTTTTTCTTTTGTGTTGTTGATTGATTGTTTCCTTGGCTGTGCAGAAGATTTTAATCTTGATGTAGTCCCGATATTTTATTTTTGCTTTGGTTTCCCTTGCCCAGGAGATATATCTAGAAAAATGTTGCTACAGCTGATGTCAGAGAAATTGCTGCCTGTGCGCCTTTCTAGGATTTTTATGGTTTTTCATATATTATTATTTATGTTGAGGTATGTTCCCTCTAAACTTACTTTGAGGGTTTTTTAACATGAATGAATGTAAAATGCTTCTTTTTTTTTTTTGCATCTATTGAAATGATCATATTGTTTTCACCCTTCTTTTATTGATGTGAGGTATCACACTGGTTGTTTTGCAAATACTGGGCCACGCTTGCATCTGAGGAATGAAAACCATTTGATAGTGGTGAGTGATTTTTTAAATGTATTATTGGATCCGATTTGCTAATATTTTGTCAAGGATTTTTTTCATTCATGTTCATCAGAGATATTGGTCTGTAGTCCTCTTTTGTTGTAGCGTCTTTAACTGATTTTGGTATCAGGATAATAATGCTGACTTCATAGAATGTCTTTGGAGAAGAATAGGTATTAACTATTCCTTAAATATTTGGTAAAATTCTCTGATGAAGCCATCTGGTCCTAGACTTTTCTTTGTTGGGAGTTTTTTATTACTGATTCAATTTTATTGCTGGTAATCAGTCTGTTCAAAATTTCTATTTCTTCCTGATTCATTTTTGAGAGGTTTCTAGGAATGTTTCCAGGAATTTATCCATTTTTATGTCAATTTGTTGGCATATAGTTTTTCAAGTACTCTCTTATAATCCTTTGTATTTCTGTGGTGTCCATTGTTATTTCTTTTCTTTCATTTCTGATTTTGCTTATTGGAGTTCTCTCTCTCTCTCTCTCTCTCTCTCTCTCTCTCTCTTTCTCTCTCTCTTGTTTTGATGAGTTTGGCTAAAGGTTTATCTATTTTGTTGATCTTTTCAAAGAACCAGCTCCTGGTTTTATAGATCTGTTCTATTGGTTTTGCTTTGTTTTGTTTCTTTTTTTTTTTTTATTTCCACTCTAATCTTTAGTATTTTTTTTCTTTCTACTTGTCTTGGCTTTTCTTTGTTCTTCTTTTTCTATCTACTGTAGGTGTAAGGTTAGGTTGTTTACCTGAGATTTTGCTTGCTTCTTGAGGTAGGCCTTTATTGCTATAAGCTTCCCTCTTAGCACAGCATCTGCTGCATCCCAAAGATTTTTGACTGTTGTGTTTTCCTTTTCAATTGTCTCCATGTTATTTTTGATTTCCTCTTTGATTTCTTGGTTGACCCATTCATGCTAATAACATGTAACATGCTTTTTTAACCTCCACATATTTGTGTTCTTTCCAGATTTTTTCTTGTGATTATTTTCTAGTTTCATTTCATAACATTGTGTTTAGAAAAGATGCATGGTACCACTTCAATCTTTTTGGATTTGTTGAGACTTATTTTATGACCTAAAATGTGATCTCTTCTGGAGAATGTTCCATGTGCACTTGAAAATAATGTGTATTTGTCTGTTTTAGGATGGAATGTTCTAAATATATCTGTCAGATTCATCTGGTCCAATGTGTCATTCAAAACCACTGTTTCCTTGTTGATTTTCTGTTTGAATAATCTATACACTGTTGTAATTAGAGTGTTAAAGTCCTCTATAATTATTGTATTACTATTGATTTCTTTCTTTATGTTTGTGATTAGCTGCTTTATGTATTTGGGTGCTCCCATGTGGTGTGCATAAATATTTACAATTGTGATATTTTCTTGTTGGATTGTCCCCTTTATTATTATATAGTGTCCTACCTTGTCTTTTATTACAGTCTTTGTTTTAAAATCTTTTTTTTCTGGTATAAATATTGCTACTTCAGCTTTCTTTTGACAACCATTTGCATGATAAATGTTTCTCCATCCCCTCACTTTCAATCTGTTGATTTCTTTCAGTCTGAAGTTAATCTCTCTAGGCGACATATAGACCGGTGTTGTTTTTAAATTCACTCTGTCCCCCTATGTCTTTTGATTGGAGCATTCAGTCCATTTACATTCAAAACTATTATTGATAAGTGTGTACTTATTGCCGTTTTAAAAATTTGTTTTATGATTGTTTTTGTAGTACCTCTCTGTTCCTTTCTTCTCTTGCTCTCTTGTCTCATGGTTTGCTGGTTTTCTTAGTGATATAGATAGATTCCTTTCTCTTTATTTTTTTCATATCTATTACCAGTTATTAATTTATGGTTATCATTAGGTTTATATTTAAAATCTTATGCTTATAACAGTCTATTTAGTTGATGGTAGCTTAAGTTTGAACCCATTCTAAAAACACTACATTTTTTTTTAAAGCACTACATTTTTAATCCTCTTCCCTCCAAAGTTTAGTATATAGTGTCATACTTTACATCCTTCTGTTTTGTAAATCCCTTGACTGATTTTTATAGATACATTTAATTTTATTGATTTTATGCTTCCATTTTTCTTACTCCTGATTATGGTGTTTCCTTTCCATTCAGAGTCTTCCTTTAATATTTATTGTAGGACTAGTTTAGTGGTAATGGATTCTTTTAACTTTTGTTTGGGGAACTATCTATCTTTCCTTATGATAGCCTTGCTTGATAAAGTAGTCTTGGTTGTGGGTTTTGTTTTTCTTTTTTTTCTTTCAGCTCTGAATATATTATGCCACTCTCTTCTAGCCTGCAAAGTTTCTGCTAAAAAATCAGCAAATGGCCTTATGGGGTTTCCCTTGTACATAGCTGTTTTCTTTTGTCTTACTGCTTTTAAAATTCTCTATGTATTTTTGCCATTTAATTACTATGTGTCTTGAGATGGACTTCCTTGGGTTGATTTTACTGAGGCTTTCTGTGCCTCCTGGATCTGAATTTCTGTTTCCTTCCTCAGATTAGGAAAGTTTTCAGATATTTTTTCCTAAAAAAAAAAAAAAAAAAAAAAAATTCTGCCCTATTTCCTCTCTCTTCTCCTTCTGGGATCTCTATAATGTGAATTTTTTTTTTTTTAATGTGAATGTTGTTATGCTTGAAGAGTTTCCTTAATCTATTATCATTTTTATTAATCTTTTTTCTTTTTCCTGTTCAGCTTAAATGCTCTCTTATAATTATATAATGTGCATTTTAAGGTTTTTGGTCCTCGATTTTTCAGAGACCTCATTGTTATACTTTCTTACCTAAACATAACATAAAAACAGTTAAATTTATTCTCTGTATCTTGGAAAAGCCCTCAAAGAGCTCATGACAGCTATGTAAATCATTCAGATTTATGTCTTTTTTATGTCTAGCAGTCTTAAGATTAAAATGCTAAATCCATCTTTTGGGGGCAGAAGGCCTGAGACAGGAAGGATAATTGTCCCCACATTGATTACTTCAAAATGAGGGGCATCTGAATAAAACATTCTAAATTCAGCATGCATATTCAGCCTGGCTATATTTTGTAGCATTTTACATTTGTAATCATTTATTAAATGTAGCTATACTGAGGAAGCCATGGGACTCCCTATGAACTCAGTGAACTCAAAGTCATCCATTTTCCCTCTAATGAATAGGATTATATCCTCCACAGAGTCCAGAGGCTGTGTTATTCAGTAGAAATATAATGTGAGCCTTATGTTTAATTTAAAATTTTCTAGTTAGCCACATTTTAAAAAGTAAGCAAAAAGATAAAATTAATTTTAATAGCATATTTTATGTACCCAACATATCCAAAATATTATCATTTCAGTATGAAATCAATATAAAATCATTGGGATTTTTTTTCATAATAAGTCTTTGAAACCTGGTATGTATTTTATACTAGCAGTGTATCTCAATTTGAATTAGCCACATTTCGAGTGCTCAATAGCCATATTTAACAGCACAGAGTTAGAAATTCTTTATGTTTTGAAGCAACACTCATTTTATTTTCTTTCATTTTATTTCCTGAATCTATTTTGGGCCTCAGAAGATTTTACATCTTTTCATGCATGAACTTACAACAGATATTTTTTGATTGTAGAGAACATGGAGTATTACACTACTTATGTCATTTCCTTCACATTCCTTCAACTTTTGCCTGAAAGAAGCTTATCGGTCCTGTGAATAATGGAACAATAATAATATTGATCAGAAGAATGTACTTTGCATATCTAATTCATTTGGGGATCTCAAATACATGAGACCCAAATCTTAGCTTTGACTTATTATACTCAGTTTCTCTGAAGATGTTGGACATTTCAGAATAATTCAAGTGGCAACACCATTTAAAAACAGTCACAGGGGGATCCCTGGGTGGCGCAGCGGTTTGACACCTGCCTTTGGCCCAGGGCGCGATCCTGGAGACCCAGGATCGAATCCCACATTAGGCTCCCTGCATGGAGCCTGCTTCTCCCTCTGCCTGTGTCTCTGCTTCTCTCACTCTCTGTCTCTCATGAATAAATAAATAAAATTTAAAAAAATAAAATAAAAAATAAAAATAAAAACAGTCACAGAGCCAAGGAACTGGTATAGGTAAAGAAACAATAAAAATCTCAGGCTGTAACAAATGAAAGATTTGAAAGACTATAGAAGCAATACAGATTAAGAATGACTGATTCTATAAAAAACAGATGCTTGATATACATTGGAGTATATTCTTACTTCCTCTTATCCTGCTAAATATTTCCAGTAGCAGTTATGCAACCTGACTTTAAAGTTATATTAATCTAGGGGATCTCTGGGTGGCTCAGCGGTTTGGTGCCTGCCTTTGGCCCAGGGCGTGATCCTGGAGTCCCGGGATCAAGTCCCGCGTTGGGCTCCCAGCATGGAGCCTGCTTCTTCCTCCTCCTGTGTCTCTGCCTCTCTCTCTCTCTCTATGTCTATCATAAAATAAATAAATAAATATTTTTTAAAAGAAGTTATATTAATCTGTGTATATTTGTCTATTGTCTTCCTACTCCACTTAACACTTAAACCCTATGACAGAACCTGCTGCTTATTGCCATAATCTCTGTGCCTAGAACATTGCCTGGCACATAGTAACAGGCACTAAATTATAAAGGTTTGTTGCATGAATTTGTTGGTGAATGACAGCATTAAACTTTCTGACTACTTTCTTGTTGCCAAGAACAAATAAAAATATGTGGAAATTTAGAACTGAAAATGACATTGGGGATTATTTCAATTTTCTTAGCTTACAGCTGAAATAATTGAGGCCCTTGTAAATATACACTTGACCTAGAAGACTACAACAAAAAATATGAGGTCAAACACAGAAAGTCACCTACAACTAGATTTCTTTTTTGAGAATATGACTGTACTATGCTAATGTCAAGTGAATCATAAAGCATCTATTCATTGGCAAGAAAATTGTATAACCACTATTTCTCTGGCTTCAATGCCCTGCCAAGCACAGTTCTGTTCCCAAACCCTCTGGAGTACTGAATATAAATATAAAACATAAATACAAAATGTTGATTAAAAAATTAGAATTTGAAGCATCTGAAATACACTCTACAGGGATTCCAAGTGTATATTAAAATATTAAATATACACATCAGTATTTTATATACCTGTTTTGTTCAATCTAACTTACATGAAATTTCCAGAAGATCAAGATATTGTATCATGGATCTTGAGCATTGAGCCCATCTGAATAATCCAGGCTAATCTTCACATTTCAAGATGCTTCACTTCACATCTTCAAAGTCTCTTTTACTATAACATAATATATCCACAGTTTTCAGGAATTAGGATGTGGCCATCTTTGGTGGGGGACATTATCTTGTAATTCTTCAACTCTACTGGACAAAAGTCCATAAGTTAACCTCTTCCTCTACAGATCTGGCTCAGTCAAGAGAAAGTCAAGGCTAATACTGTATTTAAAGTACACTTAGTAATCTCTCTTTCATCAGTTTCCAAGTTTCAATTATTTTTTCCAACCATTTAGATTCTAGTTATATTTTAGAATGCTGTGAAGGCAAAGTTCACTGAAAACAACAGAAGAGAAATACATTTATTTATTTATTTGAGAGAGAACATGCACATGTGGTGGAGGGGTGGGGCAGGGCGGGGAATAGTAGACTCTTGCCCTGAGCAGGGAACCCAGTGTGGGGCTCCATCCCCAGGATCATGGACCGCAGGATAATGACCTGAGCTGAAGGCAGATGCTTAGCCAACTGAGCCACCCAGGTGCCCCAAGACAAATGCATTTTAGAGGGTAAAACTATCACTTTGAAGAGGAGCTCTTGCTTTAATTTGCTAAGTAATTTTGTTGAAAATGCCTCACGTGATTCTGCTGTAGAGGTTCTGTAGCTACCTCTGTCTTATTACAATTTCAAAAGATAAGTTAATTGAGCAAGAGGAGTAAGCTGTGCCTATGCAATCCCATGCCCCATGCCATCTGAAAAATTATCAGCGTATTACAGAGAATGCTCATAATAATATCTCAAAGTCATAAAGAGAGTAAATCATGGCAGGTATTTTAAGAATACTTTTTATTTTTGAATGATTTCTTTTAAAAAAGATAAAAAAGCTGTTAAGCAATTATAATATGAAGCTCCAGCATTAATTAAAGAGTTCATTAATATTCAATGCTGGGGGAAAATATGGTGATATTTTGGAAAACTGCTATTAAATTTCTAGGAAGACTTTGTAACCTGGCTTGGAATATCAGCCTTAATTTAAAATTTTGTTTATTAATTAACTTTAATTAATTTTTGTTTTATTAATTAACTTTTAAAGTTCCATTTGTTAGATGGAAACTATTTTTGTTAAATGGAGAACAGTATGGAGGTTCCTTGAAAAGCTGAAAATGGAACTACACTATAACCCAACAATTGCCCTACTAGGCATTTACCCAAAGGATACAAAAGTACTGATTTGAAAGGACACATTGCACCTGTACTATATGGTTGGAGGTATCTGTGATTTGTCGTGAATAACTGACCACCCCGACCTGAACTACCTGAACGTAGGCAGGCAGGTTGAGGGATGTTGTTTGTGAGACTGGTGCTGCATAAATGGCCTTGGGAGCCTAGTTAGTTGACATTAGCTGGCCCCCAGGTCAGAATTGGCTCTTCTGCTCTGGATGCCAAGAGCTGTAAATTTTGCCTACATCCTCTCTGATTCCAATCTGGGCTTGTCCCCTGGAATGGAATCTGGGACAGGAGGCAAGCACACCTAGCCCAGTCCCCTTTAATATGTAAAGGCCTGATAATATATAAATACAGCTCGCTCCATACTGCACATAGGTGAACAAATGTTTAACATCAGACCCTTTCACTTGCCCTTTAAATATGGCCCTTATAGGGATGGTCTGTTGGAAGTCTCACCAGAGGGAAGGATGCTCCACCCAGACCTCTGAATCAGAACTGCCTTCCACCTGTCCTCATGGGGCTTCCCCAGCTAAAGAGGTTGGATGTTTTAAGTATCTGATTTTACTTAACTTTGCCTTATTCTCCTTTACTGCTTACTATAGTCCTAATCTATGTGTAGATTTCCCTTTTCTTCTTTATGTCTATAAACATAAACATAAAAATCTAAGTTTCTATAATATCAATAAAGTGTTTTTTCCCCTTTGAAACTGAGAGTATGGCTGCCATGAATCTTTAGAACAACATTATGATGTTTATAGCAGCATTTATCAACAATAGACAAAGAATGGAAAGAGCACAAGTATCCATCAACTGATGAATGGATAAAGGGGTAGTGTGTGTGTGTGTGTGTGTGTGTGTATGAATATTACTCAGATTTTGCAGGCCCTTGAATAAAAACTCAGGTTTTGCAGGCCCTTAAATAGAGTGTGAGAGTTGAGTCATCACACATGGTAGTATAGAATTGCCAGACTGTAAGAATATCATATTCTTATATCAATTGGATGTATTTGAGGGATTTTTTTCTTAATTTTAGTAAGATACAAACAAAAAATAATGAAATCTTGCCATTTGCAATGATGTGGTTGGAGCTAGAGAGTATTGTCATAGGAGAAATAAGTCATTCAGAGAAAGACAAATACCCTATGTTTTCACTCATATGTGAAATTTAAGAAACAAAACAGATGAAGATAGGGGAAAGGAAAAAAAAGATGCAAACCATAAAATAGACTCTTAGCTATTGAGAACAGTATTGCTGGAGAGGAGATGGACAGTATATGGGCTAAATGAGTGATGGGTATTAAGGAGGGCACTTGTGATGAGAACCGAGTGTTTTATGTGAGTGATGATTCACTGAATTCTACTTCTGAAACTAATACTTTAGGTTAACTAACTAGAATTGAATAAAAGCTTGAAACAAAAATAAAATAAAATAATTCTGTAATGCAAAAAAACCACCTATTTTGTATTTATACATATAAATATTTTTAAATTGAGATTATGTGATTATGAAAAAATGGGTATTTTATAGTGAGTTTTTGTGGATGATAACAATAAAACTTCACAGAATAGCAGTGTATCCCATTACTTTTTATGTATGTTGTTGGTTTACTCCATTCATTGTTAAAGCCAATATTGTGGATCCTGTTACATGCTTCATCTACTTATTTATTAATGATGTTTAGCTGATGCTTGTTCTAGTGGTCTCAAGTCAGAGCTTTGCTGCTTTCACTGATTCTGCTGGAAATGAGAAGTAGGCAGCAGCATAGGTTGGATAGTGCAAGGATAACACAAGGAGTCAATGGAGCAAGTCTCTTTCTTTTTATGATTTTACTTAATCCAGAATACAGCATCAGGTGCCCAGACTTAAAGCATGCTGCTGGAGCTCTCATTAATGGCTGCTGAGTATTAGACACTTCAAATCCCACTAACCTCCATACAATAAAGTACACAGGGCACTGGGTTTACAGGCATTTCTTGGTTTCAGCTGATGAATATTTAATCTTATTGAGCACTCGGAAAAAATGGAAAAGCTTTGCTAAAAATCCAATTTTAACAATTAGGGCTTCTTGTACATTCTTGTTCTGAAAATCTTTGAATTTATCATGTAGAATGGCTAAGGAGGGAAAATAGGTTTTAAGTCTCTTACCGGAAATTACTTGGGATTTTTTTTGGAGAATGGTGAACAATAGTGTAATTGCCCTTATCTCCCTGTGGAAACAAGAGCCTCTTGGGTCTGCTATTGGCAACTGGAAGAAAGCACTCTAATGTTCTTATTTTATTCCCAAAGCTCTGGTAGTGATGATAATGGACTTTGTTATAAACAGACTAAATGACATCTCTTTTAATCATCACAGTTCTTCTTACCAGAATCTTATATATCTGTTAGTCAGAATTACCAAAATGGTGGACATATAATTGTAAAGATGTTTTATAGAGTGAGGAGGGAAGGAAGTGCTTTCATTTTCTGTCCTCCAAAATATCCCTGACCATTTTGTCATGAATGTGTGTGTAGTAGTTTTCCCCTTCTCTGTTTTACATTTCATTCCTCTTCAAGTAGTCATTTCCAAATTTCCTGTCTTTTTCAATGACACTTGGAATAATCTTACCCATTTAGTTCTTTATGTCATACTCTGTTCTCCTTTAAAGAATAAATAACCTCAAAGATGAAATAAACGGTTTTTCAAAAATTTTAAGAAATGAAAAAGAGATTGAAAGAAATTTCAAGGGAATGACAACCTAGCTGATCTGATACTTACCTGTCACATTAACATTCAATCTGATTATTTCTCTTGTTTTATAAAAGCATTGAAGGTTAGGGGAGTACATGAAAAAGCACAGGGAACTATTGGAGATCCTGAAAGCACTGACTGGACAGTGATCTTTTTTTTTTTTTTAAGATTTTTTTTTTTATTTATTCATGAGAGACACAGAGAGCGAGAGAGGCAGAGACACAGGCAGAGGGAGAAGCAGGCTCCATGCACCGGGAGCCCGATGTGGGATTTGATCCTGAGTCTCCAGGATCGCGCCCTGGACTGAAGGTGGTACTAAACTGCTGAGCCACCCGGGCTGCCCCTGGACAGTGATCTTGATCTTGTTCTGAATTTGCACACTTGCACTCTACTTCTAAATCTTTTCTCAAATGTCAAGGAATGAAAGTCTTAGAGCTTCCAAATGGGAGAGCAAAAGGAAAGCTGAAGCCTCTCTGGTTACAATCTTCATAGATCACTATTATTTTTTGCTGTATTAGACATTTCCCCTTCCCATTCAATTGATCTTTTCTCAGAAAAAGTATTGTGGAACAGATGGCATCAGATTTTGGACAAGATTTGCTAGAAACCAGTAGGGACTTCAAGGGAGAATTCACCCCAAACAAGTATTTTTCCTTGAAATCATTTCTGGAGACAAAAAGGAATATGTGATGCAAAGAAAATATGATGGATTTTCTCAGCTCTGTTCACATCAGTATTGTTCCTGCATAGGAAGATAAAACTGTAAGTAAAGATTTTTTTTTCATTTTTATTTCTCATTGTTTAAGACCCACAACCTTTTGTAGCTTGAGATAAATCAAGACCTATATAATAGTGACATAAAGCCAATAAAATCAGAGTGATCTAATAGAGGCATTTCTCAGGACTTCCTTGCCAAACTTACGGTCAATTATTATTCATTGAAGTAAAACTTGCAACTTGCTAAATCAATTTCTGTGAGAAGAGAACTAAAAAAAAAAAAAAGAAAAGAAAAGAAAAGAAAAACAAAATTATAGATGATGCTTATAATTGTTAGTAAAAAAAAATCTCACTTTAACTTAATTTTTTTTAAAAAGAATAATCTCAATAGACACAGAAAAAAAGCATTCAACAAATCTAACATCTTTTCATGATAAAAAAAAAGCATTAAAAAGTTGGAATTGAAGGGAATTCCCTCAACAAGATAAAGGTATTTATGAAAAACTCACAATTTAACATCATATCCAATGGTGAAAGACTGAAAGCTTTTTTTCATGGATCGAGAACAAGACAAGGATGCTCATTTTTGCTACTGTTATTCAATGTCATTCTGGAAGTCCTAGCCAGAGCAATTGGGCAAAAAAAAAAAAAAAAAAAATAGATGTAACTAAATCGAAAAGGAAGGAGTAAAATTACCTCTATTCACAGGGAGCATGATTCTCTATATAGGACATCCCAAAGAACCGAACAAAAAATTATTGGAGCTAATAAACAGATTTAACAAAGCGGAAAGACATAAGATAAACATATGGAACTCATTTGTGTTTTATATACCAAAAAAAAATCTAAAGAAAATTAAGAAAACAATTCCATATATAGAGCATCCAAAAGAATAAAATACCTAAGAATAAATTTAAACCAAGGAGGTGAAAGTCTTGTACCTTGAAAACTACAAAGCATTGCTAAAAGAACTTAAAGAAGACCTAATTAAATTGAAAGATATTTCATGTTTATGGATTGGAAGAGAGTATTGTTAATATGGCAATACTTTCCCAAATGAAATAAAGGTTCAATGCAATCTTTACCAAAATCCCAATGATCTTTTAGCAGAAATGGAAAAGCTGATCCTCAAACTGATATTAAATTTCAGGGGATCCAAAATAGCAAAAATAATACTGAAAAATAAAAACAAAGTTAGAGGGCTCATGCCTCCTTATTTTGAAACTTACTAAAAGACTGTAGTAATCAAAATAGTATGGTGCTGGCATAAGGTAGACATGTGGATCAAAGAGTAAAACTAAGAGTCCAGAAGGAAACCCAAACAGAGGGTCAATTGATTTTCAACAAAGGTGACACCACCATTCAATGGGGCAAGAATAGTTTCTTTAATAAATGATACTGGACAGACAACTGAATAACTACATGAAAAAGAATGAGAGTGGGCTCCTACTTTGTTCCACATATAAATGTTACTTTAAATGTATCAAGAACCTAAATTTAAGAGATATAACTATAAAACTATTACAATGAAACAAAGGAATAAATCCTCATGACCTCAGATTTGGTATAGATTTTTTTGATATTAAAAGTAGAGACAACAAAAATATATACATTGAACTTCATACATTTTATAAACTTTTGTTCCTTAAATAATACTATCAAGAAAACTTATGTTATTTAATTTTTTTGAGAGAGAGAGTGAGCAGGAGGAGGTGGAGGGGCAGTGGGAGAGGGAGAGAATTTAAAACAGGCTCCATGCCCTACAAAGAGCCTAATGCAGGGCTCAGTTTTACAACCCTAAGATCATGACCTGAGCCGAAATCAAGAGTCACATGCTTAACTGACTGAGCCATCCAGGAGCCCGAAGAAGAAAACTTAAAGATAACCTACAAAACTCAGAAAATATTTGCAAATTATATCTCTGGGATGAGTTTAGTATCTAGAATATATAAAGAACTCCTGTAACTCAACAACAAAAAGACAAATGAACCATTTAACAAGTGAGCACTGGGCTTGATATTTCTTCAAAGATATACAAATGGCCCACAAGCACATGAATCTCTTTAATTTCACTTGTCATTAAGGAAATGCCAATCAAAACCACAATGAAGTATAACTTTGCACCACTAGGATGGCTATAATAAATTTTCAAAAATCAGACAACAAAATCAACAAGTGTTGATGAGGATGTGGAGAAATAGGAACTGTTGGATGCTACTGATGAGGGCATAAAATAGTGCAGCAACTGTAGAAAACAGTTTGGTGGTTCCTGAAATATTAAATATAGGATTACAATGCGACACAGCAGTTCCACTCTTAGGTATGTACCCAGGGGAAATGACAATATATGTCTACACAGAAACTATGTAAATATCTATGGCAGCATTATTCATAAAAACCAAAAGATAGGAACAATTCAAATGTCTACCCACGGATGAATGGATAAATAATGTCATGTATACATGTCATGGAATATTATTCTAATATAAAAAGGAATGAAGAACTGATAACCTGATACAACTTGGTTGAACCTCAAAAACATTATGCTAAGTGACAGAAACCAGACACAAAAGGGCACATGTGATTCACTTTATACCAAATATAGGCAAATTCATAGAAACAGAAAGCAGATTAGTGGTTGCCAGGGGATGGGGGAGTGGGAGGAATAGGAAATGATCACTTAAAGCATATGAGATATTCTTCAGGGGTTTGTTAGAGCTCTGCAGAGAAACAGAAGAATAATGTGTGTATATATACAGAAAGGTATTTATTTTAAGAAACTAGCTGATGTGATTATAGAGGCTGGCAAGTATAAAATCTGCAAGGTGGGTCAGCAGGCCCCAAACCCTGGGATATGGCAATGCTATAGTTTAAGTCCGAAGGCTGTCTGCTGGCAGGACTCCCTCTTGTGCAGGGAGGACAGTCTTTTGTTTTATTCAGGACAACAAATGATTAGATGAAGTCCCCCACCATGGAAGGCAATCTGCTTAAAGGGCTGTCTTAAATGTTAATCTTACCCAAAAATACCTTTAGAGAAACATCCGGAATAATATATGACCAAATATCTGGGCACCATGGCCCAGCCAAGTTGATACATAAAATTATCCGTCATGTCGGGGTGATAAACAGGTTTTGAAACTAGAGAGAAGTGATAGTTGTACAACACTGTGAATGCACTAAACACCACCGAAGTGTACACTTTAAAATGGTTGTTACTTGCATGTTGTATGTACTTTCACTTTCAAAACAAGACAAAACAGTAAAAGAGCACATCGCGTCACCTTTCCCTAATGGCTGATGTTACCTATCAGCTATGTCTCCTCTTCATGGTATTTAATTTCCCCCATTTCTAATGGGAGTTTTAGGAGTTCTTCCTACAGTCTCGATACAAGGCCTTTGTCAGATATATGGGTTGCAAACATTTTCTCCAACCTGAAGCTTGTCGTTTCATTCTCTTTACACAATCTTTCACGGAGCAGAAGTTGTTCGTGTTGATGGGGTTCAGATGATCAGATGGTTTTTCCTTTTATGTGTTTGTTACATTTTTGGTGTCGTGAAGTACTTTCTAATGTCAGGTGTATAACTTAAAATCTTCTGACAAATGGAAAATTCCATACGAGACACAGATAGACACTGAAGAGTAGCAACGTAACCAGAACTACTCCCTCATTATCTTGAATAGGTGGGAGCACATTGAAGCAATATTTCAAATTACAGAAGTTTAGTATGGCATTGTACTCATTATTAACTGCACCAGTCAGGAGCACAACACAAGAAGAATTTAGATGCTCTTAAATAATGTCTGCAAAATTATGCCAATTCACTGGCAAAAATGGCAAAGAACTATTTTATAGGCGCTAAGAATTGTCTATTTTCGAACAATTACAGTAAACTTTAGGTTGAAAATGTAGTTAGGGTACTTGATAAAATATAGGACTCTGAGCTAAATTTGAGTTAAGATATTGCATGGAACATACTTATGCTAAAAAGTTATTCACTGTTTATCTGAAATTCAGACTGAACTGAGTGTTCTGTATTTTTATTTACTAAATTTGGCAACCTTAAATGAAGCACAAGTGCTTTCATAAAAGGGGTGCCCTGGGCTATTTAATGAAGCTCTCACAAAACAGATATGTTGAACAAATACCTGTTTTTATAATTTAAGCCTTTTTATTATTACAGTTTGTGTTTACTCAATTTAAGTGGCATCTAAAAGCCATTGTCATTAGAATCAAAGACTAGGGGATCCCTGGGTGGCTCAGCGGTTTAGCGCCTGCCTTCGGCCCAGGGCGTGGTCCTGAAGACCCAGGATCGAGTCCCACATCAGGCTCCCCGCAGGGAGCCTGCTTCTCCCTCTGCCTGTGTCTCTGCCTCATGAATAAATAAATAAAATCTTAAAAAAAATCAAAGATTAATAAAACTAGAATGAACCATAGAGATCACCCAGTTTCAGGCCTGTTGATTTCAAGATGAGAAAGCTGAGGCCTATGGTGCCAACTGTGGTTCTAGACAGAAGTGGGGATCAGTGCCCCTTCTTCACCCCACTGGAGTTTCAGAAATCCCCCATAGTCTTAGAATATATGAAAAGTACAAGCTTTTATGGCCCAAGCCACTGAGGAACTTAATAATTTGGAGCCAAAGGAAATGTTCCAGGATTTGATAGAACTCATTATTATGTCTTTACATCTACATTAAAATATTAAGTAGAAAAAAATGAAATATAAATACTAGTCTATATGAAGGTAATATTTGCTTTGGGAAGGAGATACATATTTAATTTAGAAGAGTTGAAAAAATTACTGGGGGATTCCAAATGTGAGGGCAGAAAACTAAAGCCTCTCTAGGTAGTTTTCACTTATTACTATCACTAAGTGAGAGCCCAAAGTCATCAGAAACAAGGATTCAAAGAAGAAAAAATACGAAAGACATTTTCCATAGCCAGGGATATTCTGGGCAGCACATCTACATCATGCCGAGTTAATGGCCATATCTCTTATGTTCTCTCTCAGTTTAATGTCTTTCTTTTTCCTGCTTAAGTATTTTCTAAAAAAAAAAAAAAAAAAAAGAAAAAAAAAACCTCTCCATTCCATGAGAAACATATTACCAGAAGACTTTAGAGACACACACAAAACCTCTAAGAAGCACACATATTCTTTTAGTAGGTGCTATAATTAATAAGTCAGCCAACGCTCAGTTCACGAAATATTCTTTGAAAACATGCATCGATTCACAGCTGTGTAGATGGTAGGATAAAGGATTAATGATTTGCAAAAAGAGTTCAGTTTGGTGGGATGTTGAACTGTGAAATAAAGGCAGCCAGACATGGGAGAGTAAGGGATGATAGAAGAAGCAAAGCTTATAAAGGTCAGATCAGATTGTGAGATGGAGTAATGATGGGTTATGGAGCCTGTGTAAATCTGCAGAAGGAAAGCTCTGGCTGCCTAGCGTGGGAGGCAATGTTTTCTGCACCCATCACTCGAAAGACATGTAAATGTTTACATCGGGACAAATGCTGAACTCATTCGTATTTATTCACATGATCCTCCCCTGTGCATTTCTACTTTCTAAATACGTATATTCTTTGGGAAGAAAATACAGAACCATGTTCCCTCTGTATCATTAAGCATCACTTCTTTTCCTGTCTTCTTTAAGACGGGAATTTGGCTTTTCCCAGTACTTTGTGGAATGACTACTGTCCTTGCAGAGGGACACATAGGTAACTGCAGGAACAATCAGGGTTTTTTTTCCCCCCTTTGACTGATAAAAGGACAGGTAAGACTCAGCAATTACCCTTCTGTCTCTGGGGAGCTGCCTTCCGTTACAATCCATCCACTTCCTCTGTGTTTTGATTTCTTAATTGAGGGTTCAGGGGGGACAGGAAAACAAAGTTGTTAGGCTTCCTGGCCCTATAGTGGTTCGGCCGTCTGGCCCGTCAACATCTGGATTCTTAATTCCAAAAATGGGACTGCAGAGGATCCTTAAAAGGTCACCTTTCAAATTTGCATATCATCTCTGTCTTATCTCTTCTTCAGTTCATGGGAAGCCTGGGGCAAAGCCGTTTTTATTGACATTAGTGGTAAGAAAGAAAGGATGGGAACTTTTTTGTTTTTAAAAAGATTTTATTTATTCATGAGAGACACAGAATGAGAGAGAGAGAGAGAGAGAGACAGGCAGAGGGAAAAACAGGCTCCCTGCGGGAAGCCCAATGCGGGACTTGATCCCAGGATCATGCCCTGAACCCAAGGCAGATGCTCAACCATTAAGCCGCCCAGGCATCCCAGGATGGGAACTTTAGACTTTAACTCTGTCACTGATTTTTTTCTGTCCCATTGAAAGACACTGGATGCTTTAAAATGCGTGGGCCATAAATGAAAAGAAAACAGGAAAAAAAAATATGCTCTGATTATTTTCCCTTCTCCTTTAACCTTCAACATCATGTTTACTGTGCTCACTGTTGCTAAATTGAGAGTAAAAATACCAGGAGGGAAGGGAAAAGATTATGCAAGTAAAGTTATTTTTCTTTAAAATGATTTTATATTTGAAACTTTATTTATTGACCCTAAAACTAATTAAGCAGAATATAAACATGATTTAGCAATAGAAACCACTGGCATACCTACTTTTCAAAATCTAAAATATGTATTTTTAAACATCCAAAAATCATACAACAGTGAGTGATATATCCGGGAGTAGTACATGATTATATTGAAAAAAGCGTAAACGTAAATGGTGAAGAATAAGGGTCAAGAATTCTCTGAAGTATTTTTGTCTATATTTAGCCACTTAATTGAAATACTGATTATATACCAGCTTAAGTCATCAATTTTGTCATTTTTGCATGTAAACGTATTATATGACTTTTGCTTTTGCATGTAAACGTATTATATGACTTAGCTGATGCTCAAAGTGCTTATCACAAAAACAGTGTTCTTCTACTGGCTGTAGCCAATTATTTGTTATTTTCAAATGGATGGGAAATTAAAAATAAAAGCATTATTAGCATAAAAATGTGAACATTTTTTATATGGGCAGGAAAAAAGTTGCATTATACTAATTTAGAGTGGGTAGTGGGAGAGAAGCTTTCATCTAACATACTCTGTCTCAATCTTTACTGTGAATACAAATTGCTGGAGATGTTAAAGTGAAGATTCTGATTTGGTGGTGGTCTGGGGTGGAATTTGTGACAGATCCCAGCTGATGCCAACTTCTGGTCCCTAGACCATGCTTTGGGTATCAGGGATTGAAAACAAAGATATTTATGTAAAACCACACAGATGAAGAAGAACCATTAATACGGATAGGCTAATAATGTCACTTGTTTTGCTTTATAATAATGCAGATAGAGTGGTTTAGAAATTCTTTTGTTATAAAGACATTAAAATTATTACTTAGGGAGCTATTTGTTTGTACTAATTTTATAGTGATTGCTCTTTTAACACCTAGAATATTTTGTTTCTTTAAGAACGTGGACAATAAGGGGCAAGCAGCCTTCTGGATATCTGAATCTAATTCACATGTATGTTAATTATTGAGTGAATAAATTTGACTGAATTATCTAAAACTGACTAAAACTTCTACTCCAGACTATTGGAAATTATATAGAGCAGTGGTTCTTAACTAGGAGTGATTCTGTCCTCCAAGGGACATTGGGCAATGTCTAGAGATATTTTTGGTGGCTACAACTTGGGGGGATCTAGGGCAAGGAGGTTAGCTCCTGGTGCCTAATAGGGAAAGGCCAGAGATTCTGCTAAACATCCTGCAATACACAGGACAGCCCTCCCGCAACAAAGAATCCTCTAGCCAAAATGTCAAATGTAGAGTGTGAGAGAGAGGTATGTTGTCTCCTGTTGAGGGTTGTTCAGATATTTAAGGATATAAGATGAACCTAAATGAAATGATTAATAAATAGGTCTCAAACAGCACTGTATGTAGGGCAGTGGGAACAGAATAGTGGAAGACATCCATGTGCCGGTACAACTGTCAAAACAATTTGTGGAAGAGGCATCTCTGGAAGAAAAATGGGCAGGATTTAGTTTGAGAAAGACTAGTGGAACGAAAGAATTATACCTTTCCTCTTTCTAAGAAAGACACTTCTCATCTTCAAAATGGAAATTGTCCACTTTCTTGATAGGAAGTTTTGAGAATGAGTTTTTACAGAGTTTTTTTTTTTTTTCTTGAAGGCAATTGAAATCCCAATTTAATGGGTAGAATGGCTATTGACTATACACGTGAATTAGAAACACATCCAAAGCCCTACCTATCCTTTTCCTAACAATATTGCAACTTTCCAAAGGGTGTTATTCTGAGCAGAAACACTAAACAAAGTAAAATATTCATGGAAGAGAAAGATTGAATTTTTGAAACTATACATACAATTGGCTGTTTTTTATTCTATTTTTAATACTTCTGTGGAGCTATAAAGATCCCAAGAGGAAAAACGAAAACAAAAACCTGATCATAGCAAGTGGGTAGGATGGTAAAGTTGTATTTTATATTTATGAACATTATAAGTACATAATTAATATTATGAATATAGAAATAAAAAATCCGTTTTTAACAACAGAACCATATTGTGATACCATGCCTTTAGTTTCTAAGATCTTTCTAAAACGTGGTATGAACTAAGGAAGTACATTCAAAGAAATACAGTTGATTTTCATTAATTGAAGAGTTCGTATTTGCTAATTCACCTACACATTAAAATTAATCAGCACTCGCAGTTGTGGTCATTTGTGGGTCCTCTCAGAGCTGCAGTAAATTTGGGTTGCCCACTGCACATGTTTTCCGCTGAGGTTGAACAAGGTAATGCCCGTCTTCTTATTTCAGTGTTCGTATTGTAAACAGAGGTATACTTTTCAGTCTTTTTTTTGTGTCGTGTTTCTTGATTTTTTTTTCTTTTTGTTGACTTTGCTATTTCGAGTGCCCCCCCCCACCCCCCCATGCATAGTGCTTGAGGTGCTGGGTAGGTTCCTAAGCATAAGGACAGGATTTGCCTTCTGGATGAAATACATGTTAGATAAGCTGTGTTCAGGCATGAGTTCTAGTGCTCTTGACTATGACTTCATTGCTAATGAATCAACAACATATATTAAATAAAGACACAGAAACACACATAAAAAAAACAAGGTTATGTATTTATCAGCTGATGCAGATGTTGTGACCAGAAAGAAGCTCATAGGAACCTAAGCCCTGTTTTTCCCCCAGAAGCAATGCTTGAGTACCTGTTAATACAGTTCTCATTAGTGTTTGCGTAGACTTACTAGAACATAAGTAACCACAAATAGCAATGATTGACTGTAATAGCATCGGCAAGTTGAATTTTTTTCTCTGATGTGTTTCTTTTTGTGGAGGAAATGATCAACGTCATCACTCCATCATAGAGCAGATGGTATCATCTTTTGACCCGTTTATTAAGTAGCTTCTCACTGATCTTGTTCCTGGCTTGGTTCCCTAGGCCTGTTCTCTGCACAGCAGGTTGTAAGTCAGATACATTACTCCTTGGTCCAGAGCCTTGTGACAGTTCTTTCTTTTCACTCAGAGTAAAACCCAAGGTCCTTAGAATGAACCCTGAGGCCACACATTATTCCCCAACCCCCATCAGCACTTCACTTATCTGACTTTATCTTCTACATGATCCCCCTTGCTGAACTCACTCTGCTCTAGCCTCTGATTTCCTTGATTTTTCTTCCCTCTAGAAACCTGATATCTACCTGACTTACTCTCTCCATTACATGGATTCTTTGCTTAAGTTTTCCCATGAGGCCTTTCCTGATCACCCTATTCAAAATTGCTACCCCACTCACACCCCATATTTCCATTCTCCTTCTTTACTTTTTTTTTCTGTAACATTTACCATTCTTTAATGTGTTATAAACTTTGTTTGTGTTTACTATCTGTGGATAAAATCTAGGTAGAAGATACTTCTAAGAGGAAAATAATTTTCAGTGTTTTAAATTTTTGGTATTCTCAGTTTTTCTTGCATTTTGATAATCTAAGAAAAATTAGGCTCTCTAACATTCACCAGTTTTAGTTACAGCAACAGCAACCCCAAATAATCATTACAATATTCAAATAGCAAATATTTATCATTCAAATTATACCTTTGCATTTACTAATTAGAACATATTATTATAATGCACAAACCACATGTGTAGTAGATTTTTACATTCCTAAAATAGTCCCATAATTTTAGAGTGGTGAATAATCACCATGGGTATAATAAAGACTCCCAAATCCTCATCTCCAGTTTAGTGACCTCGATTGAACACGAGACCTACATCTTAAGCTGTCTGGTGGAAGTTGTCATTTGGAAATATCATGGATCCTCAAGCTCCACATCCCTCTCCTAACCACTCTGTTTTTCCCTCTTGCCACAGCAAACTTCTTTCAGAACCTAGAACAAGTTACAGTTTTTCTTGATTGCAGACCTTTATACACACATTTTCCTTTGCTTGGAAAACAATCCAGAAATCCCTCAACAGATATTAATTACTCTCCTATTTATCCTGTATATCTCAGTTTAATTGCAGCCTGATTTCCCTAGACTAGGTTAGGTGATCCACTGTGTTTCCATTAGCATCCTATAGCATCATCACGCTTTATTGGCCTTGTTTGTTGAATGTAAGCTCTGCAAGAGCAAGAACTCCATGAGTCTGTCTCTTGTGCTTAATGTATTATCAGGCACATGGTAGGTGCTCAGTATATATTTGATCAACTGAAAAAATAGTAAATTGGTAACACCAATGTAGTAAAACCTGTCTTCAAAAACATTTAATGATGTGGGACAATGATCAGATATAATGATAAGTAAAGAATGCATGTTATGGGATTATGTATACTGTGATTTTAGTTCTATAAAATAAGAAAATATAAATTTTTACATTGAAAAAAGATGAGAGGTATACCAAAATGTTAATAGAAAAAATATTTTTGTTGCCAAAAGACTATGTGATTTAGTTTTATGATCAGAAAAGAAATGAATTATTCTAAAAGGAAAATCAATATCCTTTTCTAGATTCCTGTTAGGACATAAATAAGGATTACAAACCATTATTTTCCAATTCATCCTTTTAGTCATTTTTGATGGAAGGTTTTGGCATTTTTATACTCTTTGGGTCCCATGAAACATTTTTCAAAATAGACTCAACAAGTCTATGATCATATAGCTTCTCCTATGCTTAGAGGCACCCTGAGCACTAATATAAGTCTATACATTCATATGTTATTTGCAATTCTGTAATGTAACTACATTCATTTAGTCTGTGGGTTTTTTTTTTAAAGAACTCTTTCTTTTGGGATCCCTGGGTGGCGCAGCGGTTTAGCGCCTGCCTTTGGCCCAGGGCACGATCCTGGAGACCCGGGATCGAATCCCACGTCAGGCTCCCAGTGTATGGAGCCTGCTTCTCCCTCTGCCTGTGTCTCTGCCTCTCTCGCTCTCTCTGTGTGTGACTATCATAAATAAATAAAAATTAAAAAAAAAAAAAAGAACACATTAAAAAAAAAAAAAAAAGAACTCTTTCTTTCCTGACTAATTACTACTGAAAACATTATCATCTTTCTTACCAGTTAGGATTTTGAAGGGTTTAGGATTCTTTCCTCAGTAGCCAAATTTAAAGAATGTAAAATTTTTTATACTTTTGTAGAAAATATGTGATACTATTAAAGAACCACAGATCACCATTAAATGTGAATTACTTCACAGTGGGATAAGGCACAAAATACATATTTTTTTTTTCTATCTCACAGTTCAGTAATTCTGGCTGGCTTATTAATATTGAAACTTCTTTTATATATAATATATTTTCTGCCTCTCAAGTACATTTAAAAAAATTATCCCCAAGTCAAAAACCCAATATTGTTTTATTGTAATTAATTTTAACTCGGTTATTCAACAAATGTATATAGAGTACTTTCATATGCTTGGCAGAGTGCTACGCTTTGAAAGTACAAAATTAGTAAGATATGGTCCCTGTCTTTGAGGTGTTCACAGCCTATTGAGGAAGAAATATTATAAAAAGATATATGACAATACAACACACTAAATCCTGTTATATAGGGAGAACAAAGTACTTGAGGCAAAGAGATTGAAGTTGAGAGTCATTGAAGCCTGTCCCTCTTACATCTTGCTGCATCAAGCTACTGTCACCTCTTACCTTGCTTGGCACAATAGCCTCCAACTGGTCCCCCTGTTTCAATCTCTGCTTCCTGTAATCTATTCTCAACACAGCAGCCAGAAGATACCTTCAGAAATGTGTTGAATATGTCCCTCCTTTGCTCACCTCACCCCCTACACCTGTTGGCCACTTGTTTCACTGAGTGAAAAACTAGAGCCCTTTCCAAATCCTTCATGATTGTGTCCTCCCACCATAAATTGCCTCTTTGTCTTCTTCTCTTCCTATGTTCCCCTTTGCTGAATCTGCTGTTAGCCACATTAATCCTTTGATGATGTTCAAACTTATTAGCATGTTTACACTTTGGGGACCTCACATTTGCCTTCCCTCTGTCAGAAAACTCTTGACCCAGCATGATTCCCTCCTTACTTAAAATCCTGATTGCATATTATCTACTGTATGAGGCCTAGTCTGGCCAGGTCATCTCAAATTACAATTTGAACTTTCAAACACTCCCAATTCCCCTATCCTTTTTTTTTCTTTTTTTTTTTAAAGATTTTATTTATTTATTCATAGAGACACAGAGAGAGAGAGAGGCAGAGACACAGGCAGAGGGAGAAGCAGGCTCCATGCAGGGAGCCCAACGTGGGACTCGATTCCGGGTCTCCAGGATCATACCCCGGGCTGTAGGTGGTGCTAAACTGCTGCGCCACCAGGACTGCCCTCAATTCCCCTATCCTATCCTTATTTTTTTTTTCTTTAAATTTGTTTTGTGCTTAGCACTAACCAACATTATTATTGTTTATCTGTCTCCCTCATTCACAGATTATTTTTTTCCACTAATGTATTGACTACATTTACAGAAAAAGCTTTCATATGTGTTCAATATTCAATAAATGATGAAAAGATGATTAAACCTGGTTTTTATTATAGTAAAATCTAAGTTTTTACTAATTCAGAATTTGTGGTAATTCTTCTTGGATTCAGATGAGATTCATCTTTACATTTTCTATTAACATATTGGTTTTTTTTGTTGTTTTGGTAACTATCTTTTAAGTTGGAATGGGAGAAAAAGAATAGCCTCTTTAAGACAACTATTTTCAATCAATTTTTACCTACTCTATATAGAGAATAAATGCAAAACTGATTTCTAGTTGGAAACCTCTTCCTAAGATTTTAATTATTATTTGTTGTTGTAATTATATGTTACTAAAGTATAATACAATTGCCTTTCCTTTAAATTGGTGGATTCTTCAGACTTGAACTAATTTTGGACTAGCCTTCTTAGCTAATTGTCTGCATTAAAGAAAAATTGCAATATTAAAAGAAGTCAGTTACAGATAGATATAAAATGGAATGTTGCAAGGTATGGTCTTTATAAATCTCTGACATTCGAAGACACTCTGGTTCCTGATAGAAGGCACTAATAAGAGCCTTTAATCAAGCTAATGGCTAAATCTTGTTCTATTGGAAAGACACATTAGAAATATATTAATTATTTGAGGCAACTGGAGTACCATTATTTCACTGCAACATTTTGGTGATTGTAAAAAAAGAAAATGGAAACAATGGATTGTGACATTAAATGATTTCTTCACGGCCTGGAAGACTTAGTGACTGCCGTGAGTGTTCAGCACTCCTCGAAATGTAGTCGTTTTTCCGATTAAGTCCGTGTGTTGCCTCCACTAAGCAATCAAGACAGTAGGGATCTTGAATTGACTTTTGTGTGTTCTGTGGTTTGAGCGCTTACTTACCCTGAGCTCTTCACACTTCGGACAATTCTCCATTACACATAATGCTATGTATTTGCCAAGTAGTTGCTCAGAAATCTGGTTTAGTTTCTGGCCATGGACCTATGATCCTGAGTTCACCACCATGGAATCAGCATTCATTTTCAAAGGACCTTAGCTCTCTCTCAGTGGCACTTAAAGAAGTTAACTTTGTTAAGGAAAAAAGACATGATGACAATAATGAACTATTTGGCATTTTAAAAGACCCAGGGCTCCTCCCACTCTTCTCTGGAGAAATTACCTAACTGCTAATTTGCTATGCAGAAAAGCCTTCCAAACTGCCTGCTGCCTAATTAGCTTTATTATGAACACACATCAAACTTGCTTGGAGTGGTGGGCTCATTGTGTGGAAAAGGATGCAAATAAGAGATTACTGACTGAAAACAAGTAAACAGGTGCTCACTTATCATCAAGATGTTAGAATTAACAAAAAGAGCGTATTAGTAAGTTGGTCTTTTTTTCAAATTGCCAAGCAGGTGGGAGGTTTGAATTGGTATCTTTTGTGAGCTCTTGGTTTGAAATGAAGAGAGTGTGAGTTTCCCTCCACCCCCGATTATCTGATGTTCATTTTAATTTGAAGTTCTCAAAGATATTTCAAAGTGAGATACTGTTCTTTCCCTTCCTCTTCCAAAGTTTAATCAATTAGCATTTGACATGTGTATGAAATGATAAGCATTAGCTAACATAATAAGGAAGCAGGAACGCAATTTGCCTTCTCCAGCTATATATTTGAAAAATTAATCAGTGCTTATAAATCCCCCTCAACTCCTTTTTTCCCCCCTAACAAATGAGTTTGTATTCTGAAATTATGAGATTAAAGAGTAATTGCAGTATAAACGGAAAATGATGAGTATGGGAGGGTTTGACTGAAGTGATTCTATTTAGCATTTGGCTTTCTGTATTTATCATTGCAAATTAAATGAACTCAGTTTAGATCGGAGATGAGCCAATGTATGCAACGTTGCTATGAAATCTTTAAGATGCTCTAAACCGAGAGACTTTGCGTAATAGAAAAATCCCCTGTGGATAGACTGGGGATCAAATCCTGATTCTGTCACATTTTGTGTGGCCTTGGATGAATAGCTTATCTTTTCTGAATCTCAATTTTCTCATCATAGACAGCATGGATTCTAGACTGTGAGGATTATGGAACGTCCTTGTGTGATGCTCCATAAATTTAGAACCTCATCTTGATATTCTCCTCTTCTACATCTATTTTGGCATCCAAAGATTAACGTTGACCTTTTGATGCAGAGATCAAGGATGTATAATAGTTACTCTATAATGTAATTGTCATAGAAAGTATAAACTGTGGTGTCTAAGTGTGGCAAAGTATACAGTTTTTAATGCCATTCTATCTTTGAAAACTCTATATTTTTCTCTATGAGATTATTCTTGCATAAATCTGAGTGCACTTGAGGGGAGGTTCCAAGGAGCAGCTGGGTTATTTCTGGGTTGAAGGTATTCAAAACTCTGACTAAATCTTAAAAACAGAATAATTTTCTTCCCTCAGAGAACGGTATGATAAGAAAGGTGGTTGGACTATTTGGATGAGTATATAAAAGCTTAAGTGAAAATAAGAGAGAGAATACTTCTATATATTTGTTTTCTAGTTTACCTATAACATGTTAGTCTTCCCTAGCTTCATAAAAAATCCTCTAGACTGAGATTAAATTAGTACAAAATCCAAACAACCAACACCACTGGTTTGTTAATGTCACACTTCTCCCATTCTTCTTGCATTTTCAAATGTTATACGGCCCTCAAGTAAGGCAAAGAAAAATGTTATAAAAAAAAAACCCAAACTGACCTCCAAGGAAAATAATGAAAAAAAAAATCACCAATACCATCACCAACTGCAACAAAAAGCCAAGCCCAAGCTGTAACTAACAGACACTCAGAAGTAATTTAGGTGTGGTTTTCAATAGCTTAGAGACTCCTTATGTAATTCATTTATATGTTCTTAGGCAATGTGTAGAATGATAAGAATAGAGATTCTAAATGCCAAATATTTAAACTTCTAACACACTTCTGTAGTGCGACGGTAATATACCACTGGAAGTTTTGAGGGCTCCAGCATTCATTTCTTACCTGAAGATTGCATTTATCCAGAATCATTACTTTAAATTCCTGAGGCCACTAGATGGT
The DNA here is from genome assembly GCF_053574225.1 of Canis aureus. Lineage (NCBI taxonomy): Eukaryota > Metazoa > Chordata > Mammalia > Carnivora > Canidae > Canis > Canis aureus. The sequence goes on along the minus strand of NC_135632.1, from coordinate 3,932,821 downwards.
TCAGTCCGTTAAGTGTCCAACTCTTGATTTTGGCTGGAGTCATGATCTTGGGGTCATGAGATTGAGCTCTGTGTCTGGCTTGTGCTGCTCGGGATACTCTCTCTTCCTCTCCCTCTCTCCCTCCCTTTCTAGGTGGTGCACTCAGTCTCTTTCTCTCTCTCATTGAAAAAATAAATGCCTACGTGAAATAATAAAATAATAAAAATAAAATAAAATTCCTCAGTACCTTTTGTAAGACACATTTTGAAGAATATCTTTACATTCCTACTACAACAACCTATTTAAAAAAAGCTACACTTTATTTAATCAATGAAAAAAACCTAGTTTCAGAGAATTTAAAAGTTATATATACCCAAGGATTAACATAGTTCTATTGGTAAGACCAGGTTTTGAACTCCATTTTCAAAACTGATGTTCATTTCATTCCATCATGGGTTTTTCCCATGTGTGGGATGGGCTTCTCCCTATTGTATAGGATTTTTGTAAATATCAAATAAAATAATGTGTTTGAGGGGATCCCTGGGTGGCTCAGCAGTTTAGCGCCTGCCTTTGGCCCAGGGCATGATCCTGGGGTCCCGGGATCGAGTCCCACGTCGGGCTCCCTGCATGGAGCCTGCTTCTCCCTCTGCCTGTGTCTCTGCCTCTCTCTCCCTCTCTCTGTGTATCTCATGAATAAATAAATAAAATCTTTTAAAAAAATGTGTTTGAAGGCACTTTACAAAACTAAAATTATGTGCATATATGTTAAATGTATAGGTGATCTCTCCCTTTTGGGAAGACTTCATGAGAAACTAAGCCACATGTAAACGATGTGGTATAATGAAAGAAACGGAGTTTTAGGATCAAATGGAGGTTAAAAGAAGGTCCTTCTGGGATGCTATTTTATACTTTATATCAAAGTTCAGAGAGATCAATGGCTTTGCCCTTGACATTTACCTCATTCACAACACTTTATCACATCTGACTCCTCTTCATGATTCATATCCCAGCCCTGAATTCTCAGAGATACCTTCCTTGAATACCATATTTAAAATCCTCATTTCCACTAGGGTGCTGTTTACCATTTCCTCCACTTTTTAACATTTTAACAACATTTATTATTACTTAAATTACTGATTTTCATTGTTGCTGTTATTTGCTTGTTTACTATCTTCTTCAGGGGAAATCTTTCTTTCTTTACTGTCTCTGTGCCCTTTGGTATACAGTTGATGTTTAATAAATATTTGTCAGAAGAGCATCATACTTTTAGTTAGGAGACCTCAGTTCCATTTTGAGGCTGGCCACTAACTACCTATGTGACATAGCAATTTACTTAAGTCTTCTGGACTTAAGAATCCTCATAGTTTAAAATGATAGCAAAACTATAGAATCCACAGAGTTTCCAGATCCATTATTTTTAAAATAAAGAAGTGAGAGAATCAGACTAAAAGAACACATGTATCATTTTCAGTTCTAAAGTTTGATGTATCTAAGTCTTTGATGTATAGCTTACTTTTAATTGTTCTCTAAGTAATCACATAGAAATATTTACATATATACCCAAAAACATACTGGGATTTGGGATCCTTGTAACATTATTTCTTTTCTTCTACTGACTATTTATGATGTAAGTATTCTGTGACATTATATCTGTGTATTTGTTAGACAGTGAAAGTTTTTAAAGTTGATAAAACATGATATTTTTTTTAAGTATTTTCTTTAGAATTTTAGTCAAGACCTTGTTTGGAATTATGGTCAATGCTCAATAGAGATAGTATCTGAAGAAATTTGCCCTTTGGCTGCCTTTGTCATTGCATTCCATATTGATTGTGATTTGGAATCTATCCAGATGATTCCCTACTCACCATTTCTTTCTATCAGAAGCATTATTTGCATATCACTTTTTTTTTCTAAAATAGGATTTTTTTTCTAAATAGGGCTTGTGTACAAATAATGCTTTGCTTAAAACTAAATAAAAGGAAGAACATGAGATTTTTGGTGATGACCCTACTGAAATGATTGCTAGAGTGCATTTCATTATTGAATCAAAGAATCATGCCTGGAAGAATGAAAAGACCAGAAAGAAAACTCAAAGAATCTAATTTAATTCAATATTTATTTATTAAGTTTCCACTATTAAACTATTTTAGGATTTAGACTGTTATCAAATAGCTTTTGGAGTGAACTCCTTTTAAGTTTTTCTTATTTAATAGGTGCTGCAATTATTTGTCTAAAAGAGGTTTTTGGAGTTAAACTGCAAATTGTATTTATATTTTCAGTAGTTTCCCAATTTAAAATTTTCTTTAAAATTTTTACCTCTTCAAAAAATATTTTTCTACCTGAAGTGCATAAAATTAGGATAATCATAATTCCTTTTTTAAAAAAAGATTTTATTTATTTATTCATGAGAGACAGAGAGGGAGAGAGAGAGGGAGAGAGAGGCAGAGACACAGGCAGAGGGAGAATCAGGCTCCCTGCAAGGAGCCCGATGTGGGACTTGATCCCGGGACTCCAGGATCAAACCCTGAGCCAAAGGCAGACACTCAACCACTGAGCCACCCAGGCATCCCCATAATTCCTTTTTTAAAATATTTTATTTATTTATTTATTTGAGAGAGAAAGAGTGAATAAAGAATCTGAAACAGACTGCACACTGAGTATAGAGTCCAACGTGGGGCTCAATCCCACAATTGCGAGATCATGACCTGAGTTAAAACCAAGAGTCGGAAACAAAACAAAACAAAACAAAACAAAACAAAAAACAAAACCAAGAGTCGGACACTTGACTGACTGAGCCATTCGGGCACCCCAAGATAATTATGTCTTATTTAAGAGATAAATAAATAAGATAATTATATCTTAATAAGACATAAATATGTCTTATTTCATGATGTATTTACATCATTAGTTTATGTAAAGTCCTTATTTGTTTTGTTTATTATAAAATAAGCACCCCAAAACTCCTCACCCAACACAAAAACTAGAATATCAATAAGAACTAACATCCACCTAGTTTTCTTTTTTTTTAAAGATTTTATTTATTTATTCATGAGAGACACAGAGAGGCAGAAATATAGGCAGAGGGAGAAGCAGGCTTCCTGTGGAGGCTGATGTGGGATGCGATCCAGGACCCCGGGATCATGCCCTGAGCCAAAGGCAGGTGCTCAACCACTGAGCCACCCAGGTGCTGCTCCATCTAGTCTTGTACTAGCCTGTTCCAAATGATCTCAGACCTCCTGTATCATATACTGACTTGTTACCTCCTCCACTCACCTTTTCTTTGTTACCCTCATTTTCATCCTTACCATAACCCTATATCATCCACTGCCCTTAGTCTACAAGCTTTGTCTTGCTAAAAGAGGATGTGAAGAAAGGGAAACCCTCTTGCACTTTTGGTGGGAATGTGGGTGCAGCCACTCTGGAAAATAGTAAAGAGGTTCCTCAAAAAGTTAAAAATGGAACTATACTATGATCTAGCAATTGTGCTACTAGGTATTTACCCGAAGGATGCAACAAATATTAATTCAAAGGGACACTTCCACCCTGATGTATATGGCAGCATTACCTACAATAGCCAAATTATGGAAAGAACCCAAATATCCATTGACTGATGAATGGATAAAGAAGATGTGACATAGGTATGCAATGGAATATTACTTAACCACAAAAAGGAACAAAATCTTGCCATTTGCAATGATGTAGTTGGAGCTAGAGAGTACTATGCTAAGGGAAATAAGCTAGTCAGAGAATGACAAATACCATGTGAGCTCACTCATGTAGAATTTAAGGAACAAAACGAATGAACAAAAGGGGAAAAAAAGAAAGAGAGGAAATAAACCAAGAAATAGACTCTTACCAATAGAGAACAAACTGATAATTCCCGGAGGGGAGGTCAGTGGGGGAATGGATAAAATAGGTGATGGGGGTTAAGGAATGCACTTGTGATGAACACCAGATATTGCATGGAATTGTTGAATCACTATACCTGAAACCAATAGTACACTGTATGTTGACTGGAATTTAAATAAAAACTTTAGGGATCCCTGGGTGGTGCAGCGGTTTGGCGCCTGCCTTTGGCCCAGGGCGCGATCCTGGAGACCTGGGATCGAATCCCACGTCGGGCTCCCGGTGCATGGAGCCTGCTTCTCCCTCTGCCTGTGTCTCTGCCTCTCTCTCTCTCTCTCTCTCTCTGTGACTATCATAAATAAATAAAAATTTAAAAATAAATAAATAAATAAATAAATAAATAAATAAAAACTTTAAAAATGGTGACATATATAAATAAACAAGTAACTAACTAAATAAAATCTGTTAAGATACTTTGGTTGCAAGCAACAGAAAGTGATTCTTGTTCATCAGAATTAGCTAGAATTAAACTTATTTAATAGAAGGAAACAGAATTAACTAGAATTAAGCTGATTCAAATCAATCAGAAAAAAATGTTCTGCTTATGAGAGAGCTTATGCAGTAGAAGAGGTTAAGAACTAAGCTTCAAAAGGATAGGAACTAGAGTAACTACAGCAGAAACATGTAGACAGTTTTGTTTGTTTTTGTTTTGGCTGGGGGAGAGGGGCAAAATCAACTTCAGTGCTATCAAATGCATGGTTGGTGTGGCTCAAAATCATGTACCATAAGACTGTATCCAACAGAAGAACTGTTTTCCCAAAGCAAAAGTGAGTTTGCTATTTCATAAAGAAAGGGAGAGATGTTGTGGCCAAAGCAACACCATTGAAGAAATACTTTCCTCACTCCAGACACTTGGGCTAACTGAATTTAACATCAGTTCTCCTTACTTCATGTCCTATTAATATTGAACTACCAGTTATTTATTTGTGACCTAAATAAATGGCCATTTCATATGATTTAACTAAATACAGCTTTATAAGGAGAAGTGACTCACCACAGAATGTACTTTCCTCTTTATAGTTGCTATAAGAAGAGCTCACTATTAATTTTTTTATTCTCTGAATTTGTAACTTCTGTAGTTATTCTTTCCACTGTGCTGTACAGCAAACAACCTCAGATAGTTTTCTAATGGATAATAGGATAGCGTGGACTAATAGAGAGATTTGGGTCCAAGTGCTCATACAAGAGTGTAAATCAGGGAAATCATTTAAGTCTAAGACTTGGATCCTTTATCTATTAAATGGGTATTGCAAAAGTTTCCTCTCTCACATTGCCCAGAGTTGAGTGAAACTATGATCTAAAGTGCTTAGCACAGAGCCTAACAAAAAGGAAACCCAGAATCCATGTTAGTCATTGCCATTGAGTAATGACACTTAATAATTGTTTTAATTTGAAAATTCTTATGTTAAAACTTTAATCATTTGACTAACCTAGGAGAGAAAATTGAATTCACTGGAGGACAGGCGTTCTCTTTATTCATGTGAATCCATTTTGGTTGAAAATAAAAACGATATACACAGCTTTGGGGAATCCTCCTTCAGGCTGACAGTGTTTTCTAGTTGAGAGTCTACAAAGGACAAGCTCTGAACAATCGCCTTTGGTTGGGAGCCATATATGTACTTTATCCAGGTGATGCCCTGAGGAAATTAGGACTAGAGATCCCATTACTTTACTAATCCTATATATCCTTAATTTTTCCTTCACATGTGGAATATTTTTTCTTGCTTTGCTTATCCAAAAAGGAAAGCCTTAAAAAATCCTTACATGTAACACAGGAATAACATGATTATGTGCAACTTACAGAGTAGTTGTAAGTCTATAATAAAGTAATGAAAGCAGAGTGACATATTGTGTGTCATAAATCACTTTAAACAGCTAATGTACTATTAGTATTTTAATTATGTTTGTATTGTTTAGGCTAAAGGCAATGTAAAGTAGCAGTAGTAGGTAAAAGCGTGAGCTCAAGAACCACGTGGCTAAATTCAAATTTCAACTACCCTACTTTGGGCAAATGACTTGAACTTTAAGTGGCTCGTTTTCCTTGCTTTGAGTTGAGGATAACAATTTCTCAATGTAATCACTTTTAGAATTAACTGAGTTCATATATGAAAAGCACTTAGAACAATGCCTGACACAAAATAAATGATATAAAATTATTCCTGTTATTATTACTGTATTCCTTGTAAAAGCTAATACTTTGAGTTCTACTTTTAATATTTATTTCAAGATTTTCAAATACAACTATACCACACTGCTAAGTCTTATTTATAAGTTGTCCTAGAATTATATTGTTGGGTGAGTTATTCATATCTCGGAGTCTTGCTTTTGCATCTGGATTTGTCCTTTGGGTTAGGTCATGTTGGCCACATTTTATTATTTCCCAAAAGAACCAATAATTCTCTCACATGAATTAAAAATCTCTCTTTCATTCTTTTTCACTTGCATACTGGTTTCTCTTAATCATATTTCAAATTTTATTTTGACAGAAGGGCATCAAAATCTACTGGATTATAGTGAAAGTATTTTCAGTATCAGTTCCCAGTTCAGTTTCCTTGCACAATGAATAATAGCTAAGGCTGTTGGGCCAACGTGAAAAGTTACTCCAAATTTGGTTCTATTAGGACCAAATTGGTACTGCTTTTATGGATGAGATTATCAGAACATTTCAAAAAGCCCACACTTCACATTCTCACTTTGAGGAAAATTGTCAGTTCTTGGCAAAAATGAACAACACAGTCTCTTCTCCCTTTCCTCCTTCTACCACCCCCCCCCCCCACACACACACTCCAAAACAAAAGCAAAAAAAAAACGGAATTTTCATTTATTTCAAAATAATTTCAAAAATATCTTGCTGGAAGATTTTGCCATTATGTGGTATATTTATCAAGGTAGGAAGGCATATTATATATTAACATTTTTAACTTGTTCAGTAATTCTTAAATATTTAGACATATGACAAGTCGGCCTCCATTTGTACTCTTTTATTGTGTTAGGATGGTTTAATTCTTTAACGACAGAAAACTGGGTTATATTTAATGCAGATATAATTTGTAGGGAACAGATTTGAGAGAGAAATGTCATGCTACATTTGCATGCTGGAGTTTCATAAGTATTAATAAGTGTTTCTATTCACAACAGTGAATCCATTAATACAACAAATATTTATTGAGTTCCAGCTATATCCAGGCATTCTTACAAGTACTGAAGGCACAGCAGAGAACAGAAAAGACAAAAAAATCCTTGCTTTGGGGGAGCTCACATTTTAGTGGGGGAGGAAGATAATCAATGACAGGTAAGTCTATGATGGTATTACTTAGTAATAAGAGCTATGGAGAAAAATAAAGCTGGGAACAGGGATTAAGTACTGACAGGTTGTGTTGCTGGTTTAAATGGTAGCCAGGGGAGAGACTTTCATGAGGAGATGTCATTTGAGCGGAAGCCTGAAGGAAATGAGGGCGAAACTGCGAATATCTGAGTAAAGGGCATTCTAGGCAGAGGCTGTAGTGAGCACAAGACCCTGTGATAGAGTGGGATAGGCATATTTAAGGAACAAGAGGTTGGAGGGAAATAGGCAAGGGAGAGAGAGGTAAGAGATGAGGTCCAAAAGGGGTCATGGCAACAACAAGACTCCATGGTCCTGGTAGGGAAATACATAGACTTTGGCCTTTATTCTGAATGAGACAGGAAGCTACTGGTATTTGGAGCACAGTGGCAAAACTGAATGAGGTTTAAACAATACCTCTGGCTAATATTAGATGCATTAAAGACTGGGAAATATAGGCAGAAAAATCTGAATGGTGGAGTTGGGTGGGACTTCAATGTGGAAAGCGGTAGTCCAAGCAAGAATTGTCATCTTAAACGTTACTTAAGATTAAGCAAAATCTTTCTTAAAGGATCGACATTTAGATGTTAAAGTGTTAGTGAGCTATGCCTCCTCAAATTACTTCATGTTACATTAACATCTTTATAAAGAATAATATTTTCCCTGAAAGAGAAAAGATGCCGAGTTTAAAAGATTTGAAATAAAGACTTTCTGATGTTCTAAAACACACTAATGACATACCAACTCAAATAAATTATCACATTTTCTTTAATTTTTCTGATGGAAGAACAAGCTGTATATACTCTTTTAGAGACCAGATAAGTTCTATTAGAGAAGCTAAAAAATGTTAATGGAAACATTTTAAAAAGTGGACTTTATAAAAACATGATCATGAAATCAGAACATATTTAAATACAAAATTAAATGCCTGTTTGAGGCACTGGTTCATCTTCTGTGGCCTTTACGATGTCAGTGTCAGAATATTAAAAAGGAGATTGAAGTTAAGTCAGTAAAGAATGAATCGATGGTAGCTACAAATACAACCCTGCTTTCTTCGTTGGTAGAACTGAAATAATATGAAAGACTCCCAACAAAATCAGAATTTCTTTTTCCTGCTCAATCTCACCCTTACCCTCTCTTTTTGGATTTTGAGAATAAATACTACTAGTGTTTGGTGCTGAAATATTCATTTATCATATGTTATAAAAACCCAGTCTCTTGAGCAGGTTTCAGTTTCTCTAGTCTATGTTACTGCCCATTATGTGTAAATATTATGATGACATGTAAGATATTAATGCACTAATTAAATGGAAATGCTAATAATTTACTTTTGTATACTGAATGCGACTTATAATTCCCCAGGTATAGATTTACTTAAGCCGAGCAAACTGAAATTATGATTTGCCTTGAAGATACAGGATGATTTTAGGTATATACGCGTTCACACATCTTTAGTTGTGTGTCATCCTGTTACTTATTGTGAATCTATGACCCAACAAATAAACTTTTATTAAATTTCTGTTGTCCAGCATTACACTGGGTGGTTAGGATCAGAATTCTTGCTAATAAAGTTACTGCATAACCTGGAAGAACTATCTTTCCCATAAGATTTAAGATTTTTCTCCTTACTACTTATAATTTAGAAACTCTGTTAAGGAATCGAATTGGCATTAATGAGAACCTACTTTTTCCTCAGAGCTGTGGTAGCTGCAGAGGAGAATACCACAATGGGCAACCATTGGGCACAATGGGCAATTCTCATGGCTAGAAAACCACAATGGGCAACCCCAAAGTAGGGTTTGAGGGTGGGTGGTCAGACTGTGAATACTGCAGGAGCACAGAAATGGTGGCACCATTATGGAGTTGGCATAGTTAGGAATCATGAGGACATGGTCCTGGAACTGTGGCCTGAGATATGGAGAGTCTGTGGAACGCAAGAAGCATATTTCAGAGGTTCAGTCTATCGGGAATAAAGAAATATGGCGACACTTGGATGTAGTAAAAATAGATGTGGTTCTATAAGTGCCATAATGAGTAATACATGGCTTGGGATTATTCCTTCTACCTTCCATCCTCCCAGCCTGGGAGTGAACTGACTGCTAAATGATGTCTTTCTCTTTAGGTACCAAATCAGTTATTTTGGCATCAAGTAATCATTGCTGAAGTTTTCATTCTTACCATGTGTCACTTTCCTGTGACTTAAAAAAATATGGAGCACAAGTTATCCTGACCATGTTTCATTCAGTAGCAACACTTTGTAGAAGCACTTGTTGCCTGAAGCCACTGCTTAAGATTTGGAACCAAGTACAGGGGTTCCAAGCAACCTGCTTCTTGCAGAAACCAGAGAGAAGCAAAAAGAAAAATCAACCACAGTTACCCCAAGTGAAGATTCACCATGTTCCCTTTACGTTAACCTGTGAGTTCCCCGAAAGCAGGTGACAATGTCTTATTCACCTTTGATTCCCTCAGTGCTCAGCACCATGTCTGGCAAGTGATATGATGTAAGCGTTTGCTAAGTGAATACATAAATACAGATGTTAAGCATCTGCCTTCGGCTCAGGTCATGATCTAGGTCCCTGCTCAGCGGAGAGCCTGCTTCTTTCTCTCCTGTGCACCTCCTCCTCCTCCCCCCCAACCCCCCTCTACATTGTATGTGCTCTCTTTCTCTCTCAGATAAATAATAAACAAAATCTTTTTAAAAATTGGCAAAAAAATAAATAAATACATAAGTTTTGCTATCTGTGTCAGGAAATCCACATATCTGTCCTTTTACTCATTAACTATATCCAATCTTTTCTTCACATGTAGTTTGAAGTGTAGAAGTCTCTGTTATGTCTTCTTAATGTATGAAGGCTTCAAGATTTTTTTTTAGCATCCTGAAAAGCAAAAGTTAAATGAAAGAAGTGTTCACAGGATGGGTTTAAATCTCAGACCTCTATCCCACATAATTCTGAAATATACTGAGGTAGTTGGCTGTTCCGTAAACAGATTCTCTCTCTCCAGGGAAGGTGCTAAAAGAAGACAGAACCTTTTGTGAACCTGCCTCTTAGAACACTCTGGAATGTCTTTGTGAGGCAACTCTTAGAATCAGGAGGTGAAGAGCACCCACCACAAAAGCCCTCACTCCTCACAGATAACGGAATTTTCTTGCTTTGGAGGACATTCAGGGCTGCTGTTCTCAGAAATTTATCTTTGCTATTCATAAGAGTAGCTGACCCACCCAGAAGTTTTCAATATACCTTCTTAAGAAAGATTTTAGTCAGTTAATTATCTGTGGGCAAGAATGCCAATTTGTCAGAGTCAGGAAATAATGTATTTTGGTAAATAGAATTCCCTGTAGGGATTTCTGATGTTTGAGCAAATTGAATGCGTAGAATATACTTTGAACTTAAACTACATAGAGCAAGCAATCCACTCTTCTGATAACTGAGAAAAATTTTCAGATTCTAGTCCTTCAACAGCCTGGGACATCTAATCCATTATCATTTTATGTATATATGCATGAAGAAAGTATAGGAAGTCACACCAAACATGTGATAATTCTATGACATAACCACACAAAAAAAGGTTGTTTCAAAAAAGATAATTACCCTTACCTATTTACTATTTTTCCTCTGGAGCTATGTAACTGTTTAACCTTTACCTTATTAGGTGAATCACATTCTTAGTTGATTATTGAGTAAGCCTGGATTTTAAAAGAAAGGCCAAAAAATAAATAAAGAAAAAGAAAAAGAAAAAGAAAAGCCATATTTCTATGTCTTTTCATGCTTCTTTCTTCTATTTCACAAGCATGATAAGATTTAAGGATATATATATATATATATAAAATTTAAAATGGATATATATAAACATATTTTAAAATATATGTAAAATGTGGAAAGATTATATATATATAAATATGGAATGATTATGTCTGAACAGTGAGAAAAAGGAACAGTGAGTGGAATTTAGAACTGAAAGCAACATGGACAAAACCAACTTCATCACTTTGAGTGACTATAGAGAAAATAAGTGTAAGAACAGCTACTCAGTGTGGCACATTGTTTCAGAGTAATAATTTCATTATATTTTTTGGTTGGAGGATGAGGATAAACCCATTTTCAGCAAAACTTTATAGGTAAGAGATCCTTTTCACTTGAATTAAGGGACTGTCTTTCCTGAGATAGGTTGCATTTCTTTTTCTGCCTGTAGTCCTATGAGTATCATTGATCTTAAAATATATTTTATATTAGACTCTCTGCTAGTTAAACTTTACTGACCGAATCAGGGCTATAAATCTGAACCCAAGCCTGTGATGGCTAATTCTCCAGGGAGTTGTTTTCCTTTGACCCTCCAGGATTTTCCTTTTTTTGTGAGCTCACCTATATATTTAAAAAGATGTTTATCAGATTTTATCCAGGGCATTTATCTTTTCTATAATTTTTCTGGAAATTGATACTTTTTATTTCATGAATTCTTTCATATGCTTTACTCTTTTTCATTTGGGCCCTATTCTGATCTGAAAAAAAAAAAAAAACTTTCTGAATGCTACTAAGATCTCAATTTTGGAAGTGAACTGTTCCTTGTGATCTTCTTAAGTTTACAAATCCATTTATATTTAACTTGCTGGAGTATGTGCATTTTTGGATGTTAGGAAATACCTTAATAAATACTTAATATCTTCTGTGGCCATATATTACTCTATTCACTTTGGACTGATTGAATGCTGGTGGTATAACTGTATGAACACTGATAAATTTAAGAGGTAAAAATTTCCAGGTCCCTCCCCGCCCCCCCAAAAAAAATTGCATCTCCAAATCTGTGGAGTAGTAAGGAAAGTCAGTTAATACTATCTGCCATAGATGACATTAACTGACTGCAGGGAGGTTGCCTCGGAGTAATTCATCTTTCATTTTGATTTGGAATTAACTCACTGGAAAGATATAAATGATGTTGACTTGATGTAGACTGGAAGAGGATAACCCTTCATCCTGCAAAATGAACTAAGACTAATGTAAGCTCATAATAACCGCTAATAAAAGTCTCTCGGGTTGAAGAGGGATGATGCTTTGGTTCATGGATCCAAAAGATTGAAACCAAAGCAGATTTTTTTTGTTTTGTTTTGTTTGTTTGTTTGGTAGAGTACAGAAGAAAGGGTGCCTTAACAGGTTGACACCACATCTGCTTTTATCAGAGCCAAGGATTTTAGTCTGCCATAACATGATTAAAATAAACTAGTCACTTATTTATCTGTGATTTTCAAAGATGGATATAGCCAATATATTAGTTCTCTAAATTAAGAAATGTAGTTTTAAGCCCTCAACACACATATATGTGTATTATGCGTATACACACACACACGTGTTTCCTTATTTATCTAAAAATAAATAAATCTTTTGTTGTTTCAGAGTTTCTATTAGGCCTCAGAGAATCTTGAGGCATGCCAGGCCATTTGTATTTAATTGAGATGACTCCTGTTTTGTGAGATCTTAATGTCTGCTTCTTTTAGGAGTGGGAGGCAGTCTTCTGCGTCTCAGTTTCTTGCTTTTGGTGTTGTGACTCCTTCTAGCAATCCTCTTTGCTTTAATTTTTTTTTTAAAGATTTTATTTATTTATTCATGACAGACACAGAGAGAGAAGCAGAGACACAGGCAGAGGGAGAAGCAGGCTCCATGCAGGGAGTCCAACATGGGACTGGATCCCGGGTCTCCAGGATCAGGCCCTGGGCTGAAGGCGGCGCTAAACTGCTGAGCCACCCCGGATGCCCTCCTCTTTGCTTTCAGTTTGCTATTTCTAGTCACCTATGGCTTGATTCAAACTGGTTGTTTTCAATTAGAATTAGTGTTCTGAATCCAAAAACATATGTTTGAATGAAGGATCATGGGACCATCCAATGACAAAATTACCCTAGTTTTAGTGTCTGGGTCTACTTGAATCTGTTCTGACTGCTCAGAGGAGTTTTTAAATTTTGGTTTTGTTCCAGACACTTAAGATGGAGTCATGTGATCTCCATATAAATGAAATGTTCCCATCCCTGATGAAGAATGAATAATGAGTTGATTGACCAGCAAGAATGTGGCCCAGATGAAAATCACATTCCTTATTACAATTTAATAAACTATTATTTTGTGTTATAATCTTTTTTTCCTGAAACTATTAAAAATGACTCAATTTACCAGATTTATCAAATCAAAGGGTATAATCTATAAAACTGAGTGACAGGACTGTAAAGCCCAGGCTAAAACTTCCTCTTGTCTCACTCACTATATAACTATATATGGCATTTGTTTTTGATTAAAAAATCAGTATGAGAAGAGAGAAAAAAAAAAAAAAGCTCAGAACAATCATGATACTTTGGTTAATGTATAGGCTGAATCAGTGACTCAAAGATGAACAATGCAGCCTTGGCATCATTCACCCTGTTCCACTATTTGTCAGGTAGTTGATAAGTTTTAGAAATTCCCTTAGATTTTATGACAGTCTTGCTGATGTTGGTTTGCCACAGCAGCAAGCCTGGGCACTGAAAATATAAACTTGTAAAATGGGAATGCGTGCAGCATAAAGATGTTACAATTTCTGAAGCTCTTTCATGAACATGTATTTATTATTACCTTTGAGACCCATGTTTCACTTTTTAGTTTAAACCCAACTACATTCCATTTTTGAATTCAGCTCTGGGTATGACGAATTAAAGATGTGAGAGTTTAGTGCTGTGTTCCCCAAGCTTGGCTGCGCATCAGAATCACCTAATGAGTTTTGAAAGTTCTTAATACCCAGGTCACACCCCAGACCTATTAAATCAGAGTATTTGGAAATATGACCCAAGCGAAAGTGCTTTCTAAAGTTCCCCCCATGTGATTTCACCATGTAGCCATGACCGAGAACCACTTTTTACTAATAAGACCTAATTGGGTTATAGTCATTAAAGGGCCTGATGCATGCCATTATAAACACACGTCGAAACCCAGCTGGGCCATGCAAGTTTCTGAACAATTACTTACTTACTTATTTATTTGAGAGAGACAGAGATAGCAGCAGACATAGCAAGAGAGAGCAGGAGCAGGGAGGAGAGGGAGAAGCAGGCTCCCCGCTGAGAACGGAGGCTGACATGGGGCTCGATCCCAGGGACCCTGGGATCACGACCTGAGCCAAAGGCAGACCTTAACCTATTGAGGCACTCAGGTGCCCCTGAATAATTTTTAATGCAGTTTTATTTAGCCTTTCACATATGTCATGGAGGCCAGCTTTAAACCCTTATAAATCTTCATCATATTATTTCACCTTTATTGTCTTCACCCCTGACAGATAGTCTTACCTCCTATAAAAAAGAAAGGAAAGAAAGCCACCTAGAATTAAATTCTTCAATTTCCCTCCCTTACCAGCAACCTCCTGGATCCCTCCTTCCTCCTCATCGGCCAGAACGAGTGCCCTTGATTTTTATCCTCTGCTTTCTTCTAGATTTTGCTCCAATCAATCCCCCATCTGTGTTTACTTCTGCTTCCACAGACTGCTTCTCCTTTTTTGGCCCAGTCTTCCTCTCGAGCTGTCACCCTAATTCTCTCATTCTCTTCTCTTCCAGACCATCTGAACACCTAACTTATATTCACTGAATCAATCGTATCCCAAGAATCTTAATCTGGTCTCCACTCTCACACTGTAAGACTCTGTCCAAGGTCACCACCTGTGACTTTCAATGGCCAGTTCCAATAATCCCTCTCACTTTTCACCCTCCTGGACTGCTCTCTTTGCTGAAACTCTTGACCCCTCCATGCTCTTTATATATTCTGCATTCTTGGTTGCCACGACCCCACCTTTCAATCAACTTCTTTATTTTTCTTTTTTAAAAATACCTTAACTAGTTAATTTCTAGTCTTTTTCTGCATGTTTTCTTTGGATGATTCTGACCAGTCTCTTGGTGTCAGCTAATACATTCATATTGTTGGCTGATAACCTAACTTCTCCCCTAAATGTTAGGCTTTTGTAGTCAATCATAGATATTGCAAAAATCTCAAAAATGTCTGTGCCTATAATTGCCTAGAACCAACCACTCCACCTCTGTAAAACTAAATCTCAAACAATAAAACAAAAAGTAACATAACAAAAATTCCTTGCTTCTGGTATTTGTGCCATAATTTCCCCAATCACCTAAACCCTAAACTTCTGTGTTTCCCTAAAACCCCCTTTTACACTTCAATGATCTTTTTTTTTTTTTTTTTTAAGATTTCATTTATTTATTCATGAGAGACACAGAGACACAGGCAGAGGGAGAAGCAGGCTCCATGCAGGGAGCCTGATGTGGGACTCAATCCCAAAACTCCAGGATCATGCCCTGAGCTGAAAGCAGATGAACTTAACTGCCAAACCCCTCAGGTGTCCCTCAATGATCTTTTAAATTAATCTCTTTCTCTGCATTCCAGTGCCTGAGCTAGAAAACTCTTCTTCTACACAAATCATCATGATCTTTTTTTTTTATAGTGCCACCAGAGTGATTTTTTTAAACACACAAATTTTATTGTAGTATGTTTCTGCTTAAAATTCCTTTTTTTAAACTTTTTTTTTTTTTTTTCCCCTAGAAACAAAGAAAGAGAGGGAGGGAGGGAGGAAGAGAGAATCTTAAGCAGGGTCCATCCATGCCCAGTTTGGAGCCAGACTTGGGGTTCGATCCAATAACCCTGAACAGAAATCAATAGTCCAATGCTTAACTGATGAGCCACCCAGGCACCCCTCTGCTTAAAACCCTTAGGGGCTAAGGACACCTGGATGGCTCAGTTGGTTAAGCATCTGACTCTCGATTTTGGCTCAGGTCATGATCTCAAGGTCGTGAGATAGAGCCCTGCCTCCAGCTCCATGCTCAGCAGGGAGTCTGCTGGAGATTTTTTTATCTCTCCCTCTCTCTTTGCCCCCTTAGTCCTGCTCTTATGCTCTTTTTCTCTCTCAAATCAATAAATCTTAAACAAACAAGCAAACAAAATATCAACTCATAAGAGCTCTCCATTGCTTTCTAAGCCCCAAACTCTTCCCTGGCTGGCACAGACCTCAACCTCTCCCACCCTGTACTCCACACCCTACCACTGTGCAGCACTGATCCCTCAGGCATTGTTCTCTGATATTGCTTATTATCTTTCAATTGTTTCTCTTCAAAGAATCCTAAATATTCTTTAAGATTCAGACTAAGTATTATTGTTTCTGTGAAGTTTTTGCCGAAAGTAATTTTCTTTTATTTCTCTGCTTATCTTGTAGATTTAGTCACTTCCTAATTTGGGTTCACAGGATAATAGAATTTATTACATTGTTTTATATATTTTTTTAAATATTTAAAATAAGCATGTGCTTTTCTGGAAAACTCTACTTTATCAACCCCAATTCCAACCATACCATTCTGATGTGTAAGCTTGTGGACCCTTTACTACAGTTGCATGTACACATAGAAAAATATGGAATTGGTTTTTAATACCTTTCTCGAAGTCTAATTAATGTATGATAGACTTCACATATTCAGAGTATATAATTTGATAATTTTGATACATGTATGTATCTGTGAAACCATCCAAGTTTCTTTTTGCTGCTTTGTTAATTGTTCTCTCCCATCCTTTTCTGCCTCCAAATCCCCAAACCACTATGTTGTTGATTTTTGTCATCATATTTACGTATTTACATTTTCTAAAAGTTTGCATAAATGGAATGCAATGTGTAGTATTTTTTCCTCTGGCCTTTTTCACTCAACAAAATTGTTTTGAGATTTATTCATATCTTTGTGTTCTTTTTTATTGCAGAGTACTATTCCACTGTATAGCTATACTACAGTTTATTTTTCCATTTACATGTTAATGGACATTTGAACTCTTTTCAATTTTAGCTATTATAAGAAAGCTGCCATGAACATTTGTGTGCAAGTCTGTATGGGCACATGCGGCCACTTCCCCTGGGTGAATACCTAGGAATAGAATGGCTGAGTCATGTGTCATATGGTCATAGGACTCTTTTAAAGTTTGTTTTATATATAATGTCCAGAGCTTTTAGTGGGTGAGATAGGGTAAATTCCAACTACTTCATATTCCTGGAAGTGGAAATTGAGCCCCAAATTCAATTTTTGTATCTGGTGTCATAGAAAGATATGGGTCTTTGTTCCTGTTGGCACAAATCTCCAAAAACCCTTGGCATTTCCTAGTGATTGGAGTGATAGGACTATCTTGTGTTCTAATGAGATGACTCATGGTGAGTGCTTAGATAGCTTCAGGATGAAGCTGGTTGCCAGAAGAAAAACGATTTGATTAGAAACATGGATATTTCAGCCCCCTGCCCCAACCCTCTGGGAAGGGAAGAGGAACTAAAGATTGAGTTAATAACCTATTATGCCTATGTGATGAAACCTCCATAAAAACCCCTAAATAATGAGATTCAGAGAATTTCTAGGTTGGTGAGTACTTTGAGGTACTGAGAGAGTCGTGCACCTGAAGAAGGCATGGAAGTTCTGTGATCCTCCCCCATACCTTGCCCTATGTATCTCTTCCATTTGGTTGTTGCTGAGTTGTATCTTTTATAATAAACCAGTAAAAGTTAGGTAACTGTTTTCCTTTCTGTGAGTCATTCTAGTGAGTTATTGACCTTGAGATGAAGCTGTGGGAACCCTATAACTTATAGGCAGCTGGGCAAAAGTAAGAATATTTATTTTTATTATCTTTTTATTATATTATATAATATCTAATTTTTATTATAATTATCTTATTATTATTATTATTTCCTGAAGTGGGAGCAGTCTTGTGATACTGCACCCTTAACCTATAGGGTCTGTGCTAACTCTAGATAACTAGTGTCAGAACTGAACTGAATTGTTGGACACCAGTTGGTGTTGAGCAATCAAAGAATTGGTTAGTATCAGTAGGAAAACCCCCATAATATCTCTTTATTTCTTTGTGGTTATCCAAATATGAATCCTCTGACTCTTGGCTGTAGTTCCTCTGCTTGTTTTCTCTTATCCTATACTTACAATTGGCAAATGCCTTAAGGGGAAAAGTGGCTTAAAGAATGTCAGTTCACCTTTCTTGAGATTCTATTCTGTCTCTGATTTGGCCTCCCACACACCACCTCTCTTCAGAGCTTTCCTTTTACAAACAGTTGTGGGGTTGTATTGTTTGTTTTAAATCTAACCGTATAGTTGAAGTATTAGACTGCTTCAGGCTGCTCTAATCAGAGCCAGAAATGGAAGTCTGACAGAATGTCATCTTGTATTTAAATAAAAATATTTGTTAATCTGGTTATTTTTACAGTTATTCTACAAATATTTTTTTAGCATCCCCTATGTATAAGTACTCTGCAATGCAGTGATTTCTCAAATAGATCCAGTTCTGCCTTTATGGAAATTTAATTAGGGAACGAGATGTTAAACAAATCATAATATAGATAAATACAGAATTATCAACTGTAATGAATGCTAATAATAATAGTGGCTAATTTTGATGGATTTTTTTCCGTGAGCAAGTATCTACTTTATTGCCATCTTGTAAGTGTGGCCTTCCTCTCCGCATACCTTTGATGTATTTTAGCCTCCTTGCTCTGCTTTATTTTCCCTGTCCTTTTATCTATCTATCTATCTATCTATCTATCTATCTATCTATCTATCATCCATCCATCCATCCTATGTATCCGTCTATCTATTTTTGGTTATATGTTCCTCCAGTAAAATGAGAACTCCTCAAAGGTAAAGATTCCATCCATCTATCTTATTTTTTTTTTCACTGATGTATCTGCAGATCCTTGTGCATGGTAAGTACTCAACTATTTTTACTGTTTGGTGACTAGCTTTTATTACATGCGGACAACTTCACTAAGAATTTTTGTGCATTTAATTTTCACCTACCTTACTGTAGTAGGCTGAATGATAGAAACCACAGATACCAGGTTCTAATCCCTGGAACCTGCAAATGTTACCCTAAAAGGAAAAAAGAACTTTGAAAATGTCATTAAATTAAAAATTTTAACATGGAAAGATTATTCTAGATAATCCAAGTGCAGTCGTAAGTGTCCTTATAAGATGCAGAGAGATAGATATTTTTAAGGAATATTTTACCAGCTAAAGGGCTTTTTAAATGTATTTTCATATTCTGAACAATGAGGTTACCAATACATGTCTTTAAGATCAACAAGATATTACTATACATTTTATAAAGACTTTGATTTAAACTTTTTTCCTATGTACACTCAATATGAATAGAATTGCTATTAATATTAATCATTTTAAATCTTCATAGCTTAGTTGGATAAGCAGAGCCTCAAAAAATTTTAAAGGTGAAGAAGACCTAAGAGAACATTATTCCAAGGTTAGGTTTATGTCTTATTGTCAAAAAATATTTTGAAAGAGTCATCTATAAAGGATATTGAATATCTTGCTTCCAGAATGAAGGATATTAAAATGTATGATATAAATCTATCATTCAATCTGATTGTCTTGATTCTGGTTGACCAGAAATTGAAACTGGAGTTCTCAAATATTGAAACTAAATATAGTTTTATACTGCATTTATTTAAAACTTATCTTTGTAATCTTCAATAAAACTATCTTAAAACATCACTGCAATAAATAAAGAAAAATATTCCCTTAACACGCACGTATATGTTCAATACTATTTAATTTCAAATATAGCTATGAACATGCAAATGAGTCTTAATCATTTAATGTCAAATGCTAAATTTAGAAGACATA
Organism: Canis aureus; assembly: GCF_053574225.1. Taxonomy (NCBI): domain Eukaryota; kingdom Metazoa; phylum Chordata; class Mammalia; order Carnivora; family Canidae; genus Canis; species Canis aureus. The sequence continues at coordinate 3,912,935 of NC_135632.1, read as the reverse complement.
GACAAACTTATTATTAACAAGTTTACATTTGAATTTAGAAAGTAGTTTTAACATCATAGTAATATTCAACATGGGCCACTGAACTTTAGAGGAAGAAATGACCCCACTGATGATCCAATAACAAACCTACTGACCTTTAAAATTATTTAATCTTCTTTAAAGAATTTGAATCTTAAAAGGTTTAAGCAAATTTCCATGTTAAATATGGAGCATATTCATTCACTCATTCATTCATTCATTCATTCTTCAACATTTATTGTGTGTCTAGTGTGTGCCAGAAAGTACGTAAGACACTTGGATTACAGAATTTTAAAAAATTAAAATTAATCATCAAAAAATGATTTCTGGGACATTCATGATCTGATGGCAAAAATGAGACTAGAACCCAAGATCAGAACTACTTGGTGTTGGTTGCTTTCCAGTACATGTTCACATGCATTTATTTGTATCAACAGTTCAGAAGTTGTTTGGTTAGATTCTTAGAATTCTAACTTTGGACAAATTATTTTCAGCCCCAAAATAAAGCTTTTAGACTATCTTTCTGGACTTCTTTAATAAAAACATTATTCCACATTATGAATTCAAATTAAGCTCTAAAGAGGTGTGTAGGTGGCTTTGACTTTTTACTATTCTTTTAGTAAAAGAATAGTATAGACTATTTACTTATTTATAGACTTTTTACTATTCTTCCAACCCATGATCAGGGAATGGTTTTTCATTTTCCTATGATCCAGCAATTGCACTACAAGGTGTTTACCCAATGAATGGTTTTTCATTTTCCTATGATCCAGCAATTGCACTACAAGGTGTTTACCCAATGAATACAAAGTTTCTAATTCAAAGGGATAAATGCACCATAATGCCTGCAGCAGCATTATCCACAATAATCAAATTATGGAAAGAGCCCAAATGTCCATTGATTTTTTTAAATAAATTTATTTTTTATTGGTGTTCAATTTACCAACATACAGAATAACACCCAGTGCTCATCCCGTCAAGTGCCCCCCTCAGTGCCCATCACCCATTCACCCCCGCCCCCCGCCCTCGTCCCCTTCCACCACCCCTAGTTTGTTTCCCAGAGTTAGGAGTCTTTATGTTCTGTCCCCTTTCTGATATTTCCCAGACATTTCTTCTCCCTTCCCTTCTATTCCCTTTCACTATTATTTATATTCCCCAAATGAATGAGAACATATAATGTTTGTCCTTCTCCGATTGACTCACTTCACTCAGCATAATTCCCTCCATTTCCATCCACGTTGAAGCAAATGGTGGGTATTTGTCGTTTCTAATGGCTGAGGAATATTCCATTGTATACATAGACCACATCTTCTTTATCCATTCATCTTTCGATGGACACCGAGGCTCCTTCCACAGTTTGGCTATTGTGGACATTGCTGCTAGAAACATCGGGGTGCAGGTGTCCCAGGGTTTCATTGCATCTGTATCTTTGGGGTAAATCCCCAGCAGTGCAATTGCTGGGTCATAGGGCAGGTCTATTTTTAACTCTTTGAGGAACCTCCACACAGTTTTCCAGAGTGGCTGCACCAGTTCACATTCTCACCAACAGTGTAAGAGGGTTCCCTTTTCTCCGCATCCTCTCCAACATTTGTGGTTTCCTGCCTTGTTAATTTTCCCCATTCTCACTGGTGTGAGGTGGTATCTCATTGTGGTTTTGATTTGTATTTCCCTGATGGCAAGTGATGCAGAGCATTTTCTCATGTGCGTGTTGGCCATGTCTATGTCTTCCTCTGTGAGATTTCTGTTCATGTCTTTTGCCCATTTCATGATTGGATTGTTTGTTTCTTTGGTGTTGAGTTTAATAAGCTCTTTATAGATCTGGGAAACTAGCCCTTTATCTGATACATCATTTGCAAATATCTTCTCCCATTCTGTAGGTTGTCTTTTAGTTTTGTTGACTGTATCCTTTGCTGTGCAAAAGCTGCTTATCTTGATGAAGTCCTAATAGTTCATTTTTGCTTTTGTTTCTTTTGCCTTCGTGGATGTATCTTGCAAGAAGTTACTGTGGCTGAGTTCAAAACGGGTGTTGCCTGTGTTCTTCTCTAGGATTTTGATGGAATCTTGTCTCACACTTAGATCTTTCATCCATTTTGAGTTTATCTTTGTGTCTGGTGAAAGGGAGTGGTCTAGTTTCATTCTTCTGCATGTGGATGTCCAATTTTCCCAGCACCATTTATTGAAGAGACTGTCTTTCTTCCAATGGATAGTCTTTCCTCCTTTATCGAATATTACCTGACCATTAAGTTGAGGGTCCACTTCTGGGTTCTCTATTCTGTTCCATTGATCTATGTGTCTGTTTTTGTGCCAGTACCACACTGTCTTGATGACCACAGCTTTGTAGTACAACCTGAAATCTGGCATCGTGATGCCCCCAGATATGGTTTTCTTTCTTAAAATTCCCCTGGCTATTCGGGGTCTTTTCTGATTCCACACAAATCTTAAAATAATTTGTTCTAACTCTCTGAAGAAAGTCCATGGTATTTTGATAGGGATTGCATTAAATGTGTAAATTGCCCTGGGTAACATTGACATTTTCACAATATTAATTCTACCAATCCATGAGCATGGAATATTTTTCCATCTCTTTGTGTCTTCCTCAATTTCTTTCAGAAGTGTTCTATAGTTTTGAGGGTATAGATCCTTTACATCTTTGGTTAGGTTTATTCCTAGGTATCTTATGCTTTTGGGTGCAATTGTAAATGGGATTGACTCCTTAATTTCTCTTTCTTCAGTCTCATTGTTAGTGTATAGAAATGCCAGTGATTTCTGGGCATTGATTTTGTATCCTGCCATGCTACCAAATTGCTCTATGAGTTCTAGCAATCTTGGGGTGGAGGCTTTTGGGTTTTCTATGTAGAGTATCATGTCATTGGCAAAGAGGGAGAGTTTGACTTCTTCTTTGCCAATTTGAATGCATTTAATGTCTTTTTGATGTCTGATTGCTGAGGCTAGGACTTCCAGTACTATGTTGAACAGCAGTGGTGAGAGTGGACATCCCTGTCTTGTTCCTGATCTTAGGGGAAAGGCTCCCAGTGCTTCCCCATTGAGAATTATATTTGCTGTGGGCTTTTCGTAGATGGCTTTTAAGATTTTGAGGAATGTTGCCTCTATCCCTACACTCTGAAGAGTTTTGATCAGAAATGGATGCTGTATTTTGTCAAATGCTTTCTCTGCATCTAATGAGAGGATCATATGGTTCTTGGTTTTTCTCTTGCTGATATGATGAATCACATTGATTGTTTTATGAGTACTGAACCAGCCTTGTGTCCCGGGGATAAATCCTACTTGGTCATGGTGAATAATTTTCTTAATGTATTATTGGATCCAATTGGCTAGTATCTTGTTGAGAATTTTTGCATCCATGTTCATCAGGGATATTGGTCTGTAATTCTCCTTTTTGGTGGGGTCTTTGTCTGGTTTTGGAATTAAGGTGATGCTGGCCTCATAGAACGAATTTGGAAGTACTCCATCTCTTTCTATCTTTCCAAACAGCTTTAGTAGGATAGGTATGGTTTCTTCTTTAAACGTTTGATAGAATTCCCCTGGGAAGCCATCTGGCCCTGGACTTTTGTGTCTTGGGAGGTTTTTGATGACTGCTTCAATTTCCTCCCTGGTTATTGGCCTGTTCAGGTTTTCTATTTCTTCCTGTTCCAGTTTTGGTAGTTTGTGGCTCTCCAGGAATGCGTCCATTTCGTCTAGATTGCCTAATTTATTGGCGTATAGCTGTTCATAATAAGTGTTTAAAATCGTTTGTATTTCCTTGGTGTTGATAGTGATCTCTCCTTTCTCATTCATGATTTTATTAATTTGAGTCTTCTCTCTCTTCTTTTTAATAAGGCTGGCTAATGGCTTATCTATCTTATTAATTCTTTCAAAGAACCAACTCCTGGTTCTGTTGATCTGTTCCACAGTTCTTCTGGTCTCGATTTCATTGAGTTCTGCTCGAATATGTATTAACTCTCTTCTGCTGGGTGTAGGATCTATCTGCTGTTTTTTCTCTAGCTCCTTCAGGTGTAAGGTTAGCTTTTGTATTTGAGTTCTTTCCAGTTTTTGAATGGATGCTTGTATTGCGATGTATTTCCCCCTTTGGACTGCTTTTGCTGCATCCCAAAGATTTTGAACGGTTGTATCTTCATTCTCATTAGTTTCCATGAATCTTTTTAATTCTTCCTTAATTTCCTGGTTGACCCTTTCATCTTTTAGCAGGATGGTCCTTAACCTCCACGTGTTTGAGGTCCTTCCAAACTTCTTGTTGTGATTTAGTTCTAATTTCAAGGCATTATGGTCCGAGAATATGCAGGGGACGATCCCAATCTTTTGGTATTGGTTCAGACCCGATTTGTGACCCAGTATGTGGTCTATTCTGGAGAAAGTTCCATGTGCATTTGAGAAGAATGTGTATTCAGTTGAGTTTGGATGTAAAGTTCTGTAGATATCTGTGAAATCTGTCTGGTCCAGTGTATCATTTAAAGCTCTCATTTCTTTGGAGATGTTGTGCTTAGAAGACCTATTGAGTATAGAAAGAGCTAGATTGAAGTCACCAAGTATAAGTGTATTATTATCTAAGTATTTCTTCACTTTGGTTATAATTGATTGATATATTTGGCAGCTCCCACATTCGGGGCATATATATTGAGGATTGTTAAGTCCTCTTGTTAGATAGATCCTTTAAGTATGATATAGTGTCCCTCTTCATCTCTCACTACAGTCTTTGGGGTAAATTTTAGTTTATCTGATATAAGGATGGCTACCCCTGCTTTCTTTTGAGGACCATTTGAATGGTAAATAGTTCTCCAACCTTTTATTTTCAGGCTGTAGGTGTCCTTCTGTCTAAAATGAGTCTCTTGTAGACAGCAAATAGATGGGTCCTGCTTTTTTATCCAGTCTGAAACCCTGAGCCTTTTGATGGGGTCATTAAGCCCATTCACGTTTCAGAGTTACTATTGACAGATATGAGTTTAGTGTCATCATGATATCTATTCAGTCCTTGTTTTTGTGGATTGTTCCACTGAACTTCTTCTTAAAGGGGAATTTTAAGAGTCCCCCTTAAAATTTCTTGCACAAATGTCCATTGATTGATTAATGGATACATAAGGTGTGGCCTCTATATTCAATGGAATATAACTTAGTCATAAAAAAGAATGAAATATTGCTATTTGCAAACACACGGATGGAGTTAGAGAGTATTATACTCAGTTAACTAAGTCAGTCAGAGAAAGATAAATACCATATGATTTCATTCATATGTGGAATTTAAGAAACAAAACAGACAATCATAGGAAAAAAAAAAGAGGCAAACCAAGAAACAGACTCTTAACTGTAGAGAACAAACTGATAGTTACCAGAGGGGATGTGGGTGGACAGATGGGTTAAATAGATGCTGTGGATAAAGGAGTGCACTTGTGATCAACACCAGATGTTGTATATAAGTGTTGAATTACTAAATTGTACCCCTGAAACTAATATTACATTGTATGTTAACTAACTGGAATTTCAATAAAAACTTTAAAAAATAAAGAAAATGTCACTTTCTAAAAGTGAAAGTTGCAAAATTCAAGATTCCATGGCCAGTTTATTTCTATTTGATCACCAACCATATTTCATTTCATTAATCTTACCTAGAATCGTAAATGTATTCAGTTTATATTTCAATTAATCCATAAATCTAATAAGCCAGCCAACCAGCAAATATTCACCATGCACAAACTCTTTGACCAAGCAATTTAAAATATTGAAATGTGCCTCTGATGTATGACTCTCTCTGAGGGAAAAATGTATTTTTGAACCTCAGAGGGATACTTCTCATTACCTTGGATCAAATAATCTTTTACCAAAAAGAAAGGGCAGAAAATGCCATGTGCCTTAAGTAAATAACTTTAAAGGAGGTTTAAAAATTTTCCAAAAGAGCATAGCTGTGAAGTGCTATGCTCTTCAAAGCTGTAAATGCTCATTTGTGTGATGCAATATTAATAAAGTACAAACATTTTCATGTCTGAAATCTTGAGCAGCTTTGAAGGGTGAGAATTAAGTATTTATTTTTCAATTAATCTAATTTTATCCAAAACTATAATGTTATGAGCACAGTGGCAGTACTTTGATAGTAGAACAAGAACAACACCAAGTAGTTTTTGTCCTGGCTTTTTTACTCACTAGCTACATATCTATGTGTTATATTTTTACTTTTTCTGGGCCTTAGAGGAGTATGACTATACATTCTGACTATAAATTGGAGATGATTTTCTGGCTATAAATTGGAGAATTCCTTAGTGAAAGCAAAATGCCCGTTCAATACATTAAGAATTTTAAGTCAGTCAAACTCAAAGAATAGTCTTGAACTTGGGATTGTTTTGTAGATCATGATGACAGGCATTTATCATAGAGTAGGGTATGGTAATTGAACATCATAACTAGAAGTTTGAAATAAGTATAGAGATCTGACTACATATGAAATGCAGTGGTTTCAAAAAAAAAAGAAATTCAGTGGTTTCAGAGCCATTAGATTAAGAATATCACAAATACAGATAAAAGAGTTATTAAGAAAACCAAAATTAGTCTACATTATTTCAAGCTTTTGAATATCTCCTTTTGTAGAGTCACAAAATATTCACTAACTTTGCTTTATGGCTTTAAAAAAAAAAAGAAAAGAAAAACCCTCTTTTATGTGATCTACACTGCATGTCTGGCAATTTAAAAGATATTTTTTCTCTATGTCTAAGATTGTTTTCATTTCTAAAATAATCAACAGGGTCTAGATTTCTCATCTGAGCTCTAGGTGTCTGATCTTTCCCTCCGCACATACCCTTTCTTCACTGTCCCCCATCAAAGGAAATGACACCAATCGGTTATCAACAAAAATAGAACAGTTTTGGGTGACAGATACATGCAAGGCATTCCACAGGGGGGCCTACAGTGTTGAATGAGAAAGACATGGTCCCCCCGCCAGGGGGGTGGGTGCGGAATTTGTCTTTCAGCAGGTAAGTGAGATATTAAACAAATAATTACCCAGTAATTTCTTTAGTCACAATTATATGTGGCAGCTATTCCCGATATTCTTTACTCAGTTATGGTCAACAGAAGGGTTCATTTATTAATATATATTCATAAACATACTAGTAGCTGACTCCAAGGGCTGGTAACCTTAGAGCTCAGATGTCTGCTGCCGTGGTGCGGACACCCTGGAGGCTGGCCTAACCTTGTGGCCCAGTGGACCATTGGTGGGTGGTTTGGCTTACCTTGAAGAAGCTTGAGGTATGGTTTGCTCCTCTTACCCACCATGCTGGAGGACTTGGTGTCCTGTGTGTGTTATATGCAATGTGACTGGGACAGCAGGTGATTTGAGACACATTTTAACTTTGGTTTCTATTAGAAACGTAACACTCCCAGCTCCTCCAAACTTGCCTCAGGGAAAAGGGGGGAAAGTTTGAGGACAGTGGTCAACCCTGTGCCATTCACCACTTCTTATGGTCCTACCACATTTCAGTCACATTAGTAGAACTCGCTCAACAAACTTCAGCTGATCAACCACGTAACTTTCTCCTTTGCTACAGATGACTCCATACTTCGGAGTCATAGGAAGAGAACGGTGAGCCAGCAGCAAATGTGCCAGCCTTAGATTCTCCAGTGCTCCCCATCTCTTTTTCTCATTCTGTCCCCGGCTGTACTGAATTTCTTTCAGTTTCTGGAAGATACTGCACTCCCTTTGAGCACAGGACTTTTGTAAGTGGTGTACTCTCTGCCTCAGATTTTCTTCTTCAACTCACTGCACTGCACCTTCTTAACCCTATTCATCCTTCAGCTTCTAATTTAAAAACTACTTCCTGGGGCAGGAGGTCCCCCTTCCTTTCTTTTATATGATTTTATAGCAACTCAAGCGCCATTCCTCATCTACATAACAATTGTAACAGCTTTGTGTGATTTAACAAAAGTCTCTCTCCAGCACTTATCCTTGATGTTAGTAGTTGAGAGCCCCCCACAATATGAAGGATACTAGTAGGTAAGGCCAGTCAAATATACATGAATTCATTTAAAAAAAAAGATTTTTTTTATTTATTTCAGAGAGAGAGACAAAGAGTGAGAGCGCAAGCAGGGGGAGGGGCAGCGAGAAAGGGAGAAGCAGACTTCCCTCTCAGCAGGGAGCCTGATGCTGGACTCCATCCCAGGACTCTGGGACCCCCACATGAGCCAAAGGCAGATGCTTAACCAACTGAGCACCCAGGTGCCCCTATGTATGAATTCTTATGAACATATATATTCAAGAGAATAAACTGGCCTTCCTGTTTGCTCGTAACTGAGTCAAGAATTTCAATAATACCTGCTACATATAATTTTGAGAGCTGGGACAAATTTATTCTAGTCGTTGAATATCAGTGATGATGGCATGTAGTACATACTCAGTAAATACTGGCTGAGTGAATAAATAAATAAGTGAATATTAGCTCTAAGGAATTTTGACTGAAAGAGGAATATATAGCAGCTTCATTATCACAAAACATAAATCTACATGGAAAAGCACTGCAGATCGAGTTTACTACAGCCACAGTGAGCTATTTGTTTTTCCTCGAGAGAAAATGCAACAGCAGCGAAGTCCATCCTTGTAGTTCTGATGAGTTATGTTTTGGTGATGAGATAAGAAAAGAACAAGGCTCAAAGAATGAAAAATAACAATCATATGCTTTAGTATAAAATCTTATATATATATATACATATATTTAAGTGGCTTTAGTCACAGTTTCCATTGTGGCTTTTATTTTCATGCTAAGACAGCCCAGATGTTTGGAGCAAGGCCAAGTTTTTAATAACGATGAAGTCAGAAACTGCCAGCATAGAGGCATTTGAGCAATGAACCGTGGGCTCTAACCTGAGCTTATTCAGAATCTATTGCAAGACTTTGTGAAGGATATCTCTCTAAATGGACTATCAATAGTAAATTCAAAAGAGAATACTTAAGAGAGAGAAAATACTTTAAAGTCTCTTAATTGCTAAATTCATGCTTTCAGATAAACTCTTTATCTTGTAACAAACACATTTGTCATCCTATTCTCCTGTGCCCATTGCAGGCAGTGCCCGCGTGAAATACCCACAAATCTGTTCATTCCCAACTTACTACATTTGGGAAAATTGCCATTTCATTTTAACCCTCTCCTGAGTGCACAGGATTGCAGCAAGATGTCAGACAGTAGGACTTTGAGCTGCGAAGACTCTCATTCTCTTCCCATCCTGTCTCTCAGCCTGACTTCAGACAGGCCCCCACCTCAGCCCTACTGTCAAACAAATACCTTGTTCCCTGAAAGATATTCTTAAAAGATGATTCCACAACATTTTTAAAATATATTTTTCAATGAGTATTTAACTGAAACTGGAGACACTGAGATTATTTCTTCTTGTCGTCAGTCTCTAAATAAGAATAAACCAAAACCACACTAAATTACCCTTGGCTATCTCTTTTATATGTGAATGAATCTAGTTCTTTTCTAGTATTTTGGTGATTTTCAGGTGTCAGTATCTACGGTTACTTGACCAAACCAGTTTTTGTTTTGTTTTGTTTTGTTTTGTTTTTGTTTGTTTGTTTGTTTGTTTGTTTTTTAAGCATCTACTGGTACACGTACACAGGGTTTGTCCTTTTGGAATAGTGTGGATTGAAGCTGGACATTATGTGGATAGGTTGGACCAAGAGAAACCTCTGAAGATGAAGCAGCTGAATACATGAACAGATAAGCAGGAGTTTTTAATCTGCCAGAGCTCACCCTTTCTACTACTAAACATAAGTAGAACAGCTACCTTTTCACTTTCCTTCTTTACCTATCATGGCACTCAGAATTAAAAGGTAGAAGGTGGGGGACACCTAGGTGGCTCAGCGGTTGAGTATCTGCTTTTGGCTCAGGTCATGACCCCAGAGTCCTGGGGATGGAGCCCTGAGCCCTACGTCGGGCTCCCTGCAGGGAGCCTGCTTCTCCCTCTGCCTGTGTCTCTGCCTCTCTCTGTGTGTTTCTCATGAATAAATAAATAAAATCTAAAAAAAAAAAAAAAAAAAAAGGTAAAAGGTGGTATCTACTTGGGTAATAAGGCCTTCCCCCCAGGGAATCTGGGTTTCTATCTCCTATGTCCTCTGGCTCTATTGTTAATGTGTGCATATACCCACAGCCACGCTCCTCCACATACACAAAAACACACACCTATGTAACATAGTGGACTGTAAGAAATCAAAAAGAAGAGAAAAGGTCATTGTTACTCACTACTACTTGGAGTAAGTAGTAGCATCTGTTATAATTTTTTGAGCACGGAAGTAATATTATTATTTTTAACTGTTTTCAACATGCCTGTACGGCAGTGAGTGCTGCATTGCGTCTGCCAGATTAATTTATCAACTTCAGGCAGTTTATTGATGTCTTGCTATATAGTGGGGAGAAAGGGGAACGATGAGATTTATCAGAACAAGGCTGCAGTGATAGCCAGGCATGAACAAATAAGGGTCTTTCCTAAATTATAAGATACAAAGGTGAATGGAAGTTCACCTCTGGACAGAAAGACACCTCTGGACAGAAAGAGGCGGAGCTGTTTCTAAGTTTGAGTAAAGGGAAGGGAAAGTGATTTATGGGATGGAGAATCAAAGGGGACATTTGTTTTTAGGTATGTCAGTTTATGGTAACGCTGGTTTATCCCAGTGAAAGTGTGTTGGAGATGGGTAACTGAAACTTGGGAGAGGGAAGGCGGAAAAATTAGAGGTCACAGTACAGAGCTGTGGAATATATCAGTTTCAGCATCTTGTTTCTGTTCAGGTCTCACTGCCTTATTTGATTCTTACCTTTGCATCAATTAAGTAGAAAGTATTTGAAATTTTCTTCGTTCTGGTACTAATTATGCCTTGATTGAACTATCAGAGCACATTGAAAGTTTGTCTCTTTAATTTGTTCCTCACCTTGCTCCAGGACATCACATGTGACCTTACACACCTTGCTTTTTCAGAGAACTCTGCACAGAGAGTGTGCATGGCTCCCTATTGCCTTCAGACTCCAAGCCAGACTTCTCCTAGCCTGGATTTTCAGTTCCAGTATGCTACGTATTATTCTCCTTCATGGCTCCTGTGCTGTAGCAAGTTGATCTACTCGCTGACCATGGCGCATACTTGATGCTTTCCCATCCCTCTGCATTGCTGTGCTGATCCCGAGTGCCTTTCCTAAGTCAGCATGCCCAAGTCCTAAACCTACACCAAATGTTGGTTCTACCACAATTACCCCAGCTGGAGGAATCCCTTTCCTCAATTCCCTTTGGTATTTCACCTGTATCTCTTATACACACTAATCTCATGTTATCGTATTCAAGTTATTTGATAATTTTCCTTATCGCCCTTTAAGTTGCGTAAAGATGACAACTCTTTCTGAAAGAATTTTTAGATGTTTTGATAAGAAGAATTTCTGATATTTTGTTTTGCACCTAGCAGAACTCTATAATTCTTAAAAGAAATATACTTTCTCCTAATTGTGTTACATTTCCAGTGTCTTAGCGTTCTCTGGTCGTAAGCAAGAGGAAATGAGTCTGCTTAGCTTATGCCAAAAAAAAAAAAAATTATTATAAATCTTTGATGCAACTCACAATAGTGAAGGAAAAATTAAAGAACTATCTCTCAAAAGGCAAAGAAAGCAGGTTGTCCCAGGTATTTAGGTATTTAGGAGAGGAAATCTTAGTGCACTGCCATTGACATGAACCAGCTCCAACAGTTTTTCCAGTTTCAACATCATGCTGGTCAAGATTGAAATTCCCTAAAGAAGAACAAGGATGAGCTTTCCTGAGCCATATGCCAGGAGTGGATAGAACTCCCTGACAGGTTTAAGGAGACTTCATGAAGGAAAGACTGGGATGTTTTCCCCAAAGCAAAATTAGGGGGGAATAGATAGGTATATGGCAAGTGAAAACAACAGACTCTAATACATCCATCCTATAAACTTCTGTGTTTACACATTCACACAATTATTCAACTAATCAAAAATTCCTGGTTGCCTGCTCAACCGGGCAAAGTGCTAGTTGCTGGAGATAGAAATATGAATAGGTTGTAGTTCATATCTTTAAAGGGTTTACAGTGCAGGATATTTTTTATTACTTTTCAGTTAATTTAATCATTTTATTAAAATGAATGATCAAACAAAAGTCCAAGCCTCTTACAAGCTGTTTATTTCATCGTACCTCCCTCACGTATGTGACTTCAATGCCAGGCGAATGACCCATCCAGCATCTTGGTCTTCTCAGTTCATTGACTTCCTCATCAGTAATAAGTAAGGTAGAAGACAAAAGTCAGAAAGGTCTGCAGGGACAGATTATCTAGAATCTTGGAGGATCTGGTAAGAATTTAGATTTTATTTAAAGTGTGGTTGGGAGCAAGTGAGGCAGTACTGAACCTGGAACAGGTCACGCTGGCTATTATGTAGAGACAGCCTTAAGAGGAGACCAGGGGGACAAAGTGGGAGCTGGATGTTAGCAGGATGTCATAGTGGTCTAATTGTGCATTAGACAAAGGTGTCAGCAAAGGGGGGGTGAAAAATGGACAGACTCAAGAAATACTTTGGTTGTAGTGGAGCTAAGGAGAACTGCTTACGGAGTAGATATAGGACTAGGGAGCGAATCAAGGGTGATCTCTAAGCATATGGAGGTGCCATTTCCTAAGATCCTCATGCTCTGTTCAGTTTCCTTTCAATATGCCAATTTTTCTATCTCATTTACCCACTGATACACTGGCTCGTTAGTATTTCCCTATCAGTGCTACCTGCACTCGTTTCCTCCCCCATGAAGCTTGGACCTATGGTTCGTTATTTCCGCCAAACTTAAGAACACCTCAACCCCCTTACCCCATTCTCTTCCCATTGTATCTGTCTGGAAAAACATTCACCAAACTGCTCACCCTTTGTGGTACTTTGGACTGTGGAAACATCACATGAGGAAACTTCTTCAGAACACACAATACATCTAGTCTCACATCGCAACTCAAACATTGGCAATTTTGCTAGTTCTTTGGCAATTCTTGCTTTTCTTCTCCATCTTGACTATCCTGAAATCTCTTCCTTACTGTTCCTGGTGCTCAGTGTGCACCTCACCACTTACTTCACAGAGAAAAGAGAACTTTGAGAAAGGACCCCTTTTGCCTTCCTGCTACGAAGCCTATAAGCTTACTTGTGACCATAACTCTCCCATTTCTCTTCCCTTCCTGTGCAATCAGAAGAGGATTCCTCCTCTTGCACAATCTCATCTTTCCACCCAGGCTCTGGTTCTATCTCTTTCCATAACCTAATTTCATTAGGTACCCTATCTCTCTTTTCTTTTGTCAACTTCTTTGCGCCTTTCTTTTTTTAATGAGGACTTAGATGAGCTACTACCTCTTCTTTAAGAACAAAATGGCAAATACAACTAACCAACCAACCATCCATCCATTCATTCATTCCAACTCTTCATCCCTCCCAAGCCCCTCCAGCCCTTCCTCCTGGTTTCTCCTCTCTTTTATAGCTAAACATATTGAAAGAACTGCCTATGTTACTTTTCTGATTTTTCTCATTTTCCATTCATTCCTTCTTCTACGATCTGGCTTCCCTTCACAGTACTCTAATGAAAATGCTTTTGAGAAGGTAGCAAAACAAAACACACACAAGAGTGGTGACATTCCACAGGCATTCTTCCATTCTCATTTAGTTTAACATCTATTCAACATTTGATACTGGACAATGTCTTCTTTTCTTGGCTTAATACTGAACCACCTTTACTTTTCTGGTGCTTCTTCTGCCTCTGTGGCTTGCTCATTCTTCCTTTCTTCATTTCTTCCATCCTTCTTTCTTTTTTTTCTTTTCCATCCTTCTTTCCTATCTTCCTTTCTTCCTTCTTTCCATCCATCTTTCTCTCTTTCTGTTTCCCTCTCTCCCTCATTTCCTCCCTTCCTTCTTTTTTTTTCCTTGAATTTTATTTTTTTCTATTAGTGCCTTAAGTGTTGCTCTCCTCTTGAATTTCTCTTCTGGGCTTTGTTCTCTTTGGATAGTATATAAGTCCACAGGTCTTTTGTCTGTGGACCTGTGAAGTTTCTCTAGAGATGAATCTTCCAGTGATCAGCCCTGTGTGTGTATGTGTGTGCATGTGTGAGCATGTGTATGTATGTATTGGTATACTCCTTAAGCCAGGCAGAGAAGACAACTGGAGAGGATGGGGGAGGGAGATGGCAAAGGGACTTACTACAGCCTGCAGCTATCCAGTCCATCCCCCTATTCTCAGTGTGGCTCCTCATCTTCAGCCTCTGCCAGATCTGGTAGGCCCAAATCCACATCCTTTCCTGCTCAGTATGTCCCAGGGATAAATCTACCTTCTTCAGGGGCTGTGGGAGCAGGAACTCTTGCCTGACTACTTTGGTTGAAGTGGGATTTCTAATAACCTTTAAAAAGAGACTGTCTGGCCAATATTTTTAAAATGACATCAGCTCTATACTTGAAGTCATTCATTAAGATAAGAAATTTGATTTTGGAAATTTGGAAAAACAAAAGATTATCTTATGAACTAATTAGTGACTATGTAAAAGAGAAGGTTTGGAGTCTTTTTTATTTGATTGCTTGATGTCTGGGAGTAGTAACCAAAGATATTGTCATATTATTATGAAGCTGTCTTAGCTTAGTATACATAAAGTTCATTGGCTATATTAGATATTAAGTTATTTGGCTTACCCATTAGCCCTAACAAAATTGCCCTTAAAAACAGCTCCTTCAAACTATGGCTTTGAAGAAAATATTTCTGCAATATTTATGTATAGTAACTGAAGAATTTTCTCAAGGTTTATATTTCCAATTTCTACATTTCATGTAACAGCTGCTCTCTTTTTACCTTCCCTCCCCCGTATTTCCTTTCCTGTATTCTCTGATGAGTCGATCCTTTCTCCATTACTTGCAGAAAAGTAATTGCATTCTAATCAAAACTGTACTTTCAGAAGGTTGCCCAGCTGAGGACCATTAGTAACACCACACTGTGAGAGTTTAAATTGGTCTCCTTTCACATGAAAGACATATGTGCTTTGGGGTCCTTGTAAATGTCGCCTATTTGTTTCTCACCTTTGATCAATGAGATATATCCCAAAGGCTGCTAGTGTAGGATATTGTCCTTAATTAAAACACAACTGTACATAAAGAAAATGGAAAGAAAAATAGAACTTATGCTCAATGAATATTCAGCTGCAGTAAGGCATTTTCAGTTAAAACATATTGCAGAGGGATCCCTGGGTGGCGCAGCGGTTTGGCGCCTGCCTTTGGCCCAGGGCGCGATCCTGGAGACCCGGGATCGAATCCCACATCGGGCTCCTGGTGCATGGAGCCTGTTTCTCCCTCTGCCTGTGTCTCTGCGCCTCTCTCTCTCTCTGTGACTATCATAAATAAATAAAAATTAAAAAAAAAATTAAAAAAAAAAAAACATATTGCAGGATCCCTGGGTGGCTCAGCTGTTTAGCGTCGCCTTCAGCCCAGGGCCTGACCCTGGAGACCCGGGATCCAGTCCCATGTCAGGCTCCCTGCATGGAGCCTGCTTCTCCCTCTGCCTGTGTCTCTGCCTCTCTCTCTCTCTCTCTCTGTGTGTGTGTGTGTGTCTCTCATGAATAAATAATTTTTAAAAACATATTGCTTGATTTTATAGATAAGAGAATAAATCTTTGTGGATTTTTTTTAATGTAAAAGAGGGCTCAATAAATTATAAAACGCTTTTGCCATCCTTCTGCACTTGGTTCTTCTCCTTGTCTATTCAAATTGATGTGAGAGTTGGTTGTTATGTTTCAATTAGTTGGGTAGGAACACCAGTTACCTGAGCAGTGATGCTTATATCAATTCAAATTAAGTTCAAATCAAGACCACTTCCTCTGCTCCAGGCATAGTGCTCAGTGCATGGGATGGCAAATGGTAGTTAAGGCACTCAAAGTCTCTGCCATAACTTTCTAGATAGGACATAAAAATAAACAGGTAAGCTAAGAAATTAACAAGTTTATCATGGATTATGGGAAGTATTATCAATGAAGCAGGGTGTCAGGATGGGGTCCACTTTGGATTAGAAGGTTGGGGTGATCTTTTCTGAAAAGATGGCATTTGAGCAGAAAAACTTGAAGAATGATAAAAAGCTAGCTAAACAAAGAACTGGGGAAAGAGTATTCTGGATAGAGAGATTAACAGATACAATACGTATATAGAGGGAAGGGTTTAGAAGAGTCAACAAGAAATATGAAGGCTAGTAGGACAAAGCATGCTAAACATAAGGGGAAAGGAAATCAAACTGGAGGGAAATAGGGGCCAGCTTTCCAGGAACCCATAGGTTATGGCAGGGGATTCTATATTTTAGGATCAATAGTCAATGGCAAACTTACATTAATGCACTCAACCTAATTAACTGATTAGGAAAAGCTAATATAAAAGAGTTTTAGTCTTGAAGGAGAAAAAAGAGAAATTGGATAGCAACAACAACAAACCCCTATGAAATATTTATTTATATTTAGTATTTTCAAAAAGATTTGTGAAGTTACTGCACTAAACCAAGAGAGAAAGTTTAGCACAGTAGTTAAAAGCATGGATACTGAAGCCAGCTATGTTCTTGGACAAGACATTTAACTGTGTTTCTGTTTTCAGATCTGTGAAATGGGGTTAAGAATGGAAACCTTTTTAGGGTTACTGTGAGAATAAGTAAGTCGTTACATACAAAATGTTTAAAATATGCCTGACACATGGTAAGTCCTGTAACTTTTGATATTATAAAATATCCTTGTAAAGGGTCTAATCATGTAACAACTACATTGACATTTGAACCATAATTGCTGAAATTAAAAAAGAAAGTGAATGAGCTGAATAAAATAATGGACAGAGCCTTAAACTGGATCTGGAAGATAAATAGGAAAAGTTGCTCAGAATGTAGACCCAAAACAGAGGCTGAAAATATAACATTAACAGGGCTTAAGGGAATCAATTCAGGTACTTTACCATCTGTTTGAAGGAGATATGGAGGCTGAGAGAAAAAAGAAGAAGAAGAAGAAGAAGAAGAAGAAGAAGAAGAAGAAGAAGAAGAAGAAGAAACAATATTTTAAATAAAGAGGAGCACCTCGGAGGGCTCCGGGGGTTAAGTATCTGCCTTTGGCTAAGGTCATGATCCAGGGGTCCTGGGATCGAGCCCCACATTGGGCTTCCTGCTCAGCAAGGAGTCTGCTTCTCCCTCTTCTCTCTGCTTATGCTCTCTCTTGCTATCTCTGTCTCTGTCTCAAATCAATATCATTTTAAAAGATTTTATTTATTTATTTGAGACAGAGAGCTATCACAAGCAGGGAAGAGGGGTAGAGGGAGAGGCAGACTTCCTGCTGAGCAGAGAGCCCTATGTGGACTGCATCCCAGGACCCCTGGATCATGACCTGAGCTGAATGCAGACGCTTAACCCACTGAGCCACCCAGGTGCCCTAAAAAAATATTTTAAATAAAGAAAAAGAAAGTAGAGTATAGATAAAAAATAGTCCACCAGTGGCAGACAGGACAAATGAATGAAGCCCCAACATAAGTAGGTGCTGGAAATTTTAGAACACTGGGAGTAAAGGAGAAAAAAACCCGAAAGCATGCAGAGAGAAATGGGAAGTTCCCTGTGAAGGAGACAGAATGAGATAGAGGACATCGGACCTCTGATTCTCAGCACTTCATTCCAAACTCTCAAATACGTGGCAAATTCATATTTTGAACTTGCAAAGGCGCAAAGTTAATTATATGCTTAGCAAGAAAAAATAATCTGTATGGAGACATTTCTACAAAATAAAGCAAGAATATCCTCCCCACCAAAAAAGTTAAAATAACATACAAATTCTAGTTGATTACAATGAAGAAGATTTTGAAAAGCCTGATGAAAGTAGACAAAATAGATTGCTCTGCTCTCCAAACTTGGAATATTCACTTTTAACTAATAGGGGTTCATTGATATAATATTACACTTTTTTCTTTTTTTCAATCCTGTTTATATTTAGTTCTTGAGTGTATAAAATTTATATCATGATAGATTTGGAGCACTTTTAGCTGTGTTAGGTGTAAATGTGTACATTTACAGAACCAAATTCTAGACAGAATGAATAGGGCTAATTATTGTTGTAGAACAGGATGTAAAGATGCTTAATGTAAAAATAATAGCATAACCAAAATATAAATCTAGAGGCAGAGACAAGTAAAGGAAGTGAGAATAGTACAAAAACACTAAAATTCTCATCTTTCACATCAGAGGGCCAAGAGATATTTTTGAAGTTGATAAATCCAGCATAGGAATACGTATTCTTATTTAAAAGAATAGTTTCATAATTACTAGTTTATAATTTTTTAAAAAACTGTCAAATGTGATCCTATCTTGGTAATGGGGTTGCAAAGTGAGAACAATCTTGATCTTGATTTATTAGACATTCCATATTGTGTCTTAGACACATCTTTACCATGGTAATTTTTGCAACTATTTGCAAGGATAACCTTAATTTATAAAACTATTTTAATATTCAAAGTGTATAATTATAAATAGGGGATCAAGTATATAATATATAGTGCATCCCTATGGAGGAAGACTATGCAGTCTTAGTAAAGAATCAGTTGAGTGGCAGGGACATTTAGGGAAGCATGTCCAGGTTGTAATTCTGAGTGGAAAAATGAAAAAAAAAAAAACTCATTAAAGTTGTTGCATAGTGCAGTGTTATGTCCATCTCCATTAATAGGAAGATCTTAAAAAAATTGTGGATTCATGCAAAATGGAGTACTACTTGGCAAAAAAAGGGAATGAACTACTGATATATTCTGCAACAAGGTGGAAACCCGAAAACATTATATTGAGCAAAGGAAATCATAAACAAAAGGTATACAAAGCTTAGGAAGAGGCAAAACTAATCTAAGATTTTTGAAATATGAGTATTAGTTACATCTAGGGCTGTTGAAATAGGTTCGGAAGGAGCATGAGGGAACTTTCTGGGATGATGGGCAGGTCCTGTATCTTCACTGGGTAATGGTTACTCAGGAGTATCTGTTAAAGCTCATTAAATCATATACTTAAAATGTGTGCATTCTATTTTACATAAACTATAACACAATTTGCAAATGTAACACGAGTGCACAGGTTATGTGTATGTATGGCATATACACGACTACACGCGCATGGGATAGTACTGGAAAGGACTACCTATCAAACTATTTTGACTGGGGAGGATGCAAGAGAAGTCTTATACATTCTATATTTATTTTAACTTTTATGAACATATTACTCTTACAACAACATCAAAAGATAAATTTAAAATGCAGATCGAATCCTGAAGTGTGCTGGTTTTCAATGCTTCAGAACAGAAGTGCTCCCTACTAACACTGCCCTTCTCTTTGTTTTTTTTTAACTTTTTTTTTTTAAGACTTTGTTTATTCAAGAGACACACACAGAGAGAGGCAGAGACACAGGCAGAGGGAGAAGCAGGCTCCCTGCAGGGAGCCCGATGTGGGACTCGGTCCTGGAAACCTGGGATCAGGCCCTGGGCCAAAGGCAGACACACACCCTCTCAGCCACCTAGGGGTCCCTTCTGCCTCTCAACTCTGATAGAGGTGCCTCTTCTCCAGGAGGTTCCTTGGCTTTGTTCCCCGTGGGGCTGGGGAAGCTGTGAAGGATCCAGCACTACCCGGGCTGGCTGGAGATGGTGGGTTCAGAAATTGAGCACATCAGAGAAAAGAAAACAGAGAAGAGAAGGGATGGGTAAGAAAACCAGGTCTGAGTTTCAACAGAAAGATATAAAGGGTCAAGCACAGAGAGGAAAAGGTATTCGGCAAGATGTCTGTTTTCCAGAGTCATCCGCCTGTACCTTCCAATATGTACCAGGGTTGCCCGAAAAAGTGAATTTTGGGTGTATAAGTGAATCCAGCAGTGAATTCGTGTCACCAAAGGAAAACCAAAACCAAAAAAAAAAAAAAATTGGATAAGACCACAGAGCGTGTCATCAGCAAGCATTGTTAGCTCTTGTAAAGAAGCCAATGCCAAAGAACTTTTAATGATCGCCTTGCTCTAAGCCCTCCTGCTGCCACCAGCTTTTAGCTCAGCATTCCCTTGGGTTATTTTTTCTTTTCATCCTTTCATTTACCCAATTGCTAGTTCATGCTAACAAGCCTTCACTTACCTGTCCTACTATTTTGACCTTCTGACACTTTTAAATCCCAGGAGTTTCTAAACTCAGGCAATTAGTGCTTCGAATTACTAACCCAGACATCCCTCGCAGAGGACAGAGAGAAATTGGTTTTTCATAAGAGAATAATTAACTTTTTACATGCTAACTCCCTGCTATTAAATTATTATTTTGCCAAGCATTGGATCTTAGTGTTGTTGTCATTGTTTATTTGTTTGAGCCACAGAGATGATAACTTTTCATTTCTCAGCCAACTAAGGCAGATTCAAGTATTCCATAATTCCCAGAAGTGTATGCATACATTCATAGACATATATGTGCATGTGTGTGTATGTGTGTGTGTGTATTTTTAATGTAGTTGAAAGAAAAAGGTTATTTTGAAATACAAGACTACTTACTACTGAAAAAACCCAATGTGTGTATTATTTTTGAGCAAGATAATAGACTTTTGTACCCTTTTGTTCAAGGTTCGTCCCATTTTGCAAAACAATCTGAGATATTCCCAGAGAGAAAAGCCTGTAAAAGTTGCAGTTTGGATACATGATTAGCCTAGAAGCAAAATAAATGATGTGTTGTTGTTTACTCTGTTTATCTGTGGATATAGGTGGCCCGATAGTCACAGGCAAAGTATAGTCCCTTCATTTTGACTTCCCCTACTCTATCTCCTATTTCTATGGTCTGAATTTTTTTAAAAAAGATTTTATGTATTCAGTTAGAGAGAGAGTGCACATGAGGGTGAGCAGTGAGAGGGGCAGAGGGAGAGAGATTCTCAAGTCGACTCCATGCTGAGTGCAGAGCCCCACATGGGCTTGATTGATCTCAGGACCCAGAGGTCATGACATGAGTGGAAATCAACAGTTGGGTGCTTAACCTACTGAGCCACCCAGGCACCCCAGTATGATTTTTTTAAAAAAATAAGAACAGTCATATATTTAATTTGTGAGGCCTTCAGTATAGATTTACATATTCTATCAATTTATTTGAATATGTATTTTCAGCTTGTGCCAGGATAATGCTATGTGATCACCAAACCATTTTCTATGGTTGGGCACCACACCTCTTGGGCACACAGGAAAGCGACATTTCCCAGATCACTTGCATTTAAATGGGGCCATATGAATAGTGCTGGGCAATGGAATGTGAATGGAAAGATGTATCCTGCCTGACTTCTAAAAGGTCCTCATGATCATACTCTCATTGATATCCTAAGGATCGAGGACCCCCAAGATGGCAGACACAACTAGAAGCCTAGATAACTTTGAGACATCTCAGAATGTAAATCAGTAGAAGATCCTCCTCACCTGTACCATTCTTTGTGAAACAGGAGATAAACTTTTTCCATGTTAAGAAATTGAGGGTTTTTTAATAGCTCATTGATGGTAGTCATGATTTTGATTTTTAGGAATTTCAAGAGAATATACTTCTGTGGTCAGATATAGTCAAACATTTTACATGATTTTGCTAACATAGCTTGCGGTTTCAGAATTTTTCTTGTAAGTCATCTATTTACTCAAAAATTTTGGAACCACTTTATATTCATGTGCTAATATGATAAACATTCTTCTCATTTGACTTGTTAAAAATCCTAGTTGGACTATACTTGAGAAGTGAAAGAAGGTTTTGTTTTGTTTTGTTTTGTTTTAGTATGTTTGGCTACATCTTGACCTCAAGTATACATTCCATGAAAAAAAAAAAAAGGAAAAAGTTAGGAAAGGACAAAAAGAGAAGGTGCCAGATAAGAAAAGGAAGGAGGGAAATTTTACTGGATACCTTTTTTTTTTTTCTTGTAATTTGCAGTGCCAAGAGGGGGAAAAAAAATCAGTCAATAAAATAAGGCTTTTGAGATGATAGCATTGTGTTTTTTTGATGATACAACTTATGTGTACCTTTAAGAGGAACCATTTTATATTGTTAAATATTCATTATTAAAATTTGTATAGTATGATATCCAAATGGAAATATTAAACCTTTTATATTTTTATTTTTTTCAAAAGTGACATGAGCAGTTTCTTGAAAATTTAAAAGATTCAATAAAAAATAATCTTTCAAATCACATTGAGGTGATATTCAGTGAAGCTTCTCCTTGATAATTTCTTTTTTAAAAGATTTTATTTATTTATTCATGAGAGATAGAGACACAGGCAGAGGGAGAAACAGGCTCCTTGCAGGGAGCCTGACATGGGACTCAATCCCAGGACTCCAGGATCACGCCCTGGGCCAAAGGCAGGTGCAAAACCGCTGAGCCACCCAGGGATCCCCCTCCTTGATAAGTTTAATTATGACTTGAGATCTCATAATTAGGTTAAATATTTGAATATAAATGAACTGATGAGTACTGGCTTCAATAAATTTCAGAATTTTCTTCCAGGGCCTGTAGAGTCCTACATGGCTGGCCCCTATTTCTCTCCAATTTTACCTCCTGCTCCCCTTATTTGCTATGTTTCTGCTCTATTGATTTCCTTTTTTATTTCTGACTCCTCTAAGACCTTGGACTCCTTGAGGCTATAAGTTTGCTTATAATATCTGGTTCTGGAATCAAGATTATGTAAAGTTTTCTCTCTGTTTCTATTTGAAAGATTGTGAATAATTCCTACTGTCACTATCCTTTTCATGTTTGGAAGAATTCACTAATTACATTGTCTAAATAGGATTTTCTTTGTAAGAAAAACTTAACAAATTCAATTTCTTTCACAGATATGTATTATTTAAATTTTCTATTTATTTTTTGTTAATTTTAAAAACTTGTGTTTTTAGGAATTTATTCATTTTATCCAAATCATCAGGCATATTTTTATTATCTTAAAGTCTTTAGGGTTTATAGTAAAGGATCATTTTTCATTCCTATCATTGATAATTTGTGTTCTCTTTCTCTATTTCTGGAGCCTAGTGTGATTATATTATGATTTGACAACAAGGAACATTTCTTTATAATGAATGTGTTATGGTTAATTTTGTGTGTCAATTTGACTCAGCCACAGGGTGCCCAGATTTTTTGTCAAATGTTCTGAGTGTTTCTGTGAAAATGTTTTTGGATGAGATTTTTAAATTGATAGAGTAAGTAAATCAGATTACAATCCATTATATGAGTGGGCGTCATCCAATCTGTTTGAAGGCCTGAAGAGAACAAAAGGCTGGGCCTCCCTCAAGGAAGAAAGAATTCTCCTGTCTAGTTTCAAAGTGGGACATTGGCTTTGCTAGTTCTATAGAAGCCTGCAGGCCCCTGGACTCAAACTGGACCATTGGCTCTGTAGATTTTAGACTTGTTAACCTCCGTAATTGCATGACCGATTCCTTATATAAACCACTTTGTATATATGTGTATATTGGCCCTGCAAATTTTAGACTTGTTAACCTCTGTAACGACATGACCAATTCCTTGTGTAAACCACTTTGTGTGCGTGTGTGTGTGTGTGTATAATACAGAATATAGAATATACACATTCTACCACTTTTGGTACATATTCTATTAATTCTGTTTTATATGTACATAGATATTATATATGAATTTTATATAAATAGAAAATATATGTATCTATGTTATAGATAGGTTTATATATATAAATAGCACATATACACACACAATCTATTGGTTCTGTTTCTCTGGAGAACTCTGACCAATACTAAGCAATACAGAGCATAAGACAATATTTATATTGTGTACATTTAGGTCAGATTTAATTATACTGTTCATATACATTCTATATTGTTGCATTTATTTATTTTGGCCTTTTCTATCAGCTGTCATAAAAGATGTGTTAAAATTTTCATTATGATTGTGAATTTGTCTACTTTTCAGTTTGCTAATTAAATTTATATATTTTGAAGCCATGCTATGGGATATATATAGATTTATAATTTTGCTATCTTACGATTATATCAACCCCTTTATTTATAAAATGTTATTTTTTTATCTCTACTAATGGTTCTTCCCTTGAGACTGATTTCTCTAATACTAATATAACTATGTCAGTTTTCTTTTGATTAGAGTTTCTATGAAATATATTTTTCAGAAAAAAAAGAAATATCTTTTTCAGTCCTTTTACATACACTCTTTCTGTGTTTTATATTTAAGATGTGTTTCCTATAAATAGCATGTAGGTGTTTTTAATCCAATCTGATAATCTTAACTTTTTACTAGTAATATGTAATCCATTTATATTTAATATTATTGATTGTAATACTGGTCTCATAAATACCATTTTACAACTTATTTTTTAACTAATCTATTTGATATATTTTTTAATTTTTTGCCATCTCTTGGATAAAGAACTCTTTAATTCTTCCATATTTTATTCTATACTTCTTAGTTATACACTATTTTGCTATTCTTTCTATACTTTATGCTCTAGGATTTTAAGATATATCCTTGATAATGATTGTCTAATACAGGGTATTCCTTTTATCACTTCCACATTTAATGTTTAACCTTATAAAACTTTGGTTTCATATACCACTGCCTACTTTTTGAGTAATAATTGTCTTCAAGCTTAATTCTATATATTTTAATTTTCCCAGCATGTTACTAGAATCATTTCGTATAATTGGCATTCATTTAAATTTATCCACACATTGATTCTCCTGATACTCTTGTTTTCTAGGTATCCTTGTTTCAGTTTCCTTCTGCCAAAAAAAAGTTTCTTTAATGTTCCTTTTAAAGCAGGCTTACTGGGAATGAATTCTTTCAGTTTCTATCAAAAACATGTCAGTCATACTCCTTGGTAGGTACCCAGAAGGGCTGAAAACTTATGTCCAGATAGAAACCTGCACATGGGTATTTATAGCAAGTTTATTCATAACTGCCAAAATTAGAAGTAACCAAGATATTCTTCACTAGGATAAATAAATGGAAAAATAAACTGGTATATTATAGACAATGGAATATTATTCGTTGCTACAAGGAAATGAGCTATCAAGCCATGAAAAAACAAGAAAACTTAAATGTCTATTACTAAGTGAAAGAAGCCAATCTGAAAAGGTGCATACTGTATGATTCCAACTATATGCCATTCAAAAAAAAAAAAACAAAGCAAACTATGGAGACAGTAAAAAGATCAATGGTTGCCTGTGGTTGGGGATAAGTGTAGGGGGTAAATAAATAGGTGGATTTTTAGGGCAGTGAAAATATATATAATATATTGTATAATATATCTGTATAATATCATGATAATGGATACATGTCAGTATAAATTTGCCCAATCCCATAGAATGTGCAACACCAAAAGTGTTGATTTTGTGTGATTATGATGTATCAATGTAGGTGCATCAGGTATAATAAATGTACTACCCTGTTGAGGGATTTTGATAGTGGAGGAAGCTTGTACATATGTGGGGACTGAGGGTATATGGAAATCCCTTCTCTTTCCTTTCCTTCCCTTCAGTGTTGCTGTGAACTTCAATCTGCTTTTAAAAAGTTATGTCTTAAAAGCATATCTATATAATAGAGAACTGCTCACTTTCATCCAGCTATGGACTAAGCTCAGGAAGTTGCAGTTGAGGTACAGTTTTGCTAAGATTCAGTCTACTTATGATCTGTATCTGTTCCTCTGGTATGGCCTTCAATAAGCCTTTAACTGAGAATATAGTGTCTTTGTCTTTTTTAGTACTTTGTCTTTTTAGAAATTGGAATATCCCCCTCTGCTTTTCAGAGTTATGAATTAATTCTTTAAGCTTTTGCTTTGCACATCTTCAGAATATAGCAAAGTCTTGAGATGGGGATTAGCTGTGCATTGAGGTCTCTTGGGCCTCTAATTTTGTCATTCTATCCCATTTAACTTTCCAAACTGTGATTGTTTATCTGTGTCTAAGCAGCAGTTTCTCTCTTTGTGCTCATATTCTAAGCCTTTTGTTTATACCTGGAATCAGCAAATGTCCCCAGAGAAAAAGGAAACTATAGATCCTCAGTCTACCTCTGAATTTATCTCTGTTTTCCCTGGAATTTCAGTTCTCCCAAGACTTTTTGCTTTGGCGGCTCTCTGATACCTTAAAAAAAAATTTATAATTTGCTTGGCTTTTCTAGTTGGCATGAATACTTCATCCTGCCCTGAAGCAGCAGTCCTAATAGCCATATTACCTTTATTTTGAGTACCTCTAAGAACATACAATTAAATTTTATCTCTTTCTTATGCTACAGATTTATTTTTGTAACTGCCTTCAACACGTTTTTAAAAATTTTTGATGTGTTCAAAAGAGAACTTACCTTCTATTCTCCCATAATTATTATAACTCCATCAGATTCCTGATCATCATCATGTTGGGGATTAGTGATAGTTGCAATATTAAACAAGGAGGTCTTGCAAGTTCTCACTGAGAAGATGAACAAACACTTGATAAAAAGAACAAGCTATGGAAATGTCTGAAGGAAGAAAAGAAGAAATAGCCAGTTCAAAGACACTAACACAAATGTGCCTGATGTTTTTGTATAATGGCATAGAGTTTGATGATTGGGGCTGAGTGAGCAAGGGGAATGTAACAAAGGTTAAATTCAGATCAGGACTAATTTAAGCATTGTCTTTAACTCTTCATTTTCTCTCAATACTTCACATTCAATATATATCATGTCCTACAGGTTTTACCAATGAATTGTTGACATACATGCCTCATTTATAATTGTTACCATCACCTTTATTTATCTCTCATTGTCTATAGACATTTACAAATCAGAAACTGATCCTCCCAGTCTCTAAACTCCTCACTCCCAAAAATTTCAAATAAAACATTCTCTTCTGCCATAACCACTTCATGGTCACAGGATAAGGTTTTAAGGATTCCTAACTGGATTTTTCCATTACTATTCATGAATAGGCCAATTAAGGAGGAAAAACGCCCATTTTCTACAACAGGTGATTGGAATGTTTGAATATGAATAACTATTCTATTTTAATGTCTACCACAGTACTGGAAGACAATGAGAATTTTGGAATCTACTTAGATCTATTCAAAAGTCAAATAGGTTTGTTGGGTATAAGACTGGGCTAGAAAATGAATAAAGTTTTCAACTTCCTGTGGTTGGGAAAAATCTAAGTAAAATAGTCATTTGGCCTCATGACTTCTTGGCAGAAATTTCACAAAAACACAGTGTTCTGCTCCTTCAGACTGCTACCTAGAGAGCAGTCTGAATTTCACATTGCTGTCAGTTCTTTTCACATATACATCATTTTGATGCATTCGGCTTTCACAAAATAACCAGAGATAATTATTGTTTTCCTAATGAAAATGTGATTTCTAAGACATGTATGAATAAGAGTGTATATTGTCCATATAGCCTCCACTTCCTGATTCTTTCATTAACACAATTAAAAGCTGATTCTGTGATCTCCACATACATCCTTTGGGAAACCATCTGTTGTTTTCTGCTAAATGAAATAACATCAATATGCCTTTTCAGCCCTAGGCTTGGATTGTCTGCCTCTAATTTGGCACATTTAAGAATCTTATCAAAAAAGTGGTATCAAATACCTAATAAATAATGCAAGCTTATTTGTAGCAAAAATCACAGAAACCAAAAAATATGTTTGAAAATAACAGCATCAGAAACCTCTGATTTCTGAAAGAAATGTTAGACCATTTTAACTTTTTAAAAAATTTTGTATTTTTTGTGACAGAGACCAAACACTGCTTCTTATGGTCAGCACTGAAATTTTTCCTTTGGAGAAAAAAACAAAAGCAAAGGCGGGAAAGAAGAAAGAGATGAAGAACGATGGTGAGTAAATTTTTATACCATGTAAGCTAGATGTTAAGTTCCAAAATATTTGTTATATAATGGGAAGAATGAAAATATTATAAATGGAATATTTACTAGATTAAATAAGTTAAATTTCTTCTTGTGGTTTTTTTTTAATCTATGGTTGATACAAAGAAAAATCTATACAATAACAAAAATACTTTTAAAATATCTGTTTTTCATGTGATTAAGAAAATTAACACATATTTTTACATATATATGGCAAAAACAATGGTCACAGCTGTAATTGTAATACTATATATATATACACACACATTATATATAGATATATATGCATAATGTAGAACATAACATTCTAACATAAGCTAAATTTTAAGGGTTGCATGAAAATCATGACTAATTAATTTGTTTGCTTGTTTAGAATCTCAAAGTATTTTTTGAATCTGAAGTAAAAGGAAATTTACTTTTTCAGGTGAACTGTAACTTTTGTGATTTGAAAGTCTGCTCAAATATTAAATATATGTTTTTAAAAGTGCTTTAGACATTTTAGTCCTGGCTTATGAAAAGGATATTTAAAAAGCATGTTTTCTATTAAAAATATCTTAACTTAAAATTTACCCTGTCCTGAAATGCATGTAATTTTCTTTACTTTATAAAGCCCAGACCATTAATGAGGAAGGAGTTGTCATATGTATGTGTAGTTGGAGCCTAGATAAAAAAGAAAGGGCAAAGCAAGTTCTGAAGGGTTTACACTTCATAGATCCAGTTGCTGATTTAGAATGAGTCAGTGGGAGAGGGATGGAAAAACTGTTCTAGGCAAGAAGGGAGGAGAAATGGTGTCATGTAAGGAAAATGCAAAGTAATTGTGAGATGAGAAGATCTTGGGAGGTGATATTTCCTACTTGCTATGTTTATTTAATGTTGAATTGAAGAAGCACTTTAGAGAATGTCTCTCAGAGCTACTCCATTTACAAATAAGTACAAATAAGCCACCTTAAAGCTTTCAACACTTAAAAGCTTTCCTGAACCCAAATCTCTCAGCAAGACAAAGACAAATCTGAAATCCAAAAAGTTCTGAAAGCTGAAATTTTATTAG
This sequence comes from Canis aureus, assembly GCF_053574225.1. Classification (NCBI taxonomy): domain Eukaryota; kingdom Metazoa; phylum Chordata; class Mammalia; order Carnivora; family Canidae; genus Canis; species Canis aureus. The sequence continues at coordinate 3,883,994 of NC_135632.1, read as the reverse complement.
TTACTCATTTGATGGCAAAAGCTGATCTGGTCTGAACCTACATGAAGCTATGCATAGTCTTTCTTATCCCACTTGATTAGACAATTCATAGGTTTGACGGTAGAAATATGTAAGTGTTGGGAGTCTCATCCTAGGCCTTGCTGGAGAATGTTGCAGGATAGAATTGGTTTATGTATTATATTAAATATACAGGTATTAACTTATAAAAATCTCAAATTAAAAAAAAAATCTCAAATTTAAAAAAAAAATCTCAAATTTTCTGAAGTCTGAAACATATTTGTTTCTAAGAGTTTCAGATAGAAGATTGTGGTTCTGTTAGTATCAGCTCTCATCCTTCTTTCTCCATTTAAGTAATACCGATTCTTTTTTATTTCTTTTTTTAAGGTAATTGCTTTAACCTTTAAATCTATGCTGTCAGTTCCCTATGACTTCTTTTGAACTTTCTTCAAATTGTTCACGTTTCTTTTAAAGTTACTGAGTCCAAATTTGGATATAAAACAGAAGTGAACATCTGACCAGTTCTTATTATATGGTTTATTGCATTTCCTCATTTTCATCATCTAGGAGTATCTCTTGAAGGACTGTTGTGTGGTCTATTAAAAGTAGATTAAATGGACATAGTTCTTCCTCAGTACCAACTCATAAATGATCAGCATCCAGTTGGTGCTTTGCATAGAGTAGACTGTCAAGAAACGTTTGTTGAATTAATCAAAACATGACTGATTATTAAAGTTCTATTCTTGTTTATACAGTGCTGTCTTGTGCTTTTTCAAATGTAATGCTTTTGTACATATGTATCTTATTATGATTCCTCTATTTTCTTCAATTTGTGTAATTTCATTTTTTTATCCCAAAGTATGCCACTCTAAACTTGTCCCTGCTAAGTTTTATTTTTGATGATTTCTCTTTATTAAAGTTGTTTTGAGGGATCCCTGGGTGGCACAGCGGTTTGGCACCTGCCTTTGGCCCAGGGAGTGATCCTGGAGACCCGGGATCGAATCCCACATCGGGCTCCCGGTGCATGGAGCCTGCTTCTCCCTCTGCCTGTGTCTCTGCCCCTTTCTCTCTCTCTCTCTCTCTGTGTAACTATCATAAATAATAAAAAAAATAATAATAATAAAAAAAAAGAAAATGTTAAAGTTGTTTTGAATTCTGAGCATAAGTCCAAGATGATATATATTCTTAGCTTAGGATCATCTGCAAATTTAATGTGCATTTCCAGACACTTTTTTTTTTTAATTTTCTAAAGGAATTACCAAGAACGGCATACGTTGATGCAAAGAGCAAAATTTGAGATATTTAAGAATATTTATTTTAGACTGAATCCTACTATCTTCATTCTATCAGGGAACACACTATAAAGATAGATTCTCAAAACTGACATTATTTTCAGTTTTTAGACATGACATCAATATTTCAACTGTGTTCCATTACAGCTGAAAAATAAACCTGGCCTCTTTCTCTAAGAAGCTCACAGTCTGATGAGAAGGTAAACATGTGAATAGTTACAATACAGGATTTTAAGTCATCCCACAAGTTTGTTTTAGGAATTATATTTTGGTAAAGCTTGAGAGGAGAGTATTCCAACAGAACATGCTTGAATTCCTATGATGAGGAGGAAGGAAATATGTTTTGAGGGTATGAAATGACCAAAACAAAGGCACTAGTAACAAAATAAACTACACGGTACACAAACACAGAGACATGAGGAGTTTTTTGTTTTGTTTTGTTTTGTTTTTTTAAGATTTTATCCATTTATCCATGAGAGACACAGAGAGAGGAAGAGACAGGCAGAGGGAGCTCCCTGCAGGGAGCCCTTTGTGGACTCCAGCCCAGGACCCTGGGATCAGGCCCTGAGCTCAAGACAGATGCTCAACCACTAAGCCACCCAGGTGTCCTGAGGGGGAATTTTCAAGAAACTTTGAGCCAATCAGGGTGACTAGATAAGATACAGATATGGGTCAAATCAAAAAGGCCCATCTATAGCTATGGTAGGTCTTTGGGCTTTATCTGAAGACACTGAATCCCATTGCTTCAAAACCTTTGCACTTCATTTTTTTTTAAAAAACATTTATTTATTTGAGAGAGAGAGAGAGTGCAACAGGGAGGGACAGGAGGAAAGGGAGACTTCTTCAGCAGACTCCATGCTCAACGTGGAGCCCAGCAAGGGGCTCCATCTCACTCCCTGAGATCATGACCTGAGAGGAAGCCAAGAGTCCAGTACTTACCTGACCACATCATCCAGGCTCCCCAAGAACTTTTGCATTTGAGGAAGATATTTTTGGCTGCATTGCTGAGGACAGATGAAGAGAGTTCAGGGACTGAATTTGGAGTGGAATGGTTGCAGTGCTCAGTGAGAAACACTGATGACTAAAGTGAGATGATGGGAGTGCAAAGTAGAGAAGGGACAAGGAACAGTGAAGAGGATAATTCACCGGTGAGTGGAATGTAAAGGGTTGGTGGTTTGGAATCAGTCATGGTGGGAATCCTTATTCCACAGAAATTGGCAAACACAGGAATTGGCTCCCTGGTCACTTCCCCACGTCCTTCTTAAAGATTTACTAGCACATCGCTGAAAAAATATTTGGACTAGAAACAAATTTATGTTCCACATGTCTTTGGTTTGTAAAAGCGGTCACGTATTAGTGGCACCGAGAGACCAAGCTGGCTATGTTATTTTAATTATTTGGAGTCTTTCGCAAAAGCCATCCCTTCTCTCTGTTTTGCCAGAAGAAAGAGGAAAAGAATTAGGTTTGGGGTTTATTGCATGACTGGAAAAATATGTTGAAGAGGCTCCTGCAGGTCTCTTGAGTTTCAGGCAACTCCTGAATTGCCAGACTTGTTTATACTGGCTCAGAAGGTTTATAGTTGGAGTTGCATACTGAATTTTTGAGTTTTATAATGTGGACAAACAAAAGAAGTACAATCTGAAGAAAAGAGTTAGATTTAAGAATGTTGCCTAAAATAATAGTCTCTGTAGTAGAAATTAATTAATCTTGCAATTCAACTGGATTTATTCTGAGTGTATGTATGTCACAATCTTTGGCATACTGGTCTGTAAAAAGCCACTCCTAAATGTACACATTTATATTGTGACCTGGCCCTGCCATTCTGAACAGGAATAATTAATAGTTTTTAGTTTCTGTCTCTGATGCTAAGTTAATTTATAATAGATTAGCTGATGTATTGTGTACTATAATTATATATACTATAATTAATCACAAAAATGAGAATTTAGCACTGACAGTAACTTAAGCAATATATACAGGCTTCTCTTTTTCCTTCCATTTCCCATATTAGAGATTTTTTTAATATAGATTTTATTTATTTATTCATGAGAGACACACACACACACAGAGGCAGAGACACAGGCAGAGAGAGAAGCAGGCTCCCTCCGGGAGTCCGATGAGGAACTCGACCTCAGGACGCTGGGATCATGATCTGAGCCAAAGGCAGATGCTCAACCACTGAGTCCCCCAGGCGCCCCTTTTTTGTATGGTGTTTGTTTTCCACATTAGAGATATTTCATTTCTGCATGTTATAGCTGCCCCTCCTTCCTCTCTCTTTCTTTCTTTCCCTCCCTCTTTCGTTCATGCGTTCCTTTCTTCCTTCCCTCTTACCTTCCTCCTCCTTTTGTTTGTTTCTTTGTTAGATCTTATTAACTCTGAGTTGCTTCAGATTTTTTAGAAATAAATCAAAGTGCACAGTGAGCAGGACCCCCTCATCCTCTATCCTCCCCATTCCTGTCACTCTTACAAGTGACAGATGCAACATGTCTTCTCACTGCTGTTTCAACCACACTCTTATCTATACCAACTATGAAAATAAACTTTGACTAGCATTTTGTGTATTAAATTTTCCCTTACTTTTAGTAAAGGTAAGATATAGGAAATGATCTGGAATGTCTGCCGTGTCGTAGTCACTTCAGAGTGTTATAACAAAATCCCTGGACTGGTTGGCTTATAAACAAGAAACACTTGTTTCTCATGGTTCTGGAGGCTGAGAAGTCCAAGGTCAAGGTACTGGCACGTTCAGCGACAGGTGAATGCCTGCTTCCTGGTTCATGCAGGGCTGTTTTATTGATGTCTCACGTGGCAGGAGGGGCAAGGGAAATTCCTGGGACCTCTTTTCCAAGGGCACTAATCCCACTAAGGAGGGCTTCACCTTCCTAACCTGATCACCTCCCAAAGACTGTATATCACATTCAACTTACAAGTTTGGGGGTGAGGGGGACACAAATATTCAGTCTATAGCATCCTACTTGTGCCTGGTAAAATATACTGAGAGGTCCTTGAAGACCTATTTTCCACCAGGGCCAACCAATCAGAGTCAAGAAGCTAGTGGGATTTTAATAGTCCAGTCTCCACCCCCGCCCCTTTCATTCCACCTGGTAATTATTAGGGGTAACAGAGCCGAGATTTATCAAAAGTTAGAACAAAAACAAGTGGGATAAAGCAGAGTCCAGGGCAAGGGAGATCGGCAGGGTCAAGGCTTTGAATTTCTCCTTTTGCATGGCCACTGCTTTCCTTCTGTGAGGCAGCTCTCCAAAACAAGGAGGTGGGGGAGTTTGGTAGTTTCAGGCCATAGCTGCAGAGAAATAATAACTCTCAGGATGGAAAAGCCTCTGGGAAGGCCAGGCAATCAAGGGCAGGGTGCAAAAGAGAATGAAAGCAATTTGATTTGAAAGAGATCCTAATATGTCATCCATCCCAAAAATATATTTCACTGTTACTCAATCTAGTGATACATGCCGTTTTCCCCCACTGGTTTCATGTTTATAAACACACGAGCAACATTTTAGGAAAGAAGACTCGTGTCTTATACCCAGTCGAACAGTATTCATAAAGTGTATTTATTTTTCTATTCTTTTATTTTATAAATGACATTGTTGACATGATGTTTCTAGAACGGATGGATGTATTTCGTTGTGTAACTTAATTCTTGACTCTATTTCTTTTCTGACCTATAATTTTTCCTATTTATGCTTTTTTACACATGTATACATCCTTGTTACCCACCCTAAGTTCTTTGCTTTTGGAGAAATACGGCACATGGATAAATTATAAAAGAAAATCTTTTAAGTAGAGAAGTACCAATGGTGATATTTCATTTAAAAAAGTTTTTTTCTTTTTTTTCCTGGAACAATAGGGTACAGGTAAACAAATTAAACAATTCAAATGGAGAAATGTTAGCACTGACATTCTATCTAGGATAATAGCCACTTGAGTGCCAAGGGGTTGGTTATTTTCATCAAATAGCAATAGCATTAGTTTGCTCCCTGATTGGCTTGAGTGGGTGTGTATTCTCTCCTCTCCTCCCTTTTTCCCTTTAAAAATCTACACTCTTTTAAAATCTTGGTTGCACAAACAGATCATAGCCCATAATGTTTTGTTTGGCTTGGTTGTGACTCAGAATTATTACCTGTTGGATCGCACTCACCAAACTGTCATGTTTTCAGGGGAAATAAAGTAAAACCTCATCATATTTACTGAAATGTCAAAGCAGACATTATTTATTTTTTAAGAAGCAGATTTCCAAGCATCATATACTGTACGATATCACTTTGTTAAGGAAATAAATATCTATAAATATTCATTTCACACAATAAGATCTGGAGAGATAAGCACTCATGTATCAGCTGTGGTGATGTTTGAGCGGTAGAAGCATTTTCTCATTTATTTTCCAAAAACCTCTTTTATAATGTAGCTAATATTTACACGGACTCAGAGGTGTCAGGTGGAAACCCCTCACCACTCTCACATAGATTATATTTACTTGTAATCACTAATACGCTGGGCCTCACACTCTTATGTTATCACAGAAATAGCATTTCACTAAGATAAAAATGTTCATTAAATCACTCTGCCACTCAGCCAGGGAATGTACCAGAATAGTCCTTGGTGCCAGGATATAGTAGAAAACAAAATACACGTAGACACAGGCGAGTGGGCCAGAAACGTAGAAACATGAACTAAGGATTACACTGTACCATGGTGGGTGATGATTTTACGTATGTGCTGTCGGTTGTTTGTGTGTCTTCACAGTAGACAGTAAGGTTTACATCCTCGGTCTTCCCAGTGCTCACGGTTAATGTCTGATGTGGCAGGCAATCAATTAAGGAGTTGAATAAATTGATCAAATATATCCATAGTAGAACTAGGAAGGAAACAAATAGGGTGATGACACAGAGAAAAATGGGAGGTCAACTTTAGCTTGGGTGTTCCCGTTAACCCTCACCAGAGAGTTTATATATTAACCGAGACCTGACGGAAGAGAGAAGAAAGCAAAACAAATAAGTCAAAGGATATTGACATAATTTTTTTTCTTCTTATTTTGTTTTGACCTTATTTCTTGTTCTTACATTTTGGAAAGTAAGATTTGAGTACTCTGTAGTCCAGGTAGATGTACTTCAGGAAAATGTCTTCCTCCCATCCCCTCACATACACCCTCAGAAAGCATATTGATAGATTGAGAGAAAAATCGATCATCTTTGAGGTTACTATGTAAGAGGGACATACTTTACAGACTTTTCTCCTCCTGCTTCTGAAGTAATTTCTAGAAGAAAACTTATTTATTCATGATCTTTGAGTCACTGAAGACTATAGATAATGTTTTGGTTTGGTCTCAGCAAATGTAAGTGAACTAGAGATCAATGACATTTTTACCTTTTTTTAAAAAATATTTTGTTGATAATCAGATAAACTATTATCAAGAAATGAGGTAGCAAATTTAACACTTTAAAACCAAAAAAATAAAAAATAAAAAATAAATAAAACCTTTAAAACCATCGTGTGTGTGTGAGAGAGAGAGGAATAGAGGGATGGAGGGAGGGAGGGAGGGAGGAAATTAGAAAGGAAGGGAGAAAAAATGAAGAGGGAAGATGCTAATCCTGATGACTGTGTCAAAGGAGTAGATCCTGTGCTGGTCTGGTTTGTCTTGTTCATTTCATCCCATGTTATTGTAAGTCCCCTGAAAGCAGGGGCCATAAGTGTGTGAAGCAGCCTTACGCCTCCACGCTCCATTGTGCAGCCTGTGCTTCGAGCAAGTCCAGTTAACTGTTCACATTTGTAATCTCTCTAGATGAGTATATTTATAAAGAAAATTTTCTGGGTAATAGTAGTAAATTATCTTGAGAAAGGGCAGCCCTTTCTAACTTACAGGAAGGAATCGTTTGGACTAGGAGCAGAGCAGACACAATGGATGATGGATAATGGGGAGGAAAGTATCCTCTCTTTGGGGGGAGGGCAGTTGCTACTCAATGGCAGTCCATTGTTTTAGTGCCATTCTATGTCATTATATCAAATGTCGTTCTATGATTGAAGAACATTTTTTTTTTCCAGAAGAAGTTAGAAATATAGCATTTTATGCAAAATCTAATTTTTAAATACTTACTCAAACATATAACATAATCATGCCCACAGGCCGGATGTTGCCCATGAGCTACTATGGTAGACCTCTGCCCTTGACCCTCACAAATTCTGGGTTGGACGGGTGCTTTTTGCTTCAGGCATCTGTTTGTGAACCCTCATAATTCAACACTTTCTTTTGAGAAACTTTTGTCTAAGTTCCCTGTTAAGGTTGTTTTCTCTGTAGAGTTAATGTCTTATTCATCCACTTCCCTTCTCATTTCACATTTGAAAGCCCTTTTGGAGTGGACTAATCTCTCTCTACTTACCCAGCATGACATCACTTCCTGCGGTCCTCATAAAACAGCTCTTTGTCCCCTGAGCACTAGCTGTGCAAGTTACAGCTGAACAACTACAGGCACAATATTGAACACAATTCACTAAAATGGCATGAGCTAGGAAATAGCTGTAAAGCATTTTTTTAATGTAATTTGTTTTACTTTACAATGTGGCAGTTAAAAAAAAAAAAAGTGTTTTTGCCAAACCAGCAAAGATTGTATAGGTTGTGACATTTTATCAATGATCAGCTGCACTGAGGAGTGGGAATAGAAGTGTTCATACCTTTTCTTTTAATGTAAAAATCTAAATAAAGATGCAAAATGACCTTGTCATTCCACTCAGTGCTATCAAAATCACATGATAGACAGAAAGTAGGCAACTCCAGGTTGGTTATTTGGAATTCCTTACATGCTTCATGACGTTTCCATTATATGTTTTTTTATTACTTATAGTACTGAATGTTAGCCTTAAACATACTATTTCTTATAATCAGTTTAGTGGAAAGGTAGCACTACAATTACAGTTTTTCATCTTATGCACAGAATACAAAAGTTGACATTCTGATGATTCTTCAGTTATTCAGTTATACTAGAATGCAGCTAGATTGAAACAGAAGTTAACCAGAATGAATACTTTTAAACAAAATTTGAAGAACCTACCCCTGGTATATAGTAGTGATCAGATAGTCCCTTCTTTCTTATAAATAAATGATATTTTAAATTATTGGTCTTCTAGGGTTTTTAAAATAATTTTAAAATAAAATAATTCTAAATATCTGAAATTGTGATTTAAAAGTTTTTTTTTTCAGATTCAGGAATTTTGAATGTTGCATTAGTATTATTGTTGTCAACATTTGTCACTAATGACCCAATTTGTAGGGGAGAGGGTTGGAGGGGAGAGGGTTCCAGTCAAACAACACTATTGTCTGAAGATGTAGATTTTTTAAAGATAATTAAAAAAAAAAAAAAAAAAAGTTTTGACAAAAGAAAGTCTTCTCAGATTTTTAAAAAAATACTCAGTAGACCAAGTATGACCATGATTGCTATCTTAGAGACTACTCATGATGTAAGTTTGAAAAACATTTTATAGAGGATCAAATAATCACTAGAACTCACAAGAATTTGAATAAAACATTCCTAATATTACTTACACAATGTGTGTTGGAAAGTGAGTTTATATCTCTTCAGAAATGTTTTACATATATGTAAGTTTGTGTATGGTCTCAGAAAACAATGTCCTACAATACCTATTCTTTTGAACCTAGCTTTTTATCTGATAGTATTACTAAGACATTTTTTCATACCATTTTATGGATCTACATTTCTCTGTTAAATTCTGCATTATGCTCCATAATTTATTTAACCAATTCTCAACATTTTGGTTGTTTTAAGTTTTTGTTATTATGCGCAATGTTTCAGTATACATCTATGTATACATATATTTTTCTGTTCTTGTGTAAGTATAATAGTAAAATTTCTAAATAGCTCATTGTACTAAAATAATATTAACTTTAGGGGCACCTGGGTGGCTCAGCAGCTGAACGTCTGTCTTTGGCTCAGGGCGTGATCCCCGGGGTCTGGGATCAAGTCCCATTTCAGGCTCCCTGCAAGGGGCCTTCTTCTCTCTCTGTCTGTGTCTGCCTCTCTCTGTGATCTTTCATGAATAAGTAAATAAAATATTTTTAAAAAAAGAATATTAACTTTAATAAACAAAGCCAAATTCCTCTTCAGTTTGTACTCCATTCCTGTGTATGAAAGTGCCTGCTTCATCATATTTTGTCCAATTATTTAATATTTGCAAACTTTTTTGCTTATCTTAGTTATAAGCAAACATCTTTTTATCTTTTATTAATTTTTGAATTATCACTTGCTCACTCTTCTGTTGAGTCTATTTTTTTCTTCTTGATTTCACTCAGAATTGAATTGACGAATATTTACTTATAGCATATACTGTTCCAGGCTCAATTAGAAGCGTAGCATTCAACAAAAACAGATGATACCTTTTCTTTAAGGTATTCAACTCCTGGCTAACTTGTGTAATGATTTCCTTTGGAAAGTGATAGCATATGCAGGAGAAGACATCCATCTTTACTTTTATTTGAAATGTGTATTTCAGTTTGGTTTTTACTGAGAAGAGACAATTTCTCTTCAAGAGAATAAGAGATGACCTTTAAAATATGATGACAGAAGGACTATGTGTACTCGATGAAATTTCCATAATTTAATATTCAGAGATTAATTCAAGGAAGAATTTCTAAGTCTTTAAACCTTCTAGTTTGCCTTTGAGAGCCCAAGGGTGGATTATTGGGAAGTATATCCCAAGCAAAATAGTAAGAGGAGATTTTTATTTATTAACCTTTACAGAATCTGATAAATTGCCCAAGCTCTTCTCTGTTCCTTTTTCTGTTCAACTTTGTCTTATCCTTTAAAATACCAGCTCAAATCTCTTGTCTTCTAACTTCTCCAGGCCTTTGGCATTTACTTCCCCTCTGGATACCTACAGTCTGCACCAAATATCTTAACTTTTAATTCCATTGATTCTGTTTATGACTTTAATCTTCTCACCTGAATTAGATCAAAAGTTCTTGTAGTTCAAAATCATAATGCGTAGTTATTTTCTTGTTCCACATTGCTTAACGTGGTGATGAGTACATGGTTGGTAAATATGTGTTGCTTACTTTTAAACTTTTTATTGTAAAAAATTTCAAAGTAATATGAGGAAGCCATCAATTAATCCATTGCCAGTTGCAATTATCAACTCATTTCCAATTTTATTACATTGTTGTCTCTACATATTTTCCATCTTGGATCATTTTGAAGTTACTGTATAACAACTTATTGTTTATTTTTAAATATTTCATTGTATATCTCTAAATATAAGAATACTTTTAAAAACATAGATGACTATAAGATTATTATACCTAAAAATAAATATAATTACATAACAATATACAACATTTAATCAGTGTTAAAAATTTCCACGAGTGTCTCATTTTATTTTACCGTTTTCTAAAATCGGTATAGAAGATTCATTGATACAAGTTTCTTAAGTCTTTAATAATCTCTAGGTTATTTTCTTCCCATCTCTTTTCTTCTACTTCTTGATATATTTCTTAAAGAAAGTGAATGGTTTGTCCTAGAACCGCCAACATTTGGATTTTGTTAATTATACTCTCATGGTGTCATTTAACAAATTTTTCTTTATATATCCCAAAATATCATAGTTAGATTTAGAACATTAATAAGACTGCCCCCTCCTCCTTTTACCAGAATAATTCAAAGGTGAAAGATATGTTCTTCAACCTGGAGATATAAAATAACTAATTGACAGGGTTGGTTTTTTTTTTTTTAAGATTTTATGTATTTATTTGACAGAGAGAGAGAGAGCACACAAGCAGGGGGACAGGAGAGGGAAAAGCAGGGTCTCCCTTGAGCAAGGAGCCCAGGACACCAGGATCATGACCTGAGCGAAAGGCAGACATTTAACGTTTAACCCAGGCACCTCTGGTTGACCATTTTTGTGATTTTAGCAGCCTTTGGTATTCATTGTGTAAATCCATTCATTCACTAGAGTAGTAACAATCTATATCTATCATTTATCAGTTGAAAACCATATATAAAAGAAATTTCCTGACAACAACCTGCCCTTAACAAGGTTCCTGACTTCGATTGGATGAGATTGTGTGAAAATTATTCTTTAAATGGAATAATTAGCTAGCAATTAGGTGAGGCTAAAGGTGAAGGAAACCAATCAGAAACTAAATGGGGAGACCAGGGAAAGAGATAGTCAAGGAAAGCAAGTTAAAACCACAGTCATGCCCTGGTGTTCAGGAAGACTACGTGTGGGGCCCACATTACACTGCATCAAGAGTGATGTCAGAGGAACGCCTGGGTGTTCAGTGGTTGATCTTCTGCTTTTGGTCAGGTCACGATCCCAGGACGCTGGGATCAAGTCCCACATCGGCCTCCCTGAAAGGAGTCTGGTCCTCCCTATGTCTGTGTGTGTGTGTCTCTCTCTCTATGTCTCTCATGAATAAATAAATAAAATCTTAAAAAAAAAAAAAAGAGTGATGTCAGAGACCGAATACTCTGGAGAAAAAAAACTTCATCAAAGTAGTGCAGTCAAGTCACTAAAAAACAACCAAACAATATCAACGAACATGGAAGATGGGCATCAGTATTCAGAGTGGCTTTAATATATTATCAAAGATTTCCTGCTTTTGGCAGAAGATTATGAGATGTGAAAAGAAAAAGGACAGTGTGACTCATACTCAAAAACAAAATCAGGTAATAGAAACTACCTATGAAGAGGTCTAAATATTGTACCTATCAGACAAAGACTTTAAAGAAGCTATAGAAATATGTTTAAAACTAAAGGAAACAATGTTTGATTATAGATAGATATAATGACAATGTCATGTCAAATGGTAAAAATTATTTTAAAAAGAACCATATGAAAATTCTAGATTTGGAAAACACAATAACTGAAATAAAAAGATCACTAGAGGGTTCAAGAGAAGATTTGAGTTTAGAGAAGAAAATCTGTGAACTTGAGGATAGATAAATAAAGATTATGCAATCTAAAGAATAGAGAGGAAAAATAAAGAGAACCTCAATGGTTGCCTTAAAATATGTATAGTGGAAATACCAGAAGAGGGGATCCCTGGGTGGCACAGTGGTTTAGTGCCTGCCTTTGGCCCGGGGTGTGATCCTGGAGACCTAGGATGGAGTCCCGTGTCAGGGCCCCCTGCAAGGAGCCTCCTTCTCCTTCTGCCTGTCTCTCTCTCTCTCTCTCTCTCTCTCTCTCTCTGTGTCTCCCATGAATAAATAAATAAATAAAATCTAAATAAATAAATAAATAAATAAATAAATAAAAAATAAAACTGCAAGAGAAACTGTCTTATCATATCCAAGGAAACACCAATAAGGTTAACAGCTGACTTCTTTCCAAAACTATGTGTTGAGTTGAGAGGAAGATGGCAGAGTAGAAGGACTCTAAGCTCACCTCATCCCATGGATACAACCAGATAACACCCACGTCAGTGTAAATAACCCAGAAAATGACCCAAAGACCCAAAGAACATATTCTCTAAGCTAAATGTATAGAAGAGGGAACATTGAGGAGGGTAGGAAGTGTGGAAAACTGGCCAGAACCTAAATGGACCCATCAGACTGTCCACCAGAGGGAGGGAGGTTGTAGACATAGGGAGGGGAGAGCAACAGACTCTCACACTAGGGAGCTTGCACAGGGAAAACAAATCCCTATAATATACGGCTTTGCAAACCAGAGGGGCATAATTTTGTGAGTTCTTAGGATTAGCAGGGCTTAACCTGGAACTCTAAAACTCAGGTGGCTCAGCTCTGGGAGAGCCAGAAGAGTGAAAGGAAACTGAGTCCCCACCCTTGGAGATAGAACACAACAAACAGCCCTTGGAGATACAGCATAGAAGCAGCAATTTGAAAAATGACTAGGGTGTGCAGGAGGGGGATTTGTTCAATAATTTCAGAGTGTGTCCTGGAAAGGCAGAGATTTGGAGACTTCTCTAGGAACAAAGAACTGGCAGATGCTCTTTCCTTCCCCTTCCCCTGCTCCTCCCTCCCCACCCTAGATACACGGGCACCTGCAGGAACCAGTACAGGGTCTACCCAATTTGCTAACAAAGCAGTCACCTAGGTTCTCCTAGAGACACACCCCTCCATCTAGGCCTCTATCCCAGGTCCCTTCCCAGAGGAGACCTGTGCAAACCTTGCCAACAACCCATGCCCTGCCCCCATGTTCTCCTGCAGATCCGTTCCTTGCAGAATGCCCTTAGCCAGAGCCCATCCAAAGCAGTGCCATAGCCTGGCAGGCTGCAAGCAGCCCTGACAGGAACCAGACCACTCCAGAGTGACTCCTACCCTGGGGAAAGGGTAACCACACATACTAGTCTGACTAAAGCCCCAACTGTGAGTTGGGGGCAGATATCTGGTCTGACTGCAGGCCCCACCCACTAATGGAGCTTCTTGGGAGACAACACAGGGAAAGCACCTACCATTTCGGTGCTACCACATCTCTAGCAAGTGCATGGTTTGACTCAACTCAAGCCTGAGGCGGCCCCAGACTAACCCACTAATGAAACAAGGACCAGACCCCAGGCCCATGAAAGAGCAGCACAAATCACAGCAAGACAGCTAAATGAAACAGAAATCAGTAATTTTCCTGAGAGAATTTAAAGTAATGGTCATAAGATACTGGACTTGAGAAGAGATTAGAGGACCTCATTGAGATGTTTAATAAAGAGATAGAAAATATAAAAAAGAACTAATCAAAGATGAAGAAACTCAATAACTGAAATTAAAATACACTAGATGGAATAAATAGACTAGAGGAAGCAGAAGAATTGATCAGTGACTGGAGGGAGGACAGAGTAATGAAAGTCAATCAAGCTGAACAAGAGAGAGGAAAAAGCAATAATAAATGAAAATGGACTTAAAGAACTCAGTAAAACCATCAAGCATAATAACATTTGCATTATAAGGATCCCATAAAGAGAAGAGAGAGGAAAGGGGGCAGAAAATTTATTTGAAGAAAAAAATAACTGAAAACTTCTCAGATCTGGGAAAGGAAACAGAAATTCAGATTTGGAGGCACAGAGAACCCCCAACAAAATCAACCTGAGGCTCACACCCAAAAGACAAAGTAATTAAAATGGCAAAAAGTAGTAATAAAGAGAGACTTTTCAAAGCATCAAGAGAAAAGAAAATGATTGCATATAAGGGAAACCCCAAAAAGCTATCAGATAATTTTTCAGCAGAAACTTTGCAAGTCAGAAGAGAATGGCATGACATATTTAAAGCACTGGAAGAAAAAAACCTTCAGCCAAGAATACTCTATCCAGCAAAACTAATTCAGAATAGGAAAGCTAAAGGGTTTCCAACAAAAAAAGTTGAAGAAATTCATGACCAGTAAACTGGTACTACAAGAAATGCAAAAGAAAACTGAGTAGAAAGGAAAGATCATAAGCAAGAGTAAGAAAAATAGGAAGCAGAAAAGCAGTGAAATTAAGTATATCTATAAAGATAAGTCAAGGGATTCACAAAACAAAAGGATGAAAATTACGACATCATATATCTAAAACATGGAAAGGAGAGAGGCAAGGAATGGGTTCAAACTTAAGCAACCATCAACTTAATATAGACTGCCATATGCGTAAGACCTAATGAGAACGACAAATCAAAAACCAGTAATAGAGATGCAAAAAATAAAGAAAAGGGAATCCAAGAGACTTCTGACAATGATTGTTGGAATAATATTTTTAATAATCCATGAAGATTGGCACAGCATGTGTGTATTAATGGAAGTAGTAAGACTGTCTTCCTTTAATTAACTGGCACAGTTCTAATGATGTTATGGAGGGATACCTGACCTGGTTATAAATGTATAAATTTTTTTCTGCAAAATGTCCAGGTTGTTTGGATAGTAACCAATATTAATTGGTTTAGACACAAGGTTTTCCCTCAGGCTTTGGCTCTTCTAGTATAAAACTTCCCCCCACAGTGTCCCTCTTTGTCATTCTTCTTGTTTCCTTGGAAGTATTGCTATAAAGACACATGCATATGAGCAGATGCATATTTCTATCAGTATTTAATTGTGGTATAGTAGAATGCATAGGCCTTGAAATCATGAAAAGCCAAATTCAAATTTTGGCTTTATTGTTTGTTAACTGAATGACTTGGGCAAATCTTTTGAGTTGTCTGAATGTCAGTTTCTTCATAGGCCAATTACCCAGGTAATTTCTTCAACTACAAATTGATGGTTATAACATCTATGTCGACAAGTTAATGCCTTCTAATTTCCTAACACAGTGCTAGACACAGAGGAATAATGCAGAGTTGTTATCTACATTATTGTTGAGTCATTATGTGTCATAATCACATTATTGTTGAGTCATTATGTATCATAATCTGAAATTAAGTGACTAGCTTCCCTGGAAGGATATAGGGGTGGTAGTTGCTATGGGTATGTCTCCTTCAGGAAGTCGTTTGGTAGAGAGAAAACCAGGTTTCTTCCTTCTAATTTGTCACAGACTTCCAATGTTAGTCACTGGTTCATCCTCACACCTCAAATCAGCACTTCCCACAGCTGATCTCTCATCCTGGAAACATTTCTGCACATACCTTCTAGGAGGCTGGTCTAATTATATGTATAGGTGATCCTTCTCAGCGTCCTTGTTTGCAATGCTCCAAGGCTTAGATTTTTTTTTTTAATCTGACTTATTTATTCATGAGAGACACAGAAAGAGAGAGAGAGAGAGAAGCAGAGACACAGGAAGAGGGAGAAGCAGGCTCCATGCAGGGAGCCCCATGTGAGACTCAATCCAGGGTCTCCAGGATCACACCCTGGGCTGAGGGCGGCGCTAAACAGCTGAGCCCCCTGGGCAGCCCTACAAGGCTTAGATCTTGACTTCCCTTCTTCCTAACACTCATTCCTTTATGATCCTTTCATCTTTCGCAGCTTTAAGTACCATGTGAATGCTGATCACTTCCCATCTTAAGGCTTAGCCCAGAACTCACTCCCGAGTCTCACCCACAAATATCCAGCTGCTTACTTATCTCTGTACTTTCATTCATAAAATGAGTTTTGCAAAACCATTCCATCTGTTCTCTGACTCATTTTTTGATGATGAAAATGAATTTGTGAATGATACTAGAAAACTCCAAAGGTGACTCAAATATGGGGCTGTAATTATCTTGTAACATTTTAAATATATGCAATATATTATTTAAACATCATAATAACTATACTTTGTAACTCAAAACTAAACAACTAACCTACCAACTAGCATTTTTTCAGTAGCTTTATCTTTAGATGCACTATAGTCATTAAATTGTAAGCTTTAGGCATGATTTAAAGGCTCCTCCAAAGATGTTATTTTTGGTCATAGTAGGTAGGCAAACCATGTTAGCATGTTTTTTTGTCATTACATTTATTTACTTTATTTCCTTTTGGTAATTCACTATAATACAAATGAGTAAGGTTTCCTTATTAAAAGTTAAGAATGTCAGATTGAGTAAAAACAAGATAAAAATAGGATGAGCCATGAAAGTGACTTAAAAATAAAACAAATGACATACAGATATAAAAAAAAATAAAATGCCAACAGAAGGAGAGCAGGATAGCAAGGGACAGGCACTGCAGAGGAGATTCTCGATAATCAGGTGGACAAGGGGACCCATTACATGGATGAGAATCAGGAATATAGATCAGTATAGATCAATCTACTTGCTCAGTAGATTTTAAGTAAAAGATTTGGATAAATATTTTGCATGGCCAAGACTATGGGAATTTCCCTTCACCAAGGCTAATTTGAATAACATCTCTGCAGAGTGCCTACTGCCAACTGCAGAGTCTGGTATTGAGACTTCAGTATGGTACCAATTCCCCCAGGAGTACCAGCCAATCATCTGATACAGGTTGATTGCACTGAGCCATTCTCTAATGAAGAGAACAGTAAATTGGCTTCCCTGGAATAGATAGTTGCTATAGATAAAGGGTTGCTTTTTCTATTTGTCATGTTCTTGCCATCAGTATCATCACAGCAAGGATATTGGCACTGATATAATCAAGATACAGAATATTTTTATCACACAAAGATCCCTTATGTTGCCCTTTTGTAGTCGTACCTACGTCTCTTCCACCCTCTATCCCTGATTCCTGAAATAATCACTAATCTCTCTCCCATTTTTATAATTTTATTTCAAAAATGTGATATAAATGAAATGATATATTCTATGACTTTCTGAGAGTAGCTTTTTCACTTAGCATGGTTCCCTGGGAATTAATACAAATTATTGCATAATTCAGTATTTCATTCCTCTTTATAGCTGAATAATATTCTGTGGTATGGATTCACCACAGTTCCTTTAATGATTCAGCTATTGAGAGACATCTGCATTGCTTCCATTTTGGGGCTACGAGCAGTCCTGTATAGATTATGTGAATGTGAATGTAAGTTTTTATTTCTCTGGGATAAGTGCCCAAGAATGCAGTTGCTGGGTCACATGGGAATTGCATGTTTAATTTTATAGGAAACTCCCAGACTGTCTTCCAAAGTGGCTATATCATTTTCCATTTCATCAAAAATATATGACAGATTGAGTTTCTCTGCACTCTCCACAGAATTTGGAGTTATCACTACTTTTTATTTTAGCCATTTTGATAAATGCAGAATGATATCTCATTATGATTTTAATTTGTATTTCCCCACTGGTTATTGATGTTGAATATATTGTCATGTCCCTCTTGCTATCTGTATATTTTATTATGTGAAATGTCTGTTCATGGCTTTTGGCCTTTTTCTTTTCTTTTTTCTTTTTTCCTCTTTTTTTTCAACTGTTGAGTTTTGAGAGTTCTTTATATTTTGAAAGTTTGAGATACTAGTCTTTTGTCAGGTATGTGGTTTATAAATTTTTTCTCCCAGAATATAGCTTTTATTTTTGTCCTTTTAATAGGGTGTTTCAGAGCAAATAGGATGTTTTTAATTTTCACGGGGTCCAATTGTTCAGTTTTTCCTCCTCTGGTTCATGCTTTAGGGGTCAAGTCTAAAAACTCTTTGCCTAGACTTAGATCCCAAAGAGTTTTTTTTCTACTATGTTATTTTTCTAAAAGTCTTATCCTTTTTATTGTACATTTAAGCCTGTGATCTATTTTGAGTTAATTTTTATATAACGTATAATGAGGTTCACTTTCTCTTAATATGAGGTTAACTTTTCTATATGATATTTGTGTATATTAACTAATCTGTATCATCTCTTCTTTCCCTACAATATAATATAAGGTGAATTGGTAGTTGTGAATCTAATAATCTTGAAGTCAAAGGTATCAAAGGGGAATTATGGTTTTACTGGAAGAGGAATGCACATTGCTTCAAGATAGAAAGAGTAACTTGTGGGATTTGGGGTCTTCCCTTTTTGGGAGATGATGAGTGTATCTGATACAAGAGATAGTTGCATTAGGTAGGTGAACCCATAGTTTCTGTTTCAGTTTGTAAGTTGCAATATGGCTGAAGAGTATATGTGAATGCTGAGTGGCTATCAAGGAACTGGCATTCATTATGGGCCTTCTCTTTTCTTACCTTTTTTTATTTGTTAATCCTGAGAGGTTCTTTCCAATTAGTGAAATGGGATGAGGTAAAGACAATGTTATGGCATTTGATCTTATTTCCTGCCTATCCAGCTCAGTGAAGCCCTGCCTGCTTGTGACCTTTCCCCATTTAAGCCTTCTCTAGGACCTGAAGATGGGCTCATTTTTCTGCTTCCTCACTTGTCAGCATATGGAACTGTAACGGTAGCATTAGTCTGAGCCAGTCTGTGGTGGGGTAGGTCTGGGACCAATCCCAGTGAAAGCTCAGGTTTGTAGATTCAATGAGCCTCGTTAAAAAAAGAGAGAGAGCGAGGTTTCCTGGAGGGCTCTATCCGTTTAGGGAATTAATTTCAGTGTATTGTTTAACCACCAGTGACTTGGTTTCTGATTCCTTATTTGACTGCCATAGGCGAGCATTGACTCTACAGCTAGAGAAGAAGGAAGCTAGCACAGTTGACAGTTACAGACAGTGGCTGTATGATAATGCAGTGAAATACAGGTGGGCAGCATTCTGTTTTGTCTCTTTATCTTCACCTGGTGATCCTTCTCATCTAAGCTCATAGATGGGAGCCTCTATCTCCTGGAAGGAAGACAGAATCAGAAACTAAAGGAAGTCACATTATTGCCTTAGAAATTAAAAATGAATAGTCTGGAAAAGATTTGAATGGTGATGGGATTCGACAAAACTCGTTTTTAACTTATCCTTCAAATATGTAAGTGTCCTTTGAGCTGGGAAGAAGACAAGCTTATAAGGTAGGAGTTTGATGCTGGCATACACATATATGTGTATGGAGGGCAAAGGAGGGGACTGCCCCTCCCCTCCTTGGGACTGAAATAAAGAATAAAAAACAGTGTATGGATCTGAGCATTGAAAGAACAAGTATCTTGATCTCCTTGGTTTCCTTCTCCTCGGTGGGTAGAAGAGTAGAACTGGCTGTATAAAAGCAATCTAGATGGAGGTCTGGGTACACCCTCAAAGAGTCCAAGTCCCCTAAAGTGCTAGTTAAACAGCCAAAGACTTTCTGGTAAGACCAAAGGTGGCCCAGATTTGACAGTCAGTGCTGGAGGGTGAAAGGGACTCTGGGAAGTGGCTAATGGGGTGGTGTGGGCTGTGAGCTGCAGGCCAGGTGGTAGATGCTGCTTCCCCATGGATTCCAGTGTGGGGAAGTTTAAAAACTAAGACATGCATATCTCACCCATTAATTTCACACCACTGAATACACTCATAGCAGAGAATTAGCCTCAGGAAGAATCCTCCATGACTGAGTTTCAAATTTAAATGACTAAAAGAATGGTAGTTTACTACAAGTGACTAGATGAATTTTTCTACCTTCAGGTAGAAATGAGGACTCAAAATAGAAACCAAGTTCATATATGAAAAAACAAAATTAAATATCTGCAGACCTGATACATCAGTGAATATATGCTGTGCTTAGGACAGTTGTATCCTGTTGCAATCATTCTGATGGACTTCTTGGTTTAGAGGGAAGTTGGCAGAAGTTAATATTCTTATTTTCAACAAATGTAAAAGTTACGTTAGTGGTGATGGGCCTGGAAGGGTATTGAGTTTTAAGTCTTTTGAATAGACCTTCCCCAAATGTTAGAATAACATGCATTTGTAATGAGGCATACAACTATTTTAAAAGAGGTTTTGTAATTAGCCCCTTGCAGTGTTTCACATATTTTAATCCACATGCATTATTCAGCAGAGATTTTTACTTCATAATTGGTTTACCTCAATTCTTCAGCTCCTCCATAAGGAGCTTATAAAAATGCTAACATTAATTATATATATTTATATTTTTATGTAATTTACTATATAAAATATATAATTTAATATATAAATATATATTTATATATTTATATTATATATTAACTTGGTTTTTTAGACAAGAAAATTTCTTTTATAAATCATGTTATTTTTGCTATTACAGTTATTAATATTCTCCTGATTTTCCTTTTATTTCAAGAGAGAATGAGGTTATTATAGAGTTCAAATTCTTTCTTTGCAAGAAACTTTTTATTAAAAAAATCATATGGTGAATTTAGCAAAATAAAACAATAACTAACATTTCCCAAGTGATTTGTAGAGCAGAAGTTTCACTTCAAATGTTGTTTCCACAGATGACTTAAAAGTAGTTGGCTTTTTTCAGCTTCTATTTTTTTTCATAAGCAAAATTATGCAAATATTTTATTGTATTATTTTAACTCCTTTCTTCACTAAAAAAACATCTTCTTAAGTTTCTTTTTCCCTTCAAAGGATATGTGATTCTAGAATGCCTAGAGAGGCTCGGGTTCTGCATTATTCTTTGTTTATAAATTGTTAGCTGAAAAGACTTTCTTGCAGAGAACATCACACAGCACTTTCTCTGGAAGAGGAAAGTTTGCCTGCAAAGCAACTTGTAGTTGCCGGAAACCACATCTGTCCCTACAGTGTAGATTCAGTCCGACATTCCAAAATTACAGTCCGTTGAGACCATATTCATTTTACCAGGGAAATATTTTTTTTACTTTAATTCATATTAAAGCCTCATTCTATGTCAGAAAAACAATTATAATAATGGACAACATCTCATCTGCCCCTTGATCATTTCAGTAGTATATGTAAGCACATACACTACACCAGCTCCTGATTAGTCTGCCTACGGATGAGGTTCTTTCCCATTTTTCAATCATTTAGAGACATAAATTGCACATAATACTCAGTACAAAGGAAGAAGATAAGCCGTGTTAGATCCATTTTTAACCATTAAGGAGGGTTATTTATAAAATGGTGGCTAGTGAGGGAGAATAAATGATCTTTATTAAAATGAAGGAAATTGCATGCTCCTAAAAAATCTTAAAATAAATAATTCCAACAGTGGAGGAAGCAAAATCACCCCTTGGCGAATCTTGATAGATTATTTATGCTTTTGGAATAGAGTCATTCAGGCATATGACCATCCTTGATTAATAATGAATGTGGTTTCAGGATGATCATACCACTGTATTGTGTTACAAAGCCAGCACTAATCATTTGGAATAGAAGCAGCAAATGTGATTACTCCGTAATCTGACTAGATCAGCCAATGGTAGCTCATCAAAGGAAAGTGTATAGTATAACTATAATTCTATAAAATAGCTTTATGTAATAAAACATAAAATATAACCAGACTAGCTTCTGCAAATAGCTTTATGTAATAAAACATAAAATATAACCAGACTAGGTTCTGCTCATTGGTTCAGAGATAACCTTAATGTTATCCTCTCAAAGAGGCAACCATGTTGGAGGAACTTCAAAAGGGTTGCAGGACTGAAGGGATGAAGAAATGAGCTCAACAGAATCAGTCAATGTGAGTGGATATTTTGAACCTAAGTTGGATTGCATTCTTCTCTTCTTTGCTCCCCTAAAGGATGCTGTAGCATCTTGCTCTCTAACACCTTGCATCCTTTATCAGTGGATCACAGAGAATACATAAAACTGACTTTGGTGTTTGGGTTTGCATTCATCTTCTCTTCTGTTCACATGGACAATTCATATGCCATAGACAGTACCATCTCTCATATCTTGTGTTCTCTTAGTTTTTTGAGGCAGAGGGTATGTTTTGATAGAGCTGAAAATCTTTACATTTTATGCATGATTTTGCAGGCTTGGTGAATCCTCATCTATTGATGTGGGTCAAGTTCAGAGATGTGGGGTCACCTATCCTGGTACCCATACACAAAGAGCTCAACTGTACCTTGATGGAAAGAAAGAATACACATACACATTGGCCAGTTCATATCAAAGGACCACAAGTTTGGTGGAGAGATCCTTGAGAAGAAAAAAAAAGACTACTGACCTTCAGGAAAATGTTGAATTTTCTATTTCCCATCGTCCATCTTTTTTTTTTTTTTTCTTTACAATGGCCCTGCAACTATTATACATGGAGGTTAATTCTGGCTCTGAGAACTACTAGAGACCTCACCGTGGGAGAGTCTCTCACCATTCTGTGCTTCCATTTCCTCCTCTATAAGATGGAGAGAATAATAAATCTTATCTTCAATATTGAGGGTGAATTAAGCTAATATAGGTAAACAGTAAGTAGTGCTAGGCATTTACTAAGCATTCATCAATATCAAGTGTAGATATCAGAGCCAATGTTCCAGTTCTATTCTTATTATGTTTTCTTTCGGCAACCAAATTTCAACACTTTCATGCATAAGTGCATATAAACCTTTTTGAAACACCATCCATTTTCTCTTTCTACCACTGGCAAAAGGAACAAGTGCCTCAGTTTCACTATGCTTAATTGTTTATTTGTAGTGCCTTCCAAAATCAAGACACTCCTCTTGTTCTTAGTACTTAGTATGTAGTCCACCATTTGCTAAGTATCCATCTAGTCTAATGTCCTAGTCACTTCTTTGCATGTCCTCAAATGAAAGTTCCTTACTGCTTGCTTGTGGATTTACCCTTTCTCATGTCATGTCTATGTAATACCATCAACCGTGAAATGCATGCTCAGCAAATAGCATATGATTCCATATATGAATGTCCCAAGCCTTTTGGGAATTGATTTTAAGTTTTGTCAAAAGGCAGAAAAGATCTTCATGCACAGCTTTTGAAAAATGTAGCAGTTAAGGCCCAATTCTAATCTCAAGGGACTGAAATTTAGTATTATTGCTTTTTCTTATAGAATGTGCAGATATCTTTCAGGACTACACAATAAATGTCCGGAAAGATCAGAACATTGAAAAGTAGAATTGAGTTTCTTTCCTCTCTTTCATTTAATGTACAGCTAAGGCATTATTTTTCAGTTTATTAAATCACTAGTGTCTACTGAACTTAGAACCATCCAGAGAAAACACTCTAAAAAAATCTTCTGGAATCATCCCATGTTTGAAATTGACTTTATTTCTAGGGTTTTCTCAAACGCACAAATTAAAGTTTGAGGATTTTTAAAAATATGTCAGAAAAAAAGATTTTTTTACCTGTACAAAAGATAGCTATGCCATGCAGATCAGCAACAAACCATACAATACAGTGTCACCATCCAGACAATGGATGAGATTAATAGATTCCTACAATGTAACATGCCACAATCGAGGTTTTCAATATTTGTGTCACATTATGGCCTACGTGTCTATTGGCCATTATTTGTAATATGTTTATATGTATGTAATATGCCTTATAAAGCATGGAAAAATATTCCACGACAGTTTAAATCTTAATCAAGTCAGAGGATAAGTCCTAGTATGCAGAAACTCAAGCAAATTGAGTTTAAACAAGCAAACTGTAAAGTGGTATTAAAAAAGAATTCCTGAGTAGAACCAGTACTCAAAGAATGCCAACTATTATAGAAAATATAGAACACCTATAGGAAATAATACTTAAGACAGAAGATGAAAGTGTCAGAAAAGACAGTTACCCAAATGTTAGGGAAATTCAGATTGAGGGGAGGGAACGACATGGATGTGGATTTTGAGAGTGTGAAGGGCACTGAATACAGAAGAGGAGCATCCCCAAAGGTAAGGAGAACTTGTAGTTCTTTTTGAGAAGAGTGGCAGGCAATAACTGTCACCATATGTAAAGGGTCCTGAATGCCATAGGAA
This sequence comes from Canis aureus, assembly GCF_053574225.1. NCBI lineage: Eukaryota > Metazoa > Chordata > Mammalia > Carnivora > Canidae > Canis > Canis aureus. The sequence continues at coordinate 3,859,617 of NC_135632.1, read as the reverse complement.
AGAGCTTGAGCAGGATCCTCTAGTTAGTGGGAAGCCACTGAAGACCACCTTTGATGAGTGAAAAGGTGGGTGAAAAGATGCGAAAAGATGGGTGATCAGTCTAGCCATGGTATTTGGAATGGATTGGATAAGCAAGGGGCAGGAAGGAAAGAGAATATTTAGGATGAATAGAGAAAGAGACGATAACTCTTATTGAGTATTTATGCTTCCTACTTTCACATCATCTTGTTTCCTATTTAACACAACATATTTACTACCTGGGAAATTACAGGATCAGCACAAGTCCCTACATGAGAAAATTAAAGTTGGGCCTTGAGAAGTAGTTTGACCAAGGGTGAAGCTTTGCAGAATGTTAGATTTTGAAGTCCTGAGGAAGCTGAGTTCACAGTGTGGCTTAGTCTGACTAACTAGGTTGGTGAAATTGTGGGATTTCTCGCATCAGTGACCTTCCGATCCCCGCCCGCCCCCATCCCTACCCCTACCCCCTCGCCAATCTGGAAAAACCTGCTTGTGGAGTTATTGTGAGGATTAATTGAGAAAAGGTGAATTAAAGCCACCAATACATTTTAGAAGCCCAACAAATAACTTCTCCAAGGTCACACAATTAGAACGAAGTGGAGCCAGAAGTCAGACCTGCATCTTTTGCTACTAAACCAAGGTCTCTTGATTTTACCAACCTATCTGGGGAAGCACTAGTGGGTCAGAGATGAGAAAGTGGACCAGAGGAGGAGGAATTGCAAAGAGGACAGACACATTGATATTACAAAGGTAGGATTGCAAGGAATTAACAACGGAGTCTGTGAAACTGCAGTGTGCCTTTTCCATGGACTTTTGGAGGAAACGTTCTAGAATTTGTAAAGGGCATAATATTGATGGCAGGCCACCCTGGCACTCTGTGAGCACTGTGTATCCACATCAGAATGTTCAATGATGACCTCAAGGCCACAGGGGCTATTTGGTTTCTAGTTCATTCAGCCCTCAGTGTTACTTCATGTAACTATGGAACTTTCTATTTCATTTGTGACAAAATTTTGAAGGATACATTTTTAGAGGGTGGGATGACTTCTATCCTGCAGATTCCTCCCTGCTAAGAATCTGCAGTGTCTCCTGTACTTCCTATGAAAGTCAGATGAAGAAAAATGATTTTCTTCTAACAATACATGGCATCTGATTATATTAAAGTTAATAATGAAGAATTGATATTTAATATGAATAACACCACAAAACAATTTGATAATATACTGGCTATGATGTCAAGGGCAATCACTCTCTCTCTCCTCCTATCTTATCTCCTCTTTTTTTAAAGCACCAAACTTCGCTTGTTATTATTAAGGTAAATTAGCCTGCACATTCAAATTAATGAATTCTTCAATCACTATGCTTTGCTCAAAGGAGTTAAGATGCAGCATATTATGTGGTAATTTGGCATACTTTGGCATGATGACAGTTTTCTCTTCTTGTCACCACTCCTTTATACAAGCAGTACTGCTCTCATTGTACCAAGGAAGAGGATCCCCTACACTTCCCACCACTGAGGTGGCCCCTGAAGGTTCCAGCTGCACTGTGCAAGCTGACAGGGGCTAGAATAAGCAGATCCAGAATAAGAAGCAGAATGGGCTGAAATCCTCCCCTCTTTCACATGGATGCCTCCAAAGGCAGAGACTTAGCTTGACTCTTAAGAGAGTTTAATTATGTCTATTGCATCTTTGTTTGTACTATAGGATTATTTAAGAAAGAAAAGAAGGAGGTGAGAGAGAGAGGAAGAGAAAGAGGAAGGACGGAAGAAAAGGAAGGGAGGGAGGGCAGGAGGGAGGTAAGGAAGAAGAAAGAGAAAGCAAGAGAAAGAAGAGAAAGGAAGAAAAGAAAGAAAAGAAAAAAAAAAAGGAAAGGAAAAGGGACAACTAGATGGTAGACTGGCACTCCACCGCAAACTTCATTAAAGAAATTGAATTTCCTACCCTGAGTTGAGTCTCTCCATTAGCAGAATAGAGCAATTTTATTGAGCACAATTTGAAGGCTTTTTTGATACTAACAATGACTGACATTTTACATTTTCTTCCTTGAGAAAAACAAATGCTGATGACATGTTTTTCATTGACTAGAATTTATCTTAGGAATATAGATATTATAGCAAGTCTTCTCATAAGCAACAAATTCACCTTTCAAGAAGGACCTTTAATTCAGTGGCTCTGCAAATTAGGTGTGTAAGGCAAAATATGAATTGTATGTGTTCTAATAACAGGGATACACTTTAATAGTTTTCAGTTATGAGACTAGTAACATTATTCACAATAGCCAAGATCATGGAAATAATCTAAGTATCCACTGGCAGATGAGTACATAAAAAACATTAAATATAAATATTATTTTAAAAATAAATATATTTATTAACATACAATGTTTATATATGTAAAATATTATTCAGCCATAAAAAAGAAAGTCAAAAAAAAATAAAAAAGAAAGTGCTGCCATTTACAACAACATAGAAGAAACCGGAGGGCATTGGGATAAATGAAATAAGGCAGACAGAGAAAGACATACTATATGATCTCATTTGCATGTAGAATAATAAAATAAGAAAAGAGTCAAACTCCTAAACAGAGATTATAATAATGGTTGCCAGGGGCTGAAGGTGGGAGGGGGAATGGAATGGGAAAGTGCTGGTCAAAGGGCACAAACTACCTCAAGTTCTGAGGAGGTAATTACAGGATGACTACAGTTAACAGTGCTTTATTATATACTTCAAAGTTGCTAAGAGAGCAGATCCTAAGCATTCCCATCACACACACACACACACACACACACACACACAGATACTACGGGGGGGGGGGGTGATGGATATATTAATTAACTTGATTGTGATAACAATTTCGCAGTGTGTCTATATATCAAATCATCACACACACTTTAAATATAAATAATTTTATTTGCCAATTTTATGTCACTAAAGCTGGAAAAAATAGAGGCTGGTGAAAATTCCCTTTAGTCTTTAAAAATCAGCAAACTTTAAAAATGTACCTAGCATCTCGCCATCCCAAGTGACCTGAAGCAAATACCACAAATCCAACCTCTCCCATCTCCAGGAATGATTTCTTTGAAAAATGAGTAAAAGCAGATGTGGAGTACATTTAAATGTAACTCGACCAACAATGCACCATTTTAGGTGGGCTCCTTTCTTGATTACCAACAGGATGTTTTTGTTTTCAGGTAGGCCCCAGATTTTTGAGAATTGTTTAATTTCCGTGTTCTCTTTACAGTAAATGGACTCATCATTTACTTCTTAAGTGGTGGATAGTGTACTTAACATCACATGCTGTTGTGATAAATTATGAGTCTCCCGTGCACGTGTTTTCATGCATGTGTACACACAAACACGTATATATTTACATAGGCACACATATATTTTCACATAGATGTATTTCTTCTTGGAAACTTTGTTATTCTGGCTGGTATATTTGAGCTTGAAAGTCCACATAATAGATTATGAAAAGAATCCCCATTTCACCTTTTTATTTTTATTTATTTATTTTTTTAGAGAGGGAGAGGAAGAAAGGTAGAGGGAGAAAGAATATTAAGCAGGCTTGATGCCCAGTGCAGAGCCTGATGCGGGGCTTATCTCACAACCCTGAGATCATGACCTGGGCCGAAATCAAGACTTGAATGCTTAACCGACTGAGCCACCCAGGTGTCCCTCCACGGTTTAAAATCAAGGCCACCTTCATCTTTTGTTTCTGTAAGATGATGCCACTGCAGTATGTTGTATACCTGAAACTAATGTAACATTGTGTCCTAACTATACTTCAATTAAAAAAAAAAAAAGGATATTAAGATAATTTTACCAAACCTACTGAAAAATCAAAAGAGGTGTTATTTAACAAATAAGACCGTGAAGCTTATGAGTGATTGCAGCTAAAAGATTATCCACTGTAAATGTGAAATCTCTGCTGTGTAATTTTTGCTGTTTTAAAAGAAATAATTTCCATGTTAGAAAGTTCCCTTTAGAAAGAGACTTTCAAAGGGGGGAAAATCGAATAACTTAGGCAGTTAGCGTCATAGAGAAGTACTTCTTGAAATTCAAGGAGAGAATGAGTAACATTTGCTATGCACAGTTCTGGTTACCATAGACATACCAATTCAAGGTTATTTAAAAATAAACAACATGAAAAATTGACAAAAAGCAATGAAGAACATAAATGATTCTAGATATACTTTGTATGTCTGGCATCCTTTACTGAGGACCTATTATAATGTCTTCGGCTTTGTTTTGACCTTCAGAATAATTATGCATATGTAAGCATGTATTAGGGCAGTTTGTAGGTTGCTGCTAAATTGCTCAGAAGATCACAAAAACTCCTAACCGCTGTGTTTGTAAAATTCCTCCTCGATTTGTTTAAATATGAATGACAATAAGATAAAGAGTTAATACTGTCACAATCATGGCATTAACTTTTATGTGAATTTATTCTTTATTCAGTTAATTAATACACACTGAATACCTAGCAGGTGTGGTAAGTACCTTAAAAGTACCTTTTAAATATGAAATCTTCAGAGGCGCCTGGGTGGCTCTGTTGATTAAGCATCTGCCTTTGGTTCAGTTCATGATCCCAGGGTCTTGGGTTTGAGCCCAAGTCACTGGGCTCCCTCCTCAGTGGGGAGGGAGCCTGCTTCTCCCTCTCCCTGCCCCCTGCTCGTGCTCTCTCTTGCCGTCTCTCTCCCTCAAATAAATAAAATCATAAACATTTTAAAGATATGAAATTTTCAAATATAAATAAAGCATGTTACGTAATCTTCAGAAACTAGTCTAGTGGAGGAAGGGATGTATGAAATAAAAATGATGTGATGAATGCTATGAGAGATCTGCACAGAGAGCTGTACAACACAAAGGATTACTTGATTTGGGCAAGGGAGGGAGGAAGGGATAGGGTACTGCAGGCTTTCCATAGGAGGTGCCATTTAATCTAGGCTCCCTCCGATGGGTTTGTAGCAAGAAAAACAGAGGGATAAAGGGGTCTCAGAGAGAAAAGTCAATCTAAGCAAATTATGGACACCAAGTTTGAGATACAGCAATATTTTGATGTAACCAGAGTGTGTAACATGAAAGAAGCAATCAGGAAAAATAAATTGGTTAAGGCTAGACTATAAAGTGGAGTTTGTTTTTTGTTTTTGTTTTTGTTTTTGTTTTTGTTTTTGTTTTTTGTGCCACACTATGGAATACATTTTTTGATCTTGTGGATAAGCAGAAGCTAGTGAATATTTTAAAAAGAAAATAAACATCGATACAGATATGTACTTACTTACTTTAAAGTAAGATTACCTTACTTTAGAAAGGTAAACAGAATCTGTGTGGATTAAAACTGAAAGACATTGAAAGCAGGGAAATGAGTCAGGAGTGCCAAGTTCAAGTGAGGGATGATGAGAGCTGGAGACAGGTGCTCTAGGTTGATAGAAAGCAGGAGATACTGTAGAGCCTTCCTGGTGCCTAACTATGACGAGAAGAAGAAAGGCAGTCATAGATCAACATAGTTCCTAATACCATACAGATACAATGTCTTTCTTAAATACAGTCTGTAATTTTTATCCAAGAAAGTTATGTGGGCAATTGGAAAAAAATTACTAAGAAAATTTTATGAGGCATGGAAATAGATCAAGCAAAGCAGGTGGTATCTAGATTTTAATTTTAACCAGGATTTTGTTACATCAAAATGCTTTTTTAAAAAACAAAATGGCAACCTGAAAGTCTATCCTTGTTTAAAGAGTTCCAAATTTGGGAGTAGTTTAGAGGCTGGGTCTAGAATGGTAATGATGTTGATTCTGGAGACAGTTATTTGGAGGCTCAAATAAAATGTGACCTAAACTGCCAAGCATCAAGGTTTTACCAGAAAGAGTTCCATAAGAAAGTGAAATGAGGAAACTTGGCTGGTAGTCTCCTATGTATCAAAAACTATAATCTAGAAAGGATGAATGTGGCAAAAATCCCACCATTACACTTTATAATGCACTGGACAATTAATACCAGAGAGGCATTTTATGAATGTCATGATATGAAAAACTTTAACTGAGAAAATTTTTTCAATATCAAAAAAAAAAAAAATCCAAACTCAGGAGATATCCTCTCAATGTAGTATCACTCCCCAAACCAACCCCATTGCCCATGTTTCTACTTCTCTAAGTCTTCAACCAAGACCATCTTCCTACAAGCTGTCTCATCAGAGATAGAGATGTTGAGATGTTGAACCAGTCATCAGTGAGGCAGTCTCAACCACCTCAGTCTTACATCTCCAGTGGGGGTTAGCACCTCTTAACCCCATGGGGTGAAAGTCCCATTGCTGACTGCTCCGTGCTGATGAGACTCAGATTCAGAACCACATGCTTCAGCAATGACGACCTGTGTTCCTCCCTGAAGTGCAACTCTTCCTGGACCTTCGGTCTTACTTTTCAGACATGAACTTCTTACCTGGTCCCCTAATTTTTGTCATTCTGTCTTCCTTGGAAGGCAGCTCTCCTTTTTCACAGTCTGGAGCTATGTCCCTGAACCAATTTTGGTACGTGGAACTCCAATTTTCTGTGGACAAACACCTGGACAATAACTGGCAGCTTCTGCCCCAAGATTATCCCACCCTGGGCCTTGCCCGTCTGTGAGGACCTTTAGCCCCCTACTAGGAGCCACCTATTTTCCTGAATTATGTTCAGTATATTTGTGCTCCTTCTTCACCATGCCTGACCTTTGTAAGTGTTCCACCATTCACCGCCTGACCTGATCCAGTTGATCAGAGGTCAGATCCAATCCTGGCCCTGGTACTCCCATTTCCCTTTGTCTTCCCTGGTTTGCGATACAGAGACTTCAGGCTTTATACTACAGTTAAAAAGATGAAAAACACAAAAAGTAAAGGAGAGAGAGAAAAGTAGACATGCCACTTTTATTTTTTTTAAAGATGTTATTTATTTATTTGAGAAGGAAAGAGCAGGGGCAGGAGCAGAGGGATAAGCAGACTGTGTGCAAGGCACAGAGCCCCACGCTGGGTTCGATCCCACTACCCTGAGATTGCTACCTGAGCTGAAATCTAGTCAGCCACTCAACAGACTGAGCCATCCAGGTGCCCCTAGACATGACACTTTTAATACATTGTAAGCACATAATCACTCTTCTTACCCCTGCTCTGTAGCCCTAGGCCTGCAGTGACAGATGCCAGAGTCCCCTACCCCCACCCCCCACCAGAATGAATGTTTTGATATTGTTCAAGACCCAGAGGGAACTATGGAAGCTGAATAGGGAGTATTTGTGAGCCTGGCCACCACTCTTATCAGATAAACAGGAAACCCTGGTCTCTCACTCAATGTGGGCAGCAGGGGCTCCATGGAAACATACCAGGAAGCCATTTTCTAAGCACAATTCTGGTTCTGTTTCATGAAGGAATAGTCCTTTCTACCTTAATCTACTTATGCATCCTTGAATGTTGTTTCAGGCCCAGCGTGGAAAAAGAGCAACATGAGGTTGGTGGTAAGAAGAGATGAAGCCCACCTATCTCTCAGATGAGGAGATGAGGACTTGATAGCTCAACATTGACATACCTAGTTATCAAGAAGACAGTTCACATAGTTTTGATATTTTCTGAAACAAATAAAGATGACCAGAGGCCCTTGGAGAACATTTTGCATTTTTCTTTTCTCCAATTAAGATAACTGTCTGTGACCAGTCTGCTGTTAGACTGTTCTCTTGGATTAATCTTTATCTTAATGTGAAAAATTATAATTATAAACAAAGCCGAAAGCTCTATTCACGCTTCTACAATTACTTTTTAATTATACATTAAAACATGAATGTGTTATCTATGTGAAAAACTAAAATATAGATAAGGTCAAGATATCATTTAATCATCTCTACCCTATTTACTTTTGAAACTGTAAAATTTATTTCTTTGAGTTACTTCTTTGTATTTTCTCTTCACAATTATTTTATTATCAATTTGGTATATTACACAAAGTAGTCCTCAAGGACCTCTGGAAAATTAAATGTCTGCCCTCTTAAGATTATTTTAGGGTTGCTTTAGGTAACCTGATTTTGATTGTTCTGTGATCCTTTGTGGCAATATGCTTGTGTTGCAACCCTGTGGGGGGAAATGTCAGAAAGGCAGAGGGAGGTGAGATGACAGCTCACAGCTGGATATTGTGTTTGGGCTTCTCTCCAGAAGTAAAGGAATCCACAGAGGTGGTATCTTTGCTAAGAAGAGTGGACAAAGACATTCTTTCATTGACAAAAAGTCTCAACTTTACTGTTATTAGGTTCCTAGGGCTGCTTTCACAAGGTACTGCTAAGTGACGTAAAAAAAACAGAAATTTATTGTCTCGCAGTTTAGATGCTAGAAGTATAGGTTAGCAGGGCTGTTCTTTGAAATCTGTAGAGGAATCTTTTCTTGTCTATTCATGGCTTTTGGTAGTTTTTTGGTCATCTTCAGCATTCCTTGGCTTATAGGTCTATTATTTCAATCCTCTGTCTTCAAGTGACACGTTTCCTGTGTCTCTTCATAGTATCTTCTCTCTGTGCATGTCTGTGTTTGTGCCCAAACTTTCCCTTTTAGAAGGACACTATTCTGATAGATTTAGGGCTCACCTTAACAACCTCATCTCCACGACATCTGCAAAAGCGCTATTTTGAAATAAGGTCACTTTCTGAGGTATTTGGGGTTAGCATTTCAACATATATTTTTGAGGGGACATAATTCAACCCATAGCAACTAGTAAAACAAAAATAGTTCGTTAGGTTATCAGAAAATACTTTTATTTAATAAGAGAAACTTAGGGCAAGTGTGGTTTCAATTAATAACAAAGGATTGCTTTCCAAAGGGAGAAAACAATCATGTTTAAAGTCTGCATGAAGTTGATTAGAATTTTAATAGAATCCTGATTTCTTGAAGACTATATTCGGCATTAAGATATTGACACCTCAGAAGATTTAACACATTACATAAAATGGAAAACCATAAAATTAATACTCCTTTTAGAACTCATTACACTACAAAATCATCATGAAGAGATATTATTCCATTACTCGGGTATAAGTAACCTGTTAAAAGCTCATATATACCCTTGCTATAACGAATGCCAATTTACTTATCCTGGAAAACTAGATCAACTTAAATGCTATTTTGTTTTAGGATCTTGTAAGAAGTTATAAAATATGTATTTTAGTCTATAAATTGGTTTCTGACAAATTTTTTTCAATGCAACTAGACAAAAAGATGGATGCAATCATATAAGCCTTTGCAGAAGAGGCTTTCACTCTTCTGTGCATTGGTAATAAGTTCATTTTATCAACTAGCAATATGGCACAGCACGCAGGTATAATGGCAGGTTTCCATTTTAAATTTGTGTGTTTAGTTTGGTATGAAGCAATCCTAACTGATACATGAGCATTTGCTGTGAAGCCCCATCAATTTTGTACTTTTTTCAACAATGCTTTATTCAAACTCCCTATCCAAGGAGTTTGCCCACCCTGAATCCACAAACTGATACTACAGTGGCCTCTAGTTTACAAGAACCAGATTGTAAATAAGTTCTCTCTTCTCAAAAGCATGGGGTTTTCATACTTTGGCATATCAGATGCCTAAATCCAGAACTCTAGGTTTGTACCAAACACACTCCAGCCCATGTGCTATGAACCCAGGCCTGTCCTATCATAAAAACCCCGAGGCTTTTATTTAGTGAAATCATCCCTACTGGCCACATCTGGAATTGTGTCCCATGTTCCTTAAATCCTTAATCTCTTTGCTCTCTTATACCTCCTGTATTTCCTTTTAGATATATATACGGGCCCATCACCTTAATTTCCTTGTTGGATCCTGAATATTCATTATGTATCGAGTCACAGTAATTAGGAGAGTCACTCGAACATTTCTTTCCGTTTCTGTGCAAAGATGTATGCTGAGTTCCAAAATATCAATTTACCAATGGATTTAGAATCACAGTCCACGGTTACATTTTAAATTTTTGAGGCTTTGATTGGAAATCCATTCAATATGTACGAACGAGACATGCTTAGGTAAAGAAAATTTAGCATTATAACCAAATAAACTTGAAGTTCACCCATCATTATTTATTTTAAATTATGTTTTGTAAGCTTCTAAGCTATAGTAAGTGGACGTACATGGCAAACAGCTAACTTAAATGACTAAAAGGCTTTAACTTTGCCCAAACAACTTGTCCACATAATCTTGTAGAAAAGGAGGCTATGCTGAAGTGTCTCTGAAGATTCCTTCCACAATCTGTGTCATTAAGCTCTAACACCAAGGGTATTTCCACTTAAAGAAGGCCTTCTCAGACAGGGGTAAAAGGAACAAAAATCATGGCTTTCACATACTTTCTTTCAGCTAAGGGGACATTTGATTTTAAGCCTCTTGAGTGGTGGGACATTTTGTAGAACAGAAAGCTATTTTAATGTCCAAAGGCAAAATCTTGGATATTTAGCCCATGGCTACTCATCCCTAGTCCTTGAAATATCAACATTTTATTTACCAAGTACCCTTGGAAGCCATTTCCACACTCTAATTTACATCTTTCTTTCTTAACTTAGTTAAGACGTGCTGCAGAAATTATAGTTTTTGTGATATGTGAGTGTAGAGTTGGGGAAAGATTAGGGATGAGAAAAAGTCATTTTCAGAGCATTGGCTATTGCAGGAATAGATTGGGGTCCTTTGTAGCCAGAAGCTGGAGGGGTGCGAGTGGGCCACATGAGGTACTAAAAATCAAGTGAGACCCAATGTGAATGTCGTGCAGTCCCCTCTGTTCCCTACCCTCTCCAGTGTGAATTTGGTGCTATTACCTTTTGAGAAGAGGCAGATGAAAGTCTGGTCAGTCCAATAAGGGGTATTTTCTGTCCTTTCCTTCACAGCAGAACTGGAGTCTGTAGCTAGAAGAGCCATACATATGCTTTTGTTCTCCAGATTTATTTCTTATTTATTTATGTATTTATTTATGTATTTTAAATTTAAATTCAATTAATTAACATATAGTGTGTATTGTTAGCTTCAGAGATAGAGTTCAGTGATTCATTAGTTGGCTATAACACCCAGTGCTCTTTACATCTCGTGCCCTCCTTAATGCCAACAATCTGTTACCCTATCCCTCCATCTCTCTCCCCTCCAGCAACCTTCAGTTTGCTTCCTATGGTTAAGAGTCACATCTATTTCTTGATTTCCATTATTTCTAATGAGAGTCTGCTGCCACTCTGATAGTCCTCCCCCGCCCCCATATGAAATAAACAGAACCAGAAGAGTATTTTGTAGGAAATGACGTTGAGGTGCTGAACAGGACTAAATAGGACTGTTCATTTTCTAGAGCCCTAAAAACTGCTTGCGCCTTGTATAGATGGTGGCACAGGCTGCTCAGTTTAGTTAGCCATGGAAGTAAATAGAGTAATAAGAAAAGTAATAAGTAATAAGAAAAGTTAAACCTGTCTTGACAGAAATTCAGGTGTGCAAAGAAAAACAAAACAAAACATTGTTTCATTTTCTTTAAATCTACAAATTTAATTCTGAGTACCTATCCCTCTGAGTTGGCGACATATTCGAGCTTGGGCTGTCTAGTCTCCGGGTCTCATGTGAGACCAAGGAGGCCCTACCAGTCACTGAGGTACTCTCCAGATGTTTTTATCACCACGATATCTTTTGTGCCAGCCTGCATGTTCCCTTCCATGTCCCACAGTTTCAATGCTTCTAAGTTATGCTTGGGGCATACAGATTAATGGTTCAATAAATAACTCTTCCGTATTGTTGGTTTTTATACTTTAGGTCTTCATATTTACTGTTAGGTAAATATTAAAGACTATGTAACATTCAAAATATTATCTTAGGCTCTTTCTATAAATTTCAATGTAGCTGATTCGAAAAAATCAATTTAATAGGGTTTTGAGTTTTCTCACTGACTTTACTGGCAATCTTTCTGGATGAACCTGGAACCAAGTTTAGTTGCTCTTACATTTGATTTTAAACCTCTTAAATACTAGAAAATATTTAATATTTCTTTCTCCTCAGATCTCTAGTCTAATAAGCATGATGTTAAGTTGAGATAACCTGACATAGGAGTTGAAGAAAGGTAAAGGATGTGGCTTGGACTAAGAGTAAACCCAGAACTCCGCAGAAACTACACCCAACCACCCCAGTCCATATGGCATAGGGACAAAACCATTAGAGTTGAAGATCTTGCTCTGGAGTAACCCAGCCCCCAAATCCCTGAGATTATATGTAGGTTTAATCTCACTGTGGTTTTTTTTTTTTTTTTTTTTTTTTTTTTAGTTGCTCTGGGGAATAGGTCTGTGCTCTGGGGAATATGTCTATGGCTTAATTGTCCTGGGGATATTCCTTAATATCTCAAAATTTCCATAGGAGCCCAACATAGGGCTCTCCATAGTATCCCTCCAAGCATTCTCTGTGCTTAGTGAATTATCATGCTCGATGATGTTACTTGGCTCACTCAAGTGTGAATTTAGTATCATGAAGTGATCCTTATAAAATTGATGATTAAACTTGGCAAAGGAGCTTTATTTTCCCTAGTGGAATCTAGACGTCTGAAAATCTGGCTTGCAGTTCTTGTAGTTACTGGCATGAATTCTTTTGGATTCTGAGGTGATTTAGAGTTTTTGTCTAGAAAATAAGAATCATATATTGTTCATTTCTTCAAGTCATGAAAATGAATTGTGATGCAGAAAGTTATTGAGGTTCTATGAAAGAAATATTTGACTGCAAAGTATTTCCATTATCAAGGACCAGAATCATATCTCTGTTATTTAGCTTTTATTTCAAGGAAGAACAAAGTTGTTAAATGTGATCTTGTCCACATATTGCATTCCCACTGGCTCAAGAGGATGCTGCCTGCAATGAATGTAGAACAATTTAGTGGAAACGTTAAGAGCCGGCTGAAAGGGAATTTTAAAATGCACAGGGTAATTTGACAAAATTGAAATCTTTTATAATAGCCCTGCAAAGATTAAAATAATTATAGCACAAGATAGTTCTGTCACACTTTATCATTCCGTTCTTAACATCTGGAGATATTATGAAGTGGATTTGGTATTCTCCTATAATTTCTACCAGCGTGTGCTATTATTTCTTTCAATCAACCATGCAAGGCAAAGCTCGCTCAAGCACATTAAGTCATTCTCCAGTGCACGATTTCTTTCAGTTATTTTAAAGCAGGTAATTTAATGGTGCTGTAGCACTCTCCTGTGACCAGCTGAGCATAACACCTTCAGGTATTCCATATTTTATTCTTATAAGTGGACTTAATGGCATTAATTTGAAAAGGAATCTAAAATTCTCCATAATCTGTCTCTCTCCTCTTTACTCATGCTTGCATATGCATATACACCCACATCTGACTGAGTTATAAAATGCTTTCTAGTTGAAAGCAAAATATTTCCCTTTCATATGTCACTGAAGTGATGTTTAATTACTACATTGTTGGTCATTAAACCAGCGAGTCTATAGGGAAATACCGGGAAAAATGAATGAAAACCTTCTAAGGCTTTTAGTCAAAATATTTTAAATGTGCACTGGTGCTTGTCATAGTAAAATTGTTATTGAATTGCTTATGTATTTTAAGGATATCCACTGTACTTGTGGCCTATTTTGGAATGATGCAGCAGAATTGAAAGATGCAGAAAATAAATACTTATTTTTTCTCAAAATTCCCAGACTGTTGAACTATGAAGCTTTAGATTTAAAAAAACAAAATTGAATATTCTCAGACATTGCACAAATACTCAAAGAACTAAACAATTTTTACAACATTACAAATGATGTTCATGAAAATGATTTTGTAGCAAAAAATGACTTAGATTTATGTCTGCCTCAAAATTTCATCAACTTTTCTAAATTAAAAAAAACCTTGAAAATGTAAAAATTACATATGTATTTAATTATCAAATTATCCTGTGCCTCTTCTTTCTTCCTTAGGTACAATGGGAATGCCAAAGAGAAAGAAGTGAATAAACAAGTTTGTCTTTTTTTATTTGGGTCCTTATAAAAATGAAGGATTTAAATGAGTCCACTGAATAATTTCTTGATGAAACTACCAAGACAAGTCAAAAGAATAGAGAGACAAATAATTTCTTTCACATTTCCATGCATATCTGCCAGCTGGTTTTCCATATTTCATATCTGTGTCAATTCCCCTGACTTTTAAGATATCCCTCTCTTCGATTCCTCTTTCATCACATTATCTCCACTGTCACTTGGCCACAGAAACCTGTAATGACTGCCTATGACCTAAAGGATAATAGAATTGAAGAATTGTCCGGGAACTTTAGATGTCTTGGGCATTCTAGGTTTACAGGTAACTTTTCAGTATTGTCTTCCATGAAGACCAGCTTTCTCAAATCCTCCAACCCATCAGAACTGTCTGCCCAGCCTCACATTCATTCCCGATCCATGTGATATTACTCATACGTCCATCCCACCTAGACCACCTCCTCTCTGCTTATCTCATCTTAGCTATGTTTTATTTCTTCCTCTGACTAGGAAGATTCTCTCTTCTTCCACAAAGTCTTAGATCAGTCTTTTAATCCAGGGTGATAGTTCAATAGTGAATTTCATAGCACATTTTTTTTTTCTGTTTTCCTTTTTACCTAACCATCATATTCTGCAGTGTGATATTTAAAAGGATGGGGAATTTTACCCACCTGAATTTCAGAAGAACTGTTCTTTTTATGATAAGCAATTGGAGCAAGGAACAGAAAGCACATTCCTGGGGGTTCTACTCCGTAGAGAGGGTCATGGGCTAGAGGCGTGAGTATCAGATGGTGGAAGGCAGAGAACAAGGAGAAGATGGAGGGACTTATGGCAGGGAAGGGACTTTGTGGATAGCAATAAAAGAGCTGCCACAAAAGTGAAATCCTTGAGGGAATCTGGAATATCAGATGATATTTAGCAAATTTTGTAGTGCACTATGTTAGCTAATCTCCTGTGGTATTTCCAAAGGAAAACCTATTGAAAGAATAGCAATATTTTTCAAGGTTATAAAAAATGAGATGTGTGTTTCTTTTGAATGCACTGACTTAAGGCACAAGGGAATGAAGGTTTATAAAGCTTATAAAAGTTGCTAATAATTTTGCACTTGTTGTGATGAGCTGGCTGTTGTATGTAAGTGTTGAATCGCTACATTCTACACCTAAAACTAATATTACATGGTATGTTAACTAATTGAAATTTAAATAAAAACTTGAAAAAGAAAAAAAAAACTACACTGTGTATATGAAGCAAAATTGCAATTTTTTACCTACCCAAATGTTTTAACTCTTTTCATGAGTTTTTGATATCTTCCTTATTTATATTCATGATAAAGAGAAATGTATTTGCTGCCTCATTATATGTAGTTAAAAAAACAGGATTAATCACATTAAATGCTTCTTAAAAAAAAAAGATTGTTTATTTGAGAGAAAGTGTGTGAGCATGAGTAGGGGGGAGAGGCAAAGGGAGAGGAAGAAGCAGACTCCTCGCTGAGTGTGGAGTCTGATGCAACACAAGACCCGCAGCTCAGGGCTGTATCTCCCAACTCCAAGATTAGGACCCTGAGATCAGGACCTGAGCCTAAACCAGGAGCTGGCTGCTTAACCAACTGAAGCACCTAGGTGCCCTGAAAAAGTCTTCTTGAGTGCTTCTGTAGAGAGTCCAAAAAAAATTTTTTTTGGAATAAAAGATTTCTCAAGTCATAGTTACTTTATAGCAGAGTTACATTATGTGAAAAAAAAATTAAACATATTTAATGACCCAAGGATATATCAACCTACCACTTCTAAGTAAGTGCTTTCTACTCCCCCTTGCCCCCGGATTAAAAGATCAAAGGACATCCTAGCTAAAATATCCAGGCAAATGTTTAATTCAAGGCAAGAAAGAATGAGGAATGCTTAATCTGCTATTTTAGAAGAATAAAAAGAAAAACAGGCAACAGTTAATTGTTGACATCAATTCTCTTTTGAGTTACTTATGACATTTTTAGTTTGGTTCCCTTATTCAAATACCAGTTCTACAGGAATCTATTCTGGGCATATTGTGCCTAGAATGAAAGAACGTTTCCAAAAAATGCAACTAGAGCATCAAGACCCATTTTTACTCCTAAAGGCCACACAGTGGAGCACAGTAGATAGTTTCTTAAGGGTGGGTAATTTTATGTAAGAAAAATTAAAATCTTTCCATCTTCTGTTGTTAATGAAACAGTGAATCATGGTCTGGGCGTCTGAGGAATAGAAAGGAATGGGAGGGACCAGAATCTATTTCTGGACCAACCCCTGATTCATGCAGTATATTTGGACAAATTTCTAAATACCTCTCTGTCTTAGCATCATTAGAACATTGATTTATTAATTCATTTATTCATTCATGCACATTGTGAGTAGCCATAAGGTACCCACATATAAAGATGAAAAGATATCATTTCCAGAAATCCATAGTCTGGGAAAAGAGAGAAATATATAAAGAAGTCACTATATTTTAGTATCATAGGAATATGACACATGTGCTCAAGGTACAGTGGTAGAACAAAGGATCATGTAGTGGGGTAGGAAGGGCCAGGGAAGGGTTCCAAGAGGAAGCAATACTTGCATGGGTCTTGAATAGTAGGTGGGAGTTTACTAGAAGGGGTTGGGATAAAAGGATTCTAAGTACAGGGAGCAGTATGTGCAAATGCATGGGAACGTGAAAGAACATTTTTGAGAGATGGGACTGTAAATATGGTGCTGTAAATAGTTTAATATGATAAGCATAAGGTGTGTGTATAGCAGGGGAAGCAATAGAGGGTGAAATTGGGGAGAGAAAGGAAATGGCCAATTATTGGAGGACCTTATATCCTATACAAATAGTTGTAGTTGAATGTTTTAATCAGGATAATGATATGACCTTATTTCTCTTTTTCAGGAAGATACTTTGCTGACCATGTGACAAACAGATTGCAAGGTACAGAGACTTAAAGTTAAACAAATCATTTAGAAGGGAATTTCAATAATCCAGGCAGACAATGAGAGCCTGCTCCAAAACAATGGGAATGAAGAGACCGAGACGGATATTAACAGTGTTAAGGAAGTAAAATGGATAAGAGATCTATGGGGTCAGTAGAAATGGGAGGAATGAGGGGGAAGGATTAATCCAGAAAGACTCCATTGTTTCTTGTCAAGTTGATAGGTTACTGGCTCATTTCATTAACTTATTATTGGGAGAAAGACAATGAGATTGATATTTATGTGTGTTGAATTTTAGGTGATAAGCAAAAAAATCTTGGGAAATTTCATTTTTCTTCCTCAATTAAGTTTTCTAAAGATTAACCCACACTTTTTCTAGAGTCTGGAGGTGGTAATCCCAGTGAACTTAATAGTTCTGAACCTTTCTCTTATAGAAAGTCTTACCAGTTCTCGCTTTCTAAAACTTTCCTTTGGTTTACTTTTCCCCATTTAATCTTAATTTTGGCCTCACAGCAGATGACTCTTTGGCAGTCCAGAATTACTACTGGAAAATTTGGAGGATGACATCGACAGTAATTTCATAGGAAACCACTCTGGGCTTTCATATTGCCATTAGCTGTTGTTCATTTTTTTAAAAATAGTATTATTTTTGTTAATATACTAAAATGGCATTCAAGCACTATTTATTTGCTCATGAACTTTCCAGCATTTATAAAAACTCTTCTAGACCTGGGATGGGTTCACTATTTTCAAAATGAAATGGTGTGTGATTGCCCTTTATGTTTTTCATATTTTACAAAATAATCAATTAAAAAAAAACCTATACAAAGGATCTATGAAGAAAAGAAGTGGGAGAAGGAGGGGAAAGAAAACCTATCTAAACCAGATATAAAAATTGAATGGGAGATTTATATTCTAATATAAAGCTGTTTTTTTCTGAGTGTCTTCCCATTTCTTATTTATTCTTGAATAAAAGTTCTGACTTAACATTTTCTCTCTGAGTGTATTTTGTCAGTAATCAAGTTGATTTGAGTTGATTGCCCTGAATAAACTATATTCTGTTAATTTGGAATTAATTGTGAAAAGGCATGAGACACCATGAAACTGTTCCCTCCT
The DNA here is from genome assembly GCF_053574225.1 of Canis aureus. Taxonomy (NCBI): domain Eukaryota; kingdom Metazoa; phylum Chordata; class Mammalia; order Carnivora; family Canidae; genus Canis; species Canis aureus. The sequence continues at coordinate 3,841,559 of NC_135632.1, read as the reverse complement.
TTGATATAACAAGAAGAAAGCAAGCAAATCACAGATAATTCAATCTCTAATGGGCTGGCCAAGTGCCCTAAAGGGCAATGTATTTATATACTCCAGCATGTATTACATATACTAAACTTTTAAATCAGAAATAGTTGTGTTTTTAGGAAAAATTACAGCTAAAAATAAGTATCTATTTAAGAGCTGCCTGAAAGAATATCTGTCTTTGTATTTTCCAATTCAACATTCTTAAAAAAAAATCAGCTTTTTAAAATTTCTCCGTCATTACGTCAGTTTTCAAATGCAATCAAGCTTCCATTACTTAAGGCCTGATTAGCAAATTCTATTATTCCTGTTCTCTGTTCTCTCTTCCACCTCACTCCTCATGAATCACTATCATCTGATGAAAAAGGAGAGGAATATGAAGTCAACATTAATCAATCTAATCTGCAATTTTAACAATCCTGGAAAAATAATTGGTGTGGAAGACTTTGAAGTGAATGACTCCTCAAAAAGTTACAATAGTATGGAATCGTTGAATCACTATAATTGTATATGTAAAACTAACGTAATACTGTATATTGAGCATATGGGAATTAAAATAAAAACTTGGGCAGCTCAAGTGGCTCAGTGGTTTAGCATCGCCTTCAGCCCAGGACGTGATCCTGGACACCCGGGATCAAGTCCTATGTCAGGCTCCCTGCATGGAGCCTGCTTCTCCCTCTACCTGTGTCTCTGTTTCTCTCTGTCTCTCTGTCTCTCTGTCTCTCTGTCTCATGAATAAATAAATAAAATCCAAAATAAATAAAATAAAATAAAAACAATAAAATATAAATAAATAAACTAGTTGAAACTGCAAAATAAAATTAAACAACCCCTTTGTGTCTTAAATAAGAACCATAATTAAATTTTGCTAACATATACCAATAGCATAAATAGTTGAGAGTTAGCTTTAGATTCAGTATGAAATGGAAAAGTGTGGTTTTAATATGGGACTTTCTATTCAACAGAAGTTATCTTCCTTTAATTAATCTTTTAACTCAGTATATAAATACAAATTCTTTGTGAAAATTATACACTGACCAAAAAATGTAACTATTTAAAAATCTAGTAAATTATTCAGTTAGTCTTTATTTATTGTCTCTTTATTCTACTTCAATTCTTTTCCTGGAAAGGAGATTATTTTTTCTTTAGTAAGTTAATTACTTAATTAAAGTCTCCTTTATTTCCAGTGGATAAGGTTTATTCCATTTAAAAGGAAAAAAGAATATAGTAAAACACTACTTGATATTGTGAGCAATGGCAGTAAATTATGCTGTTGGGACAATTTCCAATTGTAACTAATCTAGACCTGTGACATTTTGGTGAGTTTAATTGAATGTAAAAGCACTGAAGTTTAGAGTTTTATAGCAATATATTACATAGCTTAATAGATTATAATACCAGAAATTTTAACACATAATTTAACATGTTTTTTATTCAGTGCAACCAAAAATATTTTTTTCTTTTATTAACTTGTTACCAAGATGCATTTGAACCTCACTTAAGTATAATTTCCCTGAATATTTTATAGTATATTATAGTTTACTACAATATGTTTTACATTTTGTTATATGCTTATTGTACATTGTTTAAAACTGGACTTTCTTAAGTTAAATTAATCAACTTCAATTACATAAAACTACCTGGCACAGGTGATAAAGACAATATGGTATTAGCTAATTCAACGTTATCAAGTGAAGAAAAGGGTGATAAAAGATAATAGGCTTTCTCAGAAAAGATAAATGGGAAAATGAGGCTACCCTGACAAAAAGATTTGGATTTTCTCACACCTTTTCAAAAACCATGCATTTAATCATTTTTATCTGAGCATATGTAATTTATAAAAAGAAACTAATTAGATATCTAGAGTAATATCATGACTGCCTCAGTGTGCTTTGCATACAATTGAAGTTGTATGAACATGTTTATGATATAACCATTTATTTCCAAAGATTAAACACTGGAATGATAAAGTTCTGTTTAGACTTGAAATCTGGCAAACTAATTCAGGTTGAGAAGAGGACTATTTGTAAGAAAACCTAAAAATGTGATAGTTTCTCATAAATGTTGAAGAGAGAAGAATAAAGACTAGAAAAAAGCCCCCCACGGCAGCAGGACTTGGATATTTTACTGTGTTGAGAGAGAGAGAGAGAGAAAGAGCTGGATAAGGTGGCAAAAGATCTCTAGTCAAGGTGCTTGACTTGGTGTCTCCGTTATATAAAGTGAGAGAATGTATGAGATAATCTTAAATTCTTAAATTCTTAAATTCTTTCCAATTATTCTATTTTGGATTCTTTACTGCATGCTTTTTGGTTAGAGGGCCAGCAAAGACCATGTATAAGATTTCTGGGAAAAAAAGAAAACATATTTCCTTTTCTCTAAGACTTGTCTGAAGCGACAAGGAAAGATACAAATAGAAGAAATTCTATGTCATCAGTAGAAGCCAGGTACCATCCACATGCCACCGGCTTTGAAGGCTGTCTGCTGTGACACAGACGGGACCAGGCAACTGAAGTTCGGAAAGTATGTGTCCTGGGGAGCCCGAGAGGGGATTTTCACTGAAAATGTGGGACTTTTCTCAATTTGAGTGACAAGGGAGAGGGGTACGGGCAGGCCGGCCAAGAGCTAGATGAGAGATACTAACCTGCAGGCAGGGAGCTACACAGAGCAAAGGAAAACCCAGTGTGGGTGGCAAGTTTGTCTCTCCAGCATCTTCTCATGAAGCTGTGACTGGAAACTTCTCTCTGATGCAGCAGGCCAGACCTGCTCCCTGCTCTTGCTGGTGGAAGAAAAACCAAACACAAAGGGGCCTTTACTGTTGGCGCCTTCACCCAATTCAAGGGGAAAAAAGAACGCCTGTTTAAAAGAGCCCTGAGACAGATCCACCAGTGACAATTAGTGGACTTTGGATCTTGACTCTAATAAATAGATCATAAAAAAAAATAATAATAAGCTATGAAATTCTTGAAAGAACTGTCCATTTCTAAGGTGATGACATCTAAATGGAGAGTTGAAGGTTGAGCAAAAGTTGGGAGGCATGGTTTATGATATTTAAAAAAAAAACTATTTGTGCACTACTTTAGACAGTGTCTACCAGTTTGCAGCTGAAAACATTCCAACTGAACGGACTTTTGATTTATTTATTTGAGAAAGAGACGAGAGAGAGAGAGAACGATCAAGGGGAGGGGAGGCGGAGAGGGAGAAGCAGGCTCCCCACTGAGCAGAGAGCCCCACATGGGGCTGGATCCCAGGACCCTGGGATCATGGCCTGGGCCAAAGGCAGACGCTTCACCTACTGAGCCACCCGACAGCCCTAAAAAAACTTTTTAAAATAAATATCCTCCCCCCACCAAAAATAAATAAAATAAAATAAATAAAAAATAAAATAAAATAAAATAAAATAAAATAAAATAAAATAAAATAAAATAAAATAAAAATTCTCATACTTACAGAAAACTTAATGTAAATTGTCAAAAAAAAAAAAAAGCTGCATAACTTTAGTCGGGTTCCAGTGTCACCATGTTGCCACACTTGTTTTCCCCTTCTCTCTCCGTAGGTGTGTGTGTATTTATATACACATATATGCACGTATAAAACACATTTCTGTCCTTTTTGAGAGTAAATTGTACCCATGATGCCTCTTTTCCTATAAATAAGACTCTCTCTTAAATAACCTCAGTACAAGTCACCCAGATCAGGAAATTATCATTGACGGAGTCATTCCATTACTAGGATGTCATGGCACCTAGGTCCTTTGAGCAGAGAGTAGAAAATACACGCATCTGTATTTTCTGTCTATATCAATATCATTTTTAAAAATACTCATGCAGATAACTCAAGTTCTGATTCAACACAAAAGGTTCCAGCCTTCCCCCTTCCTTTGACAACAGGAGACTTTAATGCCACTATATACATTTATTTCCTCAATTTTACAATATGCATTAGTTAATTTCAGACCCATTAACTTGTAACATTGTGAAGAACAAGCCTAGTAATTAGAATTCAATATTAGGTTATAGTTCTTTTATTTTCAGTCTGAAGTTAATCAAATTACTGTTTCCAAATGTGACTTAAGTTACCTCTTTTCCCACTCGCCTCACTTCAGTGTGGTTATGGTATTTATTTGAAATAGATTTACTTTTATTCTGTATTTCGGTTTTTCTTTGTTTCTTTTTCCTCTTTTCTTTCTTTTTTTTTAAGATTTTATTTATTTATCCATGAGAGACACACAGAGAGGCGGAGACACAGGCAGAGGGAGAAGCAGGCACCTCGCAGGGAGCCCGATGTGGGACTCGAACCCAGGACTCCAGGATCACAGCCAGAGCTGAAGGCAGATGCTCAACCACTGAGCTGCCCAGGTGCCCCCTCTTTCTCTTTTTTGTTAGTCTGCAAAACAAGATTCTAAAAGTTCAGTCTTTGCACAAATTTACACTCGTCGAAGTGCTGCTACCCCATCACTTCTACCTCATTCATCCTTCCATTCTTTATCCTCTTTTCTCACTTATATCCTGTAGATAACCAATCCCATCAGTTTCTTGGCTGTGTTGCCTGTGTTTCTTTTTGAGCAAAGGAGCAGATGTGTGTATATTCTTACATCCTAGTCTTTCTTAAACAAAGGTAGCAACTATGGGTTCCCTGACACTTTGCTTTTTTTAACTTAATATTTCCAGAAATCACTCTAAATCAGTTCACTCTAATCAGAGAGATCTTCCTCATTCTTCTTTATAGTTGCATAGTATGTCATCGTATGGTTATGCCATGGATGGGTCAGCCGCAGTCCTACATATGGCAGTTAGATTCTTTCTTCTGCAATTACAAATAGTGCCACGAGGGGTAACTTTGTATGTATATATGTTCTTAATTTTTTTGGAAAGATTTTATTTATTCATGAGAGACACAGAGAGAAAGAGAGGCAGAGACACAGGCAGAGGGAGAAGCAGGCTCCATGCAGGGAGCATGACACAGGACTCAATTCTGGGACCTTAGGATCACAGCCTGGGCCGAAGGCAGACGCTCAACCGCTGAGCCACCCAGGCACCCCAATATATGTTCTTATTATTGAAGTGTGTGTCCTTAGGGTAAATTCCTAGAAGTAGAATTTCAGGATCAAAATATAATGATACGTAGTTTTGTTAGATATCGTCAAATTCCCTTCCGAAAAATTTGTACCTGTTTTAATTTCTGCCAGCAGTGAATGAGAGTACCCACAACCTCACAAATAGAAAGCGTCATCCCACATTTTAAGTTTTGGCACTGTGACAGGTAAAAATGGTATGTGAAACCATTTTCAGTGAAGCTTTATTTTGCATTTTTCTAATTATAAGTGAGGCGCATCTTTTTTTTTTCATAAATTTAAGGGCCATTATTATTATCTTTGTGAATTTTCTCTTTGTGTTTCTTCCCATTTTTCTTCGTCTTTTTATAAAAGGTATACAAATGCACAAGAAGTATTCCTTAGAAAATATTTTATATTTTAAGCATACCAAATTTTCATCTTACTAACGTGAAATCATAATTTTATAGAATTAACACAATACAAAATTTGTTTTCCTCCATCAGTATTTTTTTAAAAATCAACTTTATGGAGTTATAATCTAGATATGATAAAATCTGCATATTCAGTTGTTTTAACACATGTATATAACATATGTATTTAGCTTATTTAGGTACCACCACATGAAATTTCTATCACCAAACCTTCTCTAATTTCCCTGTGACTTCCCTGTGTTATTTGGAAGCATCTGGTCATATTCGGAGATTTTTTAAGATATGTTTTTATTGATTTCTAATTTAAATTCGTTATGATCAGAGAATATACTCTATGATTTCAGTTCTTCCGAAGTTTTTATGACTTGTGTTAAGAATCAATGTTGGCTAAATCTTGGTGGTGTACACTTGAAAGAAGTATATAACCTGCTCAGTTTGGGTAAACTATTTTATATGTTTCAGATATGTCCATTTTGTTGATACAATTGTTCAGCTTTTCTATATCCTTACTATCTACTTGTTTTATAAATTACAAAAAGGAGAATATTAAATGTCTATCTCTCTTTTTTTCTTCAGTTTTATGTCATTGAGATTTCAGAGTCCCCCACACTCCCATATGTACCATTACTTCTTTCTAAATTATTCTTAATGTATTTTATAGATTAACCTCCCCCCACCACCCCACCCCCACACACTGGAGTAGATGGAATGTGTGGTTTCCCCCAATCTATTACTCAAGAAAAGATATTGGTTTTTGTAATGTTTCTGGTTTCTAGTTACTTGATTCTTTCATTAGTTCTGGTTGTTTTATTTTTATTTATAGTCTCATGAATTTTCTAGGTAGAACTACCATAGTATGTCAGCAAAAAGGGTGAATTTATATTGTCTTTTCTAATACTCGGGTCCATTTTTTTCATATTCTTGTCATATGCATTGGCAAAAATATCCAAAAAAGATGTTGAACAGCTAATACTGAAAGGAAGCTACCTTTATTCATTTTTGATATTAAACACAAGTTTTAGTGGCTCCTGGGTAGCTCAGCCAATTTAAGCATCTGCCTTCTGCTCAGATCATGGTCCCAGGGTCCTGGGATCCAGCCCCGAGTCAGGCTCCTGCCCCAGCGGGGACTCTGCTTCTCCCTCTCCCTTGCCACCTGCCCCCCTTGTGTGCTCACACACTTGTGCATGCGTGTGCTCTCTCTCTCTCTCTTTCTCTCTCCCCCTCAAATAAATAAATAAAATCTTAAAAAATAATAATAAGACAACTTTTAGTATGCCAAACTTAGAATGGTAGTTTGCTCTCGGGTTTGGGTTTATGTCCTTTATCATATTAGGAAGTTTTCTCTTACTTCATTTGATGTAGAAAATATATTTTTCAGAATATATTAAGTATACATTTTTGCTTTAATTTGTTGTTAATATATTTCTGATATTAAACTACCCTTATAGTAAACCCACAAGTTCAGTGTTGTCTTATTCATTCAAAATCTTACTGAATTGTATTTTTAAATATATTTTTTAAGTTTTTTACTTACACCTCACAAGTGACATTGAACTAAAGTTTTGGGGTTTTTTTCCATTCTATTTTTGTTACATGTTGGTATTAATACTATGTTAGCTTCATAAAATCAACTGAAGATTGATTTTTTTTCATCTTTTTCTAGTATCTGGAATATCTTTTTCTAGTATCTGGAATATCTTTTCTGTGTTAATTTGGCTACCAAGTTCTACTTACTCTTAAGTCAATTTTTATAATTAATACTTTTAGGAATAAGCCATTTCTTCTGGAATTTCAAATCTTTCTGATAAAATTGCATGTAGAATTATATTAAGTATTTTTATATTTAGTTCTTTTCTTAATTGTGAATATGTTTTGTCTCTTCCTTTTTTCTTTCTTAAAACTCAGGGAGCTGGTAACTCCCTTTGAGCCTTTTCAAAGTACCAGTTTCTTTCCCTAATTACTACCATCTAATTACTCTGCTACTTTCTACTTAAATATTTCCTCTTTTATGTATTAGTTTTTAAGAGTCATTTTCTTGCATTTTTTTCTCTATATGCATACTTACACATACAAACACACCATACATGCCTACAGACAAAATGTTTTAAAAATTAACAATAAATATTACCAACCTGCTTTTCAAATGTCTTACTCCTGCCTATAAATTAGTCCTAAAGGGATCAGAGAGATGATGCATTCAAAACTCTGTTTGTGGGGTTTGTCTTTTATATTTTTGCTTGTTTTATGACATACTTTATCTTTTCCTATTTGAGAAAATGCAGACTGTAGATCAAAGGTCCAGGGATCAGCAAACTTTCCACAACTCAAATCCAAGCCACGATTTGTTTTTGTATTACCTGTAAACTAAGAATGATTTCTACATTTCTTAATAGTGAAAAAAATGAATTTTTTGTGACATGAAAATTATGTAAAAATAAAAATTTCAGTGTCTACAGAATTCATTGAAACTATAGAAAAATACTGTGTTCAATTGGACAGTATGCATTTTCCTTTTTATTATTTAAATTTTAGTTAGTGAGCATACAGTGCAATATTGGTTTCTGGGGTAGAATTCAGTGATTCATCATTTACACACAACACCCAGTGCTCATCCTAAGTGACCTCTTTAATACCATCATCAACCTTTAGTTTGTTCTGTACCCTTAAGAGTTTCCTGTGGTTTGGGAAACTATGCATTTTCTACATGCTGTGCATCTTTAGACTCTAGACTCTCATTTTCCTTGATTTACAACTCTGTGTAAATTATAGGTGACTGACAGACATGCAGACTTCTCTTGCCCAGCAGAGTTTTGATTGACTTCTAATTCCTTTGCAGAAAAAAATGTTTTCATCCACTTGCAAATCAGTCAGTTCATTTATTCTATATAAACTGGTGCCTTTTTTCCCCTTTGAACTATTTGTAACATCTGTCTGTTCACTCATATAAGTAGAATCAAATCTACACAATGTGAGCTTATTTTTATGTCTATGTGAGAGTCAGAGTTTACCTTTTTCTGAAAATTATTTAAAATTTTTTTTAACAGGACATAACTACACTCATGCATCTCTGTGTTGTCTATGCTTAGGTGAGTGGTGGCAACGCAGACCATCTGGCCTGTAAGGCTGAATATATTTACTATTTAGCCCTTTTTGCTTTTGCAGAAAAAGTTACCAATTGCTGGTCTGCATCATACCAACTAAGGCCAAACTTCAGGGGTTCCAGCGAGGAGTCTATTTTTCAATAGCTGTCCGATGTTTCACATTGCTAAAGTTACACATACAAGTTTTCATCCTCAATGATATCAAAGAATATCAAAGCAATTGGATGTTAAAAATGTAAATTTAAGTGACTGTTTTTATGTATAGAAATCAGCATTTTAAAATTCATATTTTTACCTTGAATCATTACCTTCTTTGTTGGATTTTTTAAAAACTCAATTGATTTCTATTGAATACAAAAGAGTTGATTCAGTTGTCTGGGCTTGCCTTTCCCAGGAGCAAACAGAAAAAAATGCATCTGATACACCAGGTCATCCCTATAGTACTATGTTTTTGAAATAGTGTTAAGATCAGAAATATTTCCTTTAAATTTTCATTTATTTATTCATGAGAGACACAGAGAGAGGCGGAGACACAGGCAGAGGGAGAAGCAGGCTCCATGCAGGGAGCCCGGTGCGAGACTTGATCCTCGGACCAGGATCCTGGCCTGAGTGCAAAGCAGACGCTCAACTGCTGAGCCACCCAGGTGTCCCAATAAGAAAGATTGTTAAAGAATGTCTCAGGATGTTGTTAGAATTTTTATCTTCTTTGTAACAAAACTTGATCTTCTCAGGAGTATATTTTGAGATTCAATTCTGAAGAGTTTTATATGCAGAGTCAAGAAAACATTTTGCTTTCTTGGTGAAAAACATGACTGTCATCACTAGAGGGAGCTGGTTTTACATAAAATTACGGTAGGAATGTAGAAAAACAAGAGAAGACTTTGTTATTCGTGTTTAGAAAACACAAACCTTTCCAAAAAACTCTCATTTCCTACCAATAAATTGTTCTTACCAAATACTTTCTTTACGTTATGAATGGAGAATTTTCCTTAAAGAACTGTTAACCTCTATTCCCAAGAGGATATTTGATATTCTTACTTTGATAATGGAATAAACATTTTTATGTGGCATTATTTAATTTCACATAGTAGAATTGATGTCCACAGTCTTTTAATTGTTTTTTAAATTTCCTTCATTTTCTTTAAAACAGAATTCTTTCATTGTTCAGCTGGTACAATATACTAAGCAGAGTTTCAGAATAGAGAACAAGATTTTGGCTAAATTGCCTATTTATTTGATGGAGAAAATAACATTTCTGTGTTACTTTGAAATGCCTAATCTTCAGTGAATACAAAATGAAAATAAAAGTATTTACGTTAAGGCAGTCATTTTACAGAGTTTGAAGAAATTGGACTGAGTTCTTTATCTCTACCAAGGACACTGTGAACTTGTTGACCACAAGTCACATGTTTTAAACAGCTTTGCATTTTATGCAGAACATAAGCATCTACTTCAAAAAAAAAGATTTTATTTATTTATTTATGAGAGAGACAGAGAGAGAGAGGCAGAGACACAGGCAGAGGGAGAAGCAGGCTCCATGCAGGGAGCCCGACGTGGGACTCGATCCCAGGACCCTGGATCATGACCTGGGCTGAAGCTGGCGCTAAACTACTACATTAGGGGGATCCCTTGGTGGCTCAGTGGCTTAGCGCCTGCCTTTGGCCCAGGGTATGATCCTGGAGTCCCGGGATCGGGTCCCCCAGGTCCCAGGATCGAGTCTCACATCGGGCTCCCTGAAGGGAGCCTGCCCCTCTCTCTCTCTCTCTCTCTGTCTCTCTCTCTCTCGTAAATAAATAAAATCTTAAAAAAGAGAGAGAGAGAGAATCTGAGATATTCTTTGAGCCAGCAAATTTTCTTTTTTATAATTCTTGTTTCTATCATACTGATGTATGTGAGAAATACCTATTTTTTTAATAAGTATTCTAATCATACCACCAGCTTAGCAGCTTTTCCCTCTAAGGACAAAAGTACTTCTATATATCATCTCATTGAATATCACTGGCCAATAGTCTTGATTAACTAGAACGTATGACATGAAACTTAACTAAATTCACATTGTTTCCTTGAGAATTCTTAGTTGGAACAAAACCTGCTAAATTCCACTATTGGTTGAGCTAATTTGTGTCTCTGCACTTTTCCTGGTACATAGATATCAATACTTACCAGTTCTTTATGAATATCTTTTCAAGCCGAGCAAAACCCTAATTTAGAAATAGAATTGAAATTGGTAGAATGTGTTTGACCAGGAGAGTGAAAACTTAATAGGTAAAATTGTCTTGAGCAATAAAGAACTAGGCTTTAGTCTAAACCAATTTAAACATGTACACACACACACACACACACACACACACACACAGATTTTCTCTTGCTGACGTCAGTGGCTCACATACATTTTTTAAAATGCAAATGATAACTTCCTTTGATAGTATTTTTGGGCTACTAAGCAGAAATTTTGGCTTTTCTTATATACACCATAACTTTTCACCTTAAGCTTTTACAATCATAAAATATTCTTGTCAGTAACTTTGCAGCTGCTCATGAATCAACTAGAGAAAATTTCAAATATTGCTAAGTTACACAATTGTCCTTTATTTATTCATTAATTATAATTAGACCTATCAACATGAAGTAGGAAAAAAAAGTAAGGATTTTTTTTTTAAGATTTTATTTATTCATGAGAGAGGCAGAGGTAGAGGCAGAGGTAGAGGGAAAGGTAGACTCCATGCAGGGAGCCCGACGTGGGACTCCAACCCGGGACAGGACTCCAGGATCACGCCCTGAGCCAAAGGCAGATGCTCAACCGCTGAGCCACCCAGGGGTCCCAAAAGGAAGGATTTGATTTAAAAGACAATTGCATCTTTTTCAGAGAAACAACCAACTGGACAACAAAACAGAGTTGACAATGCCTTTTCTTTCTCGCTTTCTGGTCTTACTAATCAGTGGTAAACAGTACGGGTTTGCTGTTGTGTCTGCTGGCAAGAATGTGAACAGCTAGTATAAAGCAGAGTTAATTGTTAAGTGGGTTTTCTCTGTCGAACTCGTTGACTTGAGTCACAATGGGGTTTCCAACAACATAAGAACCTTATTCAGAATTTTTAAGCATCAGAAAAAGTGGAGGGATGCACAACTTTGCAGGAAAAGGTTTTCCTTGATGTGGTCCTGAGTGGCGCCATGTTGTGACTCACCCAATGTATTGTAATGAAGAAGGGACGAAGAGATAATTGAGGTCAAAAAGCAAATTTTCAAAAGCTGACAAGATGTGATTCTTGGAACTCAAGATGGCTAGATGCCACCAACCCCTCCAGACTAGTTTTCAAATACTGTATTTTGGATTCCACAAAGACTAAACACTGTGGCCAAACGCTTTTTTCCCTAACTCCATGTTTAACCCTGAATTTATACCTTTAAAACCAATTTGAATATGCGTTTCGGCATAACTCACAGTTAAGCAATCCAAAGTGGTATAAGAGTTTATCCCTAAATAATATGTGTATCTCTCAGCCCTGAAATTGGTAGCTGGGAAGTAGATCACTGTATCTTCAGCCTTATTTCTTGTTGGAAGAGACTGAGGTTTAGGCGACCCAATCAAGTTTGTTAGGCTTTTTGTCAACCTGATGTCCACAAATGGACTTTCTTGAGGTCTATAAAATCTTGGAAATGGCACAATAATTTTTACACTCGGTATATCTAGGCTGGCATATATCAGTGATTTCATCAGATCCTCAAAGCAGTCTGTGAAACTCAAAACATTGACAGTGACAGGTAAGGCTATTAAAACAATTATCTTATGGAAAGGTAAATTGTTCCACTCCATTTTCACGGTAATTCGGTAAATTGGCCAAGTATCATAGTGGAAAGGTTAACACGGATTCTGAAAACAGCCAGCCAGTGTTCCAGTCCCATCTCTGCCACCTGTTAGCTTTACCTCCTAACGTCCTGTACTTCAGTTTCCTCATCTGCACAACGCCATGCGTACCAGTACCTACCCCATAGGGTTGCCGTGAGGAACGAATGGGTTAGTGTTTACAAAGTGCTTAGTCCTTGCTCTGTGATAAATATATTCAATAAAGCTGTCAACACAAATGCCTGGAATGCAAAGATTTGGTCAGATGCATGGGAAAGCTTTACTGCCTTACAGCTTGCAAACTGGGGAGGCACAGCATTTGGCTACAAACTGAAAATACCACAGGGGAAGGAAGGTTTAGCCGTGGGGTTAAATACGCAGAACCTTCAAGTTTTGCATCCTTAGTGAGGTTGGCCAGGCTCACGTTCCAAAAACTAACTTTAGGAGCCATGTGACAAGAGGATACAGCTCACCTTCCCTGGTAGCAGCAGCCTGCCGATTGGCAGCCTCTGCAGAGCGTGGTAAGATGTGTGGCAAGGGCTTCTCTGCGAATTTTGTGGAATATTGTGCAAGCTGGTCCCTCAGGTTGTACTGACTGGTCATTCAGCCTCATGGTCATTCGACCTGGTGAAGATTTGACTTTCTCTCCCTTGACATGAGGGAACCCATCTTGTCTGTGAGCTGTTGCTGTTCAATTATCAGAATATTTTGTTCTCAAAGTTCACCCCCCAAAAAAGGTGTGTGGGGTGGGGCAAGGACTAAGCATATGTTTATATATACATATATATGTTTATATATAGCACATACATGAAAAACACTCACACGCACACATATATGAGAAAAACACTAAGTAAATACCCCGGGTTTAGATGATGAAACTTTTTTAAGGATTTGACCTAAAATTACATTATTTGTAAGAGGAAGAAGTAGGCTGGGACCCCTGGGTGGCTCAGCGGTTTGGCACCTACCTTTGGCTCAGGGCATGATCCTGGAGTCCTGGGATGGAGTCCCACATTGGGCTCCCTGCATGGAGCCTGCTTCTCCCTCTGCCTGTGTCTCTGCCTCTCTTTCTGTGTCTCTCATGAATAAATAAATAAAGATCTTTAAAAAAAATAGTAAGAAGTTGGTCTAAACTTTGGGAGAGTTGTTTAGTTTTTTTCAATCTAAATTTTCCTAGTTATTGGTCCTATGGATGGCTCTTAGCTTCCATTCCTCTTTATTATAATCTGCCCAATGTTTCACTTTAAAATCACCTTCCATAGGTGCCTGGCTGGCTCAATCGAAAGAGCAGGTGACTCTTGATCGTAGGGTTGTGAGTTTGAGCCCTATGTCCTTCATTGAGTTTATTTAAAATTTTTGAAGAATTTTTTTAAATAAAATCACCTTCCACCCCCATTCTGTTTGCAAACCTTCACAATATTCCCTTTATCTAGTTTGGATCGAACTAAATTTTTGACTAGAGCCAGATTAAGGGTAAAATAAGAAATTGTTGGAGTACTTGACTATGAGAGACGGTGGATTTTCAGTGGCATACTAAAATAAAATGTGTTTTTTCCAAACTCCTCTCCTGGAAATTAAAATAAAGTACCTGTAATATACCTTTAGAATAAGGCAAAAGGAGAGAATTTCATCCAGATATTCCCTCCCACAGATGCTCACACACATACTTCCACACTACAGCACACACACGCACACACACACACACACATACATACACACCCCTCCACCTCCAATCATCTCAATTCAAATTGCTTTGGCTAATTTCTGTGATTTTCTTTCGCTAAAAGGAATGTGTTCATTTGTGGCAAACTCTCCATTTTCCTGGACAAGAGAGGAGAGATTTGATCTCCACTGCCTGGGGTCTTCTTTCTCTCTTCTCCACACAGCTCTCAGCCGCAGGACTGTAAACTGTCGAACACCTACTTAAAGAATAAAAGTTTGAAGGGACACCAGTTTTTAACCCACCCAAAAGCCCAACTTATCATCCTTATTGAGTTCCCTTGAATCTTCATCTAGCTCCCCTTCGGACCATGAATTACAAAATCTTTTGCTATATAATCTTGTCTCACCTGGATTATCTCTTATTGCCTGGAGTAAAATTCATGTTCACATTCCAGTCCATCAGGGTCTCTTTCTGTCCCCCAGCCCTCGTTCTTTTTCATCCAAGCTATCCCAAATGTAGGAAGTGGTTTTCTTTTCCATGACTGCCAGAATTATGTAGTAGCACAAAGTCCATCGGTAAAGTCATTACCAAGTAGATGTAGCTTTCAATCCTGGTTCCCCTACCTGCCTGCTGTGTGACCTAGAGAAGGTTATTTACTCTCACTGAGCTCCCTCGTCTTTTTCATCTATAGAACTGGAAAACAGCATTTACTTCAAGGGTTGATATAAGGATGAAATAAAATAGCATACAAAAAAAGATTCTGGCATAGAGCGGCTACACAATAAATATTAGGTTGTTTCATTAAATTGTAGCTAAATATTCACTCTACAAATATAATCTGTTTTGAGTGTTTTATAGTTTACACAAAGAGTTTTTACAAACATCATTGTATTTGTTCCTCATGATTATCCTGTGAAACAAAAAATATGATTCCTGTCTTATGGATAAGGAAACTGGGTGTCACAATGATTAAATGGTTTGCAGCCGACCACACAGCTAGTGTCAGAGCTGGAACTGAAATATATTTCTTTTGATTTGAAATAGTTTTCCCTTTCAACTCTACCACACTGACATTTAAGAAACTTTTAATGGATTAGACAGTGGCTTTAAACCCAATTTTGGCCCTGTTTATGTCACTTGCATTAAAAATGCTCAGTTTCAAAAAAAAAAAAATGCTCAGTTTCTTCATCTGTTAAATAAAAAGGCAGAACTAGACAATTCTTTAGGCCATTTCCAGGTTTTAAAATGTTTGGTTATTTAGTCCTAATACTAAACAAATTAAAATTCTTCCAACTTCTGCTGCATCTGAGATATTAAAGCTGACATATTTTTCTTATTTAGCATGAAGAATTACTCATGGATAGAGTCGTCTTTAATCATAGTCTTTTCCTACTTAGGAAAAGACTCAAATGGTCTTTTCCTAAGAAAACCTCGATGAACCTCAAAATAGTAGTGCGAGAATATGTAATTATGTGATATAATGTTTTTAAAGCAATTTGTGAAGTTTTCTCGAAAGTTTACTTTCTATTCCATAAAGTTCCTTGGTCTCGATTAAGAATGGAGAACTGAAAACTGGAACTGCCAGGATGTAATGTTATCATAAATTACTGTATATACTAAGTCACTCTCATAAAATTTTTATGCTTAATACGTTCTTTCCAACTGATAATTGCTTTCTATTGCTCCCAAGAATTAATGTGAATAAAACATAAAGTATTACCTTTTTCACTTGGATGGTTTTGGCTTCTCTGTTTACATATAGCCTCTTAAAAGAAGTGGAAGAGAAATATATTACAAGAGAAACACTGGACTATTAGCGTTCTCTTCCTTTTCTTGGCTAATGGTATCATTGTTTATCATTGTTTAGAAAACTTGGATCACTCTGAATTTTCCCAATTCCATGACTTTACCTATGCCCAAATATTCCTAAATTTAATCTGTCACTGAAATATTCCTTGAATCTGATGGCTCCTCTGCACCACAAATGCCATAGCCTCTTGTTGGACTATTGAAATTGATTTCTATTGGGCCTTCTTGCCATCAGACTCTCACTCCCTCCTTTTCCAAGTGATCTTCCTAAAACACAAATTAATCATTTCTCTCTGAAAGGCCTTAGTAAACCCTTCCTTGCTTTCTTCCTCTGAACTCTTGCCTTCTAGCTAATGACCAAGCCTCTTAATATGCAGTTTCTTTATGATTTAGTTTTAGGGTCCTTCTCTCTGATCTTATTTCTGGACCTCATTACTATATACCCTATGCATGAATCAGTCACACAAAATTGTACTTAGAGATCCATGTCTTTGCATGTTTTTCTTGTTTGCTATTTCTGCAAAGCTGTCCCTGACTGCCTCCTATTATGAAGAACCCATGCTCATCCTTTCACTGCAACTCAAGCATTAGCTACTTTAAGAAGATTCCTCTGGCCTTCCCTTCTACCAAAGCAGAGGTGAGTAACTGATCTCTGTGATAGTGTTGGTTTTGTGTTATGTGTCTTCTCTAGGATTTCTGCTGCATTTTAATCAATTATTTACCTGTCCATATTTCTCATTAGACTGTGAGATCTTGAACCTATAACTGATTCATTCTATGTCTTGTAGCCAGCAGTGTGCCTTATACACGTTAGGTTGTAAAATAGACACATATTGAATGAATAACAAATGTAAAAATCTAACATTGACCTCAAAGTTTTTCAAGCATGTTCTTCATTGGGTCCCTAAATCAAGGGAAAGAGTCAACAATGTTGGTAACTTAAAATAGTTGGCATGAAAGACACAAATGATGGTAGGAGTACTTAACAATATGGGCCACAAACTGACAAGGCTTATGTATATAACTAATGGCCAACTAAATGCTTCTACAGTAAGAGCTATAAATCCAGGGGCAGAGACTGGTGAACTAGAGTGATTTGGTAAAGGTTTTTGAAGGAGTAATTTAAGCCAAGATGGAAAAACTATCTAGGATTTGAGAGCTAAAGAGGAAGGGAGAAGATATTGGGAAAAGGGGGAAATGTGACAAAAGGCATAGAGACAGGATCGAGTAGGATTCATACAACAGTGAGTTGACAGATTATGCTAGACTGGAAAATGAGGATGTGGCCACATTGTGTATGGCTCTTTGTGCTGTGCTGATAACAACAGATCATATCTGGAAAACAAAGGTAAGCCATGGCAGTACATTTGGATAGGGAATTATTATAATAGGAATTATGCCACTGAAAGAAAATATTTGAATGCTGATACCACAGGACTTGCCCTTAGGTGGGGTGGACTCAGTAAAAATGATAAAGAAGACGGTGGACCTGAAAGAGTTAGTGTTCAATTAGACAGGGGGCAGTTGGCTAAAGAAAACAACCAAAACCAACTCAAGTTCAAATTGGGAAAATCAAGTAATAGTGGTAATAATAACTAGAACATACTGAGCACCACTATGAGTCACATGTTTTATGTGTATCATTTTTAATCCCTATAAAAAACACTACGAGTTAACTGTTGCCCCATTTTTAAGTAATAAGAAGAGCATTCAGGTAAGCTAAATAACTTGCCTTGATTTAGACTCTGATCTTTTACTTCAGTTCTTATGACAAAATCCTTATCTTACTGCCTATGCCCTAGATATGATCACCTGCCCAGGACCAAAAAGCCTCAAAACCTCAAAACCGCAAAATCAAAACCAAAAACCCTAAACAAAACAAAACTATGAAGCTGAAACCATCTTCTAGAACTTCCAGTATCACTAGGACATTAGATATGGTTTGGCCAAATTTCTTTTCTCTACTTGTTTTTTAGTTATCCCCCTCCCCCAAGCACCACATTTAGCTTCCTCATTCTGGTCACTCCCAGTGTAGCTTATTCTATCTCTCACAAACATATCTTCTGGAGGCAGCATTCAGAAAAACAAAGGCAGTCAAATGGAGCAACCAGTTCACAGAGAATAATGAATTTCATTGTTAATTGTAAGTCACCAATGCAACCTCCAGGCAGAAATATCCCCATATCCCAATGTTGAAAATGTGGGATAGGAGTTTAGGAGGCAGGTCAGAACTATGGAATACAGGTTTTGACCAGGAGGAATTTATTGACGGAGTTGGAGCCCAATGGAAGCTCCAAGGGATAGAAGGGAGCAGGATGGAAGACTGAAACTAAAGCAATACACACCATTAGGGGGCAGCCTAGAAAGAGAAGTCATCAGGAGAAAAGGAGCAAGAGAGGTAAGTGATGCAGAAACTACGGGAGATGTCTTCAATGATGGGGTAGTCAAGAATGTCAGTTCTTGCAAAAGGTCAAGGAGGATAGGAATAAAGAAAAGATGAATTAACTTGTAAATCAGGAAATAATTGGTGACCTTTGAAAATGTGGCTTTCACAGTGTGCCTAAGCTTTGACATCCTCTTAATCTATCCACTATTTAGTTCAATGGTTTAAATAGAAAATTATTTCTAGACTTAAACTGTAAACTGGAAAAGTATCAGCACAAGTCGAACCCTTTGTGCCAGTATAAACCACCATTGGTCCAAAAAAAACTATGAAATAAGTAATGCTTACGTACAGTCCTTGCATGCCAATTCCTCTCTGCAAATTAGTACCCTTCTTTCTGTGACTGCTCACTTGTAAAGCTGTGCCCATTCCAAAACCTATATATCTTCTTCCTCCCTCATCATTCTTTTACTCATCCATCCATTCATTTATTCATTAATTGAGTAAATAAACGTTTATGACTTGTCATTTCTGTCCGTTGTTTCAATAATACAATGAAAATATTTATGTTGTTAAGGTTCTCTCATCTCTGCCAAAAACAGTAGAAGCAAAAGAGCTGAACTTTCTTTGACAAACCATAACAATATTGTGTTTTATTTTCCATATGTAGATTAAAAATAAAGTAGAAGGAAATCCTAAGAAAATCCAAGGAGGAAAAAAAAAAGATCTTTTCCAACCAAGAATTTATTTTCAGAGAGCATTTATGGCTTTAATTTCAGATTTAATCAGAGGTTTTCTTGGCCAAGATTATTATGTTGACATTTGCCTTTGAGGTCAACAACCTCCCCTTTCTAATATTTAATCTATTTTATTGCATCAAAATGCTTCCCCATTCTCTTGTTTTCTGTCAAAACCTATTCAGCAAGTGGCTGCGTCAGTCATCAACATGTTATTTTAACTAGAAGTCAGTAAGACTATTTGCATTTTATGCCTTCATTCCAATCATTGAATAAATAGGCTTTCTCTCTTTAAAGAAATGTTAGAGTCATCAATGAGATGGGAAAAAAACTATTTTCAAGGAAGTGCTCCCGGAGCACCTAATATTATGTCACAAGAAAGCCAGATCTCCCAATTGGCTATTACTTTCCTCCAGTATAGCAAAATGGGGCCTATACAGTTCATCTTTGCTCACAGAGATGGGAAAATGTAAAGGAGATACTTTCAGGAAAAGCTTCAAAAATGATATAATCCTTTGGGAGGTTGTTTGAGGGCTCACTTTTTAATCACTTATTTTGGATTGTATACAATGTTCTTAGTATATTGACTTATTTTCTCTGATTTTTTGCATCTGAGAGTTATTTCTCCTCAAGATGATGTTACAACCAAGGGTTTTAAAAAATCATCTCATAATTTTTTGTTTAATGATAATAAGGATGGTCCTTTCAGTTGTTATCCCAGAAAGCTCTTTGTAGGGAAGTCATCAAGGCCTGTTTTGGGCATGCCAATCTGAACCATGTGCTGCTATTTCTTTTAATGTTTCAACTACAGTTAATAATACTGTTTTACATACTCGAAATACTAAGAGAGTAGATCTTAGTAGATCTTAAAAGTTTCCATAAATTTTTAGTTCTAGATCCTGGAGATAACATGTATCGATATTTTATATGTATTCTAATGATTCTCATTCCCCAAAAACAAAAACAAATGACTTATTTAACCATAATACAAAATTAACAAGTAGGCTGAGTTAACTTGAAATACTATCCTTAGACTACGTGTTTAGCATTTTATTCATTTTACCTTGTATTAATCTGAGAAGTAATTGAGGTCAAATGTCAAGTGTTCTAGTATTGACCTCCACCATAATTGATTTTCCTTTCTACTCTATTTTCTGGAGTCACTAAAAAATGGAGTACTTGTAAACCTGGATGAAATTGTACAGAATAATTTATTTATTCATTTATTCAACAAATGTTTACTTAAAATGGTTCTTTGCTATGACACTAGGACAGTTGTTAGGCAATGATATGCCCACTCTCATAAAACTTGAACCTGGTGGAGCTACAACAAAACAAAACAAAGCAGTTAACATCTATTAAGCACTTCCTCTGTGAAGGGCATTGTTAGAAGGGCTCTACATGTTATCTGTACATGTTTAATCCTCACAACTCTATGAGGTAGGGATTATTATTGTCCCCATTTTACAGATGAAGAAGTAACAGTATAATGGATCATAGGGGAAGAGAGGGGAAAAAAGCCAAGATGAAATCAGAGAGGGAGATAAATCATAAGAGACTCTTAATCGTAGGAAACAAACTGAGGGTCACTGGAGGGGAGTAGGATGGGGGGATGGGGTAATGGGTGATGGGCATTAAAGAGGGCATGTGGTGTAATGTGCACTTGGTGTTCTCTGACCTCTACCTCTGAAACTAATAATACATAATCTGTTAATTAATTGAATTTAAATTTTTTTAAAAACCTAAAATAAAAACAAAAGACATAGCAGTATAGAGCTGTAAGGCACTTGGTCACCCAGCATTGTAAGTGGTAGAGTCAGAATTTTAACGCTTATAGTTTGGGTCCAGGGCCTGTGCTCTTAAACAAAGGAATCACACACTGAACTATAAAATCACCACTAGGCTAAGCATTATGAAGGAAAGAGGTACAATGCTACAAGAACATATAATGATTGACTTGGGAAAAAGGGGAACCTGGTCAGTAGCTGCTGATATCTTAAGAATGAGCTAAAGCTAACTAATCTCTCTTTTTTTAAAACTGAGGAATAATTGACATATTACCTTATATTAGTTTCAGGTATACAATATACAACATAATGAGTAGATATTTGTGTATATTGCAAAATGATCACCACAATAAGACTAGTGAATGTCACCATACACAGTTATGATTTTTTTTACTGGGATGAGAACTTTTAAGATATATTCTCTTAGCCACTTTCAAAAATGCAATACAGTATTGTTAACTATAGTCACCATGGTGTAGAATATATCCTCATGGTTTAGTTATAAGAAGGAGTTTGTAACTTTTGACCTCCTTCATCCATTTTTCCCACTCTGATTTTTACAGTGAAGTACTTGTGAGTGAGAGCCATTTTTCTTTCTTTCTTTCTTTCTTTCTTTCTTTCTTTCTTTCTTTCTTTCTTTCAGCAGGCCTCACATCCGCCATGGAGCCCAACATGGGGCTTGAACTCACAATCCTGAGGTCAAGACCTAAGCTGAGATTGAGACCTGAGTTGAGATTAAGAGTTGGATACTTAACTGACTGAGTGACCCAGATACCCCAGTAAAAGCCATTTTTTCTTGTTTTGCCTATTTCAGAAAGGAGAAGTCAAAGAAAGGTGGTGCTTAAATTGCCTAAATATGTTCAAGACACACTTTTCACAGCATACGTCACCTCTCTTGAGCTACAAGTTTCTCTTCTCCTGGAAATCCCACTCTACTTTTTCTTTCCAGAGAAGCTGTTTGCAATGAGCCCATGGTAAAGCAACAGAAAAAAAAAAAAAAAAAAAAAAAAAACCTATAAAAGAGTGCAGAGTTTCTGGCTCCTTTCTAAGAAACACCTGGCACTGTGGGGATGGAGTGTGCCCCAGCAAGAGAGCAATATTTGTGGTCCAGTAGAACGTGTCTATGCTGAGCTATGAAGTTTTGCCGTAGAAGTCTAGCATATAGCACGCTAAAGCAGACACATTTAGTGATGTAGAAATATGCAATGTCTTTCTTAGAATGTTGGCAGTAAAAAAAAAAAAAAAATAGAAAGAAGGAAAAAAATGTTGGCAGTAGTCTTGGATTATTTGTTTGAAATCATTCCCCTTTACTCAAGAGCTATCAGCCTTTGTAAGATCTCAAGAGGTGCTCGGAACTTAAAACTCATTAATAGCCCGGGAGATAAGGCTCCACTTGGTGTGTTTACTCAGATTTTGTTCCCCATCAACATTTTGAGATATTAAATAAAGATAAGGCATATTCATATGTGAAAGGAGGGTTCGAACTTGACCTCTTTGCTGAGTCATGAAAGCACTATGATTTTGGAAAGTCCCTCTCCTAAAACAAAGAGTGTTCACATCTTGGACTCATCCCAACCAGTCGATTCTTGCTTCCTCTGTTTGTTCCTCAAGGAGGCTCTTGGCAGAAATGGTGGGCACTGTACTTTAGAGTTAGGAAGTCGTTGCACAATCTTCTTCACCTTGATTTCTCACAACTAAATCACAGGGGGAAAGCAAGTGCTGCTGTGTTTGTTGATGTTATTTCTCGTTGTTGTTGTTGTTGTTGTTAGCTCTACTGTACAAATGGAGAAACTCAGACAGTTAAGTGATCTGACCGAGATTACATGACTCTAAGTAGAGAAACCATGCCTGGCACCAAAGTCTTTTTGTAAATACTATAAATGTAATATAGTACAATAAGTACTATATACTGTAAACACTATGTAATCCCCTCTTTAAGATAATAAACAGTGACAGTTGTACTGGCTCAGGAGGGTCAGTTTGCATTCAATCTCTGCCAAAATAACAGTTCAGCAAATTACATACGAATAGCGTCCACAGCTTCCACACTGATGGGTTCGAGCATTCCTACAAAACCTGCCTGGTGCTGGAGTTGGAAGAAGTTGCTTCTCAACATTTTGTTAAAGTAAGAGAGACCGTCCGGAAATACTTATCCACTTCTTTCCCACTCAGCTTAGTGTGTAAGCAGAGTTAGGGATGAAAAAGGATGATGCCCTTAATTAAATCTTCATTTCTTTCATTCACTCATTTCACTGTTTCAGTCAAATAATATTAAGTGCTTATGGCATCCAGCATGTCTAATATGCCAGGTTCCTAATGGTCACCCTAGTGGGGAGAAGAGCAGGTAAATCAGGGAGGACAGTGCAGCAAGGTTAGTACTGGGATTGAGATACCCAGGGCAGGAAAGGCAGAAAGAGGAGGCTCATTTGAATCAGCTTGGGGTGGTTGGTCAGGAAAAACCTTGCGGAATAGATACCATTGTGATATATTGCATTTGATTGCTTCAAAATGTTTTTTGTAAAAAAAAGAAGTTGAAAAAAAAAAAAAAAAAAAAGCAACCAACCCAGAAAACCTCTAGCCCTAATCTAGTCAGCTACTAGTGTGCCTGAGGGTAAATCCTGTATGTGGCAGGTGGTCACAGCAGGACACGGAGGTCAGTGGTGGTTGGAGGGCAAGGCAAAGCTTAGCCATTGATAGTCATCTCTGCTAGCTCCATAATCCACCCCCTCACAATCTTTTAAGTTGAAATACAGGCAGAGGGAATACCTGGCAAGAGGCTGAGAGAAGCTAATGGCATCTCAGGATAATAAATAGGATCTGGGATTTGGGAGACTAAACGCCAGGTATGGTTCCCTTCCTCAACTTTTTCTAATGATCCACGACAAAGGAAGAAAGAACAGAAAATGTGCTACTGTTTGGACTGACACATTTGCTCTAGCATTTCTTTTATTTAGTTCCTTAAATCTCTTTACACATGATTTCCTTCTCTTGGCCCACATCCAATATTTTAAAAGCACCACTATCTAGATGGAACCCAGTCTTGGAACTCCACCCAATCTCATTCAATCCCCATAACCTGAGCAGCACACTGAGCAACATCGTTTTAAAATGCTGCTTCTGCAGTTGGAGGGAAGGCCCTCTACTCCATCTTCTTGATGTCTTCACAATCTCCTTCAAGTGCCAAGTCACTGGTCATATGTCCCTCGTTAGAGAAACTTCTGGACTATATTCACTGAACTCTTCATTTTTACTTTTGGACCAACTGGAGGAGCTAATATCTGATATCCAAGATCCTTTGGAACTGTTACCTGATACATAAATCCTTGAATTCTTCCCTGAAGTATGTTACCACATAAAGACTGTAATAATTTTTCTAATTACTTGGATATGGCTGTCTTGGCAGAGTTTCCTTTGGTTCCCTTTGAAGCCACTGCTGGTCACCGATTCAGCATGTGTTTATAGATGACTTGTGTGTGCCCAGCACTGCGTATACAAGGGTGGCCCTCCAGAAGCTTTCAGTTTGGTGAAGAATACAGACAGGTGAACAGACTTCCGCAATACACTCAACTTCATCGGTCTAGAGGTGGCTTCAAAAGATTAATTGATGATACAGATTATTAAACATAGGCATAGTCCAAGGTATTTTTCATCTAGGCCACAAAACTTGCTTGTGAGTACTCTTGAGAGCACTTCCTGAGGTTTTCCTTGTACTTCTAGAAAAGATAGCAAGGATTTTAGTAATACCTTATAATGGATATTTCTATCTGTACTGAAGTAGAATTATAATTAATCATGTAAGGAAGAAAATCCTGAATAGGATCTTTGGAAAAAGAAATTTTATTTCTTGGGACGCCTGGGTGACTCAGCAGTTGAGCATCTATCTGCCTTTGGCTCAGGTCATGATCCTGGGGTCCTGGGATCGAGTCCCACATCCTGCTCCCTGCATGAAGCCTGCTTCTCCCTCTGCCTGGGTCTCTGCCTCTCTCTCTCATCATAAATAAATAATTTTTTTTTTTTTAAAAAAGAAGAAATTTTATTTCATAATAAAAATAGATGGTATAAGGAACAGGCACTCCATGTTGAAAGCGATTGATGAAAGAAACACCAACATGCTTATTTTAGATGGTTGTAAAGCAAAGGAAAAGACTGTTCTAAAAAAGACTAAAAGTCTATGTTGCATAGATGAGCCAGGTCAATCATTATGTGAATTTACCTAGCTTCTACTTTTATGTTTTCCTTCTTGTGGTAGGGAGCCTCAATGATCCCTGCCTCTTGGTATTCATTAACTCTGCTGACTTTTTTCTTATCACTTATCACAATATGACATATATTTTGTGTTTATCTAATTGATTTTAAAGCTTGTTTTTGTTTTTGTTTTGGCCCACCTTGCAGTGGGATACAGGCTTTAAAAGAGCAAGGACTCAGTCTATTTGCTTGTATTCTGTATCCTCAGGAGTTAGAACACTGCCTGGCAAGCAGGGGTATTCAGAAGACATTTCTTGAAAGGAATGAATGAGTGAATAAGTGAATGAGTAAAACAAAGCAAGGTCATATGTCCCCAATATATTTAACATAAAGTTCTAAAGTAAGTCATTCTTCTGGTGGAACTCCTCCGGGGTAACTGCATCCTTTGACTCCAGTACAAGCACAACAGGAACAGATTTATCCTTGCCTCTGAGAGAAGTTAACGCTCCTTCGTATCTTCAAATGAACCAAGGGTTTTCACACCAGCTACTCTGGACACACATTCTCTTTTTAATTTGATTTTTCCAAAGAAAATACTACTGAAGATTAAGGAACAGCTGCCACTCTCCCCCCACCACCGCATTCCAGCGCGCTCACATTATTGCTTTGACGTTTTGCTGAAGAATCTGTGGTGAGGTTCACAGGCCAAGCCCGTGTTACAACTCCCCCGCCCCGTTGGCATCTGGAAAGCTTCCAGACCCACAGCTGAGAAAAACAGAACTTGGAGGCAAAGGAGAAGAAGCAAAGTTGCCCAGTTATGTTTGTCCGTCATGTGTGGCTTTGTTTTGCGATAACAGCTTGGAATCCTGGGTTGGGTTTGAAAAGTGATTTGTGAATAATTTCATGGGAAGTGAAGCTAAACCATAGCAAGCAGTGTTAAATGGTCTTCCCGGTGTAGACTGAAAATTGATTCGGGATTGCTGAACTTCCAAAAATGGCTTGAAATCATTAAGATCAAGTAATACGTATCTGTGTGTGAGAGAGGTGAAATTAAATTATTAAATATTGTAGCTATTGTTCTTCACAATGGCCCTGAATTCCCTTTGTGGATTCAACTGGCTCAAGAGATGCTTAAGACTAAAGATTGTCGCCTCAGCAGTAGAGGTAGACTTGGGGGGGGGGGGGGGCAGGGGGGACAGTGAGGGGAACTCAATCCAAGCAGAAGGAATCTCGGATGTTGGCTAGGAATTCCGGAATGCAAAGACACTTACTTGTTAGATGGCATGGGGGTGCAGTTGTGAGGGCTGGACCACTTTATCACTGTGAGGAAGACCAGCCTGAGGAAGAAGCCAATGCATGAGGAAGAACAGAGCTAAATATAATAGAAAATTGGAGGTGGAGTCCTCTACAAATGGACCCGAAGCATGCTCTATCTCCAAACCTTTTGAGCTCTGTGAGCTAATATATTCCCTTAAATGACGTAGCCACTTTGATATGGACTTTTCATAAGTTGAAACAAAAATAGCCAACTGATAAAGGCCGGATCTATTACCGGGGAGGCTGAGAGTAGTGTCTTTACCCTGGATATCCAAAGATGGGCAGCGAAGAACCTACAATTTGCTGAGTGTCTGTTACTCCCCAGTTACCTTACACTGTCCTTAAATTTAATGTCTAAAACAGTCCAACGAGAAGAGGGGATATTATCCCATTTGTCCAATCAGCCAGCAAGGTGAGCAAGCCAGAATTGAACCCCGGGACCACCTGCCTCTAAGATCTGATGATACCCTCAGCATGGCCTGCTGCGCCACCTGTCCTCACACTACACTGTTTTAGTTGACTGGGAGGGGAGCCCACGCCATGTCACGGCATGAGAAGAAAGACACTGACACTATTTCTATGAAAATCAGGCCTCATGCTCATAAGACAAGGGTTTGAGTACAGTATCGGAGGGCTCACAGACCTCTGTGAAAACCGTCAGGCATCTCTCCCAATTTTAAAAATCTAGTGTATCCTTTGTAGAACCACGGGCAATGTTAAGTTAAAGAAGCGACACGATCTGATTTGCATTCTGCAGACTTTATTCTGGTGGCTTCCAGAGGACACAAGAGGGGATGGTGGTGGCAGGTAGGAAACTGTGTTAGCAGTCCAGGGCAGAAGTGCCTGTGGCTGGCTGTGAGGGCCAAAGAGCAGAGGACAGCCCATGAGAGGGCAGAGAAGTGTGCAATGGGCAGGATGAGAGCGAAGCAGACAGGTGAGTTGGGGTGGCTCCGGAAGCCTTATCTTAGGCGGCTTGTCAGAGGGAGGGGGCAGAGAAATGTTTTAGGTGTAAGAAAAAGGCATCTGAGAAGATGGAGAATCATGAAGGACTGTCGGCCGAGGGAAAGTTGAAGAGCATGCCTGCTTTTTCTCAAGAGACTATTTCAATTTTTATGTCATCTGCATTTCCCAGGTCATACTGGCCTGGCCCCAAACATAGGAATGGAAAGGAGAAACAAACACTAATTTTCTGGGCCGGCTTTCTTTTAATGCACAGGACACTGCCCATGTAGATGGGAGCCAATCTCTTCCTTTTTCTGGCCTAACTGCTAAGGTAATGCTGGGGAGCCGCCGTGCGCACCCCAGCCTCAGTGGGTCTTGCATCCAGCTCCCTCCCCCACGGCTCGTCCATGTGCTGCTTCTCTCGGTGCTGTCGTCTCTTCTCAGGGACCCAGGGACCCCAAGTGGGTAAAGGACCCTCCCACATCCCCAGGTGATTCATTCAAGGAGGTAAATTTCTTTTTTTTTTCTTTTGTCTGCTCTTTTCTAAGATTTTATTTATTTATTTCAAAGAGAGAGAGAGAGAGAGAATGAGAGGGAGGGAGTATCTGAAGCAGACTCCACACTGAGCACAGCGCCCAGCGTGGGGCTCCGTCCCCCAACCCCGAGACCATGACCTGAGTCGAAACCAAGAGCTGGACGCTTACCCGACTGCTCCACGCAGGTGCCCCAAAGAGGTAAATTTCTTTAAAGTCATTTTTATCTTATAGGGTCGCCTGTCCTTTCGGCTGCCTGCCCTTTCCCACCTCTCTTCCACTCCTCCCCAGCAAGGAGACACTCCGCTGTATTCAAAGTTGCCATATGGCCTGTATGTCTGATCAAAGAATTAGCTTGCGTACCTCAAATTTCTTTCCTTCCGATGTCTCCTGACCCCTCCTGCAAGTTGGCCAGTGGAACGCCATTCTGTTGGGTTCCCCTAGAAATCAGTGTCAGGGGTAAAACCCCGGAGGGAAAGCCTTTTGTGTTGACATCCTGCTATATATCCTGATGTGACTCAGTGATAAAAAACACGAGGTGGAGAAACACTGTTTGATGTCGTTAGCTGGTTGTTGGCACAGAATTACGTTTTTGAAAATTCCAGTGTACAACTTTTTTCCCCCCAACACAGCAGCATGAGCCGCAGAAGGATTGTGTTGATTCGTTGTCTGTATGTTTGTTATATGACTAGTTCACTAGCATCCCAAGGAACCAAATCATACGTGGAGAATAGAAACCCAACACATCTTGGCCCTTGGCTGTAAGCGAGGGTCGAGGACTTTGCTGCTCCTTGCTCCCCGCCAGCTTGCCAACAGCACCCCAGCGTCTGTGGTTTCACAGGCCACACTTGCCATTGCTGCAGGGTGCACTGTGCGCAGAGTCTCCTTCCTAGGACATCACTACAGCACTAATTTGCTTTGATGGGGGGAAAAGAAAAAGCACACTGAAAATCCAAAACCCAAAGAAAGGAAGTTTTGCAAGAACAGCAAGATGCCAAATTCATAATTAGAATCAGGCTCCAAACTCCCATTTGGAACTGTCCTTTTAATCCCTGCCCTAAGCTCCCTCAAAACCTATCACTATGGAGTATTTTGCAACTTCGCATCAGACTCTTGAGTCTCCAGCACCAAGAGCAGGGATGGAGAGTCAGAGACCTCAATCTTGAGGCCATTTCACAAAACAAGCAGAAAAAAAAAAAAAAAATGAAGACCCAGTAGCATTACACAGCCAGCCAAAGGTGCCTTGGAGCAGTCAGCAGTGGAGAGGAAGTTTCTGGAGGAAATGCTCAAAGCCAACTGTGAGTGGGATAGAGACTGAGGCACGTGTGGCCGCCAGTGATGCAGCCCCAATGCCCAGATGGCCTGTTAGCTGCTCTGCAGACTCCATCCCCGGGGCACCCGGGTGGCCGTGCGTGGGTCAGGACAGGGACAGCTGCGACACCTCTGCATCTGACTACGCCTGGGCCCGGAGGGCTGACTTTGAAGTTCAGGAGCCTACACGACTACTACAAAGCATTAAGGGACGCACTTGTCCCTCTGGGTTTATTGAGATATAACTGTAGCACGTGAAGTTTAAAGTGTACAGGATGACATTTGATGCACGTAGACATCGCAAAATCATTACCAGAACAAGGTTCATCAACACGCCCATCACCTCATAGCTACACAGGTGTGTGTGTGTGTGCGTGTGTGTGTGTGGTGAGACCTTTTAAGATAGACTCTCTTAGCACCTACGACACAGCTACAGTCCTCATGCTGTACCTTATATTCCCAGGACTGATTCGTCCTCAAAATCAAGGTGTGAACTCTTTTTCCACCTTCAGTCACTTCCCCCGGTCCAGCCCCAACAACCCCAATCCACTCTCCACTTCTATTAAGTTTGATTTCTTCAGATCCCACATGTCATTGAGATTCATACGGTGTTTGTCTTTCTCCGTCTTATTTCACTTGCCGTAACACCCTCCAGTTTTGTCTGTGTTGCTACAAAATGGAAGGATTTCCTTCTTTTTTATGGATGAATAGTTCTGTGTGTGTATGTGCGTGTGTGAGTGTGTGTGTGTGTGTGTGTGCCCGCGCACGCACCACAGCTTCCTTATCCATTTATCTCTCCATGGACTCAGGTGGTCTCCATGTCTTGGTTATTGTGAATAATGCTGCAGTGAACATTAGGGGGCAGATACTTTTTTTTGAGACGGTGATTTTTTAAAAGATATTTATTTATTTATTTATTTAGGAGGGAGAGAAAGAAAGAGCACAGAGGGAGAAGGAGAAGCAGACTCCTCACTGAGCAGGGAGCTCAATGCGGGGCTCGATCCCAGGACCCCGAGATCATGACCTGAGCCCAAGGCAGATGCCTAACGGTCAGAGCTACTCAGGTGCCCCAAACAGTGATTTAATTTCCCATATTACCTTATTTACTTTGACCTCCGTTAATTGACCTCAGCAATGATTATAGTTTTCTGGATAGAGGTCTTAGACATCATTTGTGAGATTTATTCCTAAATATTCATGTTTGTATGCTCTTATGAAAGCACTGTTGTTCAAATGTAACTGTTTGCTGCTACTACTAAAAATACAATTCACTTTTTGCTGATATTGACCTTCTGTCTACCAAACTTGTAAAACTCACTTATCAGTTTTAATAATTTAGTTATAGATTTGTTTGGGTTGTCTATAGATAACATCCCACCACCTAAAATTCTGAACTTTTTATCTTTGTTTCTTTTTCTTACTTTATCATACTGATGAGGTCTTCCAGTACAGCATTGAATGATTTAAGGGATTTTTGTCAAATTTCATTCTCTGAAATGTAAATTTCACCTGTTTAGGAAAGACACTGTTTTTGAATTTTCCTTTTCAAAAAATTATAGTTGAGCTACAGCAGTTCTATTACTCAAGAAACTGAATACAGATATGTGGGGGTTCTGTAGAGCAATCAATTTAAGTGAAATGATATAAGCATAAGCTCTTCTAGGGAGTGGACGGATTATGTAAATAACCTGTATGTCCAGAAATGTAGGGAAGATAAAGCATGCTTTAATCATGGCACTGCTGGATTTACGTGGCATTTATTTTCCATGAGAAATTCACAGATCTTTAATACTGCATTTATCTTTATCACATCCTTTGAATAGTCAAGCACAAATTGACATTATTATATTCCACTTGGGAATGAATACGAAGCCCAGAAACACTGACATTTTCTAAGCTAGCAGCAGAGGCAGCATAGAACACAGGACTCCTGGATCTCAGAAAATTAGCCTTTCCTTTCCTAAATTCTCTTTTGATGCAGCATCAAGATTTTTTTTTCCCTTAAATATTTGAGATACTTACCTTTGTCCCTGAACCCGCCAAGTCAGCCTTAACTACGAGGATGATGAGATAAGGAGATCTTCAAAGAAGCTATACCAACAACTGCTGCAGCATTGTTTCTGGAAGATGTCTTACCCATAGTGACTGCCATCGGTGTGCCCAGGGAATTGAAAAGGCCTGAGAGGCAGCTGAAGGATCTTTGTAGAGTGTGCCAAGGCCATTTTCAGATTGGAGCTGTGCCATTTTGCTTTATGTTTAGTGCTTTTTAGATGCTGTTTAAGGAATCTTTCCTTGTTCTGAGTTTAAGGTGATGTAGATATTCTCCTGGACTGTCTTTTGGAAACTTCAACTTTCACAACTAGATAAATAAGCCGCCTGACTTGATACTTTAGTTTGAGGTAGGAGTGAAGTCCCAATTTTCCCAATGTCGATATTTTCATTGACCTAGTAGTTTTATTGTGGAAACTGTCATTTCTCCATCGGTGTTTGAGTGTCTGTGCGTGTATCGGTTCTTTTGTCTCCTTATCCTAAATCCTTGGGGTATATTAATATTTCACTGTTTTAATTACGGTTGCTTTTAAGTAAGTCTTACTGTACTGTAGTGCAAGTCTGGAGAGGATCTGAGGAACAAGCTCTGTCTATGCTAGGATTCCGGACACTGCTCGGGACCTGGTCCTGGCTTGGGTGCAGTGGGGTGAATGGGAGAGAGACAGGCACAAACACCTTTCTCAGGGATCCATCAGTATCTCAGCTTTCTTTGCTTCTCCTCTGATTCATTTTCTTTCCCAGCCAAGAGACAATCTGGTCTCCAGAATGGAAAACTGGTCCTCTTTGATCATATATCCTTTCCAAATCCGCTTTTTATGTTCTGAGTTCTTCCCTGCATTCTCTGGAGAGACGGACTGTTGAAATGGAAAAGCCCCCAAATTTACTTCTGTTTTCTGTTGCATTATCCCTTCCCTGGGGTAATGAATTACTATGACTCCGTTGTTGGCAGAGCAAAAATTTTAAGAAATGTTGAGAGGAAAAATCTTAAATCTTATCTCAAAATATTATCTTACCCAATTTTCCTAGAGTTCAAAAGAGAAATATGGGTCAAAGATAAACATTGGGAAATCATGAGCAAACTGATAATGCGTTAGAGGAAAATGCTGGGAAACATAATAACATAATATAAATATGTTATGATAAATAACATTAACTAAAATGAATTAATCCATCTTATTTGAAAGTTTGTTGATAGCTATAGCTTGATCATCAATGGCCCCGGAAACTTTTCAATCCAGCAGGTTAAAATAACTATGACATGGCTGTCTTCAATGAACCAAATCAACCACTTAGTGGTTATTACAGAACTCACCCCTCCTGCCCTAGAGCCTAAATTAGTAGGGGCTACAAGTGGTTTTGTATGAATACTTGGTGATTTCCTAGTTAGAAGTCCTGTTAGAGACAAATTATCTAAGATTGATAATATGCATTGTTTTAAAGTGTATTTAAATAAATTAAAAATGGAAAAAAATAAGAAAAAATATGCTTTTAAAATATGATTGATATTCCCATTGATGGTATACATGCAGTCAAATTAATAGTTTTTATAATTTCATAATTCTTAAATAATTACTTTTTAAGCAAATCCATGAAATTAATTAATTCCCTTATGCAGGATTTTCTTGAAAACCAACAAAAGTGAAAAGCTATATTTAAAGCCTAGGGAATTATTAATTTGCCATGTTCTTCCCATCAAAAGTACTTGCGATGTTTTCTAGTACTAATCCCCATCACAGACAAACCTACATAGCACCATCTCTATGCTGGTGATTCCACTGTGTATATTTGGGCCTTCAGTTTATAGATCTAACTCTTTATTGACTATCCTTAATAGATCATCTACTCAAGCGCTTAGATCTAAATACCATTCTTGAGTCCTCTCCTTTCTTTCACCTCTCACATCCAGAAAATTACCAAAGCTTCTTGATTTAGCCTTTAATGTTCTTGAATCTCTTTTTTTCTCTCCTTACCCACAATCACCACCCTGTCAGGTTATTGACAGAAAGACCTGAAAAACTACAAAAAATATTGTTTCTTTCACTCTTGTCATCCTCTATCATTCATTCACTTTGTAGTCAACAAAGTCTTTCTTAATTGCAAATCTGACCACTCTTCTCCCTTGTTTAAAAAGTTTTAATTGCATTTTATTACAACCCTTTGCCAAAACAACAACCCTTTTCAGGCCATCCCAAACAGGATTATGTATATTTATGAATTACCCTTCTTAGGATCAATTGTAATTTAATTTTCTCTCTTCCTTTCTGTAAGGGAAGAAACTGTGTCTTTCTTGTTTATTATTGCATCCCCAATGCTTAGGGCATAAACTCAAATTTTTGTTAGGTCAATAACAGGCTAAACAAATAGATTGTGTTTTGCACAGCCAATGCTTGGGGAGTTAGAAGGTGAACCTTTTTCCCCTTGATGCAGTAACTATAGTTGAAGTATGTTGTCATAACGGATAATAATTCACTGAGTGAACGTGACCTCTGATGGTCAACTAAGAAAATGAACCATGACTTAAATTCGATGATGTATGTATTAAAATATAGATAACATCACTTTCTGAAAATAGTTGTAAAACTCATAAATCCTTTGCTTTATCAATACAATAACAGGGCGACCCTAATCTTGCATAAGCTCAGTGACTAGAGTCTTCCTGAAGCTTGTCCACCTTGTTGGTTCCAGAATTCTCCATTTACTATGAGCTTTAACTCTTTTGCCAAAAAAGCTTCCAATTAGCAAAGGCTTTTTCACTTTACTAACACTTAGTCTCTCTAAATTTATTGTAAAGAGAAGCCTCATTTTTTTACTCATGAGGCTGACAAGGAATCACACCTATATCATGCATCTGCTCACCAGCAACATGAATATTTGTAGTTGTGTATCTTTCACTAAGAGTATAGTTTATATCCATCTGGACTTTTCTCGGTCTTTATATTTGGAAGTAAATTGCTTCAAGCTTTTTTCTCCTACAGTCAGATCACTGGCTCAGCTGAGAGTCATATAAAATAGCTATTTTGTCTGTTTTCTCAGCAGCCATCGTTAGCAAGGTCAGGTGCTTTTCTTTCTTTTGATAAAAATTCTTCTTTGAGGGCTGGGAAATACATGTCCGAGCTACAACAGAGCATAATTTTGAAAACATATCAAAAGAACAAAAACTTCTTAAGAAACAGATATAAAGCAATTTCTTCATAAATAGTCATTTCAGAACCTCAGCTTTCGGTGAGATAAATTTCCAGCCTCAAAAAAATGCAATATCAGCGCCACTTTAGATACAAATAAACCGAGCCTCAGAAAAGGTACCTGAACATAAGGCTTGATGAGCAACCATGACCTCTATTTCCTCGGAAATCCTACCGTGACCACTGTGGCCATGTGGGACTTGCACTTATAGATCCTCTTCATAAATGAGTCTTGGCTCGGTAAAATGTCATCAGTATAAATGTCATTACCTAGAAATAAATATCCATTTTTTAAATGAATCCATAACTTTTTAATCATAGAAATATGGGTCATATCCTTCATGAAAAAAAAAAAAAAAGAATGGGGGTGGGGGAGGGGAAACCAAGCAGGAAAAACAAAAGTTTAAATGAGCAAGACTTGGAGATGGAGTTAAAATAAGGGAAGAACAGAGGTTAAAGGAGAGAATGATTGGGGGCCCCAAGTGGAGGAGGGGAGACTGAAGAGGAGCCCGCTCAAGAAAGACCCTCAGGGAGGGGAAAGAGGCTTGTGACTCATGAGAGCAGGTGCCGCTTGCCCCGCCCACTGCTTTTGTTCTTTCTTAGGCTCTTTCCTGCTCTGCTTTCTGCCCTCTGGTTTCTATTTAAATTCAGTTGCTTCCTTTATTCACAGTGTTCATCCTGGATATAACTATTTCTCTGTTATCAGCATCTGTGTTGCTTCAGATGGTGCTTCCTTGTGTCCTTGAAGCATTTCCTGAGGTATGACTCCAACTGTTCGGATTCCAGGTGTCATCAGTACCAACCATTAATCAAACGTGTACATCCTCGTCTCCCACAGAGGACTGGGCTGGCTGTTTATGGTTCTGTCTGGATGGATTCACTCTAATGACGAGGTAGAGCTTTAATTGCTCCCAAAATGTACAATCATACCTTACACATTCTACAGAATAGAAAACCATTTCTAAATAAGAGAATCACAGATTTCTTTATCTATGCACCTAGCTTGTTATCAGAGCACTAGCACATTAGCAAATCTTTAGGGAGATTGAATGAGTTGCCTTAGAAATTTAAGAGTATTTTCAAAGCATTTCTGTTAACTCTCCATTTTCATAATTGGCTTCAGAGTCGCTTGACTATTTATAGTTTTCAACTTTCTTGCTTTGTATCTGTCTCTGTGCCTGCCTTTTCTTTGTATATCAGCTACTAATTTTAAGAGTAAGCTTTCTTATCATCACATATGTAACGAGAGCCATGAGGGACACATTTAGACAACAGCTGCTCAATCATTGTACAGCAAGACCAAGATAGCCACTGTGAACAATCAGGGTAGAAGCAGCTTTATTTTGTTTGTGATATTTCAAACAAAAATAGGTCTGCCTATTTTAACACTGTTTGGGGTATCTTGATTGTCATGCTCACTAGAGCTAAGGACTTTCAGAACCAGGGCCATTGTTGATCTGTCTTGGTATCCTATAATATATCTATTATAGCACAAGACTTCACACACAATTGGTGAGTAATTAAATTTCATTGAATGGAAATATACTTTGCCAAGTAAAAGAAAACAAAATCAATGAGACTGAAATGCATTTAGTTGCCTTTCCATATTACACACTTGCTTTAGTATTCAGCCCAGAATGATTTCTCACAAATAGAGCAATTCATAATTGAGAAGAAATTAATAATATTAAAAGCATTTAGTAAAAAAAAAAAAAAAACTCCCTTAGAAAAGAGAACATGCAATCAATGTTGCTCCACTTGCTTAAAACACAAGTCTGCACCAAAAGACTTTTGAGATATGAGTACACTGGGTTTCCTTTGAAGCACAAAAAGGTAATAGAAATTTTCTGTTCTGTTCAGGAGTTTTTAAATGATACGGTGCAGTTTCTGTTCTAGAATGTGTATTTGTGACTCATGTTGACTCTTCACTCAGGTTACTTATAAGTTGCTTATTTTTTATATGTGGAAAAAAGAAGCAAAACAAAAATAATAAACCACATACACAAATGATTGATCAGACTTTCCAACACCAAATAGTTTGAGAACTTCAGTGATAAATGTTTCTTTGCTTTATTTATACTACACAGGAAAATTGTATTTCTCTCCTGCTATGAACATTCTGCTGATGTAAAAAAAGCCCTTCCTTCTTAGAATTGAGGAGACTTAAACCAATAATTCTTTTTGGTTTCAGAATCACTAAATTATTTACCAGAATACCAGCACCACATAGGAAGAGGAAGAGTTTCAGAAAAGGCAAGGAGTGAGTTTTGTCCAATTGGTCACCTGTGTTCAGTTAATGTAAAACTTCAGTTTATAAGTAGTGCATTCTTTTTATTCACCATTTTGAATGATTGCACATTATTACAAAATCAGCTACAAATCAAGCTATTTCTATTTGTTTAGATCATATCTAATGAATACCTGGACTCTACCAACTAATTGTAGTATTTCTGAAAGCATCCCTTGTTTTCTCTTCCCGAGATAAAAAGACTCTCTCTGATATCTACAAAGAGAATACTTCTCTATGGTATCTGATTCTTATCACTGACCATCAGCATTTTGAGTGTTGATTTGATATATGCTAGATGTTTTTTATGCTCAGAATGGAATTTTTAATAAATTGTTTTTGTTGCAAATGGATGTATTAAGATGGTGTAGATATGAATATAACAATGAGTTTCAAGTAAAGAGTAAATTGGGTTTGACTAAAGATGATCATTTTTCCATTGTGATTTAAAACTCCTAGTGTTCTTGAACTTGTCCAGATAGGAAAATTTTTAAATAGCTTTTTTTTTTCATTTTTCATTTTCATATATTCTCCTTAGCCTACTTATATTGAGAACAAAAATCAAAGCTTTATTAACAATTAGATAGCTGTATTTTCCATCCCATTGTCTTGGGATTATATTTTAATTTTGTAATTGTAATATTTAAGTTTAGTCTATTTTAGTGAGAATATTGTTATCTAAGGGAGCAAGCTCATAAAGATCTATGTATGGCAATTTCTTTTTTTTTTTTTTTTTTTGTATGGCAATTTCTTAATGTTTGCAATCTAAGGCAGAAGTTGGTAAACTTTGTAAGGACCATGTGCTAATACCTTTTCCATTTTTAAAGGATGTTAAAAAAAAGAATCAGATGCAACCAAGATCTCTTAAGTGGCCCACAAAGCCAAGTATATTTACTATCAGCCCCCGGTACAAAAGAATGTTTGCAGACCCCTGATCTGCACATAAGCACTGCCTTTTGGATAATGGTTGAAATATATCTCCAAATTTGTCCTAGAGTCATAGTATCTCAATATGAGGAAATACCGTCAGAGTAATTGACTCTTATTCATTAGTCAGACACATCCTCCTGACAAGTGGACAAATTCTATTAGAATTACAGGTTGTGCTATTTATATCATTGAAAACAAGATGAAAGCTACAGTATCTATACCATTAAGTACTATCACTAAAATCTTTCAGTTCACCAAGAAATAGACCTTACATATTACAAAGGAAGCACGATAATGGAAGTAATGTATTATATCACGTAACACTTCATTCCTTCTAAGACATTCAGACTGGACTATCTGCAGTGAGTGGTCCTCAAGCAGAATTAGAATTAGAATTAGACTCTGAATGCACACCTCTTTCCCTTCATTTAGCCATCCGTTGCCTATAGCAAAATTCAATTATTTACCTTAGGTCACCTTTCTGAGGAGCCTGAATGCAACTTTTCATCTTTTGCCATACTCTCCTGATGGTTGGTCATTATGAATTAATCACAGTTGTCAGTTAACACATGATAGTTCTTTACCACCTTGGTACCTGAAAACTTATGCGCAGTGGAGGGGGAAGGGAAGTTGAAGGGGATGTCTCAGGTGGCTTGGATGAAGGAAAAAATCAGAGCATAGGGATATCTCTAGAGGAAGGAAGAAAAGGAGATAGTATCTTTCAGTGAAATGAATTAAAGTCTCCTTTTTTTGGTATAACTGGCAAATATTTCAGAGTTATGCTTTAAGAATAGGATAGGTATCTAACAAATGGCTGCATTACTTTAAGTTTCTGAAAGGTAGGATATGGATCAGAAAAAGTTTCAAAACTTAAAAGATGAGACCAGCAATGAGAGGAAGGAGGAACAGAAATTACAAAGACAAATCTGAAGGATGCATGTATGTATATATTTATACCCCAAAGATTAGCCTTAATAAAAAGAACAAGTTGTTTCAAGAATAATGCATCTAGTATCCAGTGTAGCTCTTTAAGAAGATAGAAATCCAGATTGTTCATCAGTATCACAGAAACATTAGGATGCAGTAAAGTTAGAATAGAAAATCAAAAGTACCCAAAGGTGTCAGCCACC
Source organism: Canis aureus (assembly GCF_053574225.1). Classification (NCBI taxonomy): domain Eukaryota; kingdom Metazoa; phylum Chordata; class Mammalia; order Carnivora; family Canidae; genus Canis; species Canis aureus. The sequence continues at coordinate 3,802,861 of NC_135632.1, read as the reverse complement.
TACACAGGGAAATATCATCAACCTTCCTGAGTGAAGCAGTTTAGAAGAGCTGACTCTCTTTATTAGAGAGAATGGTCAGTGTTTAATAATGAATACATAGATCACCTCATGATTCTCTTAAATAAATATTTTAATTTAGAGCATTTATCATAATTTAGAACTGGATTGAGAAATATCCAGCTTTGGAAATGGCATATTTCAGGGCCCTGTCATAAACTGAATGATTGTAGAGGTAGAAATGCCCTCAGTGACAATCTAGTCCTGCCTCCCAAGGTCGTAGTTGAAGACCAAAGCTCAAGGGATAGAGACAGAATCCCAGCATCGCCACCCAGTCCCGCTGACTCAACATTGTTTCTATTACACCCTGTGGCCACCGAATCACGGAGATATACAGACTCTCCCACCCCCACCCCCACCCCTACCCCCAGCCCCTGCCACCATACACACACACACACACACACACACACACACACACACACATCCCAGAGCCCTTGAGGCTATCAACTAGTATTCAGAACTTACTGACTGCTGCCTAAAATAAGACTATCCTTCACCCACAAGTGAGTTTAAAAACATATTTAGTTTTATATCTACCACATAATAAATGCTATGGTAGCTGCTATAGGATGCTATAAATAGAGAAAACAAGCCATCTTAATATAAAATCTACCTTGGTCTTGCTGTAGAATAAATGAAACAATTTAGGAATGACAATGACAAAATACGACGATGCTCCATTGTTTTTTAGTATCGACGTCTTGCAGATTTTCCCAACTCCTTTCAAACATAGATTTATAAAACTCTAAAGAGAAAGCCATGAAAAGAAGAAAACATTTGCCTATGACCAATACTCAATATAAACAAAAAGATGAAAACAATTCTGAGATCAATTGTGTTGGATACCAATGTGTTGTCATCACAATCTATACCATAGGAGTATAGGACTAAGTTCTGTTCATCCCATGGTTACCCAGAAATTTGACCAACCATAGGAAATTGCCTTCCAATCTTATTTCTGAGGTGAACATAAAAAGGCATGGCTACCAAAGATAGGTATTTATGGGAAAGAAGGTGTTGATTTTTAAAGAAGGCTAAAGGGTTAGAAAGTTCTTGCTGAAGAAAATGAACTCCAGTCCTATTACCTTGAGTAATCTATCATTGCTACATCTAAAAAGTGATATGAGAAATAAAATAAATACAAGGTAATAAAACATACATTGGTCATATAAGAGAGACAGTGATAATCCAATGACAACTGAGTCCTTATAATAACTATGAATAGTCTTGAGTTCTTAAAAAACCCAAACATCATTAGATAGGTCTATGTGACACTTAAAAACATGATCATTTGTGATGTTAAGATTAATAAGTAACGACAGCAAAAAAAATAAAAAATAAAAAACCCAGTGATTGGCACCCAAATATAGATATCCCAGTCTATAATATTGACAAAGCAGCTCAAACAAAGCAAGTCCATTTAAAACACACTACATTGCAGCAAAACAAGTTAGATAAATTATTGCAATTATTTTTCAAAATAGGCTACCAAGCATAAAGTAAAAATACAATTGCTTAAAATTCACTGAGAGATAAATTCCTCACTCCTGTAAGGCTAATTGTAGTAAACTTGCTTCCTTAGATCTTTACGCCCCACTAGATTTTATGTTTATATTCCTAGCTTTCAGCTGAGTTATCACAGAGATTCTATAGAATGGGTTTGTTTTCGTGCTTGGAGATTCTTGGGGTGGCTCTTTAAGAACCATGAATTTGAAAATGTGTTCTTCAAGTTGCTGTGGAAGATTCTTATTGGGCCGTTAGAAGGGGGAAAAATTAAACCATTTGTCTAAATGAATGAAACAATTTTTCTATTCTAGAAAATTGTTGGCCCTATAAGAAAAAAAAATCAAGAAATCTTTTGTAACCCCCCAAACTCTAAAAATCTAGAGGAAACTACACTATTTTGTGTAAAGTGGGACTAACAATACAAATCAGGGTGAGACTAGCATTTAAAATTTTTATTTGCACCATTCAGACAAGTTGAAAACTTTAGAAAATAATACTCACCAGGCATCTGATTCATGTCTGTTTCTAAAATGTACCAACAGCAACAGTGTGACATGTGATCAGAACTGGAAAAAGTCTTCAAGGCAGCAGGGTGGACATAGCTAGTCCTGTTATTTACTGTTGGCAGAAAACCAACCTAATGATGTCTTTTAAAAAGTACGTGTAAACTGAGAAAACAAGGTCAGATGAAGAAAACAGAAGAACAAAGCCCAACATTGTGTCTTAAAATAAGTATCAATTGAAAGTCTTCTTTATGTTTTAGGAATGAAGAAATGTATATATATATATATATATATATATATATATACACACACACACACACACACACACACAAATAATGGATTGGGAATAAAAAGTGCTACAGATACTCCTATGATGAACACAGGGAAAAGAAAATACAGAAAACGTTGTGGCAGAGACACTATACTATGTTCACAAAAATCATTTTTTTTTCTTGGGCATTGGCTTTCCCATATATTTCCAGCTTCTTTTATTGTTGCCTAAGGTTACGTGAGTTGTGATTAATGAAATGTAGACAGAATGATAAATGCCACTTTTGGGCATAACTACTACTAAAAGCAGTCTCCTAACAATTCTCTGTGCTGTCTCTCTTCCTGGTCTACAATAAGATACAGAAAACACATAGAGCACTGGAAGGGCCTAGAGCAGCACTGCTTCCTTCACTGAGAAAGTCTGGCTATGAACAATATATTGACCGAATTAAACACTGTGATAAGTAATGCAGTTGATTTATATGTTGCTATAAGCTCCTTATTTTGTTGCTGGCAGATAACAATTTGTAGATTGCTTCACAAAGGGTAGGGTTATAGTGCCCTAAGGAAGTGAAAGGAAGTTGGATCCCTGAATCATTCGAGCAGATTACCAGACTAGTCATAGCCACATTGGACTGTTGAAAGAACAAGAAATAAACTTTATTGTTTCAGTTAAGCCACTACCATTATTGATTTTTGTAAGCACTTACACAATCTCGATTAATGTAGATTGGTAGAAAAAAGACTGACAAAATAGGCAATATTTTCAGGTGATCTTAAAATGTTGACAAACTTTTAAAAATTTTTATTCATTTATTCATGAGAGACACACACACAGAGAGGCAGAGACACAGGCAGAGGGAGAAGCAGGCTCCATGCAGGGAGCCTGACTCAGGACCCGATTCCGGGTCCCCAGGATCAGGCCCTGGGCCAAAGGCGGCACTCAACCGCTGAGCCACCCGGGTTGCCCCAAATGTTGACAAACTTGAATGCATTCCACAAAACAGAAATTGTGAGCAGATTGTATATTTAATCACACACAATAATCTAGTAATTAGGGGCACCTGGGTGGCTCAGTGGTTGAGCATCTGCCTTCGGCTCAGGGCATGATCCTGGGGTCCAGGGATCCAGTCCCACATCTGGCACCCCACAGGGAGCCTGCTTCTCCCTCTGCCTGTGTCTCTACCTCTCTCTGTCTCTGTGTCTTTCATGAATAAGTAAATAAAATATTTTAAAAAAACAACTAGTAATTAACAAGATGTTTTTAATAAGCAAATTAAATAAAAGGTAAAGATATCATTTTTTATGACTCTTTAGCCAAAGAGGAAATTTAAAACTGTAAATATCTGCGCCAACATTAAGATTGATATCTATCAAAACTCAGGAGATTGAGTACAAAGCTATTCTGAAGTGCATTTATAGCCTTTAATGAAATATATAAAGAACTGAAGGAGTTAGAAAAACAAGCATACAAAGAAGGAAAGCGAGAGGGATAAAGCAACATAAATAAAAGGAGAATATAATATAATGCATTTTTAAAAGAAAAGCTGTAAACTTAAATAATAAATCTAGGAATCAGAGTTTTATGGTAAAACAATAGTAAAGGCAGTATAATAGACCCCTACAGAAGTCTAATCAAGAAAAAAGAAAGAAAGAAAAATCTCTACAAAGACATAAAATGCAGAAGGAAATATTAAGAAATTATTTAATTTGGTGAAAAATATATACTACCAGCATTAACTCAAAAAGAATTGTATCTGACTAGAAAAATACTCATGGGCATATACAAGTTGTTAAACTATAACCTCTACAGATATGTACAGGGAAACATTATATATTGTTTGATTTTTTAATTTACTAATTCAGAAATACGGGTATCCACTTATTATTGAAATAAATAAAAATATATATTCTTTCTAAATTATCAGTGAAGAAATTGAAACAAATAACAATTATATATCAAAGGAAATAGCAGTGAAAAATATTAGAGGTCAACCTGTTAAGCATAAAATAAGATGACAAAAGACCCATGCCATAATGATAGCAAATACTCAAATAATGTATGTTCATATCAGTTAGGATTTGAAAAATGGACCATATTATGTCTGTAAGAGGCACACTCGGTTTTGACTTGGGGTCTTTAAAGGTATTTAAATATCTACCAAACAAATGCAATACAAAGAAAGAAGGGCTCAGAGTATTAGAATAAGTTAAGTTTAAATTTAAGGTTTTATTTTTTTTATTTTTAAAAAAAATTTTTTTAATTTAAGGTTTTAAACATAAATTGCACATATGCGGTAACTTTTCACTAAGAAAGCATTCAATAAAATATACTAATAAAGCATAAAACAAAAGCTGTTGAAAACACAAGGAGAAATGGACACAGATATAATAATACTGTTAAGGAAATTTCATAGAATTCTCAGCCTAGCAAATCAAGTGTGAAGTTATAAAATTGAATTGGAGAAGCTTACCAAACTTGATTAAATAAACTGATATTAATATACAGAGATTTCCTCTTTGTTTTAAATAGTCCATGTGTCATTTACGAAAACTGACCATAGTAGCCCACAATGAAGCAGTTAAGTTTTATAAATAGAGAAATTACAGGTGCTTTGTTTGCTCCCAGTACTGTTCTGCTTAGAACTAAATGTGTTAACACTGACTTAATACTGAACCTTTCTGATAACAACACATAGAAATGCTGAATTAAACCAAAATTTGAAATATATGGAACAGTCCAAAAGAAAGAAAGGAATATCCTCAAGTGATAGAAGCCAAGTAAACTGAAAATAGGTAATATAAGCTCAGGGATTGTCACCAAAGTAAAGAGATACTTGGACATGGACATAAGACCTAATGTCAGAGCCTGGAGTTTCAATGTCCAATAGGAATAAGAGATATGGCCTTGGGTTCCCAAATGGGAAAGTGGTAACATTGAGATTTTTTTTCTAAAGACTTCAGAAAAAGGGTAATTTTTAAAAAAATCTCTAACCACTGAAACATGGAAGCTACAGGGTTCTAGGTAGAATAGAAAGTAAAAATTATTGCATCACAAGTTGGTGGGGAGTTGAAATTTGTATCAGCTGAATGTCGAGGAATCCCCAAGCTGATAAATCAATATATAAACTCCTCTCAGTTTATTTCCTGGTAAGTTAATGCAAAATATTCTCTGGAGAGAAATTACAGTTCAAATGTTATGAGTTTGCTAAAGGAAAAACTGTCTCTACCGAAGATGAGCATGCCACAAAAAATTCCCCATGAACAAGAGTCAGCAGAAACAAATAGGAGGGTTAGCATCCCTTGAACTTAGGACGTAAAACCATATTCTGAGGGCCTCAAAAGGAAGAATGTTTAAAATAACTGAAGATAAATAAAGTAATATAAACCACAAGTAATAAATACGTAGTATAAATAAAGAGATAAATAGTGTACATTTTTAAAACAGTCAACAGATTTTGAGAACATATAAAAAGTATTTCCAGAAATCCAAAAAGTAGTTGCAGAAATAAAAAACAGCATACTTAATGGATTGGTTTAAAAGAAGATTAGAAATAGTTGAAGAGATAATGCATTAGGAGAAATATCTGAGGAAATTACTCTTAGATGCAATATAGAAAGTTGATGAGATGAAAAATATGAAAGAAACATTGAATAAAGGATAAAAAGATCTACTATATTAAAATAGAAATTTCAGAAGGAGAGAATGACTATGTGTGAAAAATCATAATTTTAAAATAATGGCAGAGAACTCTCCACAATTAATAAAAGATATGAATCCTAAAATTGAAAGAGCTAAAAAGTCCTGAGTACAATAATTAAAAAGAAATTAACTGTGACCATATTTTAGTGAAATTATGTATATTAAGAAGATAAAGGGGTAAAGAGAAAAACATAAATGCTACCAGAAAGAAAAGCTACATTACCAACAAAGAAAAAAAATTGATTGGCAACAGCCTCTTGAAAGCAAAAAGAAAAAAATCCAAAAAGATTATAGAATGATATCCTGACAGTGCTGAAGGTAAAAATCTATCAGCCAAGATTTCTATATACAGATAAAAAATATATTGCAAGGGTAAGGATGAAATTGGGCATTCTCAGTCAAAGATTAAAAGAATTTGCCACTCATAGACCCTCACTGTCAGTGTTATTAAAGGATATACTTTAAGAAGAAATTTTTAATAGATAGTTTTTAATGCAAAATAAGCACAAAATTATAAACAGCAAATCCCATTAAAAATAAAATAGAAATAAGATAGCATTCACAAGAGTAATAAAACATATAAAAAAATCCAAGGACAGATTTAGTATAAGTCATTCAATAACTTAATGGAAAAACAGATAATTCATATGCAAGAATTTCTTATATAAGTGAATAACATATCAGCATAGATGCATAATGATAAATTACTTCATTAATAGAGTTGGAATACTTGACTTTCTCTATGGAAAAATAAAATTAATTTCCTGATGCCTATGGTATGTAAAATTCAAATCAAGATGGATTAATACCCCAAAATAAAATGAAATCTTTCTGTTTCAGAGAAATATAATATTTTCATGAAAGTGGGGTAGGAAAGGGTTTCAAAACATGACACAAAACAAATCATAAAGGAAAAGATTAATGAATTAAACTAAAATTTAAAACTTTTCTTTGTAAAGGGTAGCATAAAAATAAAAATGCAGGTATGAGCAATTCATGCAACTGGTATGCATTAATATCCAGAATATATTAAAAACTGTAACAAATCTATAAGAAGCTATCAGGAGAAAAAAACAATAGTAGAATGGTCAAAAAATATGAACAGAAATTTTACAAGAGGAAATCCAGTAGCCAGTACATATGAAGACCAATATTACTACTAAACAGATTAATTCAAATTATAATTTGATAAGATACCAAATTATATCTATCTCATTGGCAAAATTTATAATTTATGATAAATTTATAATAAATTCTAACAAAATGTTGATGAACAAGTAAGAAATATCTTGACTCATACTTTACTGGTTGGATATAAATTATTACAACAGAGTGGTAATTTATAGTAAAATTATTATAAGTATATTTTTTAATCTAAAATTTTGCTTTTAGGTAGATACCATTAAAAACGTTTCCCTTTGTGCACTAAGAGGCATGTACAAAGATGTACATCAAAACATTATTTATAAAAGCAAAAAAAAATTGAAAGCAACCTAATCTTACATTTGTAGAAAATGAAAAAATAAATTAACTTATGTATGTATGTAAGTGAACGTGATACCAAGGTGAGAATAATTAGATCTACATGAGAACATGAATAAAATTTAAAAACATTACTATAGAGAAAAACAAAAAAAGCTAGGTACATGACACTATTTATGAAAATGTTTTAAACAATAAAATAATCCTATAATAAAGTGAATATTTTTACCTGTATCATAAAATTATTTAAAATAATTTATGTGGAAATGGCACATACCAGACTCAGGATTTGTGTTTACTCTGACCGAAAAGAAGAGCAAGGAAAGACAGATGTTAAGTCATATATTACTTTCTAAAAAATACACAAGTATTGCAGAATAAGTAAATATGTTAAATCTCTGTTTTATGTACATAGTTCTATGCCATATTATTTTGGGGAGTTTCTGAATGTTTAATATAGTTTGCATATGACATAGAAAGCACAAAAAACGAAAGAAAAAATAAATATTTTGAACTCCATCAAAATAAGTTTGTGCTTGTGTTTGTGCTTCTAAGGACACCATCTAGTAAGTGAAAAGACAAGCCATTCAGTGGGAGAAAATATTTATAAATCATATATATAATCAGAGTCTAGTATCCAGAATATATAAAGAACTCATACAGCTCAACAATAAAAAGACAACCCAAAAGATGGACAAAGGATTTGAATAGACATTTCTCCAAAGAAGGCACACAGTTACCAATAATCACGTGAAAAGATGCTTAGCATCAATAGTTATTAGAGAAATGCAAATCAAAATCAAGATACCTTTTCGTACCCACTAGGATGGATTTGAATAGACATTTCTCCAAAGAAGGCACACAGTTACCAATAATCACGTGAAAAGATGCTTAGCATCAATAGTTATTAGAGAAATGCAAATCAAAATCACAAGATACCTTTTCGTACCCACTAGGATGGCTATAATAAAAAAATGGAAAATGAGGGTTGATGAGGTTGTGTAGAAATTGGAACTCTCGTACTGGTAGGTATGTGAAATAATGCATCACTCTGAAAAACAATTTGGTAGTTCCTCAAAAAGTTAAATATAGAGTTATCAGGTGACTCAGCAATTCCATTCCTAGTGATATACAAAAGAAAACTGAAATATAAGCCCACAGAAAAAAACTTGTGTTTGAATTTTCATAGTAGTATTGTTCATAATACCCAGAGTAGAAATAACCCAAATGTCCATTAACAGATAAATTCATAAGCAAAATGTGGTATATCCATACAGTGACATATTATTCAACAATGAAGAAGAAATGAAGTAGTGATACATGCTAGGTATAGATAAACTTTGAAAACATGAGGCTAAATGAAAGAAGCCAAAGTCCCTGTTTTGATGGTTCCCAAGGCCATCCTCAGACTTGATGGTTCACTAGAAAAACTCTTGGGAACTAGATGCTGTTATATTTATGGTTATGATTTCCCACGGCAAAGGATGCTGACTGGAAGAAGGAAAAAGTGTCTGTGAGAAGGTCTGGAAGAGATTAGGGGTAAATTTCCGGGTGCATGCTCTTGGTGATGTCACCTGGAATGCACTCAATTGTCACAGCAACAATGGGCTCCACCAGATGCAAAGTGTTGTCAATCAGGGAAGCTGACAGGAGCCTGGGTATCCAGGACTTTTCCTTGGAGTCAGTCTCACAGGCTACTCACATTCAGCTACTCAGACTCCAGACCTGCAGGGCAAAAAAACAGGCGTTCACATTAATCGCATTGTTAACATAAAATATAAGGGGCAAACTGATAGAGCCTGGTGCAAGGCCTTTGGTGTACAAAAACAGTCATCCAGTTGAACATTTTAAGGGCTGAGAACTCAAGACTCAGGAGCTGGTCAAGGGCCAGTTCTGAAAATAGACCTTTCTTGGTCATGTGCACAGTTAAAGTAACCTAAGCCTGATGTGCTTTTTCCTGCACAGTCACGTTCTCTCTGATTCCATTTATATAAAATGTCCAGAACAGGCAAAACCATAAAGATGGAAATTAAATTAGTCATTGACAAGAGAATGGAAGAAAAAGGAATGAGGAGTGTGACTGCTAATAGATACGAAGCACTTCTGATGAAAATTTCCTTGAGTTAGATAGTGGTAACGGTTATATAGTCTTGTGAGTATGCTAAAAACCATTGAATTACATACTACAAATTGCAAATTTTGTATGTAAGTTATATCTAAATTAAAATCTGTTAAAATATTTCAGTTTAAAATTTAAATTTACTGTTATGAGTATTGATTGATAGTAAGTGTAGAAAGAGAAGAGAATTTATGAAGCTATTGCAATACACATAAATTATTAAATTCAATAAAGATAACAATGTAGTAGGAAAAAATTATATAATACCCATTTGGTTGGGGCCTCCATTAGGAAACAAATCTCTTTTATTTTTGTGAAATGTTGATGATGAAATAGTAAGTAATACTTTGGGAGCATGTCACAAAAGTCTTAAAATATAAATGTTTGATCAAAGAGAACCAATTAAATAAATTGTATACTACATGATGACATACTAGACAGTCATTAAATTGCTTTAAGTATAGTTAATGACATGGGAAAATATTCATTGTACAATGCCAAATAAAACATAATAAAATGTTACAAAGATCATATATTTAATTATAAGCAATTTTTAAAAACTATCTATAATTACCAGTAATAATTAGATGGGAATGTAACCGAACATCTGTTATTTTGTAGAGGGATTTAATTATTTGTATGTTTGCTTAGAGAATATGATTTATATTCAAAAAATTATTATTAAAAAAATAAATCATCCAGTTGTTATAGAGAATAGGCATAACAAACCTTCACCTCACAATATCATTCCTCCTCTAAATTGCAGTGTATTGGTGAGTTGCCTGTATAGATTAAACTCACTTTTAAAAATTATATTTTTCATCATCTATATAAAGAACCTCAAGTTGTCAAAACATAGCTCACTTTGTGAAATACCAGTTGATCACCTAGAACTATAAATAGCTCAAATAATAAATGCTGAATTACGTGTCTACTCTTTCCTCCAGACTAGATACAGAGAATGTTTAGGGTAGCATCATGAATAATTAGCATCATGATAGCATCATGTAAAGTAGCATTATGAATAATTCTCAAGTGTCTGGGAGCCTATATTTTTATATTGCTTTCAATGTTTTTCTCTGTAGGACTTTACTCTTTAAAGTTATAGATTTGTGAATAGAAAGTAACTTTATAATATCAACATTATTTCATGCTTTTATGATTATCATTGAATATATGTAAGAACATTTGACAATAAAGAATAGTTAAGTTAGAAAATAGATTCTATTCTGAAATGTTTCCACCCATATAGTCATAATAGTAGAACAGGATGACCTAATTTTCTGAAAATCTTTTTTCCTCTATTTTGACTTTATCTGCCCCTCTAGAAATACCTTAGTGAATTTCTTATTTAGAATATATTCTAGGGACACCTGAGTGGCTCAGTGGTTGAGCATCTGCTTTTGGCTCAGGGCATGATTTCAGAGTCCCAGGATCAAGTCCTGCATTGGGCTCCCTGCATGGAGCCTGCTTCTCCCTCTGCCTACGTCTCTGCCTCTCTCTTTCTGTGTCTCTCATGACTAAATAAATAAATAATCTTTAAAAAAAGAATATTTTCAATAAATGGTTTGCTGAAGAATAGCTAAGTTTTAGTGGATAGAAGGACATGAAACTTTAATCTGGAAAAAATTAAAAGACCAAACATGAAATTCTGTTATCTTTTTTATTTGTAATAAGAGCAAGATCACCTTAAAGAATAAATTCAACCCTTGTTGAAATTGAATATAGTTTCCTCTTTTTAAACTCTTATTGTCTGATAATATTAAAACAGGCTTGTTATAAAAAATAAAACAGAGATTTTAAATAGGAAAGCTAACTATCTCACCTCTCTCCACTAGATTACCAGATAAATAAAACCTGAAGGACCTTGTCGCTACCAGACCTATACAATAAAAAATATTAGGAAGATCTTAGAGCTGGAGAAAAATGTTAACAGACAGAAACTGAAATCTACTCATAGAAATAAAGAGAGCTAGAGTGTTTAATATGTGGGTAAATATAAAATGCTTTTTCCTCATTATCTTATTTCTTTAAATGTAAGTGGTTGATCATCAAAATTAAAAACATTTATTTATTAAAAGATACTGTCGAGAAAGTAAAAAGACAACCTCTACAATGGGAGAAAATATTTGTAAATAATATATCTGATAAGGGTCTAGTATCTATATATATAAAGAACACTTAGAGCTCAACAATAAAATACAGAGAACCCAATTTGAAGAAAGGCATAGAATTTGAATAGACATTTTCCCAAAGAATATATGCAAATGTCCTATAAGCACATGGAAAATATGTTAATATCACTAATCAAGAAAATGTAAATCAAAACCACATGAGATGCCACTTAATACCCATTAACTTGGCTACAGTAAAAAAATAAAAAATAAAGGAAAACTAGTATTGGTGAAGGTATGGAGAAATTGGAACAGTAAAATGGTGTAGCCACTTTAGGAAAGTTTAGCAGTTCTTCAAAAAGTGAAACTGGATTTATCATATGACCTAGAAATTCCATTCCTAGGAATATACCCAAGACCACTGAAAACATATTTGTAAAAAAAAGTGTTCACATATGTACATAGCAGCATTATTCATAATATCCAAAAAGTAAAACCAACCCAAATGTCCAACAACTGAAAAATAGATGAACAAAATGAGGTATATCCATACAATAAAATATTAAACCATAAAAAGGAATACATACTAGAAAAAACCTAAGTATCTATCAAAATGTAATAGATGAACAAGGAATCTACAGGACTAGTCATACAATGGAATTTTACTCAGAAAGATTGGACTTGATACATGCAACAACATGGATGAGTTTTGGAAACATTAGGGAAGTCTGCGAAACTAAAACAAGGGTTTTTTTCCCCCCACTCCCTTAAATTTTAATTTCTATGTACTTATTACTAGTATACAGAAAAACTATCAATCATTGTATACAGTCAACTGGCATACAGAAATGTATCTAGTTTTCTTTATGATTCAATGAGTTAGTTTTACTAGAGTCCCTCAGATTTATAATTATAACATGATGTAATTTGCAAAACAAGATAATTTCATTTCTTCCTTCCAAATATTTACAGTGGTTATTTTATTTCCCTACCTTATTATACTCATCAGTACGTGGTGTTCTAAAATATGTGATGTTCAAACATATTATTTAAAACAGATAATGCCTTCTGAATTTCTTTATGTTTTATTATACCAGCAGAAATAGGATTTGAGAAATGAGCCCTTTATCCAAACAATTGTTAATCATTAAAATTACCTTTAAAAATGTTTTTAAGTTGCTTTTTTGCTTAAACTAAGGTATGTCAAAGATTCTTTTAAAGAAAACTTACACCTCTTTTATAAAATTTTTGGCTTACAAAAGAATTTGACTCTGAGGTGAGGATAATGTAGTTTGAGAGGTCAATTTTTAGGGAGAAAAACACATAGTCCATATTTTTCATGAACTAGCAAGTTATATATATCTAAAGGCAGACCTTTTTTCCCTGAAATTAACTTTTTTCTTTCTAAATTAAATGCTTCTTTCTGAATAACTCTATAAAATGGTCCTAATAAACATTTTTTAGATGTTGAGAAAGTATAAGAACTAAGTATGCGGTTTTACGTTTATTAAGGGGATGTCCCCAACTTTTCCATTACAGAGACTATATTTCCATCATTTAAGGAAGAAACTTCATTTAATTTTACTATATGGAGAGAAAGGGAGATAACAGTTAATTAAGTTGCATAAAAATCCGATTTCCATTACAGCAAGCTCCTACACAAAGATTTCTTCCAGGAAGTCATGAAGTCATTATGTCATTGCCTTCATTATTATCCCACAACAAAACATTTCTTTCAGACTTAGGGGAGCCAATATGTAAAACAGAAGATATAAAACTCAGCTAATATTAGTATAAGACTTAAATTGAATTTATAATATACTGTAATCTTTGGCTTATATTGCAAAAAAAAATACAAAATGAATTTTTAATTGTGCCAGCTACCTTTGTTGGTAACTTCTATGACTCAAAGTGAAATCCAAAGTTAAGTGTTTCTCATATTAAAAGTCGGTGGCAGAGATAGGGAAGGATCAATATTACACTCCAAAGAAGTTGTTATATGATTATCTGCTTTACTAATCTGAGCAAAGTTAATTCCCATGTGCAAAGAACACCATAAAACACAATATTCTCCCTTAGAGATGGTTTATCTCAATGTCGCTACACTCGTAACCCAATCACTGACTCAAACCAAATTCAGTGGGGTACACAGGCTATGGAATTACAAATGGCAGGAAATCACCAAAGTAGGTCAAATGTCTGCATGCTCGGTAGACATCATGCCCATCTATTCAAAAGAAGCATTCAGCTGTCATGTTTCTACTGTATTACCTTTCCACAAAACAAAATAAAAGAGGCTATGGCGTTTGGTATTATTTGGAGTACAAAAGAAATATCAGCATCTATCTTCAAGAAACTTGTCATCATTCCAGATGTAGGACAGTCATTTTTCAGGTTCGCAGTATTCTAAATTATATTTTCATGTACCCCTAATTATTTCTGATCTGAGAAGTACATCTGGAAAGGCTGAGTTAGTTACCATCGGTAGAAGCAGTGAATGAGAGTTCACTTAATTTGATAGTTCAGGTTCAACCAGTGTTTAGCCCGTCAAGTTTTCATCTCAATAACTTCCAAGTAATTTTGGTATAGAAGTGATATATAAATCACTCACACCAATCCATCTGTCGTATAGTAAAATATCTTTAATCTTACTTGATTTTTACCCTTCTGAAGATCTATCGTGTTACTGCTCACCTATGTCCCAGCTTCCCCTTCTATCTCTTCACTTCACAAAATTCCTCTCTATTCTTTTCCCTTAGGACAAATCAAAATAATTTCTTAGTCTGGAGAAAAGTCGAACTCTATGAGGAACGTAATAGGTGAAATCTACTACAAGTTGGGCAGGACAACAGAGATGTCAAACATTTTTTGTTATTGTGGATAAAGTTCAGAGTTAACCCACTGGCCAAAGGTAATGATTATTATGCTATTAGTAATCAATAACATCACTTTAATTTCTAAGAGCTAGAGCATATCTCTTCCTTGGACTACACTTAATATCTTTCTGACTGAAGCTAACTTTAATAGTTCAAACACATTTTTGGTTTATTATAGCAACTGCTTGGGATATTTGTCTTATTTTGTCTAATTTGAATTCTGCTATTTCTCAGAGCAATCTGGGCTTGTTGTCCCAAATTCCCATTTACTGTGAATTTCTAAAAGGCATTAAGACAAAACAACTTCTGTCCCTGTGCCTCTGCAGGGATAAGACAAGCCCTTGCAAGTGGAGTTAGTTATCCTCACTGTCCACCTGAGCTTTTTAAATTATTTTTTTATTAGAGTATTATGGAAGTACTCCTCAAACTAAATGTGCTCACCAAACTTCTGGGTGTCTTTTTAGGATGCAGATTCTGATTCAGTAGTCTGGGGTGAAGTCTAAGATTCAGTACTTCTCAGATACTTCCAAGTACATCACACTTTGAAGAGCAAGGTATTATACCATAGACTGCATGGTGCAGTGATATTTGTTTCCACAAGTTTTGTCCAATATTGTGCCAATATTCCAATAAAGTTCACTATTTGAGTGGGACTCTCAGCTTTTCTCAAACTTCAAGGTTTCTAAGGCTACTGAGAAATGTCCTCTTGTGAGAAAAGATCATGACACTGACCCAGTGCCATGGTGCTTCCTCATTAACCAATCTTCCACAGGAGACTTGCTTTCAGGAAAAAAGCATAAACAAAGACAGCAGAGTGCAGTTCTAGCACTTAAACCTCGTAGGTATCAGAAATACTGGTGGAACTTCTTAAAAGTATAGCAGTTTTGAGATAGATATTTGAAGTTGGACTTTTTATTCATTTTCTATGCTGTGTAAAAACTGCCACAAACTCAGTGACTTAAAACAACATCCATTAATTAGCATCACAGTTCTGAGGTCCAGGCATGATGTGGCTAGATTTTCCGTTCATGGCTTAAACACCGAAATCAAGATCAGCTCGGCTGACTTGCCCTCCAGAAGTTCTGAGGAAGAATCTGTTTCCAAGTCCATTCATGTTGTTTGAATAATTCCATTCCTTGTGATTGTAGGACTAGGCACCCTATATCCCTGTTGACTGTCAACTGGGGTCTACCCTCAGCTCCTGGAGATCACCTGCACTCCTTGCCACATGGCCCCTCCATTTTCAGGCCAGTGGTGGCGCACCATCACTGTGCTTCAGATCTCTGGCCTCCTCCATCTTTGACCCCTAGACTCAAATGGTAAGAGCCGGTGTGATTAGATGAGGCCCATCCAGACAGTCCTAGGTGAGCTGATTTGGGACTTTACATCTATAAAATCACTGCCAACAATACCTAGATTCGCGTTGAACTGATAACAAGGAGGAGCATGTACACCAGGGGATGAGAATTTGGGGGCCATCTGAAAATTTTGCCTACCACAGCTTCCAAATTAAAAACTGAGGAAATATGTTTACTTCTTTTCTCTACGCCCCATGGAAATAAAAATAAAAGTTGTACCATTGACATCAAATCCATAGCAACACTGAAAACTGGCAGGGGTGAGATTAGTGCACTGATTATTTTGACAAGTTTCTGGAGATCACACTGAAAAGCTAAAGACTGAATTGAGAAAACAAAAACTACTCTCTGGGCACTCAGGATCCTGCAGCCGAGGGGAAAGCCCATAATCTCTAAGTCCACATGTTTAAAGGGAGATGGGCTTTGGGCTATGCGTTGTATATGGAACAGCCAGACTGAGGGATCCTGCCTCATTTGCATACCCATATCATGACACAGTTTTAATGATATAACCTGTACACGTTAGTATGTATTTTTTTTAACCACTAGAATAATACAAAGAGAAAAGGATTAAAAAGGATATCTTTGAGTATTGAGAATAGAAGTGGAATGTTAACAGGAACTCACTTTTCATTTAAATCCTCTAAAAAGATTGTGTATATATGCCAATTTTATTATGAATATAAATTAATTTTTCCTGTCATATTTTGATTTGTAAGATTTTTTACATAGTCTAGATATTAATCTTTCAATTCTATGTGCTATATATATTTTTTACTGTGTGAGACTTTGTTTTCCAAATTATGATGACTTTTCACACACATAAGTGCTTAATTTTAGTGTAGACCAGTTAATTAGTCTAATTATTGCTTTTCTGGTGAGTGTTTTTGAATAAAATTAGGTATCAGAATTTGTTCACTTCCAAACAATAGGAAACTCAATTTGAATTGCCATAAACAAGAAAAGGAAAGCAAAATCTTTCAACAATGCTATTTTTCTGGTACAACTTGATTCAGACACAAACGACCATCACGATTCATCTCTCTCTTCTAGCTCATAAGGGGGAATGCCATTCTTCATTCTCCTACTCCAGGTGGTGGGCACTAGCAGCTTTGGACTCATTCTGATCATTACAAAATAACTGCAGCTCCAGAATTCACACTCATAATACAAAATCTGCAGGAAATAGAGAAAGTTTCTCTTCCCCAGGAGGCTGAATGTTAGCTCTGTGTTTCATTGGTCCTCATTTTCATACATGCCTATCTTGAACCCATAACTGTGGCCGAGAAGCTGGGGCATGCTGACCAGTTTTAGGCTAATGTGGGCCAACTTCTATTTCTGAAAATGGAGTTAACCACTGAAGAGCACTTGGGCTGAGAGCCAGGAGATGAGGGTCAGATTACCAAAAAACATTACCACTTTGGGTTCAGGTGGCAAAAAACAAAAAACGACCAAACAATAAATGTCCAGATAATAATTGTTTTGAATTTCACATGTGATACTGAAACATGAGTACTACTACATTTAAGAATACAGACTAGATATCAAATACTAGTCTGCAAGGATGTGGCCCTTCATTCCACATAATAATTATTTACGTTACAATTGCTTCATATTAAAATGGAAATAATAACACTTTTAAGGTTATTATGAATTAAATAGAAATTATATGTAAAGTGCTTGACACGTGCTTGGTAAATGTAGTAGTCTAAATTGTTATTAACATTTGAATGTTAATTGAAAGCTATGTGCTGCCTTTCTTAGGGGTATTTGTATGTGAACTTTCCTCTCTGATTATGGTGCTAAAGACATAATCCTCTGTTAATTAGACATCCATTAAGGCAGATGAAGCTAGAATGTAGGGCCCATGCCTGCCCCAGAGAGATCCAGCCCTGGATAGTCTGCTCATAGGCTGATGAAGAGAGGTCCCTCTCAACAGACTTACTACTGTTCTGTTTCAATCTATTAGCTTCAAATTCTTTTTTTTTTTTTTTCTGAAAGAAAGTTGAATTTAGGCAATTTAATTAATTTTCCCTCATCGATAAAATGGGCAGTAATATCATCTAACAGAATAAAAATTATGTTCAGTGTCAGCACTTACCCAAAATAGGGACTCAACAAACACTAATCTCTCCCTGCTGTCCTCCCCTACGCTAACTGTGGGGCCTTTCTAGTCCTTCACATTTCTTTCATCGTCTTCCTATATCAACATTTACCAGCAAAAGTGCACATCCTTTCAAGGAAACAACCACACTTAGGATATCTTTAGGAAAATATATTCCCAAGAAAAGCCATCAGCCAAAGAATAGTTAAGGGAGGGGGCACCGAACCTCCCATATACTGTATGAACATCACAAGATGGCAGGGAGACACATTTTAAATTTATTCTGTTTGCGCTGATTTATGGCCAAGTTTGAACTCTTGCTTATTTAGGGAAGCCCCACTTACAACACCCAGACTGAGATGGATTTTTCAGGGCAATTAAGAAACAGATGTATTTAACATAAGTGTTTGAAGCTTTTAAAATAGCCCATTATTTGCTTATGTTTAAGAATGTCCATCATGAAACAAAATCCTACTATAAGTGTTCCATGAGAATATATCATACCATTATCACTAGTGGTCAGTAAGAGAAGTTGATATTTATTTAATCCACCCACTAGAATATTTTATTTTTAAAAATCAGTTTCAAAGTACATTTTTACTGAGTGCCATGGATATGCCCAAAACTATGCTAAGATTGTAAGGATAACCAAAGAAATGATCACATCTAAAACCATAAATCATTACGGCATGGAAAAATATTAGCTGATCATATGCAAAAAAAAAAAAAAAAATGCTAACAATCCAGTGAGGACTGGACTGTTCAAAATAACAATGAGTCCTTTTTTCTCCTTGCTCCATTTTTCCTAAGAGGGGCTTGAAATTCAGGTAGCATAGGATTTCAAAATCCTGTTCTTATATGTTGGATATATTAGGTTTAAAAATGTAGGCAATCTCTACTCACCCAGAATAACTTGAACCAATGATTCATATCATTGAAGTTACAAAAAAAAAAAAAAAAAAAAAAAAAACTACTGAATGTAAAACACTTGAATAATTCAGATGAAAGTAAATTATTCACTTTATAAGATTAATTGGGCTAATTATTTAATCTAAAAATCTTGAGATAGTTGTTTCTTAGTTCCCATACCATCTTGCTCTTGAAGGCCTCAGAGCCCAGAAGGCTGGGAAAGGTGCTCATCTGGGAAGAAAGAGCCCAAGGCATTCTTCCTCTGGGAGGGAGGTCAAACCAGAATAATATTTCAGAAAATTGATAAATTAGAACCTTGAACCACTCTAGTAGCCCTCCTGTGTAGCTGTGGAAAGCTTTGTACAACTTTCTAACAACTTCTCCAGGAAAAAGCAGCACAATTGCTTCTACGTTGGTAACATCTATCTCTTTGTCAAGGAGACTCAATGGCCATTTGATGATGCATGATTCACTGGTGAACTTTACAGAAATAGTCTAAAAGGGAAAAGCTGGCCTTTCAGTCAATCAGCAACCAATGAATTAGCTGAGATGAGATGGTTCAGAGATTTAATCACTGCTGAGTTCAACCTGGTTTCCAGTGATGGATGGAGGTGGAGATCCAGAGTATGAGGAAAACAGGAAAATGTAAGATGAGAAAAGTTACTATATGAGTGAAGCGAGGAGAGGGGCGGGAGCAGGGGGAAGGACTACTGTAGCATCTTGTTTCCTCGATTAACCACTATTTAAATTCATAATTTAATCCCCTATAGGGAGTCCCAGTAGAAAGTCCTTTTGCCCACTGAGACAGCGCCCATTCTGAGCAATGGAAGGAAATTTTTACAATAGGAATGCAATGGCATATTTTGGAGATGATCAAGGAAGGAGATAGACTGTACTATGAAAATAATAAATACCAATATTGTTTAGCACCCCTTACCTCACCATTTGTGAGTCAATGTTTGTGCAGACTTCTGAGTTCATAAGGTGAGAGTAAATAGAAATAATTACCATTAAATACCAAGCTTTGCAGTCCTCACTCTAAAGGCTGTATTTACAGAAGCAGTCTTAAGCACCTCTCTGAAGAGCCATTAGCCAAACTGACGAAAGAGAAGATCCTAACGGAAAGCACTATAATTCAGCAATCACAGCAACATCTTGATGTTGGAAAGAACATAGAGTAGCACTGGAATAAGATGTACTGAACTACAGTTTCATAGCTCCTTCTTTCCCACAAAGGATATGAAGAATTTATTTATCTTTATTAAGCCACAGTTTCTTTGTTGATAAAAATGGGGATAATAATAGCATTCCCTCAAAGTTGGTATGAGGACAAAGAATAACATGTAAAATTTACATCAAGATACTAGCACATGTTAGAGTTAAAATAAATTGTAGCTGTTACAATGGTGGTCACAAGTAGCCTGTGAAAAGCCCCTGTATTACAATTGCTTTGTGTTCTCTTTCTTACCTTTCGAAATCATTGGCTTTGTGCTAGTATTTAACTTCTTGCTGATTTTTACCTCTCTGACCATCTGAAGAATGATTGGGCTCCATTGTCTACTTGATTTCCCCATCCCAGTTTTACTCCTCAGTGTTCTGTACTATGTCTCCCTTTGGCTCCATGACCTGCATTTAACAAGTAAGTTCCACCCAAATTCTACATCTAGTTTAAAAGTGGATGGTCAGGGAATATCCATGAAAACTTTATGGATGGACTAGGGTATGAACTACATCTTGGGGACAGGCACACTTGAAATTAAAATGGATTCTATGTTTGCTTTTCAGTATTCCATCCATATAAATAAACCACCGAGTTCTGTTTTGCATTTGCCATTATAATTCCACTTTTCCTTACTTCAGCATTTTCATACAGCATTTCAGTTTTCCAAGAATGGGTGACATCATTGTCAAGGACAAAAGAGTTGGTTTGATTTTTATTGATAACAATCTGGGGTGATTATTTCCTAATGACATGATAGTAACATATCATATCATATATCACAGGAATTCAGAGATTCCTGTGCTAGTGGGATCCTGGGTCCAATCGCTTTCAAATTGTGATCTCTGGAGCCCCGAACTACCAAAAAGACAGTGCAGGGCTCTTCTTGGGGAATCTAGAAGGGAAAGGCTGCTTGACTCCAGCCCACGCATTCTACTTTTATTGCTTCATATTGGATTCTGGATAAGATTGTACTTAGAAAATAAAAAGTAATTACAAAGCTCAAAAAACAAACTTTGGAGATCTAGTCTGTAACAAATCCAGTCTGTTAGTGTGCCCAATATTATACTACCTACTTCTAAACTGCTTATGTATTTGGCTCAGCAAATACTTATTGAACATCTACCCAGAGTGCGGTGTGGTGCTCAGGCTTGAGGTTGATACGAGACAGTCCCTGTCCTTGAAGAGGAAATAGCCCAGGGTAGCAAAGACTGCTGGCCATCTACTCAGTATCCCTCCTTACCTTCTTCTTTACAATGTAAAGGCAAGCATCAATGTGCCCTCTTAAAAGATGACATTTCCTGGTCACCCCTGTAGCTAGGGGTAGCCAATAAAAAGTAAGTGAAGTTATTATGTGAGAGTTCCAGGAAAGTGCTGTAGAAGGAAGCTAAACAGCCTAAATTCATCTTTTATCCATTATGTTCTCTTCCTTCCTGCTGTCTAATAGGCAGATGTAACTGCTGGAGTTCTCCTGGGCATGTGGCAACTTAGGGATGGAAACCATGTGCTATGTCAGTTCAGAAAGATGTAAGGGGGCCAGAAACCTGATGACCTTGAAGTTATCACACACTAGCCCAAGAATGTCCATTTATGAATTTCCTTTACATAGATAAAAATAAGCCTCCAACTTGTTTAAATCACTGTTACTATTTTTTAAATATTAGCCCAAGCCTAATCCTTATGGAAAAGTAGACAAGTAAAGAGGCAAATTCAGAAAGATGATAAATTATGATGAGGATAGAATTTTTAGAGAAGTATGAGGTTCGAATGTAACCCAGGCACAAAGGTTTGGGAAAGGTTCTTAAAGAGGTAATGTCTACACTGAATCCTGAGGGTGCCTAGATGGCTCAGTCAGTTGAGCATCTGACTCTTGATTTTGGCTCATGATCTCAAGGTCATGCAATGGAGCCCCACATGGGGCTTCATACTCAGGGGGAATCTGCTTGAGATTCTTTCCTTCTCCCCACCCCCATGCTCTCTCTCTCTCTCTCTCTCAAATAAATAAATAAATAAATAAATAAATCTTTAAAAATAAATAAATAAACTGAATCTTGTAAAATGAGTTGGAGTCAGCCAAGCAAAAATATGGAAAGTGGGTATCTGGGATGTGGAGCAGTATGTGCAAAAGCCTGGGGGATAGGGACTAGGGAGAGGATCCAGTGCATTCTGGGAATTTAAAGTATTTCAGTGAAGATAGTAGGAAGAGGGCATGGGGGCGGAGAGTGGTAAAGCATGAGAAGGGGCCATAAAGTGTCTTGCCTGACTGAAAAGGGAGGCGACTAAAGGATTTTAAGCAGGGAGTAATGTGATAATATTTTGATTTTAGACATATCATTCTAAATTGAAGTGATGGAAAAACAATTAGGAATCTGTTTTTAATAATACTGATAAAGTAGAGCAAAAAAAGATTAAGAAAAGGGAAATTTTTAAAAAATGTGGTTATTGATCAAATTGGGATGAAATGAATGAATCCATGAGAAAAAGAAGAATCTAGATTAATGTCCGGGTTCCTAGGTGAATAATTTCATTTGCTGATAGAAGGAGTCCAGGGAGAGGAGCAGGCTTGCTCTCTTCAAAGGTCACAAAAGATGACTTAGATCTGCATATGGGAACACTAAGTGCCAGTCATGAAAGGTAAGCCTGAGTCCGCTAGCTCATTCTTCGCATACTTTAGCTGCCTTATTTCCTTTTGTTTCAACTTGCCTACCTACCCACTGATCTTCTTTGTATGAGATATAGAATAGTGGATGATTTTCTAAATCTAAATATGTCTCATCCTTTAACATAAAACATCTGTGCAAATTTGTCTGATATGAAAGATACATGATACAACTGAGGAAAACATGTTTCAATGATAATTCTGCTCTTTTCCTGTCACTAAACTTTTTTTTTCCCCTTCTTCTTGTTGGATATCAAAACCCCAAAGATTTTTGTATAGCAGGAATACCTTCATCTCATTGTCCAAATTTCATATTTCTTGTGCTGAACTATTTGCAAACTTTCTCTGCAACGTGCATTCTTATATATTTAAGAGTGGATGTTAGGGAAACTTAGCTTAACCCCAGTCGTAATGAGATCAGATCCAAGAAGGAATTGCTAGTGGAGTTTGGATTGCCATGGTGAAAATAATACGAGATGACTTTGGATGGATGCAGAATGAATAATAAGGACAATCACCAATAGTAGTTACATCCAAACAACTAATATATCTACAGTTCTAAAATCTCAGGAAAGCAGGTAGTCAAGCAGTAAGCAAAGAAAAATCTTAATATATTTTTGCTTTGTTAATTTCTTCAACAATTATGTGTCAAGCAACTACTATGTTCTCGTGAAGTTGGGAATCTAACAATTGAGACAGACCAACATTAGAGTAAATATGTAATTAAAAATTAGAACAAGTACTCTAAAACAATGTCAAATATAATAAAAGAGAGGGCAGCTCGGGTGGCTCAGCGGTTTAGCGCCACCTTCAGCCCAGGGCCTGATCCTGGAGTCCCGGGATCGAATCCCACGTCGGGCTCCCTGCATGGAGCCTGCTTCTCCCTCTGTCTGGGTCTCTGCCTCTCTCTCTCTCTCTCTCTCTCTCTCTGTGTCTCTCATGAATAAATAAATAAAATCTTTTAAAAAAATAATAAAAGAGTACAACAGAGAGGTCTGATTTAGATTAAGGAAGGACCATGTATCAGTCAAGGTCCAACCATAGATAGCAAAACCTGTGTTAGGCAGCTTAAACACAAAGGTATTCATTGCAGATGTTAAATAGCTTTCAAAATAAGTGAGTTCAGCTACAAGACCCTACAACGAGCTGCCATGAATGGTCCGCAAAGCCACATCACACATGGGGACCATGAAAGGAGCTATTATTTCTGCCAGAATCAGAGAGCTGATATTCTTGCAGCTGACCCCAGAACTATATCCCCAGGACTAAGATCTGCTTCATAAAAATAAATACCTCAAACCCTAATTTCCTCCCCAGTCAACTCAGTTCTGAATTCAAGCCTTCCATGAGAGCTTCTATTTGGTAAACATAAATCACAGTCAAAATTCAGGCAGCAAAGTGATATGAGTAATGTGGTGAGGAGGCTGCACCAAAAGAAAAGTTGGAAGGGGTGATGAACGAGAGAACCGCAATATCTGCCGCAGGTGTAAGGGAAGGCCTTCCCAAGGAAACAAAGACTTAAGGGATGAGTGTTGGCCAGTGAAAAGTGAGAAGAAAAGAATCACAGAGAGAGATTAGCTAACATGTGGGCCTTGAGGTACCGAGTAGTTGGCCAGTGAGTCTGGAGGTCGGTGAGTGAAGCACACAATGTTGAGAGGAAGGCATGGGAGCTGGCCCAGGCCAGGTCATGCAGGAGCCCATACAACATCTTAACACTGTTAACTACTTTCATTTTTAAATTTAGCAACTTTAATTTTTTTCTAAGTAGCATTGGAGGTCATTTAAGGATTTTAAGGTGAGGATTACTATGCTCATATATTCTTTAAAGTAACTGACTACTGTGTGTAGAATGGATTTTGCAGGGGATCCAGATGAAAGATGAGGAAGGCCTTTGGGTGGCTTCTGCTATAGACCCGGTGATGGGAGACAGAAGGAAGCAAAATGCTTCAAGGCATCACCTAAGGGAAGAGAATCAACAGGACTTGGGAGGAATTAAGGGAGGAGACAATGTATTAAGATTTACTATAAATAAGAACTAATTACAGTTGACCCTGAATGTTGTGGGTTTGAACTCCTTGGGTTTGAACTCCACGGTTTCTAGGTTGTTGTTGTTGTTTTTTTCAATAAGTACTGCACCATTATGTAAATGTATTTTCTCCCCCATTACTTTCTTTAAAAAAAAAAAAGATTTGTTTATTTGTTAATTTGAGAGAGAGAGAGCACAGGCAGTGGGGAGGGAGAGAAAGAGGGAGAAGCAGGCTCCACAGTGAGGAGGGAGCCGGATATTGGACTCAATCCCGGGACCCCAGGATCATGCCCTGAGCTAAAGGTAGATGCTTAACCACCTGAGCCACCCAGGCACTACCCTCCCTTAAGATTTTCTTAGTAACACTATTTTTTCTGTAGGTTACTTTATTGTAGAAATATAGTATATAGTACATGTAACACAAAATATGTGTTAAATATGTGTTAATGAACTGTTTATGTCATCAGTAAGGCTTCCAGTCAACAACAGCTCTTCGTAGTTAAGTTTTGGGAGACTCTAAAGTTACCCAAGGATTTCTGACTGTACAGGAGGAGGAGGAGGTCAACCCTCAGAACCCCCAGCCCCATGTTTATACTACTGTATTGTACAGATTCCCTCCCCTCGCCTCCCCACAAAATGGTAATTCTTCTATCAATATTGGTAAAGAAGGTTGAAAATATAAGCACAACTCATTTATTGCTTGGTTAAATTTCCAGTGTATGCTATTTGTTTGCGAAGTGGTATTGACTCTGTGTGGTCTTGTTTCTTTAGTTCATCCTTTGTTGTTCGTTTTTGATGTGCTGTGTTCACTATAAACAAAAATTAACTACTGTATTTTACCTAATAGCCTTTCTACTCAGAACAACTCTAGGTCTCCAGTTTTATTATGTCACACAGGTGCAAAAAGGAAGGAAACAGCAACAGAAAGAAAGAATGAGAAGAGCTGGGCTCAGTGTAAGAGCTGGATGAAAGTCTGCAGGCCATAGAAAAAATAGCAAGCAATTGGGGAACTAGACAGAAACAAGAAGGAGAACATAGAGTGTCAAAAAGGTAAGGATCTGTTTTGAAGAAAAAAAAAAAACAGCAAAGTAGCATTTAAATCAGTATATTTCATGCTCCAATGCATGGTATTTCTATCTAACATCCTGTTTGTGGATTGTTTTTTGTTGTTGTTATTTTTTAGAGAAGGAGAGAGAGAATCTTAAGTAGTCTCCACATCCAGTGCAGAGCTGGACCTGTGGCTCGATTTTGCAACCCTGACATCATGACCTGACACGAAATCAAGGGTCAGGTGCTTAACTGATGAGCCACCCAGGTGCCCCAGTTTGTGCATTGTTAACCTACATAAACATTGCCTATGCTTGCACTTTGCGAGGGAGTGCTGCAAATCATTTAGTGCAATATGAGCAAGGAAACAGGGAGCAAGACATCATTCCACAGGAGAGGAGATTAATATTGAAATGCAGAAAATGCAGAAAATGCAGAGAAGAGATGAGAAAACTGAAGCAATATGAACGACGTAATGGAATAGGAGAAAAGTAAAAAATAGTCTAAGTTCCAAATTTATCTCTTCTATCTCTTCTTATTCTGTTCTTAAAATCCTACAATCCAGTGGGGGCACTAGATTCCAGGGTCCTGGGATTGAGTCCCACATGAGGCTCCCCACAGGGAGCCTGCTTCTCTCTCTGCCTGTGTCTCTGCCTCTCTCTGTACGTCTCTCATGAATAAATAAATAAAATCTTAAAAAAGAGAGAGAGAGAGAAATATACATTTAAGCAACTTTTCTAACCGCATTTAGAATATTTGCTAAATGTAAAGACATCTTTTAGTCTGGTGATCTGACCACTATACATAAAACTAAGGAAGTAATCCTGCATTACATCAACGCTCATAAATGAAGAGAGTGTGTGCTTTTACTTTGTTGTGCTCTGTCAGTTTTGACGACCAGCATTCTGATATCTTCAACCAAAGAATTCTGATTTCCTTCTCTACATTCTGAAACACTTTGGTAAAAAGGGAGAAACAATGGAACTGTTTTATCAAGAAAAGCAACTGAAATAGGTACAGGAGTATAAATGAAATGGGTGAAGTCAGTGAAGGGGATTAAGAGTACACTTGTGACAAACACTGAGTAATGAATGCATAGAATTGTTGAATTACTATATTCTGCACCTGAAACTAATATAACCCTGTTAATTATACTTCAATTTAAAAAGAGAGATCATTACTTAAGACTGATGATGCAAATCTTTTTTTCTTTTTTTTTTTTAAAAGATTTTATTTATTTATTCATGATAGTCACAGAGAGAGAGAGAGAGAGAGAGGCAGAGACACAGGCAGAGGGAGAAGCAGGCTCCATGCACCGGGAGCCCGACGTGGGATTCG
Source organism: Canis aureus (assembly GCF_053574225.1). Lineage (NCBI taxonomy): Eukaryota > Metazoa > Chordata > Mammalia > Carnivora > Canidae > Canis > Canis aureus. The sequence continues at coordinate 3,775,571 of NC_135632.1, read as the reverse complement.
ATCCCAGGTCTCCAGGATCGCGCCCTGGGCCAAAGGCAGGCGCCAAACCGCTGCGCCACCCAGGGATCCCTGATGATGCAAATCTTTATTGACATTGTTAAATAAAAAAATAAGCAAGTTAGAGAAACAGTATGTAACAGTGCATTGACATAAAATTTCGAGTGTATATCCATGAAAAGAAAAATGTCAAGAAACAGGTTCACTAATAGTTTTTTGCCCTGAACTATGGAATTTAGAGTGATTTTCATTACTTCTTTGAATTGTTTTTGTTTTGTTTTGGAGTTTTTACAAATACTTTGGATAACTTTTATAATTACTAACATTGTGAAATATTTAAATTTAGGGGAAAAGAGGTATGTCTATATAACACAATTTTATTTTATTTTATTTCTTTATATAACGTAATTTTAAAGTGGAACAGAAGGTAAATAATTATGGAAAAGGCCTTCATGTTGAGAAATTAGCAGGTCACCAAAGCCTGCAATCATTTTATTTATTTTTTCAAGATTTTATTTATTTATTCATGAGAGACACACAGAGAGAGGCAGAGACACAGGCAGAGGGAGAAGCAGGCTCCATGCAGGGAGCCCAACTCAGGTCTCGATTCCAGGACCCCGGGATCACATTCTGAGCCAAAGGCAGATGCTCAATCACTGAGCCATTCAGGCGTCCTTCAAATGTATATTTCACTAAGGTTTCCATAACACTGATTCTCTTTCTCTCTCTGTCCCTCCCTCCACTCATATACTCTCTCTCTCTAAAATAAATATATCTTTAAAAAAATATTTAGCATTTAACTGTAGGACTAAGAACTCTCTTTCAGTCTTCTTTTATGGTCCTTGGTGGTTTCAGAGTTTTCCTCAAACTAGCTCTACATATTTCTAAGTTTAATATTATTTACATAACTTAATATTTTGTTTTTTAATACTATAAATTATATCTTTACTTGTATTATATTTTCTAATTAATTACTGTTTATAAAGAAAACAATTTTGTAGATTAATTTTGTTACTGGCTACCTTTCTAGACTCTTACTTTACATCACAATTTTTAGTGCTTTCTTGAAAATTCCCCATAATTATATTACCTACAAGAATGATAATTTCACTTATCTCTTTTTTATATCAAGATATTGTATTTTATTGTATTATCTAATGGCAATGGCTAACATGACAGTAGTGCTTTTGAATTTAATGGAACTTTTCTAGTACATAAATTCAAAACTGATCATGATGAAAAAACTTTCAGGGCGTATTAATAGGTGTGTTGAGAAAAAAGTCTCAGATTTATTAGTTGATCCATTAGAGTTAAATAAGTTTCTTTTATACAGTGTCTCAAAAGCTATGTGCTTTTTACATTTTATGAATTGTTAAGAAAGACATTTTTAATGAAGAAATTCCTAAGTTATTTGATATTTTCCAGAATTACTCATCTTGATGCACAGTTAAGCCCAATACAGACTTTTATGTATAAAATACATACCATGAGTGTGTGTATGACTTATAACCCATATAATCTTTTTTTAAAAATCAGAAATAAATAGTTTTACCAAATACTTCTTGGGAAATCACTGGGTAAAATATTTCCTCCCGTGCTCATTATAACAATTGTCTAATAATAAATTGCCTAGGATTCTTGGAAAGAATCTTTGTGATCATGAATTTCTAAGACTTTCCATGTTTTCTTGGATTTTTTTTTTAAGATTTTATTTATTTGACACAGAGAGAGAGAGAGAGAGAGCACAAGCAGGGGGAGCAACAGGAAGAGGGGGAGGGAGAAGCAGGCTCCCCACTGAGCAAGGAGCCCAATGTAGAGCTGAATCCCAGGACCCCGGGATCATGACCTGAGCCAAAGGCAGATGCTTAACCGACTGAGTCACCCAGGAACCCCTGTTTTCCTGGATTCTAATTGCCAACATTTTGTTTAGGATACTTAACATGAATATAAGTGGGGCTGGACTGAAATTTTACTCTTTTTGTAGATTTTTAACAATATATATATATTTTACATTGTGGTTTTGTGCTCCTTTTTTGACACAAGAATTATTTAGAAAATATTTTGAAATTTCCAAGTATTTGGCTATTCATTTTAATTTCCTAGTTTATTTCTAATTTTATTGTACTACAATGAAATTGGTCTCTACTATTTCCATATGTTAGGATTTGTTGACATTTCCCTTCCTGCCTAATGTATAGATAATTTATATAAATATCTCAAGAGTCTTTGAAAGATATATTCTCTTTTGAAATGGTGTAAATACATATTTGTATTACTCAGAACCTGGTGTGTTTTTCTTTTTATATATATTTTTCCTCCTTTTTCTTGGTCAGTAAGTGCCTTAAAGTTCTTTTGGTGTGTATCTCTTTTTCTCATTATTTTTTATGTTCTTATTTTTCTTATATCCTCCAATTAGATTTTCTTCCACTCTTCTCTCTAAAAGTAAATGGTAAGACCACAAACCCAGTTACTCCAACCAAAAATTAAAAGAGTTTCCTCATCCAATTCAATACTAAGTCTTATTAAGTCTACCTCCATACAAATTTCAAATCCATCCACTTCTCATCCTATTAACACTATTTTAGCCCAAGCCAGTTCTATCTTGCATGGATTACTGAAATCAACCCTCAAGTAATCTTCTGATTCCATTCCTGAATCTCACATGGAAGTCAGAATGAACTTCCTTGTTCCTCTGCTCAAAATCTCCCAACAGCTTTCCATCTAAATGCTGCTTGGAGTGAATTACACTTTGACTCAGCTCACAAAGTATATAGGTGTGGCCTGAGCCTTTCTCTCAGTGACTTATCCCAGCACCCGCCACCCACGCTGGCCTTCTGTCTCTTCCTCAGGCAAGACAAGCTTACATATTAGGGTGCGTAACTATTCCCACTTTCCAGAATGTTTCTCTTCCTGTCCTGTGCATGGCAGTTTCCCTCTTGTTATTCATAACTTATCTGAAATTAGCAATGCCTCAAAAATCTCTGGATCTGATAGATACTTATTATTACATTACCCTATTTTACTTCTCTCTACAATACTCACTATTGATCATTTTATCTGGGAGTGTTTATTTATTAATATCTTTCTGCATTCCATTAGAAGCTTTTTGAGAGCAGGAACATTGACTCTCTTTTTAAATTGCCCATAACAGAAAAGTGTTGGCACATGGTAGATAGTCAAAATGAGTGGGATGTTTGAAAGAATTAATTCTGTATAAAAAGTATAAGACAAATATACTTTCATACAGATTATAGTGGTAATAAAATAAGTGTCCATTGTAATGCTTTCTGTCTTGAATTCAAGTTTGTCTGAATTTAATATGAGGACATCTGCTTCTGTACGTGATGGAATAACAGGGATGGGGACTGGTCTTCCACATTGTTCACATAGAAAACCATGCAAAAATGAAGCAATAGTTTTCAGACATTGAACAACAAACAACACAGGATAGTGATTTATAAGAGAAGGAAAACAAGTGACTTTAGACTTATGAGTGCTCCAGCTTATAGCAAGTTTCTGGACTGTACCAGAAAGAAGACCAACTCTGAGCCCAGCAGTCTTGCTGAGGTGAAGAAAGAGTTTACAGTTTATAAAAGCCAAGATGAATAAAATTTTCATGGCAGAGAACCAGGAAGGAGAAAGATGCACAGAAAGAGTCTGAGAGATTTGCTTGAAGGGTCCCTTCAAGTTTTTGGCTCAGTGTTGATATGCACCTGTGTATAAGACAGCAGCCCAAGACTTAGGAAAGAGCCACTGGAAAGGAATAAGCAGAACAATCCCCAGAGCTCAAATGGGACCAAATATAGTTTGTGCTCCCAACTAGCCAAATGGAAATGACTCCTAATACATAGAGCATTTGTCAGTCCTCATCATGAAAGCATTGCCTCAGTGGTGGGGCCAAACAAGTCCTAGACCAAAGGCTGTCCAGGACTTGCTCTAACAAACCTTAAAAGCAAGATTTGAAAGGATCCATTGTTTCCAAGTCATACTGAGCCCCAGAAAAAAGCCCTCACCCCCAAAAAAGAGTGAGATTCAGCATAGGAGACAGAGAGGAAACAATATCCAGTATCCAGTCAAAACTTAATATGCATGCAAAGAGGCAAGAAAATATGCTCCATAATTAGGAGGGGGAAGTCAATAGAACACATCCTAAAATGACATAGATAATAAAATGAAATGAGAGCATTAAAACATATTTTTAAAAAATTTTCCATGTGTTCAAGAGGGTAGAGAAAAACATGAACATGATGAGGGGAAGATGAAGGATGTAAAAATATCCAAATCAAAATTCTAGAGATGAGAAATGATTCTGCAATTCTAGATTAGATGTTGTGGAAAAAAGATGGAGGACCTTGCAGAAAAGGAAACAGAAACTACTAGGATGAAATGGAGAGGAAAAGAGACAACAAAAGTTAGAACTACAGTGAACTGTGAATCAATATTTATACAGTCTAACACATGCATGTTGTTAGTCCTGGAAAAAAAAAAAGGGAAAACAGAATAAAATATTTGATGAAATAATGTCCAAAAAAAGCTCCAAATTTGATGAAAATCACAAAGCCAAGAATCAAGAAGCTCAGTGGACCCCAGGAAGAAGAAACATGAAGAAAACTACGTCAAGGCACATCATAAGCAAGTTGTTGAAGTGAGCGTTCTTCCTACTTAGTTTCCTGTTTAATTTTCTTTGGACCATTTTTTCTTTTAAATTTTCAAACTTTCTGAAATACTTATTTTCAGTATCTTCTTTGTGGATTGCACATCATTTTTAGTTCTTTGAATAAGAATCATTTTCTCTTAAAAGACTATTGCATTTGTAATTATTACTAAGCAGTTATATTTGGTTTTCCATCCTCCATCTTATTTTTGTTTATTTTTGTTTTCTGTGGTTTGCTATATAATCTGTGGTTTGTTTTTCCATACCCCTGTGTGTCATTAACATCTTCAACTCTTACCCCAAATCCACACACATTATCCTACTCATCTGCAGGATACAGACTCTAGCATGTTCCATTAGTGGTTGCCTTTACTTAAAATTTAAATACATATCTCCATTTATAAACTTGAGAGTAATGATATATTTATTGGTTTTTACCTTGAAGGATTAAAAAAAAATAAAGCAATTTTATTACCTTATACTCGCCAGTATTCATTTGCTTAGTTCCTTAGCTTGACCATTTGTGAATTCTTTATTTTAATGCATTTTGTATGTGTGTGTGTCTGTGGCTAGAATACACCTTCAAATTTTTTATTCAAAAAAATGGAAAACACCATTTTTTAGACTAGAAACATACGGACTTTTTGAATTATTGTTTGAGTCTATTTTCCTCAACTTTGACATATGAAAAACTTGATTAAGTATTTAATTCTTGGCTCAAATTTATACTCAATACTTGTTAACAGCATTGTTCTACTGCTTTCTTTTATTTAAAATTGCTAATGAGGGATCCCTGGGTGGCGCAGTGATTTGGCGCCTGCCTTTGGCCCAGGGCGCGATCCTGAAGACCCGGGATCGAATCCCACGTCGGGCTCCCGGTGCATGGAGCCTGCTTCTCCCTCTGCCTGTGTCTCTGCCCCTCTCTCTCTCTCTCTCTCTGTGACTATCATAAATAAATAAAAATTAAAAAAAAATAAAAAATAAATAAAATTGCTAATGAGAAGTCCGATGTAAACTTATTTGTTTACCTGAATTATGAATAATCTTTTTAAATGACTGAAGATAAATAATTCACTAGGATAACCTCTCTCTCTTTTTCTACCTTGCTTTTGTCTCTGCCTCTGATTCATCTCTTTCTTTCTCTCTCTATTTCATGGGCAATGAGACTTTCTGAATTAAAGATCATGCCATTTCATTAAAATTTTTTTAATTTACCATTTTAACCCATTCTTTAAAAAAAAATTATTTCTTCATGAGACACGGAGAGAGAGAGAGAGACATAGAGAGAGAAGCAGGCTCCATGCAGGGAATCTGATGTGGGACTCGATCCAGGAACTCCAGGGTCACCCCCTGGGCCAAAGGCAGATGCTCAACAGCTAAATCACTCAGGCATCCCTTATTTTTATTCTTTATTCTTTTTATTTCTTTGAATACTTTTTTCTGTTCTGTTTTTCAGGAAAGCAACTATCCATATATTGGATTCTAGTATCTTTTTTATACATATTTTTAAAGCTTTATTTATTTATTTGAGAGAAAGAACGTAAGGGAGAGGGACAAAAGGAGAGGGATTGAAGCAGACTCCTCACTAAGCAGAGAGCCTGACATGGGGCTCAATCTCAGGACCCTGAGATCATGACCCAAACAGGTATCAAGAGTTGGATTCTTAACCAACTGAGCTACCTAGGTGTTCCAATTCTAGTATCTATTTTCCAATTCTCATTTAAAAAATTTTTCCTTAGAATTTTTAAAGTTAAGTTCTCAGTTTTGTTATTGATTTTATTTTTTAGCTTACTAATTAGGTGTTCTGATTTAAAATGTATTCTCATATTTTGTAACAACATTGATTTTCTGCATTCTTTGTCAGTACTGATATTTTTAGTGTATCAATTAACCTTTTATATGAAAATTTTGGATTGTTTGTATTTAAAAATTTCATGTTTTCTTTTTTTTTAAAGAGAGGTGGGAAGGGGCCAGAGAGAGAAGGAGAGAGAATCTTAAGCAGGTTCCATGCCTAGTGTGGAGCCTGACACAGGACTCAATCCGATGACCCTGATATCATGACGTGAACAGAAGTCAAGAGTCTGGTGCTTAACTCACTGGGCCACCCAGGCGCCCCTTTAATTTTCTTGATAGTGCAAAACTCTTATTATCAAAACATGTCTCTGGCCATAGGGAATATCATATTGATTTTAGGCACTATATATTTATTTTCTGTGACAGATTTTCTGTCATATTTTGTCTCTCTGCCCTCAGCAGTAGAATTTACCATTATTCTTATTGCTGTACTACTCTGGTCACTACTGCCATGACCATTACTTAGAGTACTCCGTCTACCACTACCACCAGAAGTTCATCCTTTCTCATTATCGCTCTTTTCTAGACTCTGTATCACTCAAAATACTATCGGGAAACAAAATCCAATTCAGAAGATTGAAGACATTTTCATGTAAGTAGACCTTACAGAGACCAACAACGGTGGAAAAATCTTACCACACCTTAGACTTGAAGAGGTAAGAGGAGAAAATAGGGTTACTAGAGAGCCACACTGGGGGGGGGGGGGGGGGGGGTGGGACCAAAGGGAGAATACGCAGCAGAGTCATGTGCTGAACACCTTAAGTATATTATGTCTTTTAATTCCCACGGTGAGATAGGTGTTATTATTACCTGAATTTTATCTATAAAGATAAAAAAGCATCATATAACTTGTTTAGAGACACAAAGGTAAAAAGTTGCCGATCTCAGCCTCTTAACCATATCTGATTTCAACATCCAGACTCTTAGCCTTCTGCAATAATAATTTTTTTTTTTATCAAATCCTTATTGAGCCCTTTCTATCCCAGGTACTGCCAGAGGTATTGACCAAGAATAATGAACAGAACCAACATGATACTTTCTCCCGTACAAGTCCCTTACTGTTGACTGGGGGCAGATCTCTATGTTCTGCTCTTTTTCCTAAAATAGAGTGAGAAACATCTCCTTGACTCCCTTCAGATTTTCCTCTTCATGAACAACATGGAGGTCTGAGTGCTGTTGGCATATTATCATTCATTTTCCTGAGGACCAAAGAAAGCAAGGTGGAGACTTAGGCAGGAGAAATTTCTCCTGCTGTTTTTCTCAAAATCACTGGAACTCAGGCTGGTTGAGAGTCCATCTGGCACCACAAGAGCACATACAGTGTTGCTGGGAAGTGGTTTGTTCCCTTGCTCCCGTGAATAAAAAAGGCCACCGGACTGGCACTTTATGCTTCTGATTTTAGGTCCTTGAGTATCTGGTCATTTGTTGTCTGATGTTTGTTTCACAACAGACCCGCTTCTAGATCTTAGCCCACCCGACTAAGGAGCTGCTTAGCTTAGAGCTTTTCTTCTCAATTCTGACTTAGCTGCCATGGAAGAATTGGCTCGAGACAAAATATTTTCTGTTCTTTTCCACAGTTTGTTCATGTGTATAGTCCATGCCTCCCTAGCTGGTGGATATTATTGGAGGCTTTCATATTTGTTTGCTTGTTTCTGCAACACCTTAATTTCTGCAACACTTGCAGAAATGGCACTTGCGGCACTGTGTTGAGAAGCTATACGTTACATTGAACTTGTGTCATGATAATAATTGTTGGGTTTGTAGCATGAGGTTAAGACTTTATAAGGTCAATATAGATCATTTTTGTTGCCTCTTTCTTTCTTTCTTTCTTTCTTTCTTTCTTTCTTTCTTTCGTTTATTAGTTCTTTTGGTTAGCTTTACTGCTGTGAGGGAGGAGAACCCTTGTAAGTGTGTCTTTTGCCTACAAATTTCCCATACATGTTTGAAAAAACACATGTTTCAGAGAGAATTTTCTATAGAAAATAAAAGAAGAAGTTCCTCTGTAGGTGATGAAATGATGAAGAAAATAAGGAAGTTGGGTAAAAGAGTTATTTTAAAATGACTTTAAATAACTTTAAAGTGACTCAGATTTTCTGTTTTTAAATTTGAAATGAAAATGGATGTGAAAAGAGAAATCTCCTGCATATAGCTGCAAACATGGCCTTCACTCAAACTGTAGTGGTGGCTTCAGTGAGAAATGGGATAAATAGAGAATGCTGGGGGAGGAGTAGAAACTTTGGGAGGAGGAGGAGGAGCTGGATTTAGCAGAGAAGATAGAAAGATAGCTGATGGAGTGCTGCGCAATAGTGTATTTCCTTTTATTGGGTTTAATATCAAGAAATCCTTTATCTCGGGTTACAGATTTTTCCTGCCATCACTGATGTTTCTTCATTCTTTACTTTGTATGTGCTTTATCTTTCCCAATTAACTTAGACACATTTCCATTATTAAGATAACATATAAATAAGGTAGCAATTCCAACTGGATATCCTTATCAGAGCAAACCTAGGTATTGTGCGATAAAACCTCCATCATGAAATGAATGTTAACAAATCATTTTCATAGGAAGTGTCCTTTTATTATAGACAAATTTATGCTCAGTGATTAGCCCAGGCATCTGACTCGTAAATTAAAAGGGAATTTCATGCCATTTTTCATTTGATGATAAGATACCTTTCATGCTGTTAATTCTCCTCTGGTAGCAATAGTTACAGCCAAGGTCTGCTGGTCACAGATGTACCCCCCCCCCCTACTATTAGAACTCTATTCATTTATCCAACATACCTTAATTAAGTGTCTATAACATCATTTGCTATGTGCTAAAAACAATTCAAAAATAATATCCAAGAGTCTGTCTTTAAGGAGATTACTGTTCAAGGATATTATTGGTCATTTTTAATTGCTTTCTTTTTATCAAAGTCTTTTGGTCCTCTAGAACCTATGTACCAATGTAGAAATAACTACCATTTTCAAATGGAAAAATCTAACTGATATATTCGAAGGGAAAAAAGAAACATGTATTTAGGAATAAAGGAAACTTAACCTGAACTCTTACCTTTCAAATTAAACATTTCTCTCAGAACTATATCTGGCTTTAATGGAGTCCACTTTGAAGAATATTGGCCTTGAGTCAGTATGCTTTTCGATGGTTGAGAATAACTTCCAAAAATTTTAACTATACAACAGTGATTATTAAGTGAGTCAATAATATAGACCCTCCTTTTGTTCAGCATGGTGCTAGATAAGAGAGAATTTTAAAAATAATTATGACATAATTTGAGAACCAGAGGTCATATATGAAATAAGTTTAAATGCATTACACATTACTTGATAGTTTACAAAGCATAACCATGAACACTTACCTTATTTGATTTTATTACTACTCTGTTTTTGAACTGGCATAAACATAATAGAGCAGATAATCAGGACTGATATTGTGGGACAGATTAAAATATTACAGAGAACAAGGAAGGGAGAAACCAATGTGGACTGGAGTAGTAGGCAATGTACTGTTCTTTTTTTATCTTTTAAAAATCCATTACTCCATCTGGGTCCTGTAGATGCTCTTCAATACTGAGTTCTTTAACTCAGTTGTAGTATAGATTTGAATGAACAATTAAGAGGGAAGAAGACATATTAAAGGCAGGTAGACAGGAAACAAGAAATTTCCATAAAAACTGCCATTGAAAGGAATACAAACGTGAGGTGAATATGTGACACTTCTTTTAGAGCCATTTCCTCATTTTTACTAAACTCACTGTCTGGATTCCTTTGTGTACTGAACATGTTGTGGGCCAAGTCTAATTTTTCATGGATGTTGTGTTCTGGTCATGAATCCTGCCAGAAATTTGGGGAAATGTTGTTCAGATTAACCTGAACAACAATTATGTCCTCCATGCACATGTTTAACTAAACCAGTGATCAAAAATGACACTTTGCTGCAAAACGGCAAAGTTGGATAGGATGAGCGAACATTCCCTTGGTTTCTTTAATCCTCTGTGGGCCAAACAAAATAACTAAATACACATGCATACACAGCTGAAGGGCTTTTAAATGCCTTTTAAATGTTTTTGTATTTTTGAAATGTTCCCAAGGCAGCTTGAACAAACCATTACATTTAATGGTGATGAGGATGGGTATTAAAATGTGAGGTACCTGTGCTCATAAGAGGTCTCCCCCAAACCTCCCTTTTTCCTTTCTTTTTCTATCTCTACCTTCCTGTGCTGCATTGCGGGCCTCACGTGTGCTGGTCGCTGGTGAAGGTGAGAAGAGACCACCAAGGGGAAACAAGAGAAAGATAAAGGAAATCTTACCACTTCTCAGCTCTTGTGTATAGAAACATTTTCTACTTCTTCAGTCAAGGGGGCATATGGGTCATTCTCTGCCCTCTTATTTGAACTTGATCCTGACAAGTGATTTAGACAAGACAGAAAATGGAGTTTATTTGAGCAGATGCATGTCTTTGTTAAATGCATATGCACAATACCAGTACATTTAAAACTTAAAATTAGCATATAAACTGGGCACAGGAAGGTCTTATGGCACTCGCAAAACACAGAACCAACATAAATAGCCAGAGAATAAATACAAGATTGTGCTGTAATTAACTGCTAAATTGTGAATTAAAAGCAATAAATAACCCATAATATTATATTTATTTTCTCTCCTATGTAAGTAATATTTAAAAAAAAACATTTTTATTGGAATAACTATTCAACTCCCAGATTTATCACTATCTTCCAAAATGAAAACCATCCAAATTTCAACATACAGGATTCAGCTGCAACAGCTGTACCACTCAAAGAAAAAAAAAAAAAAAAAAAAAAAAAAGAGCAAATACAAAACTTCTATGAACATATTTTGCTAAACAACATTTTTCTTCATTATTGGCTTTTGGTTGTTGTTTTGGCTGAATTTGAGTTGGACAATTGATGTTCAACATCCCAAAATTTCTAACCCCTTCCCAGAGTCTCTGACTGAAAACATAAAAACTAGAAGGTATTCAAAATCAGTAAAACGTTACAAGCCAAGAAAACCTGAAGGGAAAATAAAACTGTTTATAAATCAAGAAAAGAAAGCAAAAAGCAATAGGGTATAGAGAAACCAACAAGACAAATTTGAAGTAGAAGAAAAAATAATAAAATATATCATGTTGCTACAAAAATAAAATAAAGATAAATAAAATAATTGGCATAAGGAAATCAAAAGGAAAAGGAGAAATTCTAGAAAAAGATATTCTATGCAACTCTTTCTTGAAGAAAGGAGAGAGAAGACATGAGTTTTAGCCTCCCCCATGACTAGCTGGTTCTGTGACTTTAGCAGATTATCAAGTCTCCCTGGGTTACACTTCCAGCTCTGTAAAATCAGTTTGCCTCAGAAGTGTAAGATCATTTCAGTTTCTCAAATCCCTTGAGAAAAGACATTTTTGCCTCTCTCTGTTTCTTCTTTTGCTATTGTTTACTACCAAAAACTTAAAAATAATGAACTTGCTACATTAGGCTGATCGAAACACCAAAGTACTAATTTAATACTGCCTATTTTGATGCATGAAAAGATGCTCAACATCACTCATCATCAGAGTCAATATTACCATGAGGTATCACCTCACAACTGCCAGAATGGCTAACATCAAAAATATAAGAAACAACAAGTGTTGGTGAGGATGTGGATGAACAAGGAATCTTCATGAGCTGCTGGTGGGAAAGCAAACTGGTGTAGCTACTACGGAAAACAGTGTGGAGTTTCCTCCAAAAAAATCAAAAAAAGAATTACTCTATGATCCAGTAAGTCCACCTGGTATTTATCCAAAGAATACAAAAACACTAATTTGAAAAGATATAAGTACCCCTATGTTGACTGCAGCATTATTCCCAATATTCAACCTATGGCAGCAACCCCAGTGTCCCATCCATAGATGAATGGATAAAGAAGTGGTATTTATACATAATAGAATATTACTCAGCCATAAAAAAGAATGAAATCTTACCATTTGCAGCAACATGGATGGATCTAGAAGATATAATGCTAAGTGAAATAAGTCAGAGAAAGGCAAATACCATATAATTTCACTTTGGTGTGGAACTTAAGAAGCAAAACACATGAACAACAAAAAGGAGACAAATAAAAAAAATAGACTCTTAACTATAGTGGACAGACTGGTGGTTACCAGAGGGGAGGCAGGGGGAGGATGGGTGAAATAGGTGATGGCGATTAAGAGTACATTTATCATGATGAGCACTGAGAAATGTATATAATTGCTGAGTCACTATATTATACACCTGAAACTAGTATATAACTGTATGTTAACTATACTGGAAAATTTTAAAACTATAAATAAAAAAAAGTACTGCCCATTTTCAGAGTTAAAATAGTTAACAAGTAGGGTGAGTAAATAAACAAGTAGGGTGAGAAACCAACCTAATTTTTTTTTTCTAGGTCTAATTTCTCGTAAATATTCACAACTTCCCTGAAGGTGTATGGGGCACTGATACACTAAGAATGTCTGTTTGGCATGGTATCCCAGAAATACTAAATATTTCCTTAATGCTCTCTGACTGAAATGAAGGCAAGTAAAGAGGGAGATTAATTTGTCTGTGGTAACTGAAGATCAAGTACAGAATGAGGGCTGTGCTTATATAAACACAAAAGAAATTATCAGGGTATGCCTATGGCTTATAAATGTATTGCTTCTATTTTGTTTTTAAGTATTTTCATTTAGTGTTTCCATTTTGATGGTAATTCATGACCAAAATGAGAAATCCCTACTAGAGTGCCTGTTACATGATAAGTGTTCAATAAATATTAGCTTATTATTATTAACTTGATAGTGTGTTTGTATTTCACAGCTTTCTCGTTTCAAGTAAAAAGATGATTTGGCAAAGACATATTCATGCATTAGTAGTAAAGGTAGAAACCATTGAAATAATAAGGAAACAAGATTAGAAAGAGGAAGGAGACGTGGATATATAAATTATGATTAAAAGGAATATTTTGCCGTGACTTGTTCTACTCCAACTCTGTCAATAATTAATGTCTACACACACACACACACATACACACACACTTTAGAAATTCATGTCCACAGCAGAAAGGGATAATTTTAAAAATTCATGAATTAGAGTTTGATTTATCACAAAAGGAAATCTTTTTTAACACTACATTCTCTCTCAGCATATGTAAAAAAAAAAGTTTGTTTTATGTTTTTTTTTGGAGGGGCATTTTCTGCCCTTATTACATTCAGTAGAAAATGGCAGTGCTTCTTTGTGAACAAAAAGCAGGTGTCTGACAAGATCTAGCTTTAAAAATAATGACAGAGTACATGAAGCCCCTTCAATGTCCAGAAGTTTTTGCCATCATGCAGGAGGAGTTGGTACAGTGAGACGCACAACTTGGGCGACCATTTTTGCTCTGACTGGAAAAAGGGGATCATGAAGCTTAGGATGATTAAGAAAAATTAAGTGTCCTTATCTTTATTCATTTTTGGTCACAAAAAAAAATATGGAACCATGAAGGTAGGAAAACATGATTCAAAATCATTCTTTAATTAATATAATAACAAAAAAAAACCCCTTCTGCCTTTGAAGGAGTTCCAATAAGGGAAGAACAACTAGAGCATTTCAGAGACAGGAGCACTGGGAAGGCATTCAGCATTATCTCACGGATGCGTCTAGTTTAGAGAAAGGGAGGCTATTCAACCCAAAAGTACTTAAAATATTAATACATCAAACCACCAGGCAACTGTAAACACATCAAGTACTAATGCTTTGCAATACTAAAAGCAAATGCATGAAAGAAAGATGGAGATCAATATTAAAGAAGAGTGAGTGAGCCCGAAGAAGGACTAATCAATGATTGACACAGTTGAGTGTGGTTATGAATAAAGAGCCACATAATACTCTTCTTGATATTTCTTTATATATTACTGTAAAGTTTATTCATTTGGTTCATAGTTGAGTCCTGTATACGGCAGACGCTGTGTTCCTCCTCCAAATGGAGTTCAACTTTTGTTGATTAAAAAAAAAGATCACAAACGAACAAAAATGAGTCATTAAAGTACTGAGTTATGGGGGTTGCACACATCCACGGTTGGTATAGGATGCAGTGGAAACCCAGGGCAGGAGCCCCCACACTTGTGGGAATGGTGGAGAGGGCATCTCGAGTGGACAACATGTCAGATGGGCCTTGAGAGAGGAGAAGTTCTCTAGGCAGAGAAAAGGGAAGAGGGAGAGAGGACATTCCAGACGGAATAAACAGCATGAACCAAATGGGAAAGAATAAGAGGGCAGAGACTGATGGAGAAAAAGTAAAGGAGGGATCAGAAGCACTGGGAGGAGACCCGAGCCTGGCAGTGGGGCTGCTTCCCCAGCCAGAAATACAAGCACAATAAACGTAAGGAAATAAAAGTTATTCCAGAATTCAGCAAGCCATGCAAAAATCAATAAAGTGAAAGCAATTCCTGCACTATAGGAAATGTTGACTGAGCCTAGATCCAGATTGATTTTAAAATGCACGGAATAAGAAATTATTTTATAGCAAACACTAAGGATTAATGAAAATATAGATGCTTAGTCCAGAGAAGTGAATCTGGCAATAAACATGTCAAAGGGTCCAAATTAGTGATGTGCCACGTTTTTCCTTTACCCCAAATACTATTCAAATAAGTACATTGAATAGATGTTATCATACTCTTTCCATCCTTCACAACATGTATGTGTGCACACGTACACACACAGAAGGGATAATGCAGAAGTACTCTGGGTCCGCCGAAGGACATCAAGATAACTATTCAGCTAGGAAAACCTACATGACGTCTCCCTTGTTTCTATTTCCAAAGGAAAAACATTGCACCACACTCACAACTACATGTGTTTTCTCCATCAGTAAATATATGTCATATGTCAAAATAAACTGGCCAAGAGAGTATAAATAAATGATTCAGGACAACCCCATTACCAGTACTGGAAAAAAACAGAATATAAAACTCAGAGTACAACTCCTACAGACTGTGAGTCAGGAACACCGTGTTTTCACATAATGGGTGGTACGAGCCGTGATGAGAAACAGGGGGTGGAGGCAAAGCTGTAACATCAATGGGCGCCGTGGTACCCTGTGGACTCAGGCTCGCCGTAGCATAGTGAGATGCCCTACTTTGGAGTTTGTCTCCTCCATGTGGAATTATAATGGTCCTCAAAGGACAACAACAGCTTAATAGTCACTTTTTACCTCAATACCCAACACGGGTTAAACACCAAACAAATCCATTAGACTGAATTGACTTAGAGAACCAACAGGAGAGTCAAGAACTGTGATACAGAAGGTCAGAAGAACTTAGCATAACTGTTCACCATGTCTGAGAAATGATCAAATGGCCCTACGCAAGTGAGACACTGAGGTTGTCTATGGGAAGCCAGGACGAGAAAGAGCAGAGAAGAGAACAAAAAATGTTGTCGGCTACAAGGGCAGGAGTTCTGTTGGGGAAAGGATCTTTGCTTCAACCATGGTAGACAAGAAAATACCATTGACCGAGTTCCTAGGCACGCGTCACATTATTTTCTGGATGTATCTTTGTGACACTTTCAGTTATTTTTTTTTTTTAACACAGCTCCTCTGACTTTATTAGGTCATGGGAGTTGTCACCGGACAACACAGTGCCTGGCACATGGTGGATATCATGAAAATTATCGAATGAGTATATTTGAGTTCTTCCTCTCAAACAGGCTGTTGTTGACTGTAGGCTACCATGAACTGTCGCTGGAAACTGGCCACATGCCTTTTTTGACTGAGCTCAAGCCAGGGCAATAAAAATACTACCAAGACTGTTCATAACAACCACCAGCAACAGTCTGCTAGCGCCAGGCCCTGCGTTAACTCATGTGAGCCTCACTAACTAGAGCATTTCAGAGACAGGAGCACTGGGAAGGCATTCAGCATTATCTCACTGACCTGTCTAGTTAGAGAAAGGGAGGCTATTCAACCCCAAAGTACTTAAAATATTAATACATCAACCCCCCAGGCAACCGTAAACACATCAAGTACTATGGATGACTGTGCCTATTGTCCTGATGTTGCAGAAGATGAAACTGAGGCAGAGAGCGATATGGAGTGAGGGAAATGTGAAGACAAAGGTCATGGTTCCTCCTCCTCCAAACTCTTCCCGGGGAAGACCTGGCGGTTAATCACCAAGTCACAGGGAGAATGGGTTCATTATTATTAGTTAGAGGTCACCTGTGTATGAGGGGTGACCAAGAGTGGAGGGTGTGGAACCAAGAAAGTCAGTGTGCCAGATGCAGGAGCTGGTAATCCTCCTGGAATGCAGTGAGAAACATCAGAAACAAGGCTGGGTTTTTCCTGGTGTCAGAAAGGCAGCAGCAATTTAGAGAAGTCACAATTCTATGTATAGAAATCAGGCTTGACTAAGCCCCCCATTTGATGGAGGAAGGAGAACGAGCGATACTTTGTCAAGGTGACAGCTCCTCGATTCTGCGGTCTGGCATCCCAGCCTCCATCAGCAACTGGCAGGGACAGGACTAGGTGAAACGAGGGCTGACGGACACCAAGTAGACTTCAGCATTTTCAAGTCATGCACTTAATGCCCTTCGGAGTTGGAGAGCTCCTGGTTACGGGGACTCAGACACTACACAGCGAAATTTCTAATGCATCCTTGAAATTCAGGCCAATTTTTCAAGTGGCATATGAGATGACCCAGTTCACTTCAAACATCTACCCTCTCTCATGAACACCTGCTCAAGTCAACAAATTCTCTTTATATTTAGAAAAGAGCAAGAGTAATTAAGTCCTACAGTTTTATTGATGTAATAAGTAACACATCCAATAAATAAGTGACATTTGTGGCAGGGTCGGGGGACTCCTCCAGCCTGGTAATTAGCCAAAATTTAATTTCCTAAGAAGGTGATGCTACAGGGGAAGATGAGGCTTTAACCTTCTAAGTTACTTGGAACCCATAAATTTTCTGCAGCTCTAAGCAACAGGAGAGACAGCAGAGCAAGAGAGAGAGAGAACACAATCAGGGGAGGGGCAGAGAGAAGAGGGAGGGAAGAAGCAGGCTCTTCGCTGAGCCGGGAGCCCGACGCAGGACTTGATCCCAGGACCCTGGGATCCTGACCTGAGCCGAAGGCAGATGCTTAACAGACTGAGCCACCCAGGTGCCCTGATGCGCATGTTTTTGTTTTTGTTTTTGTTTTAATGGAAAGAAAACCCTTAGCTTTTGTTTATTTAAAGCAGTCAGGAATGCAGAAAATACTCAGTAGTACAGGTATAAGGGTAATAAATTAGAATTAAGAAAATTTTCCATAATTTAATCTACTGAACTTTCCACATTGAACCAGTGGAATACCAAAAATCCCTTTCACCAGAGCGAGGTTCAGTGATCACTAGTATTCATGCTCTTTCCTTAGAAAATATACATTTATATTCTAGCAGTACACATCATAATAACCAGATGGAAGCCTGGCCCTGACAGCAGATCCTGGGGTTCAAATCCCAGACCCACTTCTTACTGGCCATATGAACTAGGGAAGTTACCTAACATCTCTGCTCCTCAGAGTTCTCACCAGTGACGTGATTGTGACAATACACCCACCTCCTACTGCTGTTGATAGAATTACCTTGAATTAAGTTTACAAAGCCCTTATCAAAGCACCTGGCACTGAAGAAATGTAAGCTAGTGGTTATGATTGCAGAGTTTTGATGAAAGGTTACATTAAAAAAAAAATTTCCCCCAATTTGTGAGAATTTTTTTTTCGGAGATCATTATGGCTTAGCTGCCAGTCTTGAAGAACCAGGTCTCCATCTGCATTTGCTGTATCGCCCTTTTGATTATTTTGTTAGGTACCAAGGAATCCATCAGTGATAAGCTGCTTTCATTTCCCAATGATGACATTTTGCCAGGTTTTTGGCAAATTTCCTCAAATATGAGTTGTAACTTAATTTTAAGAAAAACTTGAAACTCTTGGCATCTACATTCCCTTATACTTGGCAAAATAGAACTTCCTATTCTTAAGACAAAATGCTCAAGGAGTTCTTTCCAGTTTTTACAAAACAACATGTGTGTGTGTGTAAGGAACTGTTGGTAATCCAAAATTATATAATTAAATTTTCCTTAAAATACATGTTTCTTTTAGCTCCTTTGTTTTTGATTAGAGGAGAAACATTTCCTAAACATTGAGTTAGTTATCTGAATTCTTAAGGGTCAGATGCGCCAAGGAAAAAAATTAAAACATTTAACCAAAATTGGTTCTTTTTGAAAGTGGATTATGCTGTGTCTTAAGGATTTACCTACAGAGGATAAGAGAGTATATTCATGTGATGGGTTCGTTCATTCCTTGAGAGTCCACAAGCAGCTGGCCTTAAAATCATTGTCCACAAAGACACAGAAAAGATGACCATGTGAAAATGGAGGTATTGAAATCACTAAAACATTTATATATTTTTATATACACACATATAAACACACACACACACACATCGAGGATCTAGAATACATATCCAGCTCTTTTAACTTCACTGTCATGATCAAAATCCAAGTCCTTTATATCTTCCCTTGCCCTCCTACTCTCTACCTCTTTTTCTTCTCTCTTCTGACATTTACAGATGCACCTGCCTTTACAACCTCACATCTTACACTATTGTTTAATAAATACCAGCTTTATAGGCCGATCTCTCCTCACGTTCTGGAGCAAGCATCTCAATCTCACAGAAAATGCTCCTACTGTATTCCAGTCATGTGGCTTGAATGAGAACCATCCTACTCGAATGGATTGTGCCCTCCTCAGTAGGTTAAGTCAGGTTGTAGTTGTGTTTTCTACACTTTGCAATCAAAATCAAAAGTCTATTACGTAGCCTAAATTCTGATTAGAATGAAAACATCCACTTTAAAGTTCAGCTCAATGCTGTCTCCTCCAGAAGGCGTTCCTGAGTTTCCCACCTCTAGATAACTAGTCTGCTCAGGTGTAATAGTCTATTTGCATTTCTCCTGTGGCACTCTCCAATTTCTTTCTAAGTTCTATAATAATATTACGATGTGTGCATAGCTTCCTCCCCTACTAAGCTCTTTGGAGAGTCTACAATACATACCTGATAAATGTTTTTTTGAATGAATGAATGGATGGATGGATGGATGGGTGAGAAAAACAATCTTTGCAAAGAATTCTCAAAGCCTTCTTGCTTTCCGTCCAGATGTTTGGCATCACAGAGACACTTCTGAAAAGGAAATAAATTGGTAATAAACGATGTTTTCTCTGAGCTTCCGCTCCCATCATTATACACCAGTCATATCACCACAATGTTCTAGCTGCATATTTGTGCTTCCTCAACGTTCACAGCCAAACACCTGCAGTTAACCAACCACGCATACCAGAGTATTTTTAACATGACTTAAATTGATCTGGGAAGTTAACAACCTCTCAATGTCCAGCTGAAAACCAAACTAAGTGTCGAGATTGTCAGAGACTTCATTAAAAACACGTGAAAGCCAGAGATTTCTCTTCTCTCATTGAGCAACGCATGGGCCTGAGTACACCAACCGTGTCTCTCCTGCTGGAATCACAACATAGACATCTCTATTGGGAATACACTGAGAGGGTCAGGGAGTCCTAGAAGTTTCTATTTTCAAATGCTGTACATTAAAGTGTTTGACCTATTACTGCATCAGCCAACTAGACTGAAAGAAAATGCGACTGATCCTTAGCTTTTATAGTTTCTCTCACAGACCCTCCTTCCATTTCAATCAATGGACTTCAAGTGCGAAATGCTACTAAAATTCTTTTTCCCTTTAGAGCAGCAGTAATACCAGCTCAGCCACTACCTATCACTTTTAAACTAGGCTCTATGGCTTTCGAGATCCAGGTCAAATTGTTCTGTGCTCAAGGCACCAAAAATATTTCCTCTAATAACTTTATGTTAGGACACTCTAAGCCAGCTTTATACTCTTCAAGACTACCTCTGTAAAATCAATAATACATGGCCAAATTTTTATCCTATATAACTAACACTATTTTATAAGGTTTACAGTTGGGTTTTTGTTTGGGTTTTGTTTTGAGGGGTTGTTTTGGTTGTGTTTTGTTCTTTGGCAAGAAGACAAGATGGTATTTCATTTCAGATTTTGGATATCTTGGGAAAACAACAGTAAGAGATTCATCATTTAAATGCACATTGTGAATCAATGAATACATTTTAAATTTAGCAGGGTTATTAATGACCACATAGTAAGAGGGAAAAAAGTCTTTTGATCTGGAGAAAAATATATATACATTTCTCTACTAAGCAAAACTCAAAAGCATATAACGTTATTACTGAATAGGAGGTTTGCATATAAGCCTAACCAATATCAAAATCTAACTTCAAAAATATTAAATACATACTTGTATGCATAACAACTCACTAGGTTTTAAGCAGCATCATGTGGTTGACTTTTGTTTTTTTCACAGGCTAGTTGCGTGTTTGGGAGGGGGGCATGTACAAATAACCATCGTTGTGAATCCTCAAGGAGTTCCTTTAGGCATATTTCCTTGGGCTGCCCTTAAAACCAGAAGGTAAATATGAGAAAACATTCTCCATTACTTAATCTAGATTGCTTTTTCCTTGACTTGTTTCTAAGACTATACATACTCAAGATTGTTGCTTATGACCCCTGAAATTTCCTATCCCCTAATCTATGGCCTATCAGCCTGATAATGAGATTAAAATTTTCATCATCATTATTATACTTTTGGATTGTGTTTTTTTTTTTTCACAACATTGGTAAATCTGCAAACTGGGGACAATTGGGGGGTACCAGAAACTCAGAATTTATTTGTAGATCTTTAAGCTCCCAGCATGGTAAGTTGCTAATATTCCACTCAAAAAAAAATTGCATCACACCTTGCTCTTCACTCTATTTCTGGGCTTTTCTGTAATACACAAGTTTTCATTTTTCTCTAAATCTGATATTGGATGCAGGAAAAAGATCTTCACCATGTAGGTAAGGGATCCAGGCTACCTCAAACCCTTCTAACCAAACAACAAGTAATATTGCCTAGGAATATTTTTAGTCTCTCCCTGGGAGCCCACACAGCACAGTGCAGGCTGAGTTTCCTGGGGACTTGGCTTTCTCCAGGTGCTTTTGATAATCCTCACACGAAGCATTATGCTTCACCAGACAGATACCAGCCAGGCACGTGAAAGCCACCATCCTCTGAAACCTGGCAAAAATAAGCCACAAGTTAGTAGTCAGGCTATTGCTGCAATTCAGAGTCATAGCACTTAATGGGTATTTATCCAAAGACTGTATGATAGTGAAGACACCGAACATGACCTCAAGGAGTTTCACACAGTGAGATAAGTCATAATCTCGTAGAAACCTAGATGCTGTGTCTTTCATTAGTTTTTGCCTGTAGAGGAAAGGAGCTAGGGAACAGATATTTGGTTATAATTAATTTTGGTTTCGAGAGATGGGACCCAGGTCTTCCTTGCCTTGAAAGATAAGACCAGCCAAAAAAAGGATGTAATGATTACTATTTATTACTACTATTACTTCTCAATTAAAGCCCCAATATTCTTTCCACCTGTGGGATTTTGCAAGCTCAGAGAACTAACATGTACTGGGCAGCTAATTCATGTCAAGCACTATGCTAGGATTGGGCATATATCTATGTGCTCAGAGGAGAAATACACTATACATTACTGTACTATCCATTCCAAATGCTGATAGGGAAATTAATTCCTTTAGAGTCCCATGAAATAAACTCTAGCTTGTCTGAAGCAAATCCCTAGAACATTGAACACGACTATCTTCAAACCTAAATGTGAGTAGAGGAATTCTGAATTGTCAACTGCTTAGAACTCAATGATCAGTGCTAGGCAGAGAGCCATGTTGGGGGTGAGGCAAAAGAAAAAAAAAACTATATGTGGGGAAAAAAAAGAAAAGAAAAAAGTAAAAATATGTGTGCATCTGTATTTATCAAAATATCCCCTTATAGTTTAAACCATGTGGAAAAAGTTCTACAATCAAAATATTGTTCACACACCATTGTCCATCCTCATCCACACACCTGGCAGGTGCTATGAGGGCCACACTGGCTGGGAACGATGGGCTGATTGGAAACAACTATTCCAGTCATACAATAATACAAGATAGTAAAACACAAACAATAGCTCATCTTTATTTAAAATTTTAATGTTGTACATCATGGATTTTTTGTTTTTAATTTATTTTTAAAATATTATTTTAATTATTGAGTCTCTTCGTGCCCCCCTAAATTTTGCTCCAAGGCAAATGACACTAATCCCAGCCCAGTCTGTCTATTATTGTAATTAATCTAAGACTGATTTAAGTTTCAAAGTTTCTTGCCTATCCAGCCTGTAAATGAACTCAGAAAATTCATTTCATGCACTCATTTCCCACAGCTGATCAAAAATAAAGTCCTAGAATCATAATTTGGGTCTGATTGGTCAGACACTATTAAAGTGTTCTAACACTTGACAATAAAGAATTCCAAAACTTAAAAAAGCGGCAGTCTGTGTTCCCTTGAGTTTCTAAATTTCCTTTTTTATTCCGAAATACCATTGCATTTATATACTACATCTTGCCATTCTTCATTAAAAGGCAAATCACTGCTTTTATTCTGCCCCAGGTGTATTGTGCGTTGTACACAGTTGACTTCGTTCTTCATTGCAGTAATTAATTTTGATCTTCTACATTTAGCTTTCCCCATTTTTCCTGTTTCTTTCAGGAAGAAGAGATCCCCTTTCCACCTTAACACATTTAGTGAATCACTTTTAATTTTGAACCTCTGAGAAAACATTTCAGGAATGTCTTTATAACTTTTATTTCCTGATGAGCTCATCACTGTTGTGAGAGTCAGACCTTATCTGAACCCCAACTCCAACACAGACAAGCTAAGTGACCCTTGTTTAGGCAAATTACATTGCCCTCTGACCTCCTTTCTCATCAGCTTCCTGTGGGTAGTGGCGCTCACCTCAAAGCAGAATTGTAGGGAGTAAAGCAATAACATATCTAAAGTGCCTACTACCTATTACAAGCAATTTCAAATAGTTCAGCTCAACAGATGCTGCCTTCAAGAGGATAGTCAGGCAGGACTTACAGGGCAAATGACTTGCCTGAGATGAAATGCAATGTATCTCATGCAAAGTCCATGGAAAACAAGGTGGACTGTAAGCATAGGATACTAACCTCCGTCCTCCATCTAAGGTAGTTGATTTTTTTGCTTTTGTTAGTTTTGGTAGAAAATCAATCAAAAGCTGGCTCTGGCCTCTATTTTTACAGATCTTTCCTAGAGGGATGTAGCAGAATGATTTTCTTTCCACTTCTTTGGTGATTTTCCAGTTCCCTAAAGGTCATATTTGCTGAAATATGCAGTACTTTTAAAAAAATCTTTTCCCCCAGGAAAGAAATCTTAATTTCTTAAACACTGAGTGTTTTGTCAAATTCCCATCACAAGTTTTCATGACCTGTGATAAGGAAAGACTTTTAGAGAAGACCACAGAGACCCCAGGACACTGCTGCTTACAGATAGATACTACTGTTTCTGGAAGGCATTGAATAAAAACTGCCAAATTGTTAACTTCAAACATTGCCTTGGTTTCTACATCAAATAACAAAGATTTCTGAAAAAGTTTTATTTTTTATTCTAACTTCTAGACAGACTTTTTTGCTTTCTTCGACAAAAGCTAACTTTCTTTTCCTTTACTTATTCCCAGTGGGGAAAAATCCTCATTCTGTTCCTAAAACCCATCAGTTCTCTGCCTCGGGGCAAAGCACCATTTGACGTGAAAGGAAGCTCAAATGTGGCCCAAAGTGTGGGGACAAGACACGGGGATGAGACTGTAAACTAGACCGTGAAATTAAATATTCATAAACTCAGATTTACTTCCCATGATATTCAAGTAAGGGAATGAAAATACATAAACATTAAAGAAAAAACTCTTGTTACTCTTGCTAACTTTCTCATTAATTTATTTGGAAGGATAGTTAGCAGAGATGAGAGGGAAGACTGTAGAAACTTGAACTAGATTTACAAGTCCAATCCTGTTTTTCTCTAAAGGATTTAGTCCACCATTTCCCACGTTTTGTTTTCATGAATTTTTCAACCCATCACCAGGTTTAACCACTGTGTGTATCGTATTTTCGCCAAGCCAAAACATTATTGTCACACTCAAAAATCAGCTTTTCTGAATTAAAGCAAAATTGACTCGATCAGTGAAACATAGTAAGTTACATCAATTCTTATAAAAGCCTTTTAATCACAGGTAATCATGATGAAATCCCTGTTCTAGTACTTAAGTCTCAAAGTGATAATAATCGTTTAGTTATCAAATATTTGTGCCCATATTGTTTATATTTTATTTAAGCTTTAAGGAAAAATTAAAGGGAAATATGATGATTTCCCCTTTCAATATCTTAAAATGAAAAATTTCTAACTACCCAAAATGATAATAATGGATACTTCTAGATCATTATGGATGATTTTCCCTTTCTTTCTTTCTTTCTTTCTTTCTTTCTTTCTTTCTACTCATTTTCCTCTGTATTTTCTACAATAAACATGTTCTGTTTTAGTAATAAGTAAAAAATATTTTGGTTAAATAAGGTATAAGCTAATTTTCTCCAAGGACAAAGTTCCCCATTGTTTTGTGGAGATGATATATTTTGAAAGAGATTCTGAATGGAAGTAGTGTTGTCACTTGGCAGAGAAGAAGAAAGAAGCAATGTTCAGAGGGTAATGACAGATAAAGATTATTTCACAGAAAGTATCATCTGGTGGCCAACTTTGAAGCACATTTGAAAGTGCTTAGAACTTATGCAAATTTGTATTCAGCTGTAATTTTCCTAGTGAGACTTGTGCAAAAGCAAATTTGTATTTTACAATGATGACTCCTACAGCAATGTCTGCACAAGCTAGACACTTTGCTAATATATTCTCTTTGATTGATTTGATTGATTACCGCTCAGTTCGTTGGCATTCAAACATTCAAACCCACTGAAAGAAATATATTCTTTATGACAACTCAGTACCCACATACACACATACACATTCCCATTATTACCCAGATCTAATTCGATGCCTATATCAATACTCATCCCCATATCTACTTGAAATTGTTCCATTGCAAAACCGATCCTTGCAACACTCCTGTTTTTTTTTTTTATTCTATTCCATTCCATTCCATTTAAAAATAAATACTGGTCATGTCCTACTAAATTAATTCTATGATGTACTTGTGGATACAGGCCCACAGCTAAAAAAAAAAAAAAAAAAAAAAAAAAAAAACAACCTAGTTTAGTACATTCTTAGGTGACAAAGTCCCACAGTCTGAAACTACAAGTATGGCAAATATATTACTGCAGCAGTCCTGGCTTGATTTTAAATGCCTCAGCTCATGAAGATATTAAAGACAAAATTATGTTCTAGAAACAGAACCATCAGAAGTTATTTAAGGACATTTTAATAGAGTCAAGAAAGAGAGAGCTAAGATAACTCTAGTATTATGTACCGAAAGGATCTGAGGCCAGTCACTCTTCAGATAGTGTTGGAAATACTAGAGATGAATAATGATTTGAGGGTATGATATGGCCTTTGACTTTTTACTTCAGACAGAAAATTTTCAGTAATTTTTCATTCATTTTAAAACGATCAAACTACTCGATTTGTCTTTTTTCCTGTTTTACTTTTTATGACTTTTATGTCTCCCCCCTCATTAATTTATAACTGTTACACAGGAATTATTCTGATTTCTACTTCTTTCTTCAGTGAATTTTACAATGAGCATGATATTCTGCAGGGACATGTGCCAGACATGTTGGAAAACAAACTGGTTTCCTGAAATAATACTTCTTAAAAAGTTGCATGTGTGCAATTCTCTCCTCCTTATTCCTCAGCTCTCAGTAGCAATTGAAAGACATATTCTCTACTTGAAAGAGGGAATAGTCTGTCCTAAAATAGAACTGAGTTCAAATCCCAGATCCTAATAATTAATAGTCTCATAATCTTGGAGAAGTTCATAGCTTCTTATTCAGTCAGAATGTTTTGAGTGGCAAGTGACACAATCCGAAATCAACCTGGTTTGAGTGAAAAGGAAAATTGTTGGCTTTCAGGGCTGACTACCTTGTAAATATTGATTCTGGAAATATCTAGCTCTCTTTGTCAGTCCTCCTTTCCTCTCTGTTGGCTTTATTCTCAGTCTCAGGATATCTCTCCTCAAGGTGGGAGAGAAAGATTCCTAACAGCTCCAAATTCACATTTGATAGCTTAACAACTCCAAGGGGAAAAGAACTGCATTCCCATGTGTTCCAGAAAAATGTCCTGAGGCTAATGCTGATTGGTTGTAATTTACCTGAGTTGGGTCATATGCCCATCTCTGAACCAATTGCTGCAGCAAAAGGGATGCCCTGCCCTCATTTGCTAAGCCCGGAACAGGAATGCCATAGAGCCAGGGAAGGAGCCAACCATCTGAACCACGTGGATGGAGAATACAAGTTCTCCAATGGAAAATGAGGACATACTTTTAAGGTGAAGAGGCAAAAAAATCACACGTCCACTTTATCTTTTAAAGCCTAGTTCCCTTATATCTTAGATATAGATGATATTGCACCTTATGCAATATAATCCATATCTAGGGTAAGATTAGAAATAGCAAGCAGATAAAGACCATGGCAAAAGAGTAGGTACTCAATGAGAGAGCAGATGACGAATGATAAAGTCAATGAGATAAGACAGTAACAAGAGGTGAACCTGCATAAAAGGATAATATAAGTTTTCCTTTTACTATTTCTATTACACTTTTTAAAATTCAAAATTACTAGGGCACCTGGGTGGCTCAGTCGGTTAAGCATCTCCCTTCAGCTTGGATCATGGTCTCAGGGTCCTGGGATACAGCCCTCCCTGTTCAGTGGGGAGCCTGCTTTTCCCTGTCCCTCTGCTAACCCCCCTACTTGAGATCTCTTGCTCCCTGTCATCAAATGAGTAAATAAAAAATATTTAAAAATTTTTTTAAAATAAAATTTGAAATTATTTCAATTTGGTAAGTTTTTTATTTTTATTTTATTTATTTCTTAATATAATAAATTTTTTAGAGAGTATTTTCTCAAAAGTTACTATTAATATTTCTCCCAGGCCTAGCTCATCAATATACATGGTTATGAAAAGTTTATAAGAGGTTTTGCTTTTGGTCCTCCTAGGTGTGTTAGAATCTTACACTATCAACAAAAGCAAATTAATACAGATGTTGGATGCTAGTATATTTAAACAAACAATTATTTTAAATTCACTGAAGCCAGATAAATCTAGAGATACTGTCCTAGTCATGATTTGTTATCAATCATCATAAATATTATAAAATACTACTCTGGGGGAAATTCTGTTGCTTGCCAGAGATACCTAGAGATTTGGAGAAATGATTTCACTCCAAAAATGAAGCTTTTGGTTTTAGGTTTAGAAACCCAATCAGCCACACAAGTGATAGGACATTAAGTGAGCAACAAGGATTTGGAGGTGCATCCAAGAATAAAAGAGCAGGGGTTTCCCATTCTTTCTCAAGACAAAAAGGCAAGGAATAGCAAATGTTTAGGAACCACCAGGACTTGCCTAAGGATTTTAAAAAACCATTCTATTTAAATTTACAAAGGAAGAAAAATTTCTATGGGTCATAAAAAAATGAATGTAATACTATATGGAATCTTGATTTGCCTAGGGAGTCAAATTCATGATGTGTCACATAATCAGATGTGGTTTGTACTACATGATGTGAACCACTCTGGAATCCCTCTTCTTGCTGAGAAATAAGTGACTAAATCCTCAGAATGTGGAAGCAGCCAACTATACAAATCTTGAGATCATCTGATTCACAGCTTCAGTGGAGAAGTCCATTTTCTCATAGTTGAAAGCCAAATCACAACTATGGGTCTTGGAATTACAGTGAGATTTGAGCAACCTGAGAAAAAAAAGTGGGATTCAGGACGTAATGTCTGTATTCCTAAGACTTACTCTCCTAAAATATGTGTCCATTCACTTTTTGTATTACTGAGCTCACTCAGGGGGAAAATGGGTAATGTGGAAATGGGCATGAAGAACAGGAAAACAAAACAAAACAAAAAACTAACAGGAAAACAAAAGGTATAGAGGGTAAGCACCAGAGTTAAACTTGACCGACTCTCAATTATTTTTTCCCCTGAGCCAATCTGACTAAGGTTCATGAAGGAAGGTAAGGACTTGTCTGTCTGTGGAAGTATATAGACCAGAAGAGATCATTTTACTTATATTGGCCTATTGCCTATTTGGTAAGTGAGAAAAATTAGGCTTAAAGATGTTGAATGATGTAGCCATCATACTGCCCAAAAGAATGAGGACCCCGAGGTGAGGGAACACACTTTTCTGAATTAAAGGGAAAAAAAATTACTTAGAAAAACTACACAATTCAGCACAGATGCACAGATAAAAAGCAAATGAATTCTTAGAAGACCACAAAGCCAAAAGCATGACTTGTTTAAGGATCCTGTGGCTTACTCATCCGCAGTCCGCCTAATTTACTACTACACATCAGCAACGCGTTTGTGGACATGCATTTCCGGATTCCTCCTGAGCCGACACCAGGGCAAATGAGAGGAATCGGGGAGCAGAAGAGAGTTAATCCTTCTGGAAATAACCTAAAGTAAGAATTCCCCTTTTAAAAAAGTTCCAGAACCTAGACATGAAAGGCCTTTTTGTGTCTTGTCATGCATAATGTATGTTTGTTGGGTTTGGTTGTCTGCATTTGTTTCTCTCGATTGGGTGATGCATTCTCATCCCCTCTGAGTGTGTTCCCACTTCATTGATGTGTGGGCTGAGATCATGTATCCAAATGGCTATAGTCAAGTGGTAGGCCCATGACGCAGGCTAAACCAGTTGGGTTCTCCTTTGAAGGACTTTAAATCATGAGTCAAAATGCAAAGACCTAAAGTCTATAGAGGTGTTTACTTTTAGGATGGAAAAGACTGCCCTCCCTTTCCTACCACCTGGACTCCTCATTCCTGTCTTTCCCTGAATCTCCACCTTTGCTTTAGTTCAGCAGAGCTATGCAATATCACTTTAATTCATGTATTTTCTGTTTAAATCTTAGCCCTCAGGTTACAGCTTAGTACTTGGTCTTGAGGTAGGTGTAGGGAAGGAATAATATGATTGATTAAGTCATCTTTTTTACCTCCCACAGTGCCTTACGCAGAGTAGGTGCTCAATAAATATTTGAATTAAAAACATGAAATCCTATAAAAATGTGTTTCAGTGAGACTCAAACTGATATAATTTCACTAACCCCTTTTTACAACCTTCTAAGATTTGTTGTATTGTACTGAACAAGCCAACACAGACAGGAAAAAAATGAGATCCTGCCAGAGTTGGGAGTGTTCACCTCCCCTGCACGTTTGCCATCGAGTAGTTTTGCCATCCTCTGAGAGCAACAGTTGAGTCCTTTCTCATCCAGGTCTAGGGAATAATAAACAGCTCTGCCTTTCTTTGAGTGCCA
Organism: Canis aureus; assembly: GCF_053574225.1. Taxonomy (NCBI): domain Eukaryota; kingdom Metazoa; phylum Chordata; class Mammalia; order Carnivora; family Canidae; genus Canis; species Canis aureus. Next base: position 3,745,558 of record NC_135632.1, on the reverse strand, counting down.
GAGCCAGTAACAGAAAAAGCTAGAGAAAATTCTCAGGAGGAAATGCTAATTTGACCCCTCTCCACTAAATGTTGACACTTGACAGCTCTGTTTTTTCAGAGTCTGACACCAAGGTGTTATCTGGGTAAAGGAGTTCTTTTTAAGTTATAAACAGGGCTTGGAGTTCTTTGTCGAGAGCCAACATGGGCTCTGGGACTGGAAATGTTTACTGGGTCTATGAAGATTTGGAGAACTGTGACAATGCATTTTGTGCCCATAACCTTCTTAGTCTTTGCTTCTGGGCCTAAAATAACATTTTTTTTTTCCTTTTTTTACTACCAAAAGTAAGCACTGGAAAAAACTGTGTGTTTATGGGGACTATATCAAGAAAGTCTTAAGGGTACAATATTGCCAACGGTCTGCCACTTTAGTATAGTGGAAATAGATTAAAATAATGTCCCAGACGCAAGCAACAGCTCTCTGTCAGAGTCCTTCCTATCCCACTCAGACTCCCGCATGTTATAAGCATCTATAAATAGAATACCAAGGTGGCCAAAAGAAGCTTTTGGGACACACCTGAGTGTGAGCAAAGTCAGCCCCAGGATTTTGTCATTTGGGACAGTTGACATGATAAGGCATGTCAATTCTAGAACCAAATGGATGAACGAGGGTCAGAAAACACAAATTTGAGTAGCTTTCTGGAAAAATCACTTATCTCTGAGTTTTGGTTTCCTCATCTCTACAAAGATAATAATTTTTATAGGGTTCCTGTGAAGATTAAATGGAATAGTGCACATGAAAGCATTTTGTCGAGCATCACAGCAGATGATGATGATGACGGTCATGAACAAAGAGCAGTAAAGAAAAAGATGTTCACAAATAGGGCAAAGGATTCGAACCACACCAAAGTCTCTACAGAACTCAACTATCTTTGCTGAATATCTTTGTGGTTTTTTTTCCTGCCAAAACTGGAGGTTTTCTGCTACAGCTCTGTTTTTCTTTAAACAACAGCTCTTCTCATGACTCCTAGGTGAGGGCTCAAGCTTCAGCACAGAAAATGAGAGTGGTGGACGAGAGAACTTTGTGAGAGTGCTGTGGTTTCACATCACAGTTGAGTGGCCCCAGGAAACCAGTCCTCTGAACATGACAGTCTCTACTCCTGGAAGGAAGGGGAGAAACCAAGATAAGGCTCTGGGCACTGGGTAAAATTACAGCCAGCAATGGTTCTGCAGCTTCTTAACCATCTTCTGATTCTACCCACTTGGATCTGTTCCAGAATATTCAGGCGCTGTCTTAGAGCCTCATCTTGGCGAATGGTGATGACAAGGCCAATGACTTTAAGATTGGGAAGCTGTTGTAGGGGCAGCCCAACTAAGTTTCACCTCCTTTCTAGATCCAGCTGCAGAAATCTACCCCTGTCACTCTCCAAGGAAATATCCTGGGGTCTTGGAAGCTGTACAACTTCCACCTGTCCTGGATGCTGCCAGGGACCACTCTTGGAGCTTTTACTTTAGCTTCTGATGGCCTCTTCATATTTTCCTTCCTTGTCCTTCAAGGCTTCTCTTTCTTTGTCCCCTTACATCTATCTGCTTCTAGGTCTATAAAAACTCACATAATGTAGTGTGCTGATTTTTATCAGACACAGTAGCCTCATTAAACAAAAAAGAAAGAAAGAAAAAGAAAGGAGGAATCAGAAAAAGACTCATATATATGTATTAAAGAACTCATAATTTTTTCATTTGCTCTGCTTAACTACTAAAATTTAAACCTTTAAAGATTTCATCAACCAGTCTGTTGGTATGTCAAAACTCATAATACAAACGTTCACAGAGTACAAAGCCTTCTACTAAGTGAGGCACATTATTAAAAACAGACAGTCCCCTTGTTCAGACATTTTAGAATCCCCAAAGCATTTACAAAAATTAAAATTCCCACTGGATTTCCATTTGCAGGGAGTATTTTATAAAACTACTATGTTGTCCATGTCCACTTAAAAAATATATTTTTTCATTAAGATTATGAATTAACAGGCTCAGTGCAGAAAAAAATATTGATTTAGATATAGATAAATGTAGAGATCACCCAAAGTCTTACCTCCAAAAGCTCAAGTAAATTTGCTCTGTTTTTCAGAGTTGTGCCTGTACTATGTATACAATTTTCTAGTCTGTTTTCTTCACTAATGTTAGGATCATTTCCATTCAACAGAAAACATTTATATGGAGAGTTTTGATGAATATCTATTAAATAAAAAGTAACTGATGTTATATTAGTAGATAAAATAATAAACATTCATTGAAATTCAAGAAAAATTTTCTAATTAATTACATATTTAAATATATATGTCAGCAAATTCAATATATTTTAATGTATATATTTAATGCATTTAATATATATTTAAATACATTTATATATGTATATCTTTAATAAATATTTTACATATTAAGTATATATGTTCAATATATATTTTAATATAATTTTTACTAGTACATCAATATATATTCATATATAAGGGAAAGATACATCTAGAGGTGGCTTTATGCTCTTTGAAATAATTGAAGTAGTGAATATTTCTGTGCTATGTTTGTCTGCATCTTAAATTATTTCCTTAGGATACATCTCCCAAGTGGAAATATTAGATCAAATCATTAGAACTTTCTTCGTGCGTTATAATTATCTGGGGATCTTGATACAGGGGACTATAGCAAATCCTAAGCCAATTTCACATCAATCTTCACTGAAGCCATGAAAGAATGTGAATCCTTTTTAATAATAGATAATGTATTTAGCATTTTACCTGAGCTCTTCTAAATCCATTATATGCTGGATCTCGTTTAATCCTACCAGCAACCCTGACAGGTAGGCACTATCTAAAATCCAATTTAACAGAAAAGGAGAGTGAGGCCCAGAGAGTTTAAATAAGTGGCTCAAGGTCACAGGTAGGGGTGGTCAAGGTTAGCATTCGAACCTACGCAACCTGACTCCAGGACTTTCATGCTTCACTACTACCTGCCCATTAAAAAGATAGAAATTCGTCAGCTCTCAGGCAGAAAAGTAGCAAAGCTTCCCCTGATAGAATGTTAACTTACTGTTCATTATCTGCTTCCTTCCATGAACGAGAATGCTCTAACATGGGTGTCAGCAACGTACCACGAAAGCCATCATGGAGCCTGCTGGCCAGAGAGGCCGAGTTAGGATGTTGCTGAAAGCAGCAGAAGTTCTGAGAAGGAAGTTTCCAGGGAAACCACAGAAGACTGTGGTAGAAACTCCCTTCAGATATTCAGACATTGCTGTCAACTAATGTCTCGAGGTTTAACTAAGGATAACCAAGCAGACAGGGTGACCAGGAGGAAAATTCGGTTTGGATGGACTGTGGGAACCAGAAAATAAGAGTCAGATAGGAAAAGCGCATCTGCTGACTGTAAGTTCCCTAGGAAAGGACACTCGTCTTCCTATATTTATACCCCAGCCAGCACTCAACACGCTGCCTGGCATAGAGAAGAGCTCAATAAATGGTGGTTGAATGACAATGAACTATGCTATTTGAGAGAGAAGCTCCAAGGCCAACCCTCCAAAGGAGGACGAGGGAAATGGTCCTACTTAGACGTGACCATTATGAGATGGAAGGAGCGGCTTTGTAGAAAGCCAGTGCAGCTGCAGGAAGAGTGAGTGAAAGTTAAAGTTATGCCCAGATGAAGAAACAAAGACCTAAATAAAAGAGATCATTTCTTATTTCAGAGATGTAAGAAAGAATGCTTTAGGATTTAGTAATCATGAGGTGAAAACCAGAGGCTAACGGAATTTCTACCCTGTCCTTGAATCCAAGATTTTCACACAGAAAATATTTTGGTTCTATTTATGAATTCAGATATTTTAATGAGAATTATAGTAACATTTAATGTTTTTATTTAAGTAGAGTTTCTTGTGCAAATCGTCATTAAAAGAGAAGGGAAGGGACTGACAACAAAGGAGGAAGGGAAAGGTCAAGGTAGAGGAGCTAAACCCCTGAGGATGCTTAAGCCAGGGCAAACCTGGAGTTCTAAAAGGAAAGTTATGCATGTGATTAACTTCTTATGATTTATGGAGTTTTAAGAAATTACACCTATCTAATTTTTACAGATTGAAATTTTTGGCTTTATCACCTGATATGGTATGTCATTTGCCATGGTAACTATGGCTTCTAGGCTGGTTTGGCCCATAAATCTTAATATGGTACCATATGTCACTACATTTTCAATGATGCTGATAGGATCACAGTAATGATAATGGAGAACTGTTTCCAAATCCATCTGCTTATCTCCCAAACAATTCAAAGTTAACCTGAAAACATGCAACAATTTTATATGCCTGCTCTTCTCAAGGTTGTTGGTGTTTTTTTTCTTTTGGCTTAAGTTTTTATTTTAATTCCATTTAGTTAACATACAGTGCTATATCACTTTCAGGTGTACAATATAGTGATTCAACAACTCGATACATCACCCCGTGTTCATCATGATGACATGATGTGGAGTTTACTTAAAATTTTTTTAAAATGTTATAAAAAAAGGCACTCCTTAATCCGCTTCACCTATTCTATCCATTTCCCCGCACCCCTTTGGTAATCATCAATTTGTTCTCTATAGTCAAAAGTCTGTTTCTTGGTTTGTCTCTCTCTCTTTTTTTCCCCTTTGCTCATTTGTTTTGTTTCTTAAATTCCACATATGACTGAAATCTTATATTTTCTTCAAACTTTTCTTAAATAAAAACATTAAAATGACCTATTTCACTTAGCATTATACTCTCTAGCCCCATCCATGTAATTGCAAATGGCAAGATTTCATTCTTTTTTATGGCTGAGTAATAGTCCACTGTGTATATGCACAGTATCATTGTGTATATTCACTAATCGATGGACTCTTAAGCTGCTTCCATATCTTGGCTATTGCAAATAATGCTGTCGTAAACATAGGGGTGCGTGTACTCCTTTGAATTAGTGTTTTTGTATTCTTCGGATAAATAGCCATTAGTGCAGTTGCTGGATCATAGGATACTTCTACTTTTAACTTTTTGAGGAACCTCCATACTGTTTTCCACAGTGGCTGCACCTACCAACAGTTTGCATTTCTACCAACAGTGCACTAGTATTTCTTTTTCTCCACATCCTCGCCAACACCTGTTGTTTCTTGTGTTGTTGATTTTAATCATTCTGTTAGGTGCAAAGTGATATCTCATTGTAGTTTTGATTTGCTTTCCCTGATGATAAATGATGTTGGGCATCTTTCCATGTGTCTAATGGCCGTCTGTATGTCTTCTTTGGAGGAATGTCTGTTCATGTCTTCTGCCCATTTTTTAATTGGATTATTTGGGTTTGGGGTGTTGAGTTTTATAAATTCTTTATCTATTTTGGATACTTACCCTTTATTGGATACATCATTTGCAAATATCTTCTCCCAATCAGTAGGTTGTCTTTTAGTTTTGTTGATTCCTTTGCTGTGCAGAAGCTTTTTATTGTGATGTCATCCCAATAGTTTATTTTTGCTTTTATTTCCCTTGCCTGAGGAGATGTATCTAGAAAAAAAGTTGTTATGGCCAATGTCAAAGAAGTTACTGCCTGTGTCTTAGGGTTTTTATGGTTTCAGATTCATATTTAATATGTTGGCAAATCGAACTTCAATAAAAACAAATTTAAAAATAAAATAAAATAGAAAATAAATAAAAGTTCTTCATCCATTTTGAATTTATTTTTATGGACGGTGTAAGAAAGTGGTCCAGTTTCTTTCTTTTGCATGTTGCTGTCCAGTTTTCCCAGCAGCATTCGTTAAAGAGACTATCTTTTTCCTACTGGTTATTCTTTCCTGCTTTGTTGACGATTAATTGACCATATAGCTGTGGGTTTATTTCTGGGTTTTCTATTCTGTTCCATCAATCTATGTGTCTGTTTTTGTGCCAGTACCATACTGTCTTGATGATCACAGCTTTGTAATGAAGCTTGAAGTCCAGAATTGTGATGATGCCTCTAGCTTTTCTTTTCTTTTTCAAGATAATTTTGGCTGTTTGGGGTCTTTTGTGGTTCCATACAAACTTTAGGATTGTTTGTTTTAGTTCTGTGAAAGATGCTGTTGTATTTGTAAAGAGATTACATTAAATGTGCAGAATTCTCTGGGTAGTATAGACATTTTGACAATGTGTTCTAATCTATGAACATGCAACGTCTTTCCATTTCTTTGTCTTATCTTCAATTTCTTTCATCAGTGTTTTATAGTTTTCCAAGTGTAGATCTTTCACTTCTTTGGTTAGTTAAGTTTATTTGCAGGTATCTCATTATTTTTGGTGCAATTATAAATGGAATTGATTCTTGAGTTCTCTTTCTGTTACTTCATTATTGACGCATTGAAATGTAACAGATTTCTGTAGATTGACTTTGTATCCTGTGACTTCACATGATTTATTTATTCATTCATTTATCAGCTCTAGTTGTTTTTTGGTGGAGTCTTTTGGGTTTTCTACATAAGTATCATGTCATCTGCAAATAGTGAAAGTTTTACATCTTCCTTACCAATTTGGATGCCTTTTATTTTATTTTATTTTATTTTGCTTTATTTTATTTTACTTTTTATTGTCTGATTGCTGTGGCTAGGACTTCCAGTATTATGTTGAATAGAAGTGGTGAGACTGGACATTCCTGTCTTATTCCTGGCCTTAGAGGAAAACTCTCAGTTTTTCCCCCATTAAAGATTCTTCTTAGAGTTTAAGTATTCAGAATTTTGCTGTACTTATTGGGGGCAGTGTTAACTGGTAGTTAATGTAGCCTTGGGGCACCTGGGTGGCTCAATATGGTGAGTGGCCAACTTTTTATTTCAGCTCAGGTCAGAATCTCAGAAGTCATTAGATTAAGCCCCTGAGTCAGGCTCTTTACTAGGTGGGGAGTCTGCTTGAGATTCTCTCTCTCTCTCCCTCGGCCCACCCCCCATGCTCAAGCACTCTGTCTGTCTGTCTCTCTCTCTCTCTCTAACAAACAAACAAATCTTAAAAAAAAAAAAAAAAAAAAGGAATATAGCATTTAGGACCTGAATTCCAGTCCCATTTCTGCCACTTACTGGCTATATGACCTTGAGGTAAGTTAACTGAGTTTCAGAGTTCTCCTTAGAAAATGGAGAAATAATACCTATTTAATAGAGCTGTTGTAAGACATAAAAGGCATGATACATAAAAAGTGCTTAGCACAGTGTCTGGTACTTGGTGAGTAACAAATAAATAGTGACTGCTGCTGACCCCAATTCAACTCTTTAGAGCTTGCAAAATGGACCATAACTATTACAAGAACAGGATTCCTCATGAGACTCCCATAACTTCCTGGATATGGGTAGGCCAGAAATTCTCTGGGAACTGTTGAAACATTTGCTTCCAGATCTGATGAATTCCAGGGCTTGTGAAAAATGCAGAAGTGAAAATCATTAACTAGCATCTGCAAAATTCATTATATATGAATAGATGAAAATTTTGTGTCAGTTCTCATTGGGTTCCAACCAAATTCTAGTTCTTAATGTGTAGTTTTTTACATTTATTTTGCACTTTTGCTTTGGGTTTCGTTCAGTTCTTCTGTTGACATTGGTGAGTTCCCTACAGCCTCATGAACAAACTTGTTCACGTTGTACATTGAGAATGAAAAGTCGATTATGAAAGGACAAATAGGGCCTCAATTAGAAAAAGCTATTGCATGACTATTGTTTGTGATTAGTTGATTTTTGAAAGCTGCAAAAGATACCCTGTACATTCCTGTACATTGTTCCCTCAGTTCCAAAATAAACACATGATTCTCATCACAAGAAAAAATTGCCTAACTATGTATGGTGATGGATGTTAACTACACTCACTGTGATCATTTTACAATATATACAAATATCAAATTATTGTGTTGTGCACCTGAAACTAATACATGTTGCAAGTCAACTATATCTAAATTTTAAAAATAAATTAACACATGAAAGCAAAATTCAAATATATAAAACATGCTCCAACAAGCCCTCAGTATGGAATATATAAAGGCATGAAGTCACTGGGCAGAATTTATAGGAAAATTTCACTACGAAAAATTTCATATTTATCCCCAAATTTGAAGCCTAAAGTTGAACTGAATACTTACTATAAGTGAAATTCAGTTTCACTATTGAATTCATTTACCAGTTTTTTGGGGGGTCACTTTGATAGGCTATGTTGAAAAAGCCGAGGCGACATAGACAAAAGCCATCAGCTTTCTTCTTGAGGCACAAATTAACTTTATAGCATGAGCCATGTTTCCTATCTATAATTTAATAAACTGGGAGAGTAATAAAAGATGTTTAAAGGGAAGAGACGTAATACATTAGCTAGCATTGTTCAAATTAAGTAAGCTGAAAGAAGATACTACCAGATAAAAGACAAAATAAGAAACCAGAATAAAAATAAACACAATGGAGTGAAAACAAAAGTTATGAAAGAAAACGAAATGAACTGCATAAGTGAAGAGAAAATTAGATTAAAACAATTGTATATGTTAATAAGAAAAGATAGTGTAGATTTTGAATGATTAAACTGGAGGCTAAAAGATTTAAACAAATCAATACTATTAAGATATAATCAGTAATTTAATAGAGTAGGGTATGAGGAGACTCTAAACCCAATAGGGGAGTGTGTGTGTGTGTGTGTGTGTGCGCGTGTGTGTGTGTTTTATGTTTGCAACATTAAATTGATACAAATTCAAATGCTTATTGTAGTTACATGAAGCCATTTGCAGTTCTGGAAGTGAAAAAGCCATGAGGCTCAGCATTCGTTCTCTTTTCTACCGCTCTGTGCATGGGGTTGTTTCATGGGTCCCATGGCTTATAGGTCCCGTGGCCCGAGAGCTGAGGGGCTGCCAGAGGACACCCAGGCTGCTCCTCTGTGCTTCCCTTAACTGTCGCCTATCACTGCTGTTCTGGCCAGGAGACACCTTTGTCAGGGAAAAACACACTCCTCAATGGATATGGAGCCAAGAATTCCACTGCTTGAAATCCATGTGGATGGCGTGAGAGAGTCCTATGCTAAGTTAAATCAGTCGGTGAAAGATAAACACCATATCATTTCACTCATATGTGGAATTTAAGAACAAAAACAAATGAATATAATGGGGATAAAAAAAAAAAGACAGTTAAACCAAGAAACAGACCCTTAACTCTAGAGAACAAACTGATGGTCACCAGAGAGGAGGGGTGGGGGGATGGGTGAAGGAGGGGATGGGGATTAGGAGGGCACTTGGGATGAGCATGGGGAGTTGTATGCAAGTGCTGAATCACTGTACTATACACCCGAAATTAATATTACACTGTGTGTTAACTGACTGGAATTTAAATAAAGACCCAGAAAAGAAAAGATCCATTGCTTTAGCCCCTTCCAGCAGGGACAAGCATAGTATGTGGCATAACTGATTTTACATCCTTTTGGCAGCAGAAGCCAGTCATCACATTGATAAAGAAATTCATTATACAGACTCTATTACACCTGATTTGGACAAACCTTTTCTGTCTAATTATAGTCAAAGCCGTATTTTTCCCCAAATCGTGTGGTTGCAAAGCCTTTGGAAAATGTTTACCTATCAGTTATTGATGATAAGAGTTAAAGTGTTCAAAGCTGTGTTAGACACGGTTCTTTTAACTCTACTTTGGAAGTCAGAATTAGCATCCAATAGCTCCTTAATTCCCATAAAAATATCAATGTTATCATTGATTAAAAACAGTTCTAACGCACAGTAGTATATTGCAAGTATTTGTAGTTTAATTATGAAATCAATTGTGTTTTCATATTCTTCAGCCTGAAAATGTCTCATCATGTTATAACTCTAATCCAAATAAATTCTTGTTTCGACTTAATGTCTTTTTATTCTTTTATAATTGTAAATGTTTCTTACTTTTAACTGAATGAATGTTAGGGGATACTTGAAATTTCAAAACTCTAATTACGTATCACTATTTCAATGTGTTTTCGTTACCAGACACCTCAACATTCTTTCCGCATCTGAAATATCTCACCTTAAACCACTTATCTAGAAAGCTTTCAATTTCCTATGGTCTCTGGGGTGCAATCAGTTACTAGGGAGGGTGCCTCTCTACCTTTTTATTTTCCTTTAGATATTACGATGTTACTAGGCCTCCCTTTAAAAATATTGCAATAGTTTGGTTTGGAAGAAAATGATATCATTTGTAGCTATTACTGGAAAAGTTTGTCATCACCTCAGTAATATTCCTCCTGGTTATTTCATATCTTGGCCGTGGTAATGCCCTTGAAAAAAAACATAATAAAGTAATGGAATTCAACTCTCCCCAAGTATCCCTCAAGAACCTTTTTGTCCTGAAGACCTTCTTCCATAAATTTTTTTCTTCCTTAGTTCAAAAACCCAATCTTGCCTATATTCTATCACAGATACACAGAAAATGTTTTCATAGTGCAAATGTATTTAAAGGTGATCATTGGTGTGGGAGAAACAGTTAAGGGTCTCACAGAGAAACACTCATCAGCTACTGTGCCCTAGGAGGATGACCCTGTAGAAATCACTGGAATACACAATATTGGAGAGATTTACAGCCAGTTCACCCACAGGATGTGTTGGACATCTAGCCAGAAACTAGGCACTTCCCCGATTTGGAAAGTAGAATTCCATAACAATCATTCATAGGCAACAGTCTGAGGAGAAAACACCACCTCTTCCTAAGGAACTTAGATTTCTATGACTGGAGGTTTCATTCTCGAACTTGTATGAGAAAAAAAAAATGTTTGTGATATTTAAAGAGAGTCTCTCTAGTATCTCCTGACATTGCAGAACTTTAAAATGTATTATGGTAGTTCCATAGATGCTGATCTTTCCTAACAAAACTGTGATTTTTTTTTTTTTTTTAACTAACTGTCCTAGCACACAGAATGACTGCGCAAAATGCAAGTCAAGATACAAGGAAATAATTCAAAGTATATCAAGGGAAAAGATAAAACTGAATTCAAAGCTATGTAATAGTAAACATTTACATAGCATTTACTGTGAGTCAGCTACTGCTTTCAACACTTCATATATTTTAACACGTTTAATCTTCCCAAGAAGACTGTGAGCTGAGTTTTACTATAAATTCCATTTCTCAGATGTGGAAACCCAAATGTGGAAACGAGCTTACAGTTGGAGAGAATAGTCACTTCAACCCAAGGGAGTCCGACTCTGGAGCTAGACTCACAAGCACTAAGCTACAGTGTCTCTTAATTATCTTTGCGGTGTTTCCATGTTCAAGAGCACAAGATTCAGGGCTGAGATCTCCGAGTGGAACTAAAACAAGACATTTCTTGTATCAATACTGATTCACTGGATGTACCAAAGCGAACAAGTAGAATTAATAAGCAGTGTTGGGGTGGGGAAAAAAAATCAAAAGACAATGAGCATGACATCCTATTAAAATAAAAAGATGACAATTAAAATCAAAATATAATTTTTAAAAGTTTCATTGGGAACTAAACATTTAAATAGAGCCAGGAAAAAAAAATACCCAACAAAATATTAAAATGTAATTCTTAGGGGACAAATATCACTGGAGGAAAAAAAAAATGGTTTTAGCTCTTTTTTTTTTTTTTTCTTTTTGGTTTTAGCTTTCTGAAGAAGGCCTGGGAAGCCAGAGTCCTTATCCCACATTTAAAAAATAAATAATTTACTAAAGGTGCCAACTGATGGGCTTTGTTTTTTTTTTTTTTTTTTTTAACTTTTTATTTATTTATGATAGTCACACAGAGAGAGAGAGAGAGAGAGGCAGAGACACAGGCAGAGGGAGAAGCAGGCTCCATGCACCGGGAGCCCGACATGGGATTCGATCCCAGGTCTCCAGGATCGCGCCCTGGGCCAAAGGCAGGCGCTAAACCGCTGCGCCACCCAGGGATCCCGGATGGGCTTTGTTTAAAGATAAATTTTAAATATTTGACTTAGGCCTTCAGCACACAGACTCAATATCCTTCAGTCATTAGAGATATGTCTGTCCTAGCAAAAACATAATTTTCTGGCACATAAGATATACCTTAACAATAATATGCTTTAAAATATGTCAGGTTAGCAATGATACCAGCATAATAATTCTTATGTTTACTCATTGTATCCCTAAGTCCAATGCTGTCAGTTCCAACAGCAAAGATTGTCATAATAACTTGCTTTTATTCATGCAGCATGAGGTATTCTACTAAACACGGCCTTAGTCAAAATGTTGAACAAATGTATTTTTAAAAATCAACACATGAAGCCCATCTCACTCTATCTTAGCAGATTCGTTCTTAGGTAATCAATCCCCAAGGGAGTAGCTTCAGAGTTGGGAATCCAGCTCCCCTGAAAATGATTGATACACACAGTAGGTATTTGACCAATATTTCTTACATGAATGAATAAATAAATACATCTTGCCATATAAGCAAAAAAGCAGAGTGTGTTTCTTTGAATACGATAACATAAAAACTTGAATTTCTCTTTCAATTTCCTATTAAGGATAAAACATTATGCCACCCAAAATATGCCACTCTGGCATACAGATTATTGTGAGCTGAAGGCAATTGAAAAGAAGCAGATAGAAGAAAAGCTCTCTGTCCTCTTCCATTTGCCTAAAAGCAGAACATAAATTTGCAAAGATGCCCCTCTCCTGTCTGCCAGAGGATGGAAAGTTAATCCCCAAAGACTAGCTCTAGATGCTTATCAGCCCAGAGAGGGCACCAGAGGAACCTACATAAGGAATCCTACTAACTAGCCCTATTTTCCATTAGTTCCCTACACGTTTACCTTCCCACATGTGCCATTGTGAAAATACAGTCCTTTTCCTTTGTCATGTCATTTCTCTAAAAATTTATTTTTCTTTTGCTAAGAGGGTGTAGGAGCTCAAATTCTAAGCACCCCTTTAAGTCACTCACTCACCCCTGAGTATTCCCATGTGTATGTGCAATGTACGTGTTCATCAGCCTCTGTTTTTCTCTTGTTTATCTGTCTTTTATCAGTCTTATTTGCTAGGCCTTGGTCAATGAATCTAAGATGGGTCAAGGGGAAGAAAGGTTTCTTCCCAATGCTATTAAAGTGAAATATAAAAATAATACAGGGCAGAGATCACATTCAGACCAGAAAATAAAAGTAAAATAAAATAAAATTTAATTTAAAAGGCCAATCATTTGCAAGAAACTAGTGTTTCTTACTCAGCTGAGGAATTGAGCTGATAAAAACACATGATGCATTCTACTGCTGGCACATTCAACCCCTTGAACCAGGCTGAGACCCCTCCAGTTGTCCTCAACTCAGGGAAAACAGAAACACGTTGATTTGGAGGAAGGAAATAAATTGGCACTGTTGAAACCTTCATTCCTCAAATGTCTTTTTGCCTCTAACACCGTGAGGCATCTGAATTGTACCTTCCATGGTCTGGGGCCATGGAGCTTCCTCCCAAAGTGGAGAGTGAAGCCAGGCTGAGGGTAGAAGCAGGAGGAAAGAGTGTGCTCTGGATGCTCCCAGTGGTGGACAGACGATGCATCTGAACAGAGGTAATTCCCTAAAGGGTCACAGTCTTTCCAACTCAAAAATTTTGAAATCTGGATGCCAGAACTTTCAATATCCTCCTAATGATATAGCAAACCTTAGAACATTTCTTATTCAAGATCCATTTGCCCTTTACAGCATGTGGTGATGCCAGGGTAGGAGAATTTTCTCATGGGCCTAGAACATGGGTTGGCCTTGGCCTTTTTACATTTTCTAAAGCAGGTATTTTCAAAAAAGCGGTAGTACTGCTTCTTTGGGGACCAGTGAGGATGTGTGGAAACTTTGGAGGTTGTCACAGGTTATCAGAGGGGCACCATTGTTATTTTGTATGCTAAACGTCCTGCTGTGTGTAGAGCGGTCCATCATAATAAAAAATAATCTACCCAAAATACTGTTAAGGTAAGTGCTTCTATTGAGACCGTCCATGGAGCAGAAGTCATTAACTGAAATGTCACGCAGAGGATCAAAATGTAAAATGGATGAAAGCAAAATCACATGACGGATAAAATGACAAAATTTTGGCAGAATGCCCGTAAAAACCACAAAGAAAATGGGAGGTTCGCTATCACCCGTTTTTACTCAATGTTGTTCCTGAAATTCTTACTGTGCACAAGGATAGGAAACAGAAAAAAAGAATTCCTTAAAAATTATTATAAATAAATAACTAAGCAATTCAAATGCCTAGATACAGATATATACTCAGCTAATAATAACCCCATATGTTAATAATAGGAAAATCAAATAACAATATAATTTATAATAATAATAAAAATACAAAATGCCTTGATTAGAAAAGTCAGATCTATTTGAGGAAACGATTGGAGAAAAAAACTATCAGAGAGCGTGGCATAGAGACATCATTTTTCCGGTTGGAAAAATAAATAATTGGAAAGTCATGTATTCTTTATCAAATTATTTATTAGTTTATTACAATGCCAATCTATAGTCTTTTCTTCCTTCTTCCCTTTCTTTCTATATTATTTTCTCCTCCTCCCCCTCCTTCCTCTTTTTCTTCTTCTTCTTCTTCTCCTTCTCCTCCTCCTTCTTCTTCTTCTTCTTTCTCTTCTTCTGCCTTACAAAATTATTGCAGTACGTATCTGGGAAAATAAGTAAGAAACTGTTATATAATGAAGAATTTATCTGATCTTTGATTCCTAGGAGAGAGCTGTAAATCCCTTGGAGTTTCCTGAGTGATAAAAATGTCTTTGTTATTCATGATGGACCCCGGATGACACTTGAGTTATGCAAAACAAGTGACTCAAGGAGGACTCCTAGTTAGCTTCAGGATGGGAGCTGGTCATGCCAGAAAGACCAACCATGTAATTAGAGGGTTGGGGCTCTGAGCCACATGATACCAACTCAATCTGCCAACCTCTGAGAAAGGAGGAGTGATGGGTGATTCAATCAACCATTTTTGTCTAATGAAAACCCAGTAAAAAACAACTCTGGTCACCTGAAGCTTGGGTAAACATCCCTGGTTGGTTATTGTACACTGATGTGTCAAAAGAGTGACGTGTTCTAAAGACATGGAAGCTTCACATTTAGGAACCTGCCAGACTTTGCCCTATGCACTGCTCCCTTCGGCTGGTACTCATTTATATACTTTATCATAAAGCTGTAATCATAAGTATAGTGCTTGACTGTGTTCTGTGAGTCATTCTATTGAATTACTGCACTTGAGGGGACTGTGGGAACCCAGGAATTTGTAGTAGGTCAGAAGTGCAGGTAACCTAAGGACACTGGAGCCTGTGCCTGGTATGTAAATGAGGAGAGAACCATGGAGAACTCTGTCCTTAACCTGGGAATTCCATACTAACTCTGGGTAGTCAGTGTCAGAATTGCATTGCAAAAATAACAGCAAATAACATTTTCATTCAGGCAGTAAAAACCAACTCGATCCTTCCATAGGGAAGAATCTGTTTTTGTCCCATTGATCTGTCTGTTTATTCTATAAGACTTGATTTCTTTTTTTTTTTTTTTTTTTAAGACTTGATTTCAAAGAAGAAATTTCAAACCAATATTCTCCCTGTTAAAGACAATTCACGGTGTTTCATGATTTTACACTCCTATAAGCAAAGATTTCCTTGGTTCTGGACTATCATGGATATATTTTTTTTAATATTTTAGTTATTTATTTAAGAGAGACAGACAGAGTGCTTGAGGGAGAGAGCAGGAGTTGGGGACAGGGTTCCAGAGGGAGAGGGAATGAGAAGCAGACTCCCCACTGAGCAGGGAACCTGACACCGGGCTGGATCCCAGGACTCTGAGATCCTGACCTGAGCCAAAGGCAGACACTTAACCGACTGAGCTACCCAGGTGCCCTATCGTGGATATTTGCAGAGCAAATAGCCTTGGAAGATAGGGATAGAGTTTCCCTGTAGAGTTAAAAACAGGCATGCTTATTGCCCATTATATACGGTTTCTCTAAGCTCAAGATTTTTCTCGGACAATGCAATCCACTATGTGTGCGGTATCACTTGACCTTCTTCAAGTTATCCTGTGGGAATCAGGGCTCAGAGGACTGGCACAAAATAATTTTGATACTCTGGCTTCTGATACTACTGTAATAAAATCTTTTGTCTCAGACTTAGGAGTCTTGTGTCTTCTACTAGCATTTATGAAACTGTGAAGACTAATTTTTTACTTTGCAGGTGATAAAATCTTTGACCCTTCATTGTTTTTGACACCTTAGTCTTCTTGTATCTGCCTTAACAAAAAGATTTCTGGCAAAGCATTATAGCTACTCCAGCCTTATGCTCACCTCATAATAAAGAATAAATATGAATAAGAATAAATATGAACATGCTCTCAGGCGTATTAACTGGTCACATTTCAGGAAGCTAAAAGTAGTTAAGGATCTTTCCTAAAGAGTGACACAGAAAACACTTCAAAAATTTAGTGAGAATTGAGTAAATGTGAACATGATTGGAAATGTTGGATTAATTTGTATTTCTAAACTGAGATTAAAAGGAACAGGGTATAAGTTATGTGATGTCGTGGTTTGGAGAAGTAAGAAATATTAAACAACTTGAGTTAACTTTACCATAAAAAATTTAAAAATGTATGAATGAATGAAGCGTTGATTAATATGTAGGCATTTCAGATAGATAGGGAGAGAGAAGTTTGAGAGATAATAGATATTTAGATGCATAGATAGATGCACGGTTACATAGATATTGTATTTTATTTTTTTTTTTATTTATTTTTATTTTTTAAATTTTTTTTAATTTTTATTTATTTATGATAGTCACAGAGAGAGAGAGAGGCAGAGACACAGGCAGAGGGAGAAGCAGGCTCCATGCACCGGGAGCCCGACGTGGGATTCGATCCCGGGTCTCCAGGATCGCGCCCTGGGCCAAAGGCAGGCGCTAAACCGCTGCGCCACCCAGGGATCCCAGATATTGTATTTTAAAACCAAAGGGCAGCAATGTGAAGAGTCTTTTTCTCCACCCTTCTCAATACTGGCTTTCTCTACTCCATTCACATAACATACTGTGACCATGATACAGTTCCAGCCTCACACAGAGACTAACTGTCCCTCTTAGAACCTAATTCCTAACTCTCATAAGAAATGGACAAGTCCAGGGACGCCTGGGTGGCTCAGCGGTTGAGCGACTGCCTTTGGCTCAGGTTGTGACCCTGGGGTCATGGGATCGAGTCCCACATCGGACTCCCTGTGGGGGGCCTGCTTCTCCGTCTGCCTATGTCTCTGCCTCTCTCTCTCTCTCTCTCTCTGTGTCTTTCATGAATAAATAAATCTTAAAAAAAAAAAAAAAGAAAAGAAAAGAAAGAAAGAAATGGACAAGTCCAGGTTGGGTCAGATGCTCCCTTCTGATCTAATCAACTCTGCTAGAAATTACCATCATGTAGGACAAATGTAACTAGTAGGCACCTGCTGCTGCTGTGAGCATGAGTTCTAGGAAAAAAAGGCATTAGGCAGAAATTTCAAGAGATGTGTGGTAGAGTGAGTAATCTGACGTATTGAAGGAGATGACTAATTATTCCAACAGACAGAACACAGGTGAAGCACATGCCATACACTGGAAAGCCCTGCACTAACTTATCCACATATTTCCCATGTGTTCAGGTTAGGATAAAAGGGAATTAATTCCTGGTATTTATTTGATAAGAAATAAATAATCCAATAAATATGCTAGCTCAGGGTTTCCCACAGCTAGCCCTGTAAAATACTGAACTTAGGGCACATAGAGTTGTAGCCTATACTCACTGAGATATTTCAAAAATGCCAAGTTAAATAAATGCTTTTTAAAACAAGCTTCCTTTTATGCAGACATCTAAAATTCTTAATGTATAAATATTCACTAAGAATCTCCAAGAAAGATACTTAGTATGAAAGATTTCCCAAATATATTTAAGCATTTTTCAGTGGAGCAACTCAGGCTATATGAGCACTAACTACATGCTATCTGCAGAGGAACCTTCCACATAAAATATGAACATAAATGTATAAATCTCTGGACAATCGTGAATAAAATCCTGTTTTTTTGACATAATGGGTTGGGTCCTTCCCTTGTTCTATTTTTAACACCTCTGACCTCATGCAGAGGGGGAAATGCATGTCTCATATATTACAGTGCAGTGTCTATATACTAAAGATAGCTCAAATAAATTGGTGTAAACCCAGTTTCTTTTTTAGCATGAGTCATTATGTTAGGATTTTTAATGTAGTAGTTTGATAGGTACATGAGTTGAATCAGAAAACTATTCATATAAATGCAGAAGAACTGATTGTCAATGCTAAATTGAGAGCAAAAATGTCTAAATGTGTCAACTGATGTTGATGATAAATTTTAATGTATTCATAAATATTTTGGTTGTTACTAGGAGGTCTTTGTTTATGGGCTAGAGGTTATAGCTAGAAAACTAAAATGATGCCTAGAAAATCCAAAATGGTCACTTTATTATAATTCTTACCTATTCAATTTGTAAATATGCGTGCAAGCCTTGGTATGAATGCACATAACATTAATTTGGAACACCTAGAGCTAGAAAGGAATACTATTTCTAAAACTGGAAATTGAGGACATAATACAATTGTCAATATTTCAGACTTCTGTCTTCCTCTCATGAAATTAATTTGGTAAGAGACCCAAGGGGGTCTAATATAGCCCATATTGTTACTAATAACACATCTTCATCTGCATGTGAAGAATGTTTCGGCCAAATGAGTGTCACAATCCCTGCTGGAAAGTTAGTCTCATTGCTTTTGAACAATTATAAGAATCATGAAAACCAAAAACTAGACCACGATTTTTGAAATTGCAATTTTTTCCCTCCAAAGCTCAATGCTCCTATTTGGAATGTGTATCTTTTGCTGGGGTTAGAGTTTAGGAAATTGGACTTTCTGGTACAACTCCTGACTTTGTTAATAAATTACTCTCACTTTCCCAAAGTTAATATATGTGCAGTTCAGTGTATTATTTAGTCCCTTGTTAATCAAGTCTTTTAAAAACACCTACAAAACTGAGAGGGGCAGAGAGCATAGGAGAGGATTGGTACAGAGGGTATAAACAGTACAAATTACTCATTTTTCTCAAATAGCATTCATCAAATAGGCAAGATAAGACCATGAACAATAAAAAGCTGTACTATATAATTAAGAACAAAAAATTTTGATAGTCCAAGAGCTGTAAAAAAAAGATTGTAAAGGGCACCTGGGTGGCTTAGTTGGTTAAGCATCCAACGCCTGATTTTGGCTCAGATCATGATCTCAAGGTCTTGAAATTGAGCCCTGCATTGGTCTTCATGCTCACTGAGGAGTCTCCTTGAGATTCTCTCTCTCTCTTTCCTTCTGTCCCTACCCCTTCATTTGTGCACACTTTTTCTCTCTCAAATAAATAAATCTTTAAAAAATATGTTGTGATAAAAAATAAATCAAAATAACTAGCAAAAAAAGGCTTCTTGGGGAAGGTAAGCCAAAGGTAAACTTTAGGTTTTTTTTAAGAGAGTATGTGTGTATGTGCATGCACACATACATGTGCATGTGAGCAAGGGGGAGGGGCAAAGGAAGAGGGATTCTTTTTTTTTAAGGAGGAGACTTTAAAATATGTTTATATAATTTATTTATTCATGAGAGCTACACAGAGAGGCAGAGACATAGACAGGAGGAGAAGTAGGCTCTCCACACGGAGTCTTATGCAGGACTTGATCCCAACATCCTGGGATCATGACCTGAGCCAAAGGCAGACACTCATCACTGAGCCACCCAGGTGCCCCCAAGAGGGAGAGAATCTTAAGCAGGCCCCATGCCCAACATGGAGCGCAATGCAAGGCTTGATCTCATGACCCTGAGATCATGACCTGAGCTGAAATCAAGAGTTAAACACTTAACCAACTGAGCCACCCAAGCACCCCAACTTTAAGCTTTTAATAGAACTTGAAGAATGATAAAGACAGAAACTTAAAATGGGCGTAATATGACAGAAAAGAGGAGGAGAATAAACATTGGACAAAGAAGGAGAATAGCATGCCTGGATTTGAAGATTATTTTTAAGCAATAGTGGGACAATCAATTAAGTTCATAAGATAAGCCTTAAAATTTAAGCATGGAAATTTGAATTGAAAAAAAAAAAAGAAAATTTGAATTGGTGTGGTAGGAATTAAGAAGACACTATAGACTATAGAGAGTGAACTTTTTAAAAATCTGCCAATTTAAATTTTTTTACCCAAGAAAAATATCTTTCAAAACAAAAGTAAAATAAAGACTTTTTCAGACTTAAAAAGATGAAAGAATTTATTGCTAGTAGACTTTCTACTCTAAGACTATATTAAAAGTAGTCTTTTAAGTAGAAAGAAAATGACACCAGATGAAAATATGAGTCCATGCAAAGAAATGAAAAACACTAGAAAGAGTAAAAACAGAAAAAGTAATTGGAAAGACTTTCTATCTTATTATTTAAATGTCTTTAAAAGATAACAAACTATTCTTTTTAAGATTTTTTTTTCTTTTTAAGATTTTAATCATTTGAGGGAGAGTATGAGTATGTGGGGAGGAGCAGAGCAAGAAGAAGAAGCAGGTTCCCCCCTGAGCAGAGAGCCCAATGCAGGGCTCCAACCCAGGACCCTGGGATCATGATCTGAGCTGAAGGCAGATGCTTACCCGGATGAGTGTAAGTATCCCAATAACATGGGACTGCTTAAAGAAAGCTTAAGAAAAAATAATAGTGTATTGTGTGGGGTATATAACATATGTAGAAATAAACTGTATGACAACAATATCACAAAGGCCAGGAGGAGAGATATGAAAATATACTGTTGTGAGGCTCTTATAGTATATATGAAGTAGTATATAACTTAGGGCAAACTGTGGTAAGTTAAATATGTATACTTTGAACCTTAAACAACCCTAAATATGTATACATACACACATGCATACACACCAGAGTTATACCTAGCAAACCAATAAAAAAAGGTAAAATGAAATAATAAAAAATACTAATCTGAAAGAAGTCAGAAAAGGCAATTAAGAAGAACAAAGAACATATGGGAATATAGAAAACAAATGACAAGATGGTAGTTACACTCAACAATATCAATAACCACATTAATTATTAGTTATCTGATATCTAATATCTATATCTATCTAATATCTAATAGTTAATTATTAGATATCTAATTAAAGGATAGAAATTGGATTTAAGAAAAATCTAGACACAAATATATGCTTCTTAGAAGACAACCACTTTAAATATAAAAACAGAACTAGACCAAAAGTTAAAAGATGGGAAAAAATATATACCAGCTTAGCACTGATCACTAAAATTAAATAATATCAGCTAATATAGGTTTTAAAGCAAAGAAGTTTACCAGGGATAAGAAGTGTTATTTAATAAATGATAAGGGACTCCATTCATTCAAAGAACCTTGAATTATAATTTTTTTGCATCTCATAAAAGCTTTAAGTTACATGAAACAAGACTGATAAATATGCAAAGAAAAATAAACAAATCCACAATTATAGTTGGAGATCTCAACATATCAACCATAATAGTTGATATAATGAGAAGACATAAAACCAATAAGGATGCGGGAGATGAATAACACTATCAACCAATTTGATCTAATTGGAAATTATAGAACATTCCACCTATAAACAACAAAATGCACATTTTTCAAGTGCAAATTAAACATTTGCTAAAATAAACTATAGTCAAAGCCATAAAACAAGCTTTATTTATCTGAAGAGATTCATGTTATACCAAAAAATGTTGTATAACCTTGATGGGATTAAATTAGATCAGTGTTAGTGTTAGTAGTAGTAGTAGTAGCAGTAGTAGAATTAGAAAGATATATTAAAAAATCCCAAATATTTGGAAAATAAATAATATACTTCTGGATAACCCAAGAGTCAAAGAAGAAATTTTGAAATCAGAAAATATTTTGAACTGAATGAAAATATGGGATACAGTACTTAGGGAAAAAATATAGCAGCAATGACTATATTTGAAAAAAAAAAAAAGGCCTCAAATTAATAATTTCAATTTATACATTAAGAAACAAACAAAAAAAAAAAAAACTAGAAAAAAGCAAAGTAACTCAACTTAATCAAAATAAAGGAAATGATCAAAGCAAACATGGATAAAACGAACAGAAAAACAGTAGAGAAAATCAATGAAATTAAAAAAAAAAACTAATTCTTTAAGAAGATCAACAAAACTGAAAAATTTGTAGCCAGACTAACTGATCAAGAGAAGCAAAGTGAAGACATCAGAAATGAGAGAGAGTGACATCACTACACATCCTACAGACACTAAAAGGATAAAAAAGGAATATTATAAACAACTTTATGCCAATAAATTCACCTTAGATGAAAAAAATCATGAAATGTTTACTAACCCTCGCTCAAGAAGTAAATCACTAGAATAGCCCAATATCTATTTAAGATTAAATTTATAGTTAAAAACTTTCTCACAAAATGGAATTCTAACAAATATTGAAGGAAGGAATATTATCAATACCAAAGTCTCTGAGAAAGTTGAAGAGAAAGAAACACTCCTCAATTCATTATATGATGTCAGCACGACCCTCAAACCAAATTCTGAAAAGACACTCCGGAAAATTGCATACTAATATCCCTCACGAACACTGATGCAAAATTTCCAAGCAATATGAAGTCCTAGCCAATATATCCTTGATGGTTAAAAGTAATTGCTCTCTGTGTTCTCTTTTATAGTCAAAATTGGTATATATACAAAGTTAGCCTTAATCTGCTCTTAGAACTTGTAAAGGGATACATTTTCCAGGTTTGAGGCCATTTTTTATTAATTTTTTAATGAAATTTACCAAAGATAAAGTAAGCTGTTCACACAGCTCAATAAATTCTCATGCACTAAACACACCCATGTACCCAAACCCAGATCAAGAAACAAAATCTCACCAGCACTAGAAGCCCCTCTTGCACCTTTCACTACCTACCCCCTCTAAGAGTGACCACTATTCTAAGTTCAAATAGCAAAAATTAATTTTAACATATTTGGTTTTACCAGTCAACTTTTTAAAAATAATCACTCCATTTGACAGTTATTTGGAATTATTCTCCAGACTTTTTGGAATAACCATCCATTTCATTAAAATATATTTTGTATGTATCCCCACTATTTATTTACAGACTATAGAAGTAATTTTTTAAAATCATGAATTATTATTTCCCAGCCTATATATACTTAGGGCAAGATTCATCATTAACGTAAATTCATTTTACAAATAGACTTCCTGATAATCGAACTTCTACAACAGGCTGGTTATATCTAATTGGATCAGGAAAAACAGAACCAACAGGATATAGATGTGCGTATGTGTGTGTGTCAGTGTGTGTACATGTGTAAATATCTAGCACATTAGCCTAGCCAAAAAAACACATAAAATTAACCATCATAGGGTGGAATTCATCCTTTGGGAAGAAAACATCTCCCAACCTTAATACCTTGACCAAGTGAGGACTCAGACCAATAAAGGTTTCAAAAATTAATAAAGGGTAATGTCTTAGTTTTTTATTTAAACATGATACATAATATGTATATATAAATTTAATTTGAATATTTTAAAATACAAATAAAAGTTGTAATATTATCTCTTAGCCAAAGTGGATAGTTTTCTAATTTCCCACTGTGTTGTTTTCTAAATGATACACGATTTAAAAAAAAAAAAAAAAAGTAGTACCAACGTAAGTGAATTTGTGTCTTAGTTTAAACAAATTGGTAAAATAAAATCTTTGGTATTGATTTATGTCATCATTCCAATTTTTTTAATTCATTTTTAATTCAATTTTATTAATCTATACTTAGCCATTGCCTACCTTATCAAGTTTCTTGGAACCCAACCTCCTAATCAAACAATGATCTGGAAAGCCATTTAACTCATGGGAATCCAAATTTTCTGTGAAATATAACTGCTTCCTTTTAAAACATGTAAAATCCCTGTTGTTTAATTATGTTTATACACTGTATTTCTTAAATAAACACCTTCAGAGAAGTCTAAAATTCATTCATATTTAGCCAATGGATATTTTTATATGCTGTATTTTGGGTAAGGAAAAGTTTATTATTTAAATCCTCCAACAAGAGGAAATGGGTCTACTTCGACAACTGAGTTTTAACAAACTCAGTTTCGTTTTTATTAGAATTTCATCCTGAGAAATAGCTGGTATCATTATCTGCTTTGTTCTCCTTGGTGATTCAGTTTCACCTTTGTATTTACAATAGTGGAGAAACACTATAGCCTGAATAGTTTTGGCTTACATTGGGTCTCCTATAATTTCATTGTAATAGTTTTGCTTGGCATCCAAATTCTATGTAAGTCCCAGTTTATATTCCCCTTCAACTGAATAATTACTAGTCACCACATTTCCATAGTCTCTGCCAACATTTTTTCCTTCCAGTGGTACTGGAAAGTAGTTTTTGTTCTGATTGTGTTTGTTTGCCAAAGGCATTTATTAAGATTTGATAAAGGCTCTAAATGGACTACATTTTCTTCAACCGGTTCCACACATATTCAAGACCTTGTCAAGCGAGCCCAGTCGGTTGGTTTGTTTAAATTTAGAGTTGTTTTTTCCCCCCCATTATGTGCTTTCAAGATCTGGAAAGTTTTAAGGGATTGTTTTGCGTGTTTTTTTTTTTTTTTTTTTTTTTTAATCAACTACAGGCTCTTTTGAGAACTACAGATATAGCCGAAATAACTTCACCTGTTGAGGTGTACAGTGTAATTTAAGAAAACCTCAGGCTTTGGACCTTTGAGCCAAATATACTACCTGTTTGAGTCCTGGCCCCACAATCTGCTTACCTGTCTGTGCCCTTGTTGACTATTCTTACAGAAAAGTGTAGCTGGGGAATGGGGAAACCAATACTTACCTAACTTCAAAGGTTGCTATGATTAATACCATACACACAATTAAGTGCTGAATGTTTGTTATGGAGTGCTAGACACACTCCATCTCTGGAGTAAATAACTCAGTAAACTAAACCACTTAGATATTTAGTAAACTCTGTAGTTGGCCAGTTGAAGTAGTCAATGGAATGTTGCAGTCGACATACAGATACTCCTTTAAATTCAAAGAATTTAATTTAGATGAGTTAAATATGCTTAGAGCTTCCCCTAGGAATATTAATTAGGAATTTATGTGTCTTTAAGTTATTCAGGTAAAATAACAGATCATTCTTAACAGTTATTAATTCCGAATTACCATATTTCATCAATTTAAAGACACATTGTTTTCACATCTTATCTTCTATGATATTAGGATGCATTTTACAATATATGACCATAAACCACAGTCAAGTCAGCCAGGTCTCCCCTGAGCATCTAGGGCTCAGCTTCAGCTTTCATATTCTCATCACTTCAGTTGACCTACATGCCTGGTTGATACCATATATGTTCAGTTTAACTGTCTTTTTGAATGTCTTTTAAAAGATTACAGTATAACTCAGCATTAAAACCCCCAAGGTTACCGTGTGTACAGGAAGGCATGGAGACACAGCAGTTGAATATACATTTGGTACTAAAGAGGCAGATGTTCATCTTTGAAGGGATATTCACGATTCCATTTTTTCTTGCAATGCAACAATCAAATGCTTTATAAACCTAAGAAAAGATGACACAAGTATGAATCGTTATGATGGTTCCTTCCTGAAATACATGCAACTGTCTATTGACACTTTCTAATAAGATCAGTAGTTTAGGCATTTTTAAGAAAACCCTACCAAAAAAAAAAAAAAAACCTACAAATTATATTTTAAAAATCTTTAAAGAAATTCCATGTCCTCAACATTTCCGAAAACCCAGAGGGCAATATGGTGTAGAAAAACACAGACATCAGTAACTCTAAGTTGAAGAGTGAGTCAGAAACATTGGTCTCTGAATGTGAAGAAGTTAAAAAAAAATCTTCATTAATTTATTGCATTCATATTTTCCTTTTTATACCTAAATTAGAGTCATAAATGATTTTTTAAATTATGTTAAAAGTCTTAAAGAGATCTTCCAATAAATATAAAATAAAAAATCTAAGTGATCTAGAAAGATTGTGTACAGCTTAATTGGCTGCATTGTTTTCTTCTTTTGTGAGCTATAAAATAATAGCATGAATTAAATTGATGAAAATATGATAAGCATCAGTAACAGCAGAAACCAGTACTTCTTAAACTATCCGTGGTAAAGGGCCTAATTTTACTAATTTCTAAGCCATTATAAGTATTTTGTAAAGTTCAAAAAAGTGAAATTAAGAAGAAAAAAATATAAACTAATTCTTTTATTTTTTTTAAGATTTTATTTATTTACTCATGAGAGACACAGAGAGAGAGGCAGAGACATAGGTAGAGGGAGAAGCAGGCTCCCCATGGGGAGCCCGATGTGGGACTCAATTCCAGGACACCAGGATCATGATCTGAGCAAAAGGCAGACGCTCAACCACTGAGCCACCCATGTTCCCCTAAGCTTATTCTTTAAGTTATTAGATACAACAAATCGAAAATTACTTTGTCAAATGCTTTAAATGTTTCCCGGTGCTTACTGTCACTTTCTGTAACTTTCTGAACTTATCTTGCCCTGGACCAGTAGCAGCTTGTGGACCAGCAGAGTTCATAAACCACGCTTTGAGTGTTACTGACCTTTCCTACTCTAAAAGTGATTTCATCATTGAACTGTCAAATACTCTCAGTGATGCCAGGTGGAGTTCAGAAAAAGATGAACTTTAGGTTTTCTTTCTTAAACCCAACAATATGATGTCTTATAACTGACTGAACCTTATGTACAATTTATAAAACATTGGCACCAAGGAATGCTTCATTCCAGCCAAGTTGGCTGCATAATTTCAGGCTTTGGTGCACACTCTCTACTCCGAACACATACGCATATTGGTAACAGAGACAACAACAACAAAAACATAGCCCATCTCCAAAACAAGATAAGCATTTTTATTGGACAGAAACATAAAGCAAAAAAGCAGGGACAAAGCCAACAGGCAACAGCAGCCATGGGTTTAGCCATGCTGAGAAGGGGGGCCCAACAATATTTCATGCAAGAAGCCAATGGAAATTCTCACTTCTCAAAGCCAGAGGCTGGAATGAGGCTCCTGCTCTCGTGAAAAGAGATAGAAATGGTTCAGACTCAAATTCCAAAAGAAGCTGTGAGTGTGACAAGGCAAGGGTGCAAAGGCAAGGGTGCAAAGACTCCATGTTCTTGCCAAGGCCTGGACCGTGCCTCCTGCTGGTTCCTCAGTGGAACTGCGATGTCCTCTGCTATGGAAGTGCTTCTGTGTCCATGCTCTCTCGGGAAACCTCTCCACTGACCTGAAAGGGAGCTGGGCGCACGCTTTTACTCTTATTTGACAAATGAGAACACTGAGGCTTGGAGAAGTTACCAAGGATGGCGCAGCATTCAAGCAAGCATCAAAAGCAGAACCAGGACTCCTACCTGTGCTATATCCAACCTACAGTGCTTCTGGAAAACACAGCGTGAGATGTAGAGCATGGCTGGAGTTAGAACTGCTAGTAGAAAATGTCCTTTCTTTGCCAATTCCAGTATTTTTAAATTAGAACTGAACCAGACATTACAATTTGTGGCTGTGGGGATATTTCTCTCTCTCATACCAAAGGATGTCAGTATTTCCAATAAAGTTTCAATAATAGAGGGAGCGGATACACTTTGCCTGCTAGGTTCCTATATTGGTTCCCGGTTGATACTATCAAACTCTAAAAGGAGAGAAGGGACCTTCAAGAAAGGGAAGGAAGGATCTTCATATACCGTTAGGTGGAGAGAACCAGCAACGACATGATCGGAAGCCTGGACGAGAATTGTCAAAGGGTTGAGATAACATTTCACAAAATTTCCAGACGTCCTGGAATTTTCAAAATAGTCCCAACTTCATATAACCTTATTTCTTCTCATTGACATTGCTCGCCAGATTACGAATGAATGTGATTTAACACCGATGCTCTGTGTAAATCAAGTCACACACACACACACACACACAAGTGCATACAAACCTGTCAGGTCTTTTGACCTAATTTTTCTTTTAATTTAGAAGCCCTGGGAGAGCTCCGAAACCATACTACTAAGTAAAGGTGATTTGTGCATCAGCGTTGAGCAGATACGCAAGTTAGCACAGGAAACCCAGGCCTATCCCAACATGGGAATCCTGTGCACTAAAAAGCCACTCTCACCTTGCCCAAGTTTCTAACAAAACTCCCTTTGAACTCTACCTCCAGCAAACTGTGAAGAACTTCAACAAAATATGGTTATGCTTTTTAATTTAAAAAGTAAATAAATAAATATATATTTTTATATAGAGAGAGTTGTTTTATTATTCAGTGTTTCTTCATTCCTGTTCTGACTAGACATTAAAAGCCATGTTGTATGAACTGTGAAACTTTATGTGTGTTTATTTTTTTTAAAGATTGTTATTTATTTATTTTTCAGAAAGAGAGAGAGAGAGAGTACTAGCAAGGGGAGGGGTAGAGGGAGAAGCAGGCTCCCCACTGAGCAGGGAGCCCGATGTGGGGCTCCATCCCAGGACCCTGGGATCATGACCTGAGGCGAAGGTAGACATTTAACCAACGGAGCCACCCAGGCGCCCTAATTATGTTTAAATGTACACGCTTCTTGCATATACGTACTACTTCACATGGCCTTATATGGCACTTGGCATATAATTCCTTGTTTGCACTTCAAGGGTAAGAGAGGCTATGTGGTTATTTCAGTGCAAAGAGTAGAAGGGTTGGAACTGAGCACGTCTTGATTCCCTGAACTGTGGATAAAACACTAGAAATGCTTATTGCCTCTTCTACAAGAGATCTGGAGCATCACCCCTAACCCTGAAATCCATTAAGGCAAAGATTCCACACATATCAACCCAACTAAAAATGCTCTGGGACAATCTGTTTCTTTCAAGGTTATAAACTAGGGTAAATAGTGAAGAGACTATTGAAATGTCCTAGTTTACATCTTAGCAATTAAAGAGTATCAAAAACAAACCATAAAATGCTTAGGAGACTTACATGTTTAGCCAAGCACTTATAAATTGAGGGGGTTTTTCTTTTTTTGATTTCTAAAATAGGAATTCCTCACATCATTTGAGAGATGGGAAAATGGTTTTATTTTTAAATTATAAATTTAAAATTTATATTCCTCTACTTGTGTGGCTTTTCACAGAATCTTGGTGAGTGGAGCCCCTTTTCAAATTCCATTTGCCTAGACTAGACTCTGGCAAGAAAAAAAGAAAAGGCAAGTTATAACACAGGCTTATTCCCAACTAATGGCTGACATTAATGTGTTTCTAACTATTTAAATATCCAAGTGATGCTTAAAATCCCTCTCCACGAAATAAAATAAAATAAAATAAATATATAAAAATATAAAATAAAATAGATAAATAAAATCCATCTCTACATGAAAAAGAAACCTCCCAGAACTCACTCAATATTAGTCCTTTCCTGAAAATGATGTCTCCATTCTTGCAGATTATCCAGCTCCAAATAAGCCATCAACTGCAGCATGCAGATACACAGTTCTCGTTTGGGAGTTGGCATACAAATTTAGATTCAGGATTCCTACTGCTTTGAAAACCATTGAGCGGTACCTGCCAGCTGACGTTTATAGGTATATCAGCTGGAGAGCTCAGGGTGTTTCACTGTGACGTGAGCACAAGAATTATGTCCAGTGACCTATGAAGCTGCAGAAGTGAGCATGACCGGAGTAGGGCGTCTTGTATCAGATTTTGGTGAACTCTGAAACCGAGCAGAATGGTGGTTGCTAGGGGCTGGAGGATGAGAGAATTAGGGAAGAATGGGTCAAAGAGTACAAACTTTCAGTTATTAGATGAATCAGTTCTGGGAATCTAATACGTGGCGCGGTGACTATAGTTAACGTACCGTGTTGGATACATGAAAGTTGCTGAGAAGCAGATCTTAGATGTTATCACCACACCCACACACAAAGAGGTAATCAGGTGAGGTGATGGAGGTGACAACTAACCCTCATTGTGGTAATCATATTGCAAAGTACATGTGTGTCAAATCACTGGTTATTTTTCAAAATTAATCTTTTATTAATTGACAGTGATACATACATAGAGTTTCCATGAAATTTCTTTTGACAAGATATTGAAGTCATGATCAAAAGCTAAAGTTAAAGCTCCTTTCCTGATGCTAAACGTGGTCATTTCCTAACAAATTAAGATGTATTTTGTATTTTAAATGTGAAAGTAGAATTCAATCAACTGGAAATGAGTCTACACTGTTTATACCTTTCGTGTATGTGAATGTCTTTTGTTGGTACTTCTTTTGATTGGTTAAGCTTATTATTTTCTTTTTTATTGACCAAAATTGGAAAATAAAATTCACAATGTAATACAAAAAAAAAAAAATACTGTACACCTGACAAACACTGTTATATGTTGATAAAGTGTTAAAAACTTCAATTGGTAAAGGGCAGCGTTTGATAGTGTCTAAAAGAATAGGGACACCATCAGATTCGAATTTTACAGCTAACTGGAGGCAGCTTGAGAACAAACTTGGGGAGGGGTGGGGAGGGTAGATAAAGGATGGACTATTTAGCAAATCTAAGTGAGAGGTGGTGAAAATCTTGTAAAGAAACACACAGAGAGATTTTTAAGGAGACAGAATCTAAAAACTCGATCATAGATTAAACGAATTGTTGGATGGAGGAGGGAGGGATCAATGCTTTGCTGATTCATTCCCTAAACCCCATCATTATCAATGAAACCAATTTGCAGATGAAACACCTGAATTTGCAAGTGGATGCCTACGGGGAGGGGTAATATTTCTAAAATTTAACAACCCCAGATTGCACAGCCCAGGCACTCATTCTGGTTTTTGAACACCGAGCCAGAGCCAGGGGTACCTTCGCTTTGCCAGGTACTAACCCCTTCACTGTTGGATCATTGAGAGATCCAAGGGATTCCTGAGGAAAAACTGGGGTTGCCCGGGTTGTGGTGGCAAAGAGTTAGGGGGTTCAGGACAGTCTCTACTAAACAAGCAAGAGGCCTTCCAGCACTTTAACAACCGATGTGGCTAAACATTAGCTTTGGCTACGGCAAAGAGCAACACTGGCAAGCCTGGAGAGAGGTTTATCCCATTTCTAAGGAAATCGATAAGCACACAAATTCACTGGAATTCTCATCTGTGCATCAACCCAGCATTTTCTACCAGTTGGAGTCACGGTGAAAAAGAAAAAAAAAAAAAAAGGGTTGAGCGCTGAGAGACCCAGGTTGGAGTTCTAGCTCTGCCCTTTAGTATTGTATGACCTCAGGCAAATATTTAACATTTCTGAACTTCATTATTTTCTTTTATAAAATGGAACTAAGAGCATTTACCCTGGTACCTCCCAGGGATGGAGCGTGGATCGAGTAACATAATATATACAAAAGAGCTTTGTCAATCGTGAAGCTCTCAGTAGAAGCTGGTTATTGTTTCAATATTAATGCTGTAACCTGAGTTTCCCTGGGCTGGCGGGGGCTTAATGACATGGGAATGACATTCACTGAAGCTGCGATGGGTAGTCCTTGCTCCCACCTGCTCACTCAGGATCTCAGGCCCTGGAACATTCTCCTGCGGGCCCAGCTGAGCTCTGAAGCCAGTCCGGCCCTCACCTCCCCTGCTGCATGACAGCCCCTGGCTGTGATCTTGGGGGGCATGGCTATTGCTTCCCTTGATTCAAACCAACCCCTTCCCAGGACAGTGCAGTCACCAGAGACTATGCACATCGGTGCCTCCATCCTGTCCCCTCGGCCACTGCGGTGTCCCACCAGGCCCTGGGCTGGGAACCGCAGCCGCTTCCTGCTGGGAACATCCACTGAAGCCCACACAAGGAGAGGGGAGCTGTCCTGGGTCTCGGGTGGTAATTCTCACCCCCAGCTGTACACTGACTTCTCCTGGGAAGATTTATTTTGTCTTATTTATTGGACAGTGGCTTGTTTCTCCATTTCCTAAACCAGTTCTTTCTTATATACATTGTTTGTGTAAACTATGCTTCTCTTGACATCTTTTTTTTTTTAAGGTTTTATTTATTTATGAGAGAGAGAGAAAGAGAGAAAGAGAGAGCCCACATGAGTGGAGGGGAGGGGCAGAGGGAGAAGGAGAAGCTGGGAGTCCCATGAGATGTGGGGATACATCCCAGGACCCTGAGATCATGACCTCAACCAAAGGCAGAGGCTTAATGGACTGAGCCACCCACAGGCCCCTTTCTCTTACCTTCTTTACCATAAAGGAACTAGAAAGTTGTCTTTTTTTTATTTTCCCCTAATTGAAATATAGTTGACATGCAGCGTTACATTAGTTTCAGGTTCACTGCATAGTGATTCAACAACTCCAGACATACAAAAATCCTGGGGAGATTTTTAAATAGCAAAACCTAGTCCTTTCCCCCATTAAACTAATTGAAGCCAAATCCCCAGAATTAGAACCAGGGTATCAGTATTTTTAAAAAACACACAAGGGACTCTGATTCGAGTGAGTGTGGAGGGCCCCCCTTTGGGTGGGGGAGCGCCTACCTGCCCCTGCCATGTTTCACCCGTTAAGCCACAAAAGCTGGGCAATGTGTGCCACCCCCCACCCCAACCTGCCTCGAGGGGCTTTCTGGAACTGTGCCAGAACTTCTACACTAAATTTCTCTTAACTTTTCCAATCTATAGTAATTGCATTCACTCAACTTTAAGAAAATGCTGTTTTATGTGTATATCATACTTTCACCTTACTTTATATGTATATTTTATAATGTACGTAAAGAAATAAATGTATAGTAATCCTGTGGGCTCAAAATATTTTATTGATTTGGGGTATGGGATCCAAATTTTGTAGACCATCATCTTTCTGGTATCCGTGACACACCATAGTTTCTTAGTGTAGAGTTGACTTAATTTTTTCTAATCTAAAAAGAAACCTTAAAAAAAAAAAGAAAAAGAAAACCTACAACTCGATTATTAAATGGCTTCATATACAGATTTTTAAAATTCATAAAAGAGTTAAAGTTCCTACATAACAAAAGTACTGGTGAAAGCCACAAGCTTAAAAGGGATTTTGTTTGCTTGTTTGTTTGGGGGTTTTTTTGTTTGTTTTTGTTTTTTGTTTTTTTTCAAACTGGTCTCCTGATTCCAAGACCGGTTTGTAACAAATATTTAAATAGGTTATATTTAAATATGAAATATTAATACACATAGGTAGAAGACTTTTTAAAATTTCGCCTGTGAAATAAAGATAATAACTTTAAAAGTACACAGAGAGACTTTCTCAGACGTTTTCCAATATGGTAGTAAAATGCCAATGTGTGTTTTGCTAAGTGAAAGGTCGTCAACCACAGGACTTTTTTCCTGTCAGGATGATTTTGTAAACAGCTCCCTCCTTATTTAAGCAACATAAAAATGTTCAGCTAAGTGACTCATCTCTACTACATCACAGAGAGATTTTTAAAAGGCTACAATTACTAATACAAGTTCCTTGCAAATAGTTTTACACACGCACATTCCTTTTTCATTCTACACTGTGAATTATTTACACCACCATACAAAATAAGTTATTAAAGCAAAAACAGTTCTAGAAAGCCTGAATGGTCCTATTATAAAAACCTTGAATTTTATTGGAAGGTGGAAAAAACATTTCCTGTGATTCTCTAATCAAAACTCCCTTGGGCCCCATCACAGGGCCTTTCAAAGGCAGCCCTGAGCATTGAGAGGGGGAAGCTTTGCCCACAGGAGAACCTCAGCTCCCCTTTGTTTAGGAAGTGATGACTGAAGTTTAATTCATTGGATCACATGGCCTGGAAACGCCGTGCCAGCTTGGATCTTACTTTGAGTTTCCTTAATAAACTTGGTGTGTTTTAGTTCAAAGATGCGGAGACCTGTTGGTAACACTTTGGCAACAGTTAGCAAACTATATTAAGGCTTCCTTCAGGCACCTCAGGTATAACCTACAAGAATTCCAGCTGTTTTCCTTTAGTCTACTTTTCTAGAGCATACATTTCTCCCATTAAAATCTATGTCAAAAAAATAAAAAACAAAAAATAAAATCTATGTCAAAGAGAATTTTTGGGGGGGGGTAAAACATGCTCATTAATTTTCTTTTATCTAAATATCTACTCAGAGAAGGTTGGTTGTCTAAACTCTTCAAGCAGCTCCTCATTTGAATGTCAAGTTCCTTTCTAGATTTAGCTAATGGGTCCGGAATGTAAACTTGATTTTGGTTGCTAAAAATTTTTCGTTGTAGATCTTTTCACTCTCATAATTTTGCCCTAAGCTAAGTTTTTTTTTTTTTTTTTTCTTCTCATCCTATTTTCCCTGGTCATTTTAGAAGCTGGATTTTTTTGTTAAAGTCTTACTGTTTCTTCATTATGTATAGAGGGTATTTTATCTTACATTGGCCAACAAAGTCATTCCAAATCTCTCACATTTATGTATTCCCTTTTGATGAGAAGTTATAATAAACAAAAAGCATCAAAGATTGTGCTTTCATTAGGCGGGGAACTCAGTTTAAAATAAACTATGACTTAATGAAAAAGATAGACTTTTTTTTTTAGTTCTTTACAATAAATTCTGTTCCAGTCTGTCTCATTTTTACATAGATGGGACTTTTTCAAGGGTTAGTCCCATGAAAGTCAGTATTTTGAAAGTCCATAAATAAATAGCACCATAATTTTTTTTTAATCAGTCTAGGAACTGTTAACCTTCTTCACAGAATCTATTTTCCACATTGCTTAACATTTGAGCAAAAACAATTAGAGAAGAAAGTTTACTGGAAAGCAGGAAATAGGCATTGGCTCATAACAAATATTGCAAAATCAGAATGATGCCCAACATTTTAAAAACCTGCAATAGTTAATGACTATGGCAAAGGTGCCAACAATGGGCTTAAAGATGGAAAGATAAAGAAGAAAAAGCATCTTACAATAGTTAAGTCTAAAGAGTAGAGGGAAAAGCAAACAGGCAGGCTTCACAAATAGCATCCCATTACTCATTGAGCTAATTTTGAAAATTATACCTTTGAGCTAATTTTGTGAGGAGAAAATACTTTAAGGGATAATTTTATATTTTCACTGATCCTTTCTTCATATCAAGAACATACATACACATGATATAACAATGTATAACCTTGAGATTCATGAAAGTAGCATATATATAAAAGTTCTAAGCAAATAATTTAAGAAGAGGAAAATTACTGAAATACACATTAGGCAATTATAGAAGATATGTTGGACATCATTTATGAAAAAGCCAACTAAATTATATCCAACAGTGTAATTCTAAGACTGACATTGATTATTGGTGGTATTGGTTATTTGAATTACCAAAAGTAAGATATTACCATTGATGGGAATGTAGTAAATATAAAATAAAAGGGAAGATATTTTATACAGTTTCGCCAGATGAATGAATAGTATCAACAATAAAAGAAAGCACAAAATTAGAGCAGATTGAAGCAACAAAGAAAAAATGAAGGAAAATCCATAGCAATCTACAAATATTTGAAGGATAATGACAAGAAATTACTTTTAACCATTGTTTTAAAGAATTAGGTACATTACATTGGATTTAGTTTCAAGCAGAAGATATACAAATCATCGTTGTTGAGCATCTTTCACATTCTCCGTCTCAATTCAATCTCAAGAATTTCAAAAACGAAGGGCTATTATCTCTATTTATTTGATAAAACAGGACATTGATGGGCTAACAAGTTGTCCGAGCTTTAACATAGTTGGAAGCAAGCAAAGTATTTGAATTCAAGCTTATCTGGCTCACAGGTCACTTTTGGAGCTTCCAACTGCATTTGATAAAGCCCGGTAGATCCTTAAGTGTTAAGTGTGCCAAAGGGCAAGAGGGAGGGGTCTAGGGAATTTGGGTCTTAGATCATTGTTTCCTCTTTAAACCAAATAGTTCCACTATTGCCTGTTTTGTACTGGAGATCTGTGTGAGATTTTAATAAAAACAAACAGGCAAACAAAAACTCTCCAGAGAAAGCTTCAAAGATGCTCTACTACACAATGCTGCCTCTAGCTCAACTTTCTGAAGTTCTAGACTAAAAAAAAAAAAAAACCTGCAAAAATGTCTAATTTAACTCTTTCTCTAGAGGTGTTAAAGTGGAAAATAGATAATTGTATTTTGAGAACAGAGAACATTTCTTCCTTGATGTAGAAGAATATAAAACATTATCCCTCAGGTACTTTCTAGAACAAGGATGACACATTTAGATCACCCAAATCTTTGGCTGTCCTGGCTAGTCAGTCACCACTGAGTCAAACCAGAGTCTCAGAATGCTTTCCTACAGAACATTCCCAGCAGTTTGAGTAAATTAGAGATACATGAACCATTTAATTTTATTTATATGCCATCCTTTTCCAAAAAAGGCCAATAAAAAACCCAGGGCGCCTGGGCTTGTGAAGTCAGTTAAGCCTTTGACTCTTGATTTGGGCTCAAGTAGTCATGGGATCCATTCCTGCATCAGACTCTGAGCTCTGCAGGGAGCCTGCTTCAGATTCTCTCTCTCCCTCTCCCTCTACTCCCCCCTCCCAGCTCATGCTCTCTCACTCTCTCAAATAAATAAATCTTAAAAAAAAAAAAAAAAAAAAGACTGGTTTTCTGTAAAAAGCAATAGATTAAAAAAAATTTAAGAAGCTATAAAGGAAAAAATAATACATCCTGAAGAAATTTACTTTTCCCCAGAATCAGTGTTGTGTTTTTTTTTAAAGGCTTCAACCCGAATTTTCATAATAAAAACATCTCAGTTGTCCCACTATAGCCGTAGAAAGTATGAAACTGCAGATTGTGTACTGTTTTCTCCTTCATTCACTACCTGTGACCCAAGACCTACCCTTCCCTTCTATTCCTACTTTCACTGGTCTCTATTGGACCACTAAGCTCAAGCTAAATAGAAGGAATAGAAGAATGAACATTTCTTAGTCCTCTTGTCAACTTGCAGATGTATAACCCCTCTAGAATCACAAGACTTGAAGGTTATCGCTCTCCAAATCTCATAAATGCAATCAGAACAGTCTCAATGTAACCACCAGTTCTAAGAGCAAATTTTTCTAAATCAGGGCATGAAGAAGGGCATGCTGGAAGAAGAAAATGTTAGGGAAACCATGTGTTGTGTCCTCATCCACATTTTGCTTAAGCGTTCTCCAGAATGAGGACATGGCAGGCAGCAAGATAAAGCAAACAATGACAGAAATGTAAAGACTGAGGGAAAGAGCAAGACTCTTTATTAAATCTAGGGGTCAGAAAAGATAGCAAATGCTATTCCCTCTTTTCCTTTTGCAAAAAGATATAAAACAGATTGAAGTATTAGAAACTTCATTTGGTGAAAAGAAAGAATTTTAAAAGATAAAAAGAAATGTGGTAGACGTTAGGGGCAGATTTTTTTTCCTCCCATTCTACCTTTTGGGAGTGGAGGTTGTGTGATGGGAATTTACCTAAGGCATTTCCAAGCTTTCAGGAGCTTTATGGGTCTGGGGAAGCGGGTAGAGAGAGAAGCAGGAAGGATGTGTGTGTGTGCAAAAAAATTTATGGAAGGCCAAGATAAAAGCTCTAGATGTTGGCAAAAGAGACAGAGCTTCAGCTTTTCTTTTTGCTTGTCCAATACAGTTTATCATTAGAAGAAAAGGTAGAGATTCCAGGAGAATGTCTCTCCAGAAATGGAGAGGTGTATCAAGCAGGAAAAGCCACATTATGCTGCAAAAACAACAAAATCTTATTGGTTTAAAATACTCAAGTTTTTGGTGCGTGTTCAATCTACATATGCACCTACTCTGCTCATAGTATACAGTCATAGAGCACCCATCATACCACACATCCTGATGAGTGTCCTGCCCTCAAACATGCCAGGGGGAAAGAGAATAGTAAAAGTTCTTGTGTTGGCAATTAAGTGATTTTCCCATAAGTAACATACATTACTTCTGCATAAAAATTATTAACCAAAATCAATCACATAGTCCCACCGAGCCACAGTGGAAATGAGAAGCAATAACCCCATGTACCCAGAACAGGAGATAACAGGAAACTTTAGGAGAATAGCACTAATAACTACTTTAAGAGGACATCCTTGGGTCTCTCAAAACCCTGAGCAAGTCCTGTGGAGTCTCATTGTAGGCCGGAGGAAGAAAACTCATAGTATTGTTTCTATTTGTATGTGGGGAGTTTAAAACAGAAGTAACATACAATATAAAAAAAAAAAAAACCCTTTTTAAACTTCCTGATTTATAATAAAGCTTATAAATACTTGCAGCATGTAAATATATATGTATATATACTTATA
This sequence comes from Canis aureus, assembly GCF_053574225.1. Lineage (NCBI taxonomy): Eukaryota > Metazoa > Chordata > Mammalia > Carnivora > Canidae > Canis > Canis aureus. The sequence goes on along the minus strand of NC_135632.1, from coordinate 3,707,293 downwards.
TGCCATATGTATAAAGCAAAGATATAATAAATTCTAAATGGACTGGCTTGGGGAAAATCCACACGGATTTACTCAAAGATATATATTATTAAACATTTGCAAATTAATTCAATATTATTATTTTAAAATAAATATAAGAACTAGTTAGGGCAATTATGTATTATTGGAAATAGGCTTCCAAGGAGCTTCCTCCAATAGAAAAAAAAAAAAAAAGAATGTATTAAGGACTAAGTTCATGTATTAAAAAAGTGAGTTGCAATTTTCTCTTCCAAAAAGTCACAGAGAAAAAAAAAGTCACAGAGATGTCAACTGTATAACAGTTGGTGAAAGGGAAACACTAATACTAAGTTGTTATACCTCTGAATGAATGTCAGTACTATCTTTCCAAGTCCTTAAGAAAATGACGTTACTGTCATTATTCAAAAAAAACTCAAGGGAAAATACTCCATACAAAATGCCAAATAATGAGATTTAGCTTGGATATATTGAACTTAAATAATCTGAATGTAATACATCCCAAACATCTAGCATGTCATAGTCAGGAACGTCTAGACCCAATGATGTCTGTACTATTGAATTATTGATTTCGTGGCAGCCCAACTTTTCCTTGGACCAAGAAAGGTTCAGATAGCTTACAATAAATCTATGTTTGGGATGTACTTCAAAGAAATAAAATCTAATCTTCATTTGAAAAGCAATGGAAGCTTTATCAATGTATCTAAGGTCATAAAAGACACATTGATTGTAGTTATTCATTTTTGCTGTATTTATGCTTTAATTATTATTTTTCTATTGTGGGAAAAATAAATTAGGCAACCTGGGATATCATTTAGGGTTGTTAGGCTGCAAGCAATAGAAAACAACTCCAAATAAGAAAAGCAGAAAAAAGAATTTTTTGAAAGGATCACAGATAGTTACAAAACCAAAGAAAAACATGCACTAGGCTTAAAAACAACAGGAATTAAGGCATTAGGAACTAGACCAAGATGTAGGAGTCAGTCAGCCATCACAGGATAAGGAAGCTTCAACCAATTTTTATAAAAGGTGATTTATTTATTTGAGAGAGAGCAGGAGCAGGGCAGAGAGAGAGAGAAGCAGACTCCCCAGTGCCCCAGTGAACAGGGATCCTGATGGAGGAGTCCCATGCAGGGCTTGATCCCAGGACCCTGAGATCATGACCTGAGTTGAAAGCAGATGCTTAACTAACTGAGCTATACAGGCACCCCAAAGCCCTAACCAATTTTTAGAATTTTACTTCATTCTGCTCAATAGTCATCATCCTGGAGGTGACCACTGATTGGCCTTAGTTTAAGTCACACTCCCATCCCTTAGCTAGAGAGGGTCAAGATATCCTGATTGATTGCTGTATTAGTCGTGAACACTAGGGAAGAAAGGTAATTTTCTAAAAAGAATTTGGATTGTTTTTACCAAGTCAAGATAAAAATAGCACAATGAATATCTAATAAAACAAATATCTGCTATAATAGGATATATTCTGAAGAGTCATAAAGTTAATAAGTTTTAAGAGTGCCCACAAACTTCCACAAAAGTGAAAATGTTGGAATTTGAATTCCAATCTCACCCTATTTTCTATGTAAGTGCATGTGTGTAGTAATTATACATGTATATTTGTATATTTGTGCATAACTCCAAGATTTGTTATAAAAAAAAAAAGCAAGAATCTAGCAGGAAGCAATTAGCTGTATATATACATATATATATATATATGAAAGCCTTCAGAATACAGGTAGTAGAAAGCAGGATCTGAATTATTTGAAGTTAACTTTCAGGTACAAAAGCATGAAAAGATAAGACACGTTCCAGAGCGTGCAAATAGTGTTGACACTGACACAAGTTGTGTATGGGAGAGATGGGAAATCAGATTCGTAGCAGGGAGACCAGATGATGAAGGACTTTTCTGCCAGGAGTTTGGATTTGTACCATGTAGGCAATGAGGCACCAGTAAAGTTTATTTAAGGATGACATGATATGATCAGATTTGTGTTTGTATGTTTATTTGTTTAACTACTGGTGGAAATGTGTGGGATGGATTAAAGGAACAAACCACAGGAAGTAGGAGGCCTGATGAGGCAACTGGCAGTGATCTAGGCAAAGGTTATAGGGACCTGACCTAAGATAACGGCACTGGTACTAGAAAAATAGGGATTGTATTAGCTTTTCTTTTATTTTTTTAAATATTTTATTTATTTATTCATGAGAAACAGAGAGACAGAGAGGCAGAGACACAGGCAGAGGGAGAAGCAGGCTCCATGCTGGGAGCCCAACGCGGAACTCGATCCCAGGACTCCAGGATTATACCCTGGGCCGAAGGCAGGCACTAAAGTGCTGAGCCACCCAGGCTGCCCAATTAGCTTTTCTATATAACAAACTATCCCACAAAACTTCGAGGTTTAGAGCAACCACTATTGATTTAGCTCACTGTTTCTTAATTGTGGTGTGTGTTGGGGGGAGTGTGTCCCCCACCAGCACCATCAGGGGACATTTGGCAGTGTCTGGAGATATTTCTGGTTATCACAGTGCTACTGCTGTTGGTGAGTAGAGGCCCGGGATGCTGCTAACCATCCATCACAGAACACACCCCAAGAATCTGCCAGCCCAAAACATCAGTTGTGCTGAGGTTGAGAAATTAGTTTATGAGTCTGAAGGTCATCAGTTTGGTCTGATCTTAGCTGGGATTCTGCTGACTGGGGCCAGACTGCCATCTCGGTGGGCCTATGCATGCACGTATCTCAGCCAGCTGGCAGCTGAGAGCTGGCTCATCCAAGGTGGCTCTGGTGACCTCCTCTCTGACCCCCGTCATTTCCTATCCTCTAACAGGCTGGCTAAGAGTTGCGCATGTGGTGGAGGCAGGGTTCCAAGAAACTGAGAAGACATGTGTGAGTCCCCTCGAAACCCTGTGTCAGGATGCACACACTCTCTGCCTTGTTCTACGAGCTGAAGCAAGTCACAAGTCTGGCCCAATTCAAGGAATAGAGAAATAGACTGAGCCTCTTGATACGAGGGCCATAAAGAACCGTGATCATAGACGACTGTTGGGATAGTTAGGAGATGGAATCAAAACAAGTGGTGGTTGCTGGTAAAGAGAGACGTGCTCACATTAAAATTATATTGACTTGGGATCCCTGGTGGCTCAGTAGTTTGGCGCCTGCCTTTGGCCCAGGGTGTGATCCTGGAGATCCAGGATCGAGTCCCATGTCAGGCTCCCGGTGCATGGAGCCTGCTTCTCCCTCTGCCTATGTCTCTGTCTCTGTCTCTCTCTCTCTCTGTGTTTCTCATGAATAAATAAATAAAATCTTTAAAAAAAATTATATTGACTAGAGGTCCATGGATAATTGACTCCTGTTTTTGGCTACCTACCTCCCCACTATGATTCCTAGAAGAAAAAATATATATACACAGAGGATGAAGCAAGATAAAAATGACCCCCTTTATTTCTGTCTAGAGATGTTGACTCAAAAGCCAGCAGAGGTTTGATGAACCATCTGTTTCCCTGAGGAGTTCCTCTTACCAAGTAAGTTCAATCTTAAAAATCTACAATAAAAGCAGGATGAAAGACCTTCTATCTCTAGTCCATTCAAATATGCAATGTTTTCTCCAATGTGAAGAAAGTCACATGTATGGAGAGGGAAGGAGGCAAAGGAAGAAAAGGTACGATAGGGAGAAGGTATGAGAGTGAGACAGAGGAGATAGGAGAGGAGACATATGGCTATAAGGAGGCTTCCTGGGAGCTGTCACTCAGCCCTTGAAGGGAAGAACACATCCTGAAAAGACCTCACTCACGTACACTATGCTCACCAAGGCAAGGTCAAACATGGTGCTCCTGAACCCAATCTCTGGCCGTGTTTCTTCCACAAGAGAAAAACTTCTCTTCATCCCGATCCCCTCTTTTCTCTTTTGGAGAAAGCAGGGAGAAAGAAGCTATTCGGCGTCAGCTTAGCTGTAGGACAACAAAAAAGGAAAAACTTGAGATGACTCCTGAGCTCCAGACTGGGCACCTGCTGAGTTTAATCTGGATGAGCATAGATATTTGAGAGTCCTTCAGCACAGCTGGGAGTGGATGTCATGTGTATGAAGAAATTACCCTTGGAGAATGTGCAAAGTGAGAAGAGAAGCAAGCCAAGAGCAGGGCCTTGGAAAATATCAGCGTTGAGGCAGCAAATGGAAAAAGAGTGGCTCAGAGAGTCAGCTCAAGGGACTGGCTGGAGATGTAAGTGAAAATCGGGAAGTTGGAAAAGCAGAAAGTTTCAGAAATTTGACTATGCTCCCTATAGTCAAATGCAGCAAGGATAAAAGTAAGATTGAAGACCAAAACGAGCCTTCACTTTGGCAATGACATTTGTCAGGAGTAAATGAAAACTGAGATTCGGATTGTGAGTAATGATTATTATTTTATTGAATAAAGATGAAGGAAGAACAGAGATATAAGAACATGTGCTTATGAGTTTTTTACTGAAAAAGACTTGCGTATATTTACATGCTGGCCAGAGCATTCACTGGAGTGGTCCAAGAGATACAGAAAAGAAGAGAAGCATGATGAAACAATCTCTCAGAGGACACACAACAAATGAAATGCAAAGTAGCGTGGTGAAGAAGGAGTCTCATGTGGAAGAGGGAAGCAAAACCTAGCAAGTGAGAGAGGTCAGGAGGTGGAGGTTTTCAACCCGACCGATAGCTGCTCTTCTTCTGTCAAGCAGGGAACAGCCGTCAGGTTGACCAGAGGGCTGGAGGACAGTGATAAATACAGAATTAGACTTTATATATGTGGTTTCCATTTTATAAGGATTGTGAGGAACTCAGAGTGAAAAAAAAAAAAAAGTAGTAATGACTAAAAAACCAAAAAAAAAAAATTAAAGGTATTGAAATGGAAGTTGATCCCGCAATGTTTATCATCTAATATAGGGCATAAACAAGTGGGGAAGCACACAAGAGCCGCACGGAAATGCATTTATTCTCCGTTTATTGACTAACTAGGCCAGGTCCTCCAGAGAAAAAAGGACCCTTCGTCTCAGCCATTGAAGAGCTCACAACCTGGAGAGAGAGAGAGAGAGAGAGAGAGAGAGAGAGAACCAAAAAATCCCTGTAAGAAAAGCTGACTGCAAGAGAGGCACACATTGTGCTGTGGAGGTAGAGGGGATGCACTTCAGGAATCAAGAGAGGAGGAAGGGAATCACTGTTGGAGAAGAGTTCTGGAAACAAGCAGACTTGCAGACGGAGAGAATTCCATTAAGAGGCTGGGTGGAGGTCGGAAAGGGCAAATCTGAAAAATGGAATGAGTGTGCAGAGATGGAAAGAGTTTCTGGAAGAATTGAGTCAAACAGGCACATGAGGAGCCCTCATCTCTCTGCCACTTACTTACACAATCCTTTTTTCCCTCTACAGCTCCCCAGTTCTTCACATACATTCTGGATTTTTAAAAAAGGGTAAGAAAATTAGGACTTGTATGTCCTCTACTGTTCTTTTCTTTTTTAAGATTTTATGTATTTATTCATGAGAGACACCGAGAGAGGGGGCAGAGACACAGGCAGAGGGAGAATCAGGCTCCCCACAGGGAGTCCAATCCCAGGACCCCAGGATCATGCCTTGAGCCAAAGGCAGATGCTCAACCACTGAGCTACCCAGGTGCCCCTGCCCTCTACTATTCTAATAAATAAAACACTTGCCAATGTGATCCCTCCCCACCAAGTTCTTGCCAAGTAACATGAGGACTACATTTCCACAGAGAAGTCAGAGATTAATCATTGCTTTGCATTTAACTCTTTAACATAGGTATTTGCATTCTATTCTCATACTTCCAGGCCCAAAGTCCTTCTAATAGAGAGATTTGGGGCCCTGAGGAGAGAGAAAGGGGTAGGGAATGGAAAGGAGTGTCTCTTAGCATCTCTCTTCAAATTATATGTCACATCATTCACTCCACTTATGCTTTCATGCTGGCCCTGAATAACTGAAAAGGTTGCACAGTGTCTTGAATTTTAAAAAGTAATAGGTAATTCACTCACTGCATTAATTCAGGTGCAATCTTAAACAAATTGAGCAATTTCAGCCACTAAGCAGGGTTAACTGGAAAATGCTCCATCCTCCATGAAGGCAACCTCTGGGGAACGTGGTGTACTTGGAAGTTTAAAAGTAATTCAAATGTGTACCGAAAAGATAGAACGAGAAATACGGTTCCTAAAAAATTGGTTAAAAAACTGCTATCTGAGTTGAATTTAAAGTGCTATTATTATAATCTTTCTATTAAAAGATAAAACATGAGAGAAAATATTACATGCTTTCCTAACCTTAGCTTATGCATAAGAATGTAATTTATTTTTTTAAGACCACAAACACTACCACAATTCTCGAAAATACCAAGCTTTGCAATCCTCTTAGTTAAAAATAAAGTTTTCGGGATGGGGGGGAGGGAGGGCTGCCCAGGGATGCAAGGAAGCGTAGATGAATGCATAGATGAATGTATGTGTCAGGAATTATGAAACCTATTTCACAAAGCCCTCACCTGTGCTGGGCAGCTCGGGGAGGACAACACCAGCTTCATTGTTGGTCTCACTCAGAAAGGCAGGAATAGACTCAAGAGGGATTTTAAAACCCAGAATCACATTGTTCTCAGACTATGGAAGAGAGGTTTGAATGCATCAGATGGTTTAGGGTGATGCTAAAATGAGCTCCATTACATGTCATTTTTATCCATAAAGCCCCAGATGTGCTGAGAACCTGAAAGAAGAGGAATAGTAACATCCCGAGGCGATGGTGGTACTCAAACCCACGGGCACACCTGGATCATTTGTTGTCTTAAAATATTGGAATTCCCCCCCACACACACACACAGACACACACACACACACACACACACTTCCATACAAATACTTCTGCTATTTAATCTTGTATTGCATTAAACCCCTTTTTATTTTTAAGCATTAATGTCATTAAATTTTTTCCAGCCACAAGGGAGATAGCATTTTTAGAAAACCCACAGTCCTTATCAGGAAGGACTAATCAAGGTGACTAAATTCACTATTTTTCTTTATCCCTAAATATCTCCGTTAAAAAGAAAAAAAAATAATACACAACATATACACACATGTTTTTTTAAAGATAGATTTTTTTTCATGATAAGAAAAAGCTTTTTTGGCGTAGATCGCAACTGCCTTGACAACACGGTATGACTGTATGAAGATTTCATTAGTGAAGACTTTCTAAGTTGGAATTTGTGATCACTCAGAAAAGGACAGAGCCAAAGTATATCTAATTACGGAAAATCATTAGAAAGCAGTATCTTTAGGCATGTAAGTTGTCTGGGACATTATCATTTATGGGAATGCATAAAATTTTAAGAAGCTTTCCGACTGTGTGGCCCCAGCTACCATGTTCCCTCTCCACCCAGCTCCCTACCCACTCATTGCTTCAATCTCCTCAGGCAAGAGTCCCAGAACTATCCCAGGTGAGCCACCACAGGCTCCCACCCTTAAAGAATTTGTGAAAGCCATCTCGCCTGTGAAGACTGCCGTGACCTCCTCAGTGTTAGGCAGGCCCGTCTTTCCGAGACCATCTATGCTATCTTAGCTCCTCCCACTACCTTATTGAGTCATGACTCTCCTGGACTTTGTTCTCTGGAACATATAGGGTTTCTCCTGGACTCCAAACCTTTCTACCACTGATTCTTTCCACCTGCCATGTTCTTCCTCCAGACCATTGCAAGACCTCGTCTTTCAAATCTCATTGTTATTATCACCTGGTAAGCAACGCCTTCTCTGACCACTCTGTCCCATTACCTTGTCTTAAAATTTTTTTTGTTTGTTCCTTTGTTGTTGTTGTTATTTTTTTATGATTATTTTTTTACCCAATGTGATCTCATTTGTTCACTTTTTTATTGTCTGTCTCCTTCCTTCCCGTGCCCCCAGCCCCTGTCATTAAAATGTAAGCTCCTCGGTGCTTAGAACAGTGACTGGAACATGATAGAAATTCAATAATATTCTTGGAATGAATGAATGAATGAATGAATGAAGAAACTAATGCCTACCTCCCCCCTCCCAGACAGTGAGTTCCATCAGGGGCGAGACCATGCCTCATTGGTTTTTGTGTTCCCTGTATCTAACATTGTGGGTACAGAATAACATAAGTGCTCATTGAATAAATGATCCATTAATGAATGATTAAACAATGAATAATTATGTTTTTATTATACACCGCAGAAAATATTAAGCTTGAACATATCTTAATATTTGCTTAGAGTTCAGTTACACAGTTGGTTACACAGCTTGATTATATAGTTTTGGAAAAGATAATACAGACAGGAGACCTTCAGGAACTCAGATTTGAGGAATGGCTGTGAATTTTTTAAGTCTTGATGGTCTGTTTTAAGTCATAAGAGGTGAAGCAATTTACTGATGATGCTTAAAAGTAATAAAAAAAAAGTTAAAAAACAGAATCTGTATTTTATTCCTTGCAACACTCTGGGCTAACCTTTCTGAACCCACACAAATTGTGGCTCATAGATGCGTGGGGCTCAGAAAGCTTCCCAAGTGTTTGATTCGGAGTCTGAAGGGCCTCAAGGAGAGTGGGGGTGTCAACATAGAAACTGGATCCAGGACAGGGGGACAGACAGGATCCATCAGGCCAGAGAGAGACACTCTGGGGACAAGGAGATGTCAACCCCCAGAAAAGTGAACTTGCTAGTTATGTACTATATTTTCCAAACCAAAGCCAGTGACATGCAGTCTGAGAAGGAGGCCTGCTGTAAAAGATAGAGCGCTTGAATCTAACACCAGCTCAGAGAATCCAGAGCTAGGGGTTGCAAAAATAATAGTGGAACAAGTTTCTTCTCAGATTCTTCTACATTTGGGTGAAATGTTTCATAAAATCTCTCATCTCCTTCAGCAGTAACTGAGTCCATGCTTATCAAACTTCCTAGATGTCCTAATATGAGTCGGAACATCCCCAGATTTTGGATGTATAATGTTCTGATATAATTTTGGATGAAATGTTCTGATATCTAGCAAATGTTACCTTGGAGATAGATGGGTTGTAAACCTATCTCTTGTGAGTTTTATGAGTGAAGAAGCAGTCTCAGAGGAGAAAAAGCCTCGGATAACTCTTCAAGTTCTTCTCAACTCTAAGAGTCTGTGGTTCTGCAATGCAAATTCCCCAGAATATAACCTGTATGTGAAGCATGGGACAGAGGATGGGTCCTGGAATCCAACGACTAAAGTCTAGCATCCTTCCTGGAGACTTTGCGTTGAGATTGAGAAACTGAGAGACCTCTACTTTCTTAATTCAAAGACCTCAGCTGGAGACATTAGGTCTATGGGAAATTGCCCCACACTGGAGCACTAGCTTCCAGCAAGTCCACTCTTTACTCCTAGAAAACGGTCACCAGGGGATCCCTGGGTGGCGCAGCGGTTTGGCGCCTGCCTTTGGCCCAGGGCGCGATCCTGGAGACCCGGGATCAAATCCCACGTCGGGCTCCCGGTGCATGGAGCCTGCTTCTCCCTCTGCCTATGTCTCTGCCTCTCTCTCTCACTGTGTGCCTACTAAAAAAAAAAAAAAAAAAAAGAAAACGGTCACCATCAAGTATCTCCCTCTCTCCCTTTCACAGTCTTTAAATCTGTCTCCACCATCCTGCCTCTCCTAAGCAAGGAGAGAGAGACAGAGAGAGAGAGAGAGAGAGAGAGGAAGTAGCACACTTGTCTTGGGCTTTGTGTCTTAGGAGACCTTATTCTAAACCTTAGTTTCTAACCACATTCCATGTGGTCTCAAGGACCAAAAACATTCCATGCCCGGTTTCTGTTTGTTGACATATAGTTGAAAATCAATCAAAGTAGGCCTCAGCAATATTGGGAAGTGGCAAGAATGGGTCAAACTGAGTATGTTTCCTGCGTGAGAGGATCATGAGCCAAGTTATAGTAAAAGGCCTGGCAATCAGTTTCAAAACATTCTTTCACATTTAACAGAGAAACTGGGTGAAGTTCAAACATTCCTTTAATTACCTTTATCTTTTCATCAGAAACCTCCCAAACTGTCAGACAATTAAAATGTGCTATAGGTTGTATAGAAATTTGATTCCCTAAGTGTGATCGGCAAACCAGGCGCATCAGCATTATCGGGGAGCTTGTCAAAATGCAGAATTTTGAGCCCCTGCTGTCTCTGAATCTGCATTTTAAAAAGATCCCTAGGTGATTCATATGTGACTTAAATTTTGTAAAAGGCTCCTCGAGAATAACAAACCTGAAAGTGTGACCAGGAGCATCAGCGTAATCTGACAATTTATTAGAAATGCAGAACCACGGTCCCGCTCTCTACTTATTGAGTGTAAAATTTGGGGGTGTGGCGCAGTAATCTGTGTTTTAACAAACCCTCCAGGTGATGTTGGTGTACACTCCCATTGGAGAATTTCTGGCTCTGGCCGTTTTCAATTTAAATTCAAGAAGAGCCAGTTTTTTGACAAAAGCTATTTTAATTCTAAATTTTTTTCCAGGGACTAAAAGAACCATCTATCTGTCTGGACAGTGTTTTCAAATATGTTGAAAGCCCACTAGTATTTTCCAAAGCTATATCCTTATGATTTTATTTAAGCACTAGTCAGAATTGATGAATGTGTGTATTGAATACCATTTGCTAATTCATCTGGCATCTGGCAAAACCATATCACATTGATATGATGGATGATCCTGCTTCTTTGGAATGAAAAAACTTCCACATGGAGGCACAGTAATTATTCCTGAAGGAATGAATATAATGTAAACTGTCATCATGGATAAGTTTTGTGGGCAAAGGACGCCCAAGGGAAAAAGGCATCATTTTAAGCCTCTATTCTCAGCGATGGTGCTCTGTGGCCTTGCTCACACCCAAAGCCATTGTCAGAGCTGCTTAGACACTTCCTCCCTTTGTGGCTTTGGGTTTCATTTATCAGGCGGTGGATTATATCAAACTCTTTCTCCCTAATGCATTTGAAAGACTTCCTACTTTGAAACTCTTTCTTCAAAGGCAAGGTAGCTGTGAATGTCAGGAAGCCAGAACAAGCTCAACCAATACGCTAGTGTCTTCCACAATGCAGCTTTGCCCAGAGAAAAGTTTTTAAGTATTTTACGAAGAATGTTAAAATACATGTAGTTTATGTCTGAAATTACCCAACCCAGCAATTTCATTTCTGGAAACGAATACTAAAATACAATGAGCATACAGACATATGTACAAGATAACTCATGGTAGCATTGTTTGTTGCAAACAAGCAAAATATCTATTCCTAGGGAGGGCACAGTTACATGGATTAACCAACCAGATCAAGTTCCCTTGGGAAGGCCCTCTGCTGGTTGCCGGGCATTGACTCTAGTCTCCAAATTATGAGCAGGACCAGTGTGTTAGTCTGCTCAAACTGCCATTAACACAATACACAGACTGGGTGCCTAAAACAAGAGTTGGTTATTTTCTCACAGTTCTGGGAGGTTGGAGATCAAGGTCAAGGTGTCAATGCATTTGATTGCTTCTGGGGCTTCCCTCCTTGCTTTGCAGATGGCAAGTCTTCTCACTGTGTCCTCACACGGCCTTTCCTTTGTGCATGCATGGAGCCGGAGAAAAGAGCCCTGGTATCTCTTCCTCTTCTCATAAAGACTTCCATTAGATGGGATTAGGGCCTTACTCTAATGACCCCATTTTAACTTAATCACCTCTTCAAAGACTTTATCTCCAAACATAGTTAAACACTCTGAGATCCTGGATAGGGGGTTGGGACTTCAACATATAAATTTGGGGGGAGGACACAAATCAGACCATAACAACCAGCATGTCTCAGGGAGTGGCTGGGTTCCTGTGGGATTATTTAGTGACCATTCAAAAATATTTTAATATTTTTAAAACTGGTACAGCCATACCAATGAGTAGCGGCTGATTATTAATTATGGCACAGATTCTGTGAGGATTTTAAATACATGTTCTGACAAATACCATATGTTCTCACTCATATGTGGAATTTAAGAAACAAAACAGATGAACATAACTGAAGGGGAGGAAAAATAAAATAAGGTGAAAATTGAGAGAGAGACAAACCATAAGAAATGCTGAACTCTAGGAAACAAACTGAGGTTTGCTAAGGGGAAGGAGGATGGAAGGGATAGTTGAGTGATGGCCATTAAGGAAGGCATGTGATATAACAGCACTGAGTGTTATATTCAATGGCTGAATCACTAAATTCTACCTCTGAAAGTAATAAAAAAATAATAATGAACAGTATTAGAAAAAAATGTTCTGAAAAATCCTTAAAGATTTGGAGGAGCCCCTTCGGGGAACTTCAAGGTTGAATTTGGGGGCTAAGTGGGTAGCCATGGAGACCATTTCTGGAATTGAGTCATTTTGTAGCTGGTAGACAAAATGGTGTGTGACAGTTATAAGCATAGGATTTAGAATCAGAATTTGCATTTCTGCCTCCCACCTATAAAATAAGTATGATAATGGTACCCCTCTCTAAGATTGTTGTGAGCAATAAGATAATGATGATGATGATGATGTTGTTCCAGGCCCAAAGCATGTGCTCAACAAACAATCACGATTTTGCCTCTGTATAAGCTTACTTTTTAAGAAAAATGTACACACACACATACACCCTCATTTCTTTAAAACCACAGTATTAAATCACCCCTAATATGATTCTTGTTTCTAAAACTCTGGGACTCTAAGTGATACTTGACCATAATGGTTAACAATAAAAAGAATGGAATTTTTTAAATATTTTTATTTTTTTCAATATAAAAATAAACTGTACTTTTCTACTCTATTTTTATCAGTCATATTGTTTGATTTAACCTGCGTTCACGAAAATAACAGTCTCAAGCTCACCAGGTAAATAGCACAACCTCTGATGTTGGCGTACTTTTTGTGTTTATCATATTATTACACCTACCAGTTATGTGTTACAAATAAGATGAAATTATATGCAATCATTAAAACAGTGAAGTATGTATTTTTATGAACCAATATGGAATAATCTTGAAGATATATTATTCACTGACAAAAGCAAAGTATACAGAGATAAGCACAGTATGCTATCATGTGTTTAAAAAAAAGAAATGACTTTTTGTATTGCTTACATTTTTACCATAGACATGCATTACCTCTTGAAAAAAAAATTTAAAAAATAGATTTTTTTCCATAATAAAATATAACAGGAAAGAACAGATGCCCAAGATTTCATTTTCAAATAGAAATCCCAATCAACAGCACAGTAGCAGCTGCTGTTTATCTTTATTTGATAAGAGCAAAGCAGCAGATAGAAATGAAAAATAAACTATATGAGAAAGCACCCACGAAGATCAAATTCCAGGTGGCCTTCATCCCGGTTACCATTGCTGCAAGTTCCAAAAGAGTTTCTCAGTGCTAAGAAATGCTGTGATTTAATGGAAAGAACAGAGCGCTTGGCATCAAACTGAGCTGAGTTCTAATTTTGGGCCTCCTACTTTCTGGGAGAGCAAACACTGTGACGACTCTCTGACCCTCATTGTCTGCAGAAGACAGGGATCAAAATACCATTACCTCTTGTCCCATAACATGGTCATAAGCCTTACAATTAAACTGCAGGTGTCCTAGCGCATGGCAACCAATATGGACCAAGTGTGCTCCCTTCTGGTCTCCTTTGCAAATGCCTCTTTAGCCAGCCTGTAAGGAAGGATACAGTCATTCATTCATTCATTCATTCACTCGACAATGATAAATGGACTGTGTTAAACACTAAGGCTATAACACAAAGCAGAGCAGATACATGACCTGCCTTCCTAAAGCTTCGACTCCAGCAGAGAGATAGACGACAGATGAAACATCCGTCATGATAAATCATGGTAAGGGCTATGACAGAGGTAGTGCAGGGCCCATACAAATGCCTCCTGGGGGTGTAGAGCCACAGAGGATGTCAAGAAAGGCTTCTGGAGGAAGTCCTGTTAAAGGTCAGGCCTGATGTAAAAGTAGGAGTTCGTGAAGTGACTCCTGAGGAGATTGTCCGTGGCGGCCCCGTGGGTCGGCTGGTCCTGGAAGGTAGTACCTGGCAGGTGAACAGTGAGAAGCCAGAGCTCACAAAGCAGCTCCTCCTCTGCTCAGCTTGTCGCCTCCAGTCTTTTCCAATCTACTGGTAAATGTGAATGTTGTTGAGCACAGTTGAAGACTGTGACAACTGAAGTTCACAGAGAAGAGGTCTGTTGAAGGTCACAAAGCTACTGAGTGGCAGAGCCAGGATTAGGATGGTCCCTGCCGTGTTTGACAGATCAGTAGAATTTGTGTCATTAATACTGAAATCCTGACTCAGAATCAGTATGTCTAGACTTTCAGCCACAGTGCTAGGTGTGTCATAGATGTTCAGTGAATCGGTCTTAAATGAACGAATAAATCCCAAGTTTGAAGGACCACTTGAAGCGTCCACTGTCTTTTAAATAATTTAAATTAATGCATGCCCCAGTCCTTGAATTGAAATTTAAGCATCTTAAAGAACTTGCAGAATTTCAAACCCCTCCCAGACCAGGTGTGTTTAGAAACTGGATTGGATCTCTCTACAAAAAGTTAAAGGAGCATCGTGGCATCCAGAACCAGCTCCACCAAGAGGTCCACTGGACTCTCAGATGGATAAGAAATGACATTGCATGGCGGTTCAAATGAAAAGTTAGGAAAATAGGCCAAATAATCAGGAGGGATTATCTCAGGGCTAGCAGTTGAGCTTAGAACGTGGCTCCGTCATATGGAATCATTATGACTCATTCATTTGGAGCTGGTAAAAGAAATCCAAGACATATTTCAGAAAGATCATTTGATTTTCCTCTTACAGCATGAATTTGATCCTTGCAATAGTGAAACCAAACAATCTAATACAGGGAAGACTGCATCTGACAATGAAAAACAGAATCAGTATGACTTGCTTCATTTTCTTTTTAGCTGAAACCAAGGTGTGAGGTTCTTGAGAAATTAAAGCTTCAGTACATTGAACAAACTGTAGTGCCTTCTGAAGGACTCGGCCCTTTTAGCGTTGCACTGAGTATACTTCCTAGCTTTTTAAACATGGCTTCTGCATCTTAATTGCCCTATTTTAACTCTGAGTAATCTAATCCTGGGAGGTAAATTAGGCCCTTTTAGTGGTCTATTAACTTTCTCCTCCCCTTAAGGGGAAATTTATTAAATTCTCTTTATACGTTCCAAGAAAGCAAACCTTGGAACTAGCCAGTAAGCTTGTAAGACCCTAATGATGATCATGGAGTAAGTTTCCACCAGCTTTTATTGTTATTTTAATTCATTCCAAATGTAGACTTAAGCAATTAACTATCTAATGCTCCCCGGTCCCTTCTTTTCTCCTTTTCCTTCACGTACAAACACGTGCACACCCTGTCACTTGTCCTTTCCCAACAGTGCAAAACTCTGGATAACACCTCCTTGTGTTTTAGATCCCTTTTCCTCTCAAAATCTCTTTCCTGACCCCCAAATCTAGGTTCAGGGGTTTCTCCAATGTCTTATGGCAATTGCTTATTTGACCATCTCCACACTAGGCTGCAGGAACTGTTTCTCTGAATGTCACTGTGTCCCTGATTTCTGGCAAAGTACCTGGTACGTACTCAATACATTTTTGTTAAAGAAGTGAATGAATGAGTGCATTAATCTGGCTCTTGGATGTTTAGACAATAAAGAAGTATACTAATTCAATCAATTCCTTGACTATCTCCTATCAAGAAGGAAGCTATTAATTTCCTCAGGTAAAAAAAAAAAAAAAAAAAAAAGTCATCTGTGGGAACATGAAAGCTTTCTCTCTGAGAACCTCTGGAATGTATAATTTTCGTCTCCAGACCAAAAAAGAAAAAAATATGTAGTCACACTGATGCTATTTCACGACATGTTTCCATAAGTATTAAAAAACACTTTAGGAGCAATAAGATTAACACAATAAGATTGTGTTGGGTAGAAGGTACATTATCCTATTTTTCAGAAATTACATATTTGCAATATATATTCATTTCACACACAAGAAGAAAAAAGATTTTCAACTCCTAGTTTGATGTTTCTTCAATATACCATGCAGCTAACAGAAAGGTATTAGAACCAAATAAAAAATTTGGAATTTGGAATTGGCACAAAGAGACTATCTTTGGTGTAAATAAGCAAATAAGAGAAGTTGGCATCTGTAAGTATGCCCTGAAAAATAAAGGAAAAAAATATAGGGAAAATACCATCCATTGTGATTGAGCCCCCAGCACCAATTCTGAAAAGCAAAACTTCATTTGACACCTCTGCGTTTCACAAAATCACACACCATGGAACAGATGAGGTCATCAATTCTTGGAAACTAAGTAAATCTGTGGTTTACCTCCCAAGGTCTCTCCCTGGTTTCTGTTATCACTGGCAACAGAGCCAGTGTTGGAAGGCCACTGTGAAATCAAGAATTCACACAATCCGAAACTGCTTATGTCAGGCCTTTCTTTGGGGTGAAAATAATATTCAACAACTTTTAGCATGTGCTTACCACATCTGCACCCATTTTGGGTCAATCAGAAAAAAAAAAAAAAACAGAACTGCTGGAAAGAAATAATCTACCCATTCAAAAGTAAAAACGGGGAAAGCCAGCTGTGTATAAATCCTACAGATTGTGCTGATGAGATCCATGGATGGGCAGAAAGAGCTGCTTCAGGAAAAGAAAAATCTAACTTCTGAGCAGAAAAGGCTCAGAACATAATGGACAAAAGCAACCCCTAGGAGTTAAGTGAAGGTATTTTTATTCTATTTCCCCAAATTCTCAAAACAGTATCCTTTTCCCACATGTATTATTGATTAATCTACTGACTCATTGACTACTCTCACCTCATTTTTCTTATGAAAATAGAAGCACAAAGAAGCAAAGATGAAAAATCACTCATAATCCAATCACTCAGTAATACCACCGTTGTAGTTCCACTGATGGTTGAAGGTTCACTGATAACTCCTCACATCATCAATAGCAAACAAGAGAGGATTTTCTATTAAACTTTATGTCCATTCTTTCTACAATCAGATCTGTGAGAGTTTTTAATCCACAAGACAATACTCAAGGTAGAATGTAATGAGTTCCAGGGCACCTGGATGGCTCAGTTGGTTAGTCGTCTGCCTTTGGCTCGGGTCATGATCTCAGGATCCTGGGATCAAGCCCCACATGGGGTGCCCTGCTCAGCGGGGAGTCTGCTTCTCACATTCCCTCTGCCTGCGACTACCCCTGCTTGTGCTCACTCTCTGTCAAATAAATAAATAAAATATTTAAGAAAAAAAGAATCTAATGAGTTCCATAGTTGTTCAACTTGTTTAATGGCTTAAATTTGTTCCATTTGTACCAGGTGAGTGAACTGAGGCACAATTATGCCAGAATAGGGCTAGATCGGAATGTTGAGAGGGATTTCACTGCACCCCAGTTTCTCAGAGACATAAGAAAGAGTCCCAAGGTTTCCCACAATGGTCAAACAATGAACCGTCCCGAGTCTGCAACCGATTAGCCTTCTTTACTGTTTGCTCACAAGGTCAGAGCTCCAGGTTTAATTGTGACATAGACCAAATCATGAACACTTACTTTCCCATTTTTTCAAAGCCATAGACAGAGTTGTTAACTAATTATCTCTCAAAGAGTGTCATTCATTAATACACATATCGGGGAAGATAGTCTAGATGCATTGGTACAGATTCTGATAGGAAATTGATTCTACCGATGCCTATTACAACCCAGGCTCCTTGTCTATATTATTTCATGTAATCCTAACAGTAACTATGTAGAATAATTGCTATAATTATTAAATGGGAAAATGAGACTCTGTGAGATTAGTGTGTAAACCCAAGATCACACCATTAATATGTGATGGAACCAGGATTCAGGACAGCAGATTCCTATCTTTCCCTCTATAACACCCTGCCTGGTTGGAAAGAACAAAACTTTTTATGATAGATAAATAAGAATTCCTTTGCCTACGATATATATATATATATATATATATATATATATATATATATATACTAAATTTTAGCAACTTTTACTAAAACACATTTATCTCATATAATCTCATGTCTGTGTGGTCTTTATGCGAAAATAGCACCTTTCCTCTTACGGTTTTAGAGAAAAAGAATAAGTGGAGATGTAATATACAAAGTATAAAGCACGGTGAACATGTAAAGTATTATTGTCTGCAGAGTCCTAGATGCCATAGTTGATAAAAAGAAAAAATAACGCACTGGGGCGCCTGGGTGGCATAGTTGGGTAAGCATGGGACTGTGGGTTTCAGCTCTGGTCATGACCTTGGAGTCACGATCTTGAGGTCATATTCTTGGGGTCATGATCTCAGGGTCGTGAGATGGAGCCCTGCGTCCGGCTCTGTGCTCTGTGCAGAGTCTTCTGGAGATTATCTCTTCCTCTCCCTGTCCCTTGTACTTGCACTCTCTCTCTCTCTCTCTCTCTCTCAAATAAATAAATCTTTTAAAAAATTAGCTGCAAACAATAAACATTAAGAGTACAATCCAAAACATTTATATTTCTTCTAAACTATCTTTAAAATTAAGCTCTTAAATCCCTGGTCAGTCACTCAACTCACAATTATTTATTGAATTCTTGTATCTTGACCATGAGTTTGTACAAATACAAATCTCTCTTCGATCTGAGATTTCCACAAGTCATCTGTCTCTAAACCTACACAGGAATATGAGTAGAGTATATCCTAGCCCCTCATGCTGTCATCAGTCAGCGCTATGGAATATGAAATAATGCCTACGCTGACCTGTCCCAGAGCTAAGTAGAAAAAAGTTTTCTAGGGACGCCTGGGTGGCTCAGTGGTTGAGTGTCTGCCTTCAGCTCAGGGCGTGATCCTGGGATCTGCTTCTCCCTCTGCTTGTGTCTCTGCCTCTCTGTGTCTCTCATGAATAAATAAATAAAATAAAACAAAAAAGAAAGAAAGAAAAAAAAGTTTTCTACATTCTCCTCACTGGACCTCTGGATATGTAGCCAGAGAAGGGATGGAGCTGGCCTTGTCTACGCAACAGTTTACTTAGCTGACAGTGTGAAGTAGCCAAATGAGCTGAAAATTGGCCATGATAACTGTCCTATCAATAACACTCAGAAGGTTCTTGAATCAAAATCTTAACCTAAGGATTTATATAAAGTTTCTATGATTGTGTTACATAACTTTAAAATTTTTATAATGATTTAGGTAAATATTTACATAGTTTCTATAAGGATTTGCAAAAAGCTGAGCTTTACAGGGGCTAAATGACATTTTCTTAAAAATTGCCCAATGTGACATGTACTACTGAGAAGCTGCTGAGAAAAAATCAAAAGAAACTAAATTTTCAGGTCATCGGCCATACGGCTTTGGTAAAATAATTCATTACTTTACAAAAGAGAAGTGAGGAGATGAAAAAAAGACCTGTGGAAAGACAGGGAGGGGAAAGGGGAAGGGGAAAGGGGAAAGAGAGGGAAGGAGCCCTATCCCAATGTCATTCAACCACCACCCTTGATATACCGTTCGGGGCATGTAAGGACCCACAGGAGGTCCTTGGGAGGCGACAGAGGTAAATGAAATACATCCGTTCAACAAATCCACCAATAGTAAGCTGGGAGAAAAGTGGCTATTTTGAGATATCAGATCAACTGGAAATCTATCTAAGATTGCCTAAATGAGAAATAAATCAGAAGTGTGCTTCACAAGGCTCGCGCTTATTTAAACAACTATTAGAAGATTATATTTTCTTGAAGAAGCGGTCTTGGTCTTTTCCTGGCACAGAATGGGGTGCCATTACCTGCCCCTGACAGGACTCAGCCCAGACCCACCGCGCGCAGCCAGCCAGTTCATCACCAGGCAGCAGCACCAACGTCACATTGAAAATGTAATGGGGATAGCAGTTCTCCACAGGTTCCCCGGGGAGAACACAGGATCAAGTGAACTGTAGTTTCAGACACTTGAGTTCTAAAATTAGCTATGTCACTGATTACCCTTGCCATAATTGGAGCAGCTGGTCCAGCCTGTTTCTGTTGTTGTTTGTTTACCCTAACAAATTCCGACTCAGTGTGTGTGCCTCAAATAAATACAAATATCATTTTGAAAGAAGTTTCTCGAATAACTATATGTGAAAACAAGACGAATGCTTAATTCCTAGATCATTCTACTTTGACTACACAAATGGGACTGTATTGCAATAGAAATCATGAGGGTGGAAGGGGCACTGCCTGACTAGCCTTCCTTAACTTGCTCCTCTATCTTCTTGGACACAACCAGGCACCTGCCAGCTAAGTCTTCAAACTTAAGGAGATCCATGATTTGAAAGAAGCGCTACTATAAAACTGGTAGAGAGGTATGAAAAAACAGCGAAGCTGCTCTAGTGCACTAGTTTCCAAATGAAGCAGGCAGCTATGTTTTGACTGAACAAAGTTCAAGTATTTATGCCTTTATTCTTGCCAAGATTTATTCAAAACATGTTTTCAGTGCCACTGAGAATGAAATCGTATCTGGAAAAGACAATAACTGGTACTATAAATAACGAACAAATTAGTACAAAATGCCAGGAAACACCTCAAATAATTCTCCATAAATCACAAAAACACGCAACTGAGTCTGTGGTGCATATATTTTAGCTGGCTTCATTAAAAAGCGTATTTTTCTCAAAAAATGCCATGCCAGCTTTAATCAGATGCTACTTGTGTCTAACTTCAGCTATGTGATAGTGGTTTATGTACTTCTAAATATAGAGAAAAAAAATTCAAGGGTTAAAACAAGACAAAGACTGTAAACTACGTATGATCCTTCTCCTACACGAAGAGAGAAGAGGGGTGAACTGTTGTGGGAAATGTCTCTGTCTATTGTTTCATGAAAACAATCAAAAGTATTAAACAAGCAGAAGAAGGCAACCCTTGCAATAAACACTTCGATAGCAAGCAACACAGCAGATGTCAATATTCCAGAGCGATAACCTTAGCGGGATGAGGACTGGAGGGAGCATTCGACCCCTTGCTCAGGCTTTCACCTAGAGGTGACTTCACGCTCAGGCAAGACCCAGTTCCTCATCTCCTGGAAAAGGCCTCTGTCCAACCGATGCCATGACCTCCAGGCAGCCCGAGGGCCCTCTGATGGGGCTGCTCATCTAGAGATTTGAGCATCACTCCTAGTCCAGCAGCAAGTTTGCCCCAGAGGAAACCGATAATATGAAACACCAGCCTTTGTCACCTACACGTGCAAGGCCTATTTTTAATCTAGTTTTATCAGAAGTAATAGAGATAGATGGCTTTGGTGGATGATGATGATGATGACAGCGCAATGCTTCGTATGTATTTTGCTATTTTATCCTTGAATGAACTTCTTACTTTTAGTACAATTTAGTCCAAATATGTTCATGAAGCTTCTCCTTGCCCTAGCACCACAGTCATGGCCACTGACATAGCAGTGAGTTAACACACCGTCTCTGTGAGTGTGTGGATGATGCTGCATGGGGGGCACAGGGAGGAACTAGTAGTGTTAGGGTGGAGAGGGAAAATAAAGAAGGAGACATCAAATCCAGGATTTCAGGGAAGGGAGGAAAGGGGCATGGAGCAGAGGGATGGGAAAGTACAGGCCCGTTGACGCGCTGGCAGATGGAAAGAGCTAGATTTAAAAATCAGTTGTGGGCCAGATTATGAAATGAAAAGCCCTTGAATCTCAAGCCAAGGGATTCAGACTTTATGTTACCTATAGTCAAAGGTGAGGAAACAGGGAAGAGGGGTGTGAGGAATGTATGAACCTAACATTCACCGTTTTGGGGTGTTTTCTTTTTCTTTTTTTTACTTAAACTTCAACTTTTTAGAGAGCAATTTAAGGTTCACAGCAAAATTGAAAGGGAGGTACAGAGATTTCCCATAGACTCCTTCCCCCACACATGCATAGCCTCCTCCACGGTTGATATCCCCCCACAGAATGGTGCATTTGTCACGACTGATTAGTCCACATGGACACATCATCATTCCAAGCCCGTACTTTACGTTACAGTTCACGTTTGATGTTGTATATTCTATGGGCTTGGAAAAATGTATTCATCATTATGGTATCGTATAGAGTGTTTCCATGGCCCTAAAAATCCTTTGCGCCCCACCTATTTATCTCTTCTCAACCCCACATCAACCACTGATCTTTTTACTGCCTCCAAAGTTTTGCCTTTTCCAGAGCGTCATGTAGTTGAAATCATACAGTATGTAGCCTTGTCAGATGGGCTTCTTTCACTTAGTGATTTACATTTAAGTTTCCTCCATGTCTTTCCATGTCTTGATAGCTCTTTTTTTTTTTTTTTTTTTTTTTGCAGTGACTAATATCCCATTGTCTGGATGTACCACAGTTTTTTTGTCCATTCACCTACTGAAAGATAATTTGGTTGCTTCCAAAGGTTGGTGATTATGAATAACCATAATTATGGGTTTTTGTGGGTTTTTGTACAGACACAAGTTTTTAACTTTTTTGAGTAAATGCCAAAAAATGCAACTGATGTATCGTATGGTAAGCATTCACCATATCTTACTGATTTTAAGATGTTTGTTTTTCACTTTTTGACAATTCTGACATTACATTATATCTTTCAGTGGATAGTGTCTCACAACAGGAATTATGACATAATTGTCATTGAGCCTACCTGCGGCTTATGTTTTCCTTCCTATGCATTTTCAGGAGTGACATATCCAGAAACCTGACAAAATAAATCTAAAAGAGCTTATAGGTATAAAAAGAAAAAGTTTATAAGAAGAAAAAGTTTAAATGACAAGAAAGAATCATCTCATAGCATTTTTATATATTTGGTGATAAATAAATATGTACTAGTCACAATGTTAAGTGCTCAATAGGAAAGTAACATGATCAAAATTGGTTTTTAAAAAATATCTCCAGTGAGCTGCCAGAGGACCTATCGAGGAGGGGAAAAGTAGAGTCCCGTGACAAAGCCGGGAGCTATTCTAACAGTACAGACAAGAAAAGATGGGCTGTGAACTGTGGCAGTGGCAGTAGGGATTCAAAAGCATCAAAATTCATTTTATTTTTATTTACTTTTTAAAAAGATTTTTATTTATTTATTCATGAGAGACACAGAGACACAGGCAGAGGGAGAAGCAGGCTCCATGCAGGAGACCCAATGTGGGACTCGATCCCAGCACCCCGGGGTCACGCCCTGGGCCGAAGGCAGACTGCTGAGCCACCCAGACCTCCCTCTAAATTCATTTTAAAGAAATTCTTGATGAGCATTAAATGTGGTCTGATGAGGGAGAAGGTGTTAGAGGTAGTAACTCTTTTATATTTTTGTTGTGTCTGTTTGGTTTTAGTTTTTCTATTATCTGCATTTCTTATTCATGAAAATGAAAGCTCTGATGTAGGGGCACAGTCTTGACAGCCAGACTGTCAAAAAAGGAAGCAAATATCCTTCCCCTTTCAGTTTTGTGAGCAGGCTTTTTACACCTCTATTTTATAAAAGATGTCATTTTGGTCCATCTACATAGTCTTCACGACCTTGAGGGTGACTGAGAATCTGATACACAAAGCCACTCATCTAGACAACCAGCTGAGCTCATATTTCCCAGGTGATAACCGCTGCCCCCCAAAATACTAGGGAACATTGTGGAATATCTGTGTTATTTCCAGGACCATTCTATGTTTATTTGAAGAATTAAAGCATGGTCCAAAAAAGAAAAAGAATTAAAGTCACAGGCTTCATCATCTGTAACTTTCTGACACTAAGCCTCTTGATTGACCCACACGTAGGCTGAAAAGGAAGTACAATGTGTTCATAGTAAAACTTCCACAAATTTAATTTTGGAACGCTTCCACAGCCCTAGACATTTTAATGACCCTCTTTGATTATGGCACAATAAAGGAAAATAACCAAAGTGTGAGAGTTCCTCTTGTGTTTATTTACCCTTGGTGTAGTTTTAATTAAACCAAAAGGCAGGGCTGAGGCCTCTTAGAGAAGAGCTTGATTTTTCAGGAAAGTGACAGTGTTGACGAGGGATGAAATGACCCTTTAAAAGGCTTCAGTTACCTAATCTCATGGGTGATCACTTTTGGCAAAGAAATCATCTCATGACTTTCCTTTAGTAACTAGGACACTGGAACTCAGAACTCCCGAGAACAAAGTCTCTGTCACATGCCCAGAGCATGTTGAGTTTTGGGAATCAGAAGAGGAAAGTTAAACTATTCACTTTTTTTAAAAAGTTAACAAATACAAGTGAGAGTTCATTTGTTCATGAATTTTGTGTTTAGGTGGACATATTTCAAATTATACTGACAAATATAGAGTCTTGGCTTGGAATCCTCCCACTCTCCCCATTTGTTAGCTCTTTAACCAACAGACTTCTTAATGTAATGAAACTTTCGCTTCATTCTTTTAATTATCATTTGTCTATTTATAGTTTTGACAATGGACTTAATCTAAGAACGTTTTCAGTAATTTTATTCCAGATTTTCACTTGAGGCCCTAACGTTTGAGATTAACCCTTACCCTGGCTTCACTGTACCTCCCCAGAGAGAGACAGTCAGAGTCCTGTGCATATGACAGACTCATCAAATTTTTAGAGTGGCATGTAAGTAGGGTGGCCATATAACTTATCGTCTGTACCAAGACTTTTTTGAGAATGGAAGAGAACATTACATTACTAATAATTACACAGGAACAATGGGTGTGAACCTTGCTCTGAATGAATGGTCATATTATTTATAAGGCCCTGAGCGCTCAGCTTCCTCTCTCTGCTCATTTTTTTTCTAAAATACTGTTTATATGGACACATTCCTTTGCTGACTTAATAATTTTGGAATTGAACATAGATAGTTCTTTGGAAGAGGCAAATTCTGACAGCTACTTCCAATGGGTCACCTTTTTTACTAAAAGCCACCCAAGTTGAAGAGGAAAATACTTGGTTAAATTAATTTAGTATTTTGATCCAATATTCCTAAAAGAGAGTCAGAAAGATAAGGTTAAAGTAGCATATCCTCCCACATGTTCTAGAGACCGGTAGTAGGATCCTAAAAAAATTCTGTCCCCCAAGAAGATTCAGGTTAAGTGACACCGAGGTAGTCTCCTTACTGAAGGCCTTCTCGGTACCACGAATTGTGAATCTCCAAGGGAAGGGTGAGGTGTGTTGTGATTTCTCCAATTTAGGAGAGCCCGAGAAGGAGATAAATGTTTCTTCTGTTCCATGGAAGACTTTTTTGGAAATGCTGATCATGTAAGGGGCCAAGAGTTTTATTTGTTAGTTACTTTGCTTATTCCCATGGTTAATACTTCACTATCTGCCCCCTGAAGTAATGGTTCAGGCTGAGTTGAAGGTAATTACTTTCTTTGTCAATTTACCTTTGTCCCCTGGCATTATGATTAGGTTTGAGCTGATATGTAAGTGTAGTGGTAAGACTTAGGGATACAGAGATCATTGGTAGAGGGTGTTTGTGGGTAGGAATTTCTCCAATTTCATAAGCTACCTCTGAAGGTCTAAAGAATTTATAGCACTGCACTCAAACGGTCTTAATAACCAGCTTCCTCTTTCCCTCTAACAACATACTGTAAATGGACTGAAACCAACCTAAACGTTTCCTTTCTGGGTAATCAAGAGGCAGGCCATGCTCTCCCTTAGTGTGGTAAGACAACCAGGATATGAAAAAGAAATCCTGGCAAAGTTGTTGAGATAAATCCTCAAACAAAACTCAGATAAAGTACATGTAAACTTAGTAACTGCATACCCTTTTGAAAAAAAAAAAAAAAAAAAAGAATTTGAAAGGATCCAATAAAGATTTTAAGACCAGCCATTAAAGACAACCTTAAAAAATGGAAATTTAGAAACATTGTCTCCCAGACTATGATTTCTGAGAAAGACATAATTTAAACAGGAAACTCTTTTGATAAGTGGGTAAGTTATTTCACTCTGCCTCGGAGTTTTAAAATAATGTTCCACATGTCATCTGATAAATAGTGAAACCTGACGAAGATCCCAGGGGAAGATTTCTTTAAAAAAAAAAAATCACGTTTAGGCTTTATTTTTTATTTTTTAAGATTATTTATTTATTCATGAGAGAGACACACACACAGGCAGAGGGAGGAGCAGGCTCCATGCAGGGAGCCCGATGTGGGACTCGATCCCGGGACTCCAGGATCACGCCCTAAGCCGAAGACAGATGATCAACCACTGAGCCACCCAGGCATCCCCCTGGGGAAGATTTCTTACGTTAGGGTTTATTTTTTCCTTTGTTTTATGACCCCAAAACTTACCAAACTTTTATTATCATTCATCTTTGATTGTAGTTTTTTTTTTTTTTGAATGGACGTCTAAAAGAAAAGTTAAATACCGACCACTGAATATGATGATCATCCAAATAACAAATTAAAAACACTCAGTTTTATGCAGGAAAGATGCCAAATGTTGCCACCTTACGTAGAGAAGCCTTATATTAAAAGTATGTTCTTCATTTGTTTCTGGAAGGAAGTATTTTGCGGTGCCTAACACTCAGACCTCAACTCCGACAGGCCTGGACTTCAGTCCTAGCTCTATCGTGGGTTCTGTGACACCGGGTGAATTTCTATACATCTCTAGGCCTCATCTGCAAAACGGAATGCTAATAGTGACTCACTCCTCAGCATCTCATAAGGATTCAGTGAACAGAAATATGTAAAGTCTTGAGCCCATGTGCCGGCATATAGTAAATTCTCAATGAACGTCACTATTACACGGAGATTTGGTAAATACAAATGCTTTCCGTTAAACGTAATTTGAGTTGGTTTGGTATTTATCAAGACTCTAGGTTTCCAGTCACTTAGCCTTTAACATGCCTACTATATGTAGCAGCCGTATATCTGTGCTGTCATACACCTTTGTACGTCACCATATAGCAAGAATTAAGCTTTTACTAGGTTTCCCTTTGCTTCTATCTTTCTCTAGCTTACACTTTCCTTCTTATCTTCTCCTCCCTGAGATAGCCGTTCTGAAAATTCTACGCCTGCTGCTGTTGAAAGAAAATCTGTAAAGAAGTCTAAATACAATGTGTGCCAGACTCTGCCCATCGGTGTTTCCAGGAATCAAAGATTGATGCCCTTCCAATCACCATGCCCTACCACCGCTCTCGAAAAGCAAACCCATGGAAGCCCCTACTACTAGTCAACAGGAACACCTACCTCCACAGGCCCTTGGATTAATCTGGTAGGGCTGCCGTAACACAATACCACAGACTGGCACCTGAAACAACAGAGATCTACTTTCTAGCAGCGCCAGAGGCTGGAAGTCCAGGTCAAGGTGCCATCGGGGTTGGTTTCTGGTGAGAACTCTCTTCCTGCCTTGTACCCAGCTGCTTCCTCACTATGTCTTCACATGACCTTTCTTCTGTGTGCGTGTGGAGAGAGAGAGCTCTTTGGTAGCTCTTCTTAAAAGGACACCAGTCCTATTGGATTAGGACTCCACCCTGATGATCTCATCTAACCTTAAACACCTCCTTAAAAACCCTCTTTCCAAATGCAGTCACATTGCAGAGCAGGGCTTCAACATTGGAATTGGGGATGGGGAGACAATTCAGTCCGTAACAGCCCTGCTTTTTCTCATCACTGTGCAGATGCACAAGTCCCCTGAACCCCGTTTGTTTAGACATTATCTTTGCAGGAAAAGCGGGAGAGGAAAAGGGTCATCTGGGGAAGAAAAAATGGGATGGTAGATCTCTGAAGTGGTTCAAATAAAACCTTGATTTTTTTTCAAATAAAATATCAGGGTTTTTGTTTTGTTTTGTTTTGTTTTTTGAAATTCATACATAACATTTACTTCTCATCTGCCTTTTCTCACTAATGAACTTGTACAGCACCTTCCTGTCTCTCTCATAACACCAATCCCCTCCTACCTGGCAATATTCCCTTGTTTACATGTTTCATTTGTCTTACGAAACATGTAAATATCTTGAGAATGGGATCTGTGGTCCAGTTATTTCATCACTCATAGTAGTTAACAGAATGTGATTCCAGAAAGGAATTTATTTATTCAATAGATTTTGGGTCAGTATCCACCGTAAGCGAGGCTGCCACAACTTGATTAAAATTTCCTAATAAACACATTAATGAATTTATAGATTTAAAATATTAAATAAATATATAAAATAAATTACAGAATATGGAATAATTAAGAGAATTAATTCTTTTTAAAACTTATTTTTTTAATTTTTTTTTTAGAGAACAGGAAACAGAGAGTGGAGAAGGAGGGGCAGAGGGAGAGAGAGACTCTTAAGCAGGCTCCATGCACACTTCGGAGCATGAGCTCACAACTCTTAGATCATGACCTGAGACGAAATCAGGAGTCTGGAACTTAACCCACTGAAGCACCCAGATGCCCCATTTATATTTATTTATTTATTTATTTATTTATTTATTTATTTATTTATTTGTTTCTTTGTTTGTTTTTAAGTAGGCTCCATGCCCAGAGTTGGGCCCAAGGCACGGCTTAAATTTATGACCCTGAGATCATGACCTGAACTGAGATAAAGAGTTGGATGCTCAACCAATAAGCCACCTAGGTGCCCCCCAAAATTATTTATTTGTTATTAATTATTATATTATTCTAACCCAACCTTTTAGATATTTGTAAAGTACACTGAAAATTTGTCATCATTCCTGCCAAACACATGAGCAGAGCTATGGCTCAGAAATATTTTTCTTTTGGTTCTACATTATACAGAGTATGTACAAGGAAATATCTTCAAAAGTGATGTTTTTCACAATGAAGAAAGAATTAAATTCAAATTGCCCAGCACTATTACTGGCATGGATTCATCACATAGCAATGTTAAAACAATTTGTAGGAATTCTGCATACCGCTGGACAGCAGGTTCCTTAGGGGCAGGAATTAGCTTATTTCCCTTGATACATTTAGACCCTATGGCCCTGGAATGTTATCTTGAATTTAGCAGTTGTTCAAGAAATAGTTAGAGAGTTGAATCAAATAAAATTAAATGTATTAGAAATATTGTTCAATACAGAATGAGCTCTGAATAACTTCTCACTTTGTTTTAACAAATTACCTCTGCTATCAGCATCACCCTGCAGTGTCAATACAGTAGCCATGAGCAATATATGGGTATTTAGTCCTGAAATATGGCCATCCAAACTGAGAGGGAGGTGCCGTAAGTGTAAAACATTCACTTAATTTCAAAAATTTAATACAAATAAAGTAAAATATTTTATTGGCATTTTAAAATATTCATTATATATTGAAATGATAGTATCTTTGACAAACCAGGTTAAGTAAAATATTGCTATAATTAATTCCATTTTTTTTTTAATTTTTATTTATTTATGATAGTCACACAGAGAGAGAGAGAGAGAGAGAGAGGCAGAGACACAGGCAGAGGGAGAAGCAGGCTCCATGCACCGGGAGCCCGACGTGGGACTCGATCCCGGGTCTCCAGGATCGCGCCCTGGGCCAAAGGCAGGCGATAAACCGCTGCACCACCCAGGGATCCCTAATTCCATTTTTTAATGGGACTATTTAGAAAAAATTAAATCTTGTCAGAGCACTTGGGTGGCTCACATGGTTAAGCATCTGCCTTCGGTTCAGGTCATGATCCCAGCATCCTGGGATTGAACCCTGCCTTTTGAGGGTCTCCTTGATTAGCAGGGAGTCTGCTTCTCCCTTGCTCTGCTCTTGCACTCTTACTCTCTCTTTCTCTCTCTCTAAAAATAAATAATTAAAATCTTTAAAAAATAAAATAAAGCTTTTAAGTGATTACTATGATCTGATGAAATCTCTTTAAAACATTTTGTTTGTTTATTTGAGAGAGAGAGATAGTAAGAGAGAGCACAAGTGGGGTGTGAGGAGATGGAAAAGCAGGCTCCCCATTGAATGGGGACTCGATCCTAGGCCTCGAGGACCATGACCTGAGCTGAAGGCAGACAGACACTTACCTGAGCCACCCAGGCACCCCAGATCTGCTGGAATTTTTTAAACTTTATTTCTGTAGGAATCCTTGGACATTTAAAAGCTTATTCAGAGGGGGAAAAAAAAAAAAAGAGAGAGAGATGGAAATGACTGATGTGTTCCAAACAATTTTTTTTTTGGTTAGCATCTGTTTAAAACAAGATGTTGAATACTTGAGAAATTCACAGTGTGACATAGAACAGTCCAATTATTGTCATGTGGCTTCGTGACAATTTGGTCCTTAAGCTGCACTCAGCTGTGTATAAGATAAGTTATAAATTATCGTGGTTTAGTGGACTTCATACAGCACGAGAAAACTAAAAGCTAGATATTTTATAATAGCCAATTCGAAGAAAAAAGAAATGCGGCCTCCTGGGGCAGCAGCAGTCTTGAGGAATCAAAAATAATAATAATAATGCCACAAATAAACAATTTTTATTTAGTGAGCTTTTAAATATTGTCTTATTAAACCGACATCCACATCAATGGCATTTCAAGGTCGGTGCAAGCACTCGGGGGGAGAATAATATTAGGATCCCATCTATTTGTTCGTGAGAGCTGGCACTCTTCAAACCTCCGAGTTATCTATGGATTAATCATGTTTCCGTATAGGTTAGCTTTCTTTGCGATTCCTGATGTCAACACTCGGAAAACCACCGACCTCAGTTAACCTCAATCACGAGCCAAGCCGCCCACATTCAAGAGTTCACACAGCACATTTTCACGCTGGATGCAAAAGTCATTCTCTTCCACCCTCGGTGCTAACAGGTCCAATGAAATGCAATCACCGAGAAGCATCTCCAACGTGGCCAGTGTCTTGCTTCAGTAGAGATGGACGGAAGTCTCTTCCGTGTCCTTTGAAACAGGTTAGATGGAGTGAGCTGGGGTCCTGTCAACCCTTGGGTCCCAGCCACGGGGCCTGGGTGCCGGCTTCCCCGGGCTGAAGATGCAGGAGGACACGTCGGCCTCGAGGCCATCCTCGCTGTCACTGTGGCCCACGGGCTGTCAAACAGCAGAGCAGATGCTCTGACAAATCGAATGAACTGGATTAATAGGCACAGTGGGTGCGAGAAACAAGTGGACGGGCCAGACCCGGTGTCCACACGGCCTGGTGGAAGCCTCTGGGCCGTGGCCCAGCTCCGAGTCCCGACTCCCCAGGACGGCCTGCTGCCGGGCAACTCTCTTAACTTCTGTGGACCTCGGCTTCCTCTTCTGTAAAACCCAAGGAATATGCTTAGGAGTTAGACAAATCACGCTGCTTCGCGCTGTTAGGTCCTTAACACAGGTTAGTGTCGCTCTACAAGATCAAACCACAGCCAGAGCTACACGGATGGGACACAAAAGGGATTGTTTTGCATTTCCCCTTTACAATCCTTGTATTTGATAGAAGAGCCATGTAATAATCTAGAAACGTCCCTGGCTCCTATTTTCCCTCCTGTGTTTCTTTTTTGTGCCCACCAGACAAGCCTCTGGGCCTGACAGAGCTAACATTTGGGGGCCCCGGGCCCCCGAGTTACTACCAGTCGTGTCCTCTGCTTGGATGGCTCTTCTCCACTCTCCTGACCCGGAGTCCTGGTGTCGGCCCCTGTCACCCTCGGGGGCGGGGAGCCACTATCCCATGTTTCCCTCTCCCTCTGGGGGCTGGATCACTCCCCGCACCCAAGGAAGGATCATCCAAATGACCCGACAGCCCGGGCTCCCCACTGGACTCCAGCCCCCAGGGGGGACCCCCGAGCGGTGTGGCCCCGATCGTGGACAGGCTCGGTCAGAAGCCCAAGCGCCCCCCCAACAATGTGTGTCATACAGGTTCTGGCGTCCCCGGGGCCACGCGGGCTCCTGCTCCCTCCCTGTCTCTCCAGCGGACAGCCAGGCTGAAAAACAAAGCTCCAAAATACAGAATCCGAAGAGCTGGTCGCTTTACCTGGATTTTTCCTCTAATTCTAAACTTAGGGTGGGCGAGCGGGGGGCGAGGACTCAGAAGCTTTGATGCAAGGCAAGCGAGAGTGAAGGCAGGAGCGGCCTGTGCTCAGCATCTCTGGGGGAGACCCCGGGAAGGCTCATTTTGAATCACTGAATAAGTGAAACGCAGGCCTCATCTCTCTTCCTGCTCCTCAGTTCCGAACTGTGCTTAAGCCTCCCTTTGGATAAACTTGCGTGATTCACCTGGATTTGCTCCATGTGGTACCAGTAAACAAAAAAAGGGAATTTTCATCCCTTCAACATAGCAAAAAAAACAAAAAACAAAAAAACAAAAACCAAAAAATGTGCTATTCTTTGTAACTCTGAGTAATACGTCTAATAAATTTGCCAGCAGTGAGGAATGAGCCTGTGAGCAAATAAAGACACGCATCTACTGGAATCTAGTGACATGGTACAAAGGCGTAATTGTAGCTAATTTATGAGTTCAATGTCCTTTCTCTTCTCAGTCCAGAGAAGGAGGCGCGCCTCATCCTGAGCTGCTCCCGTCCAGCATGACTCTCCTGCGTCTGCTTTGATGACATATGCTGGAGACTCTTTGCTCTCCGGAGCTACGGGGCAAGTCCGTGTGCTGGTTAATCCAAGAATCGGGGAGCCTGTCCTCTATGTGGAAATGACAAAGTGAGGACAAAACCAGCCCGAAGTACCCTGCACTTGCCTGGATCCCAACAGGCCTGTACAGTCTCTCAAAGCCCTACAACAGCTCTCGAGTATCCGCCCCACCTGGTGCTCCTGGGAGGTGCATGTATCAGTTGACCAAGAAGACTCGTTGCTGGACGCCAAGAAAACAACAGCTATATTGTGGTTTTGTTTGCATTAAAAACAAAAACAAAAACAAAAAAGGAGAATGTCATTATCTTCACAAGACATACGGTAACGCTCCTGAAGCTACCCCAGGAGAACAAAGCGCGCAGCTGATTAAATACCAAAGTTCCTTTTAATTAATACTCATGGAAGGTGTGGATAAGCAAGACGCATGCCGCCTCCTATGAAAACAACAGCAACAATTTAAAAGAATTTTTGCCTTTTTTTTCTACTTTTATTTTTCCCATGGGCTAAATCCTGATTCACACTCCATCCCCCGCCCCCACTCCCCTTATGATTTCTTTCAGAAGAGATACGTGAACGACTGTGGCCAGAAGCTGGATGGGGTGGGGGCAGTGGTCCAAGAAGATGAAAGCAAACCCTATTGACTTGTTGCATTTTGAACTCCTGATCTGAAGCCTCAGAAGGGTATTCAATAGGACGCTGCAACTGCTTCCATGCTTTGCTAGAATGTTGTCTCCTGCCTCCCAAGAAAAGCATTACAGACCTTCTGTCTCTCTGGAAGCCTCCTCCTCTGCCCAGCTGCTGCTAGCGCCTCGAAGGTTCTCCACCGAAGCCCTCAGGGGAAGCCTCCTCACCCTTCCCGGGCCTCACCTGCAGACCCCCCCACAAAGTCGGCTTCCTCCCTGCCTGGCCAGCCTCTTGGGAAAGCCAGGCCCTCCCTCCATCCCTCCCCCACGTTTCCTTCACTTCAAGCCTCTCCTTCCAGCAGCTTCTTATCGGCATAGGCACGCGTCCTAGTATCCCTCACTCAAGGGAGCAACACAAAACCCGTGCATTGCTCTGTTTCAAGCTCCTCACCCCTGCTCTCCTCCTCTGGCCCTCAGTTGCTGGTAAGCACCAGGGCCCCACCGCACGTCTCCTTTCCCTCCCAGCCCAGCGTTGCTTCTCTTTCTCTTTCTCCTCTTTCTCTCTCTTTCTCCTCTTTCTCTTTCTCTTTCTCTTTCCTTTCTCTCTCTCTCTCTCTCTCTCATTCTCTCTCTCTTTCCTTTGGTTTCTTCATACTTCCATCAGTCCGCTTCCACACCACCACCCTGAACCCAGGCCAAGTCATTTCAGATGTCCTTGGCGCTAAGGCCAATGATGGTCATAATAAATCTCTGGTTTTGATCCTATTTCCTCTCCCTCCGACCCAGGCTCTTCCTGTCCTTTGAACACACTGGGGGTGTCCTACCTCTTGTCACTGTGGCGGCTGCTGTCACCCCAGACATCTGCAGGGGTTGCTCCTGACCACCCTGACGACCCCCTTTAAAGGGATTCACCCACGCTGTGCTCTCCTCATCCCCCTTATGGTGCTTCATTTTTCTTTATGATCCTCATGACGTCGTTGCTTGTTGTCTGCCTCGTCTCTCTGTCCGGTCAGACAGGAGGTTCATCCACTCTCAGCTCTCCATGCCTAGCTCCGTGCCTGCCACCCAGTGCATGCGCAGAGGCTGAATGAAACCTATTGGGCCCACCTCGAAAGGCTTTGTTTGTCTAGAGCCCTTAATTCCTTACAAAACCCCCATGAGGTAAGGACGACTGCTATCCACATTTTAAGTCAGGAATCAGAGGCACCTCTCAGGTCCAAGGATATCTCTCTGTCTTCATCTCACTCATCTCCTGGCACCATTAGATGCCACTCTTCCTCAAAACAGCAGCTTCTGAGCTAGTTTCCTTCTTACTGTCTTTTTCTAAAAGATTTTACTTATTTATTTGAGAGAGAGAAAGCATGAGCAGGGGAGGGGCAGAGGGAGCAGCAGACTCCCAGCTGAGCAGGAAGCCAGCGTAGGGCTCCATCCCAGGACCCTGGGATCACGACCTGAGCTGCAAGGAGTTGCTTAACCAACTGAGTCACCCAGGCGGCTCTTAGTGTTTGACCTCTCTTTCTCTCTAGCCTGTTCCTCCGTTGCTGAGGTTATCGTTCCCGGGAATATGCTGACAAATGCTACTCTGTGCCTCCCACTATGACATTTCCTGTGAACTCTGCTCACAGCCCAAACTGCCAGCTCAACATCACGCACCACAGAGACCTCGATTCCAACAAGTTCAATGCCCCCTAAACTCTCTCACCTCATACATGGCTTCCCCATCCAGTGGGGTCCTCAGGCCAGGTCCCCGGGAGCAATCTTGATGTCTCCCTGTCTCTCATCCCCTTGCCACCATATCACTCATCTTTCCATCCCCTTGGCACCAAGTCACCTTCATCTTGGGTCCAAATTACCACACAACCTTCCATCTGTGTCCTGCTCCCACTCTTGTGCCTCTGAGCCATTCTCACTACTATAGGGAACCAGTGAGGGGTTTTCTTAAGGTGTAAATTGTATCCTGTTACTCTTCACCATAAAAGCCTTTCATGGAGTATAAAAATCTGAACCTGCATGCTTTGTCTTTGCTTCATAGAGCTCATTAAAAATTGAAATTATTTTATTTATCTTGATTTCCTTCTTAGTTGTTTGCTTAGTTCCCCACCGAAATATAAACCCATGAGGAAAAGAAACACGCTTTATTCATTATTGAGTACCCAGAAGTTCTCTCATTCATAGTAGGAAGGCTCAACAAATACCTCCCGATGGAATATAATACGATATTTTAGAATGCTACGTTTAGGCAGGAAGTACCTCCTACATTTGAATTTAAAAGTTTATACTGTATTTACTGAAAGGTCTGCTGTAATTATTGAGGCTATAGTTACTGTAGTTAGCGAGAAGAAAGGCAAGTATGTGTGGTCACCCAGCCAGGGTAGCCTTGTGACATGTGACCTAGGATGCTCTGTACCGCACAAACAGCACATTTACTATCAAACAGGAAAATATTGATTATCAGAGTTTTGGTGATGTGTTTATCTGCCACTCTTATGTAGAAGGGATAATAAAAAGTGCAAAAAAGACCGATCAGGGTCAAATTAAATGCAGATGTCCTCACGGAGAGACAGCAGCAAACTATCAAAAAGCTCTAATGCCCACATGAATGAGTACACGTAGACATGCCCATAAAATTGAGGGAAAACTGCATTTGAATGAAATTCCAAATGTAGGGCAACAGATTCAATTTCATACAAGATCCCGGGATTCTGAAGAAAAAAGCATAATAGCAAAGAGTGAGCTGATTCCCAAAGTAGAGATTCCTGCTGCCCAGAAATTTTGATATATCACGAAGAAGTGGGATGCCCCCAGGGTATCTCATGCCTGCTCCACTGTATGGACAATAGCATGACAAGGAACGTATCCTTGAGCAGAAAGACAATGTCAGTCGCTTCTTCGTAGGTAAGTGTGGATGAGTCCCTCACAAAACATTAAACTCTCTTGTGTCTTGGTCGTACCCCCAAAGTCATTCTAGCTCGATCTGATTGTTTTCACCTTTTCAAGAACCACATGGTAACGCGGAATGACACCTCCACTCAAGACATAGTGGTGATTTCTTTCAAGAGTTGTCCCTCACTGGGTCAGTCGGGATTCATGGACAAGGGTCGCACATCTAAAAACTCTCTGAACACGGTAGACACTATTCCCGAGCCGTGGCCCACAGTGGATTCTAGTTCTTAATTTGTATTTGCTCGCAAATTACTTCTTCTGACAAAGGCTATATTTAGCTGAACTATGTGATTTGATTTGCAAATCCTTCACCCCCACACACATATATTTAAGTGATTGTTTCAAAGTTCACAATCATTACTTTGTGAGGGAGGACGGCAGAGGGTATAAGTAAAGTAGGTGTAGGTGCATTTGCTTCCACCACGAGTAAAAAAAGGCCCCTTAATACAAAGAGTGAAGCAGATTTCTGAAGGTGAAAAGGATTCCTATCATCTGGCCTGTGTGGATGGTGGAAACAGACAAAGCCCTTCGGAAAGCCACCCACGCGGAGTGAAACTGCTTTGCTAGGGTTCATTGCTTTTGTCACCGTTTCTGGGAAAACGATTCCAAATGATGGGCCTACACTTAATACAACTCCACAGTAAATAGGAGTGTGCCGTCTGTCATGTTAATTGGAACAAACTTGCAGTGGCAAGTTGAGCCTCGCAGAGAAGCCTTTCCTGAGAAAAGTTTGTTGTGGAATTGTAGGGTCACACTAAATACACTTCATTGCTCCATGTAGCTGTTTTTAAAATGCAGTAATCAAGACGTTGTTTTAATTTCATTTTCTCTTTATATACATGGATGTATGGGTATATATGTGCGTGCGTGTATGTGTGTGTGTACATGTGTATATTCCATTTGTTACCTTCGATATTCCTAAAGTCCTCTTAATTTCCTATCATCCAAGTGATTGTTTTGCCTTACTATAGTGTATTAGTTTGCATGGTTTGAACCATGACTGTGTAACAAACTACCACAGTCTGAGTGGCTTACAACAGAAATCTATTTTCTCGAAGTTCTGGAGAATGGAAGTCCAATATCAAAATGGCGGCAGGACTGGTGTCTGTTGAGGGGTCTCTCCTTGGCTTACAGATAGCGGACACCTTGCTGCCTCCTTGCATGGTCTTTCCTTGGTGTACACATGCCCCTGGTGTTTCTCTGTGGGTTTAAGCTTCCTCTTTTCATAAGGACACCAGGTTGCATGCAGGCCTTCCGCAGCAGACTTCTCTCTTGCATCTCTTCCCTGGAAGTGGGAGCACAGGATGAAAGAATTATAGAGTTGTTGAGTGTGGAGAAGATACACATCTGTAAGCTAGTGAAGAGTCTTGATGTGGAAGGAGACTAATCAAAGAAATTAATGAGCCTTGTTAACCACTGCTGTCTCCCTCCCCTCCCCCTCGCACCTAACTCAGTGCCTGGAATACAGTAAGGGGCCAAAGGTGTATTAGTTGAGATAAATTGAAGAGTCAAGGACTTTCTAAAGTCATAGCCTCTTAACTGGCCTCAGTGTTTCTATCTTTGCCCCACTGCAATCTCTTCAACTCCAGCAGCCGAGTGATCCTTGGAAAGTATAAACCAAGGCATATAATCATCAGAACTTTCCAGGGACTCCCATTCTCACAAAGACCGAAGCCAAGGTCCTTTTAATGGCCTGTGAGACCCTCTGAGATTAGCCTCTGTCCCTCTGAACTCATCTCCTGCTTTCAGCTCTGTTCACAAGCCTCTAACCACTGTGCCTTCTTTGCTGTTTGCCCAACACGCCACATGTATGGCCATCCCAAGACCTTGGTGTCTGAGCACTTCCCTACCTGGAATGCTGCTAACCCTAAGATTTTGTCACTGCTCACGGCCTGCAACGTGCAAGATTTTAAACGGAGACAACCCTCCCCTCCGCTGCCTATTCACCTCCCTTATTTACTTTTCTTTCTACTCTTTATGAATCTCTAACAAATAATTTACTCACTTATTGTGCTGACGATCTATTTTGCCTCACCCAAACGGGAGCGCCAGGGGGGCAAGGATGTTTGCTTTCCTAGGACTGAGAACACAATAAGTGTTCGGTAAACACGTATTTAAAAAAGCAAAAGTCCTGAATGGAAACACAGGGAAATGTTGTGAATTCAGGAAAATCAGTATTTTTGGAGACAATGGAAAAGTTGAAGGATCCATTAACAAAGTAGAGACCAAAAAATGTTCTCAGAATGAACCAGAGAGGATGTTTTAAGATTATTAAATGAAAAGTAGAGCCTTCTGGACACAAAAAAGAATGGGGAGGGAAGGAAGGAGGAAGGAAGGAAGAAAGGAGATTGATGTTGATTTGATCAGGTGTTTGCCAAGCTGTCCCTCTTCAGAGTGTCTTCACTCCTTGGTGGAGGATTCCTGCTCAGAGGAGGAGCCAGATAAGGACTTCAGCTCTCAGCGTCCAAATCTGCCCTCAATATTATATCTTTGACTTTTTGAATCTCTCAGTAAGATTTAGTTTTGAGGGGAAGTGGGCTTGGGGATGGGGTCACTGGGCAACAGGCACTAAGGAGGGCACATGACGAGATGAGCACTGGGAGTGATCCTATGTGCTGGCAGATTGAATTTAAATAAAAACCAAAACTTACAAATTTAAAAAAAATAAAAATAAAAAGATTTTGTTTTGGAAAAAAAAAAAAAAAGACAGACTGAAAACAACAATCAAAAAGTGAAAGTACCGTCATGAAGTGCATTGGGGGGGGGTGGGTAACGCCTCCTGGGGCCAAAGGTCTGAGTCACGGAAGGGGACTGTGGGGCATCCCTGTGTCAGTGGCCAGGCCCGAGTTCTGGGCAAGGCCGGACGGGAGGGCAGGGCTGCAGCAAAGGAGAGGCCCAGGCTGGCCTCAGGCAAGGGCACCCCGGACCTCAGAGATCAGGGGCCAGGTGGGCGCGTGCCAAGAAAGTAGAAGTCTGCTCCGGAGACGGCTGAGCTGCGTGTGGACACGGGGGTAAGTGTGCAGGGCACTGACTTTCCAGCTTCGCAGGCCCCTGAGATAAGAGCACAAAGGCCTCCTTAGAAGTGAGTCAGCGTGGAATGCGGTGGGAATATAAAGGCCACGGGCTTTGTGGTGTGAGGAACAATGATGCCGCCCCCACGCTGGCCGTGAACTGGGGACACCGATTGTGGCGGCTGGACCTTGAGGAGTGGGCTTCCTTGTTCAGCAGGAATTCGGGCGGCCGTGGAGGATCTGTGACCCATTGCAAACCACGAGGCCTATACAAGGATATATTGTCCATGAACTTGAAGGAGCTTATCTACTACCCCGGCTCTTGACTGTGAGTAGTTCAGTTGTTTTGTTTAAAGATTGGCCGTCACATGCCTCCCAACAGAGAGGACACATACAGCTGGGACACATGACAGAAAGCCTCTGCTTAGCTGCTAAAGGGTGATGGCGCATGATTGGTTCTTCTGAGTCTTGGCCCCAGGTGCACAGTACGTCAGCAACTGGGAGCAATGCATAGGTCAAAGGAGAGGCAACGTAGACACCGGGTGGCGTCAGATGTTTGTAGAGATTAGTAGTCACCAGGTGTCAGATTCTTGCAACCTGTAGAGACAGTGGCAATGCCAAAGAGGAGGCTGCGTGAAGAGGATGGGCACATTCTGCTCCTCCGGCCAGGGCAGCCCCGGACACTTAAATTTTAGGGGCCCCTCCGTGGACTTGGTCTACTGCTTCCGGGCCCCGAGCTTCTCTCTGGGGGGTGGAAATTGCTACTATAAGATCTGAACACCTAGGGTTTGGAGGTGATTGTTTCCTGTTGCCCTCAAAAGGGGCACGATCCCAGCCCAGTGTCTGTTTATGGAGGCCCTTGCAGCTCAGCCGTCAGAAGAATCAAGGGGCTGAAGGAACTGAAGACCCTGTCACTCCAGAATGTAGCATGGGCCGGGGTTCAAGGGCATGCCACAGAGTCTGACGGGCGCTGCAATATGCTGCAGGATGGGCCTGAGAGGGGAACGGTTGGCCTGGGCCAGGGTGCCAGGTTTCAAGTCCCACTTGGACCACTGCTTGGCTGCATGACTTGGGCCAGTCCCTCTTTGTCTGCCTTCATCTCTTCTGTAAAAGGACAGGACAAGGATCGGACCCACGGCACAAAGTGAGTTGATTCGTGGAAAGAGCTCATCCTATAGTCAGCAATTAATAAATGATCACTATTTGAGGATCAAACTGTTCCTGTCATCGCTGTGCTCAAGGGCAACAGCGGAATCAGACTCCTGCTCTTCCCAGTAAAATAATAATAATAATAATAATAATAATAATAATAATAATAATGATAAGCCTCTTGAGTAACAACCTAATTAGTTACTCAGTGTCTGGGTGTGATGCTCAATAAATAAAGTCATAAAAACACGTAGGCCCAGGCACGTCGATGACGCATCCTCCTCTTTCCTCCTTTATGTCCCCAAACGAAACAGGTTCACGACAGACTCACTACTTTATTCCGTCCGTCTGACCACCCCCTCCCCAGACAGTAATTTGAACTTTAACAACCATTCATTCAAACATTAAGCTTCTCAACAGGTCTGTAAGCCTAGACACCTCAGAGGCACCTCACTAGCAACATCCCAAAAATCGAGGCCTAGCTCTTCCCTTTGCCTTCCTGGTGTTTGTCAATATATTCAGCTATTTCAGACTCCTCTTTGCTTTGGCGGAGATCTTATTGAATTTCCCTCAAATTCATCTCTTTCTTTGATGCTTTACTACTGAACTTCCCTGAATCAGGGCTTCCTGCCTGGACTACTAGACGGGATTCCTGCTCTAATCTCTCACTGTCTCTGGTCTCTTTCCTTTTCTAGAAACCCTCTCCTCCTCAACACAGTCGTCGTGATGACCTTCCTAAAATGCAGATCTGATTCAGCTTATACTTTCATTACCTACAGTTTGAAGTCTAAGCCCTGGGCAAGATATTTATGGTTCTTCATGGTTTCAATTTACCTTTCTAGTCTTGCCATCCACCACCAGCGGTGCCCCCTGCCCCCCGCCCCACACATGTTCAGCCTTTTAGGCTACTGGCTGATTCCTGCCCACTACCTCCCTATCCCCAGCACACAGGAGGAGGAGGATCCTTCTGGGTTTTGGCTCACGCTACTTGCATTCTTTGAATACCCTTCCTTCTTTCTCTACCCTGGAAATCTCCACTCTGTCTCTAAGGTCCAGCTCAAATGTCACTGCCCTACAGATTTCTTTGCCTCAAGCTATCTTCCACAGAATCCCTTGGCCTGGGCTTACCTAGCATTTTAATAAAGCATAAAGGTATAACTAGAGTAAAAGTCACAAGTTTAAGTGAATAAATGGTTTACTGTGCCAATTACATTAGGTGCTTTTTAAATATGAACTCTCTTCTTAAGCATTTTAACCCCAATAACTAGCCCAAGTCTTAGGACATAATAGGGGTTCACATAATAGGTTTACTGACTGAACGAATGTAATGAATCTTTTACATGCAGTGTATTTTTACTCCTGATCAGCACAATCAAACAAAGAGAGATGTACTTCCTTGCCTTGTTTTGTTATTTATTTACTAATTTCTTTTTTTTTTAAGATTTTATTTATTTATTCATGAGAGACACAGAGAGATGCAGAGACACAGGCAGAGGGAGAAGCAGGCTCCCTGCAAGGAGTCCGATGTGGGACTCGATCTCGGGTCTCCAGGATCACACCCCAGGCTGACGGCAGACATTCAACCACTGAGCCAGCCAGGCGTCCTTCTATTTACTAATTTCTAGCAGTCTATTTATGGGTAGGTAAATGCCACACTAAAAAGAGGATTCTGCTTCTCTTTTGGAATGCTAGTGGACTTAGCCAGAGGAAAGAGGGGACAACCACCCTTTATTCATACATTTGATTACTGTTATGTGTCACACCCTGTTCTAGGTTCTGGGGATTTGGGGAAAAGAAAAATAGACAATATCCCTACTCTGCAAGAACTTCAATTCTACAAAGGAGAGAAAGAAAATAAACAGGTAAACAGAAAAACAAGGTTATAGTGACTATTGATAAAAACTATGAGGATCGTAAAATGGGGTAATATGTAATATTGTAATTAGAGAGGGGAGTTACACGGGGTGGTTACATTCCTCACCAGCTGAGAATGTTGAAAATGAGCCAGCCGTGGAAAGATCTGGAGGTAGAGGGGATAGAAGGGCAATCTAAAGACAGGAATCCACTTGGCGGGGTGAGTACTGAGTGTTATGCTATATGTTGGCAAATTAAATTCCATAAATAAATAAATAAATAAATAAATAAATAAATGATAAATGAGAAAATAAATAAATAAATAAATAAATAAATAAATAAATAAATAAAGACAGGAATCAGGAGAAGCAAGGAAGCAGGTGTAGCTGGCACATTTAGCAAGGGGACCATGCAGTGGACCAGATACTCTTCTATCTGCTTTCCGTGTTTCAGCCTAATACCTGACTACATCCTTGAAAGAAGGCTATCCACATTTTATAGAAAGGGAAAAAAGTGGAGGTGGAAGCCACAGTCACTCTAAATGAAGTGACTGTCTGAAAAGTCCAGTATCAAAAGTCAAGCTGAAGCAACATGATCCTTAGTTATCACTCTTCACTGTCTCTTACTGACCCAGTGTGAACAGGATAAGCGCAAATACGCCAGACACTCGGAACGTATTGTTGATGTAGAATAAACAATGCTGTCCACCATTGAGGCTAAGTCTATTATATTCAGCTTTTTGCAAATTAATATATCCCCCCCCCAAAAAAATTTTATTTATTCAAGGCTGAAATAGCAGATTAAACAAATAAGAAAATGCTGCCATGAAGCAACTATGAGCACTTCAAAGAGAAGATTTAGCTTCTAGTGAATACAATGAACAAATATATCTTTGTTCTATTAAAAAACTTAATCTATCAGAGGTCAGTAACCACCAAAAGGCTAATTAAAAAATTAATGAATATCCCACGCAACTTCCTTCCCTTGGGCCAGAATAAATTTGAGGTGATACGCAATTTAATTATACCTACATTGGAAGAAAGTCCTTAAACGGAAGATAACGACACCAACGTTAGAGCAGTACCTCAGTTAACATATCTAGAAAACTTGGCCAGTTGCTTTAAAGAATCGGGCTGCAGATTTTTAGAATGTCCACGAGGACAAAGATGACCTTCAAAATCCTGTGCGAGAAACACCTTCCTCTCAACTTCACGGATTCAGGTTTTGAGGAACTGGTCTTTGGAGAAGAGTTAACACAGGAACACCTTGCCTGTCTAGCAAGGACCAGAGGGTCGTGACAGAGACCATAAAAAGGAAGAGAAGAAGGATTGGGCCAGTATGCTCTCCAACCATCTGAGTAAATTTCTGAGTTCTAGACACGTGGCGGAGGATATATTTTTCCTTTCAGGTTTACTTTTCTTATCCTGGTGGGAATCCCCTGGTAATACTAAGTATCTTACCTTACATTCAAAAACCTCCTTAGAAACAAGGACCATGGTTATCAGTTTGACTTTGGGAGCAAGAAGGTGGAAACAAGGTTTCCCCGGCCTCCTGGAGTCTTCTCACTTCAGAAGAGGTACAGAGTGTGGTTCATAAAAGGCTCTCATTATGTACAAGGAAGCAAACAATTTGTAGGGTTTTCTGCACTTGCCTTTGAGATCTGTGATCAATTAGATTTTAGGAGGCTGTGAAAGAATGATTCAATTAAATTGAGATTTTTTTTTTTTTTTAAGGCACAGATGAAGGAGAACTGGGAGTTTTATTTTTAAACTAAAGCC
The DNA here is from genome assembly GCF_053574225.1 of Canis aureus. Classification (NCBI taxonomy): domain Eukaryota; kingdom Metazoa; phylum Chordata; class Mammalia; order Carnivora; family Canidae; genus Canis; species Canis aureus. The sequence goes on along the minus strand of NC_135632.1, from coordinate 3,663,498 downwards.
CTAGAGTTTTAATAAAATATGCAGTAGTCATTATTTAAGGCACTCTCTGCCTCTTTGGTCCTTCTCAGCAAAGCTGGAAGAACTTTAAAGAGCATGTGATTTCCATTTTACCCCATGGGTCTATGTCTTTTGGTCAGTTTGGAAACCAAGCCTAAAACAACAACCAAAGAAAGTTTGAATTTACATCTAGGATAACAAACAGGTTTCACATTTCCTGCCAAATCCAATCAATTAGAGGTGGCTGCCTGGAGTTCTGCGTTGAGCAGGATGGTAAAGTGCATGGGGTCATAATAGTGCTGAAGAAACTAGAATGGATCGCTTATGTTTACCGTAGACTCCGAAAGGGAGTGCGACAGTGCTTGTAAGCATTTGCTGACTCTGATGAGGACATTCAAGCAACAATGGAGACAGATGATTCAGGAGGAAAAATAAAACTTCCATAGAAAGAAGCGAGAGAACATAAAATGTATATGTGTGTATACTGCCTCAAGAAGAAATCCATTCATTCATTCATTCAACAAATATTTGTGTGATTATTAATATTAAAAATATAATTTATATGTTATATCTAAAATAAATATAGTTAATGTTTAAGATATTTACATATTAAGCATATATTAAATAATATAAATTATGTCATACGCGACTAGCAAAATAATAAGCATTTATTGAGTGCATCATTCCCGGTGCTGGAAATAAGAGGAAACAAAACGAATTTCTAACTCTCTTATATTCCATGTGAGGGAAAGACCTAAAGAAAAGCTCAGAAGAAGAACTAGCAAAGGAGACTGAAAAGAAGCAACGAGCAAGAGAGGGAAACCACAAGAAAGGAGTAACCTATAGGCCAAGTGAAGACAGTGTCTCGAAAAGGAGGGAACGATCAACTGTGTCAAATGCTGCTGCTGGGCCAATGAAGTGAGCCTTGGGAAATGATTATTGGATCTGGCCACACAGGTCACTGATGATCTTGGTGAGAACAATTGGGGTGGAGATGTAGGGGAGAATTAGCCCCGCTGGAGTGGGCCCAAGGGACTAGGAGAGAAGAGGCAGTGGAGATAGTGAGTGTACAAAACTCTTCAGTAGTGTTTATTGTAAGGGGAATGGGTGGTGGCTGGGAGCGATGGTGGTAACGACAGATGAAGTCACGTTTATAGGGTCAAGGGGATGATCTAATGAAGAATATATTGATGACTCGAAAGTGGAGAGAGAAAACCGCAGAACCTAAATGTTGGAGGAGGCACTTGAGGAGGGGAACCAGACCCAGCACCAAAAGAAAGGTGGGCCGTATGTAGGAGGAAAAAGAACTCTTTCATGGTGGCAGGAAAATGAGGCAGAAGGTGTAGGTACAAGGTGGTTTGCTAGGCTTTCTTTTTTTTTTTTTTTTTACGATTTTATTTATTCATGAGAGACAGAGAGAGGCAGAGACACAGGCAGAGGGAGAAGCAGGCTCCCTGTGGGGACCGTGATGCGGGACTCGATCCCGGGACCCCAGGATCACAACCTGAGCAGAAGGCAGATGCTCAACCACTAAGCCACCCAGGCGTCCCTATTTGATAGGCTTTGGGATGAGACTCTGTGGAAGTCCTCTTCTGATGGTTGCTCTTTTCTCAGTGAAATAAAAAGCTAGATCATCAGCTGAGAGTAAAGACAAGCAAGAAAGTTGTAGCCATGTGACAAAAATGGAAAAGATGTCAATTAGGAGAGTGAGAATTAAATAGATCAAGGACATCCAGCAGAATCGCCAGGAAGTAGCACCAGGGACCTGCTTGAAGGGTAATGATCATAAATTTAAAACAAGATTCAGTCAATTGATACTGAAAAATGCCTCTCATTTTTTTAAATGCCCATTTTTATTCCAATAACGTTGTTGGGAAAAGATATTAAGCTAGGTCTTTGAATTTTGAAATAACGGCCAAAGCAATCTCTATGAAGTTGATTGATTAAATTATAGTATTCTATTAAAGATAATTTCCTGATTTTGATCATTTTTCAGTGGTTGTGGAAGAGAATTTGCTTGTTTTTAAAAAATCCACAGTGAGGTATTTGAGGGGGAAGGGACATCATGTCTGCAACTTACTCTCAAGTGGTTCAAAAAGAGAATAATATCTAAGTATAAAATTAAATACATATACAGACATACATATATGTGTACATACATGATATATATTATGTATATATGCATATATACATAGAAAGAGATAAAAAGAAAAGGAGAGTAAGAGCAAGACAGAGATACAGTAGAGCAAATATAGCAAATGTTAATAATTTGGGGGGAAACTGGGCAAAAAAATATCTGAGATTTCTTTATAGTATTCTTGCAACTGTCCTGTAAGTTCAAAATTATCTCAAAAAAAAAAAAAAAAGAAAAAAGAAAAAGCCTGGCCATTCCTTTCTCAAGTCTGTATTTGAAATGAAATACATTTGGAAAATTACTAAAATTTTCTGTTTTATCTTGATTCCTCCATGTAGCCTTATAAAGTCGTGATTTAGAAATTTTAAGTAACTGTTTAGAATTTGTATGTGAGGATAAAAGTCAAGGCAAGACCGAATCTAGTTTATTTTGTTTGTTTGTTTGTTTGTTTTGACAAACACTGCTTGTGTCTCTGCCTCTCTCTGTATCTCATGAATAAATAAATAAAATCTTAAAAAATAAAAAAATAAAAAACAGTGCTAGTTTATTTTGAATCTGTGTTTCAAAGCATTAGGGAAATCTGCCCTTAAGATGTAAATTTCTGCACAGAAGGAACGTGGCTACACCAAGTGTAGACCCTCTCTCTGTTTGCATTCTGCCCTGCACTGTGCAACATAAGAAAAAGCATCTTATTCAACACAAAACTCCACCAACCACTGTGACTTCCTCTCTCTCCCTTTCCACATCTAGTCCATGAGAAAATGCTGTTGCTTTGGTCTCCCCTATCCATCCTAAAACTCTTATCTCAGTCTCCCTCTCTGATTGTCACTCTGGTCCATGTCCCCACCATCATTGCCCCGTAGACCTGCTCTCACTATTTCTTCTCCCTCCAACCCATTCTCTAAGCAGCAACCAAGACCATCTACTTACAGTCAGTCAGGTCTCAATACAGCACTGTATGTTAGCTACACTCGAACTGGGGGGGGGGGGGGGGAAGGTGTTCATGTCATTAAAAAAATAAAGCCAGTCTTGTCTAAATGTTTAAAATATTCCAATGCACCTAGAATTCTGGGCTTTGCATATGCCTCCAACATCTCTCTCTCTCTCTCTCTCTCGTCATTCCACATGCTCCAACCATGCTAAACTTTCTACAGCTCCTTAAATAAGCCATATCTGTCCCCAGATCAGCAGTCTTGGGCTGCTCTTCTTGATCTCCCTTATCTTAATTTTTTTTTTCAACAAAGATTTATGGAGCATCTCTTATGTGCTCAGGCACTGTTGTAGGTCTTGTGGTTAGAATAATGAAAGCAACAGACACGGCCTTTTCACGGGGCTTACATTTGTAGAACCTTCAGTGAATGTAATTTGGCACACCCTCTCTAAAAAAAGCAAAAGAAAACCCTACAATTTCTGGATGCAGAATCAGATACGGTAGTATTCACTATTTGGAAGAAGAGGAAAAAATTCCAACCACTTTCTGGGCGTTAGAAGTTCAGGTCCCTTTCTTCTGAGATATCCGTAAGCAAGTTCCTAGATAGGCCTACATGCTAAGGCGTCCAGATGGCAGCCTGCTTTCACCTCTTCACCCTGAATACTCCATAGCTTCCAGAAACTCTCTGCACTCACAGGGGCCCCAGGCAAGACAGGGGCTCTAAAGCTTAAACTTCATTGACTTCATGGGAAATTGGCCTCCAATCTATGAACAAGACAGATAACATACGATTATGCCAAAAAATATTTCCAGACAGTGACAAGTGATAGAAGAATTTAAAAGTAGGCAATGTGATACAAAATGCATGGGCAGGTGATATTAAATATAGTGATGACGAGGTCCTTAAACCTGGTTCCAGAATAAAGATCATACAGAAGCCAAACACCTACAAAGGTCACAATTTCTTTGGTGTCTTGACTATTTATTTCCCTTGCAGCGAATTTTCAGAAGTGATTACATGGAAGGGTAGCAGAAGGCTACATTGCACTTATTATAATACAAAACTCTTCTGTATCTTTAAAAAGATCCATAAATATAGTTTTCAGAGAAAAGAAGGATTTTGCCATGAGATAAATAAAGCTAATAAGGGAAAGCAATCAAGACCAGCAGCAGTCACTTTTATGTTTGAGATGGTGGTTCAGACCATCTTGCAGAGTATTCAAGGCATATCATGCTACCCAAAGCCCTTTTGGAAATTGTCTTCAAACTCCAGGGTCTCTATTTAAATAGAAGTGCATAGTGTGGTGTGTTAGAGGAAGGAATGAAAAGAACGAAGAGGGAGTTCAATTTTAATAGAAGACAAAGAGCTAGAGATGAAGAGACATGAAAATGAAAAAAAATTAAGTTCGCAAGGACCCACATCTTAAAAGATGAAGACCCAAAGGCTGTGTATCAAGGTACTAAAAGGTATGGTCATGTAGAGTTAGAGAGAAAACGAGGTTGTCGGTAGCATCACACTGTCTCAATCTGGGATGAGGAAAGAGATAAACACTCTGAATGTTTCTAAACTTTTATTGAACCACTTCTTTTAATCTTCTTGCAACTGAATTTTGTCATTTTACAAGAACTCTACTTAGCTCCGAAAGATTATTTTAACAAAAGAGTATTTCAATTCAGGAGTTTAGAGAAATTAGTCAAATGGAGTTGGCCGTCTTAATGACCATGCTGGCTTTCATCTTCACGGAGATAATGTGCTCAGACACTCAGAAACGGAGAGCTTTTCCCAACTGCTCTTTCAGATCCTCCTACCAGATAAGTTCAGGAAAAAGGAAGCAAACTAGCTGCTGAGAATTTCAGTAATAGAATTCCTTCCATCAGCCTGCTCATCTTTTGTGAGGATGTGAGGGGTAGGGGCCTGGCTAATTTCTTTTTGTTTTAAGATAGAGACAAACTGAGGGTTACTGGAGGGGAGATGGGTGGGGGGATGAGGTAACTGGGTGATGGACATTAAGGAGGACACTTGATGGGATGAGCACTGGGTGTTAAATGCAACTGATGAATTGCTAAATTCTACCCCAGAAACTAATAATGCACTATATGTGAATTAATTAATATTAAATTTAAAAATTTTAAAACAAGAGAGCAATGGTTTAAAAAAAAGGAAAAATTTGTAAACAAATCTGTATATGATAAAAACAAAATGTCTCTTCGAGAAAGATACACACGTTTATATACATATATGTGTTTAATGTTTTACGCAAGTTGCATTGTATGTCAACGAGAATTTGAATCTTCACATTTTTTTTCGATTTGGTTAACTGTTGGTACAATACCTTTCAAAGAAATGATATATTTTGTTTTCCTACCAGTAGTGTCTGCACGTGTCTAGTTCTCCATACCCTCCCTAACACTGGATAGCAACCCTTTTTGATTTTGTTAATCTGAAAGGTGAAAAAGATCACCAACGTTTTGCTTTTGTTGACTTTAATTAGGAATGAAAGTGAGTATGTTGTCATGTCTTTTGCTATTTACATTTTTTCCACCAAGTATTTAATGCCGTTGCATGTTTTTCTACATATATTTGTATGTTTTTCTGCATTCATTTTCTTTTATGTGGCCATTTGCATAAACCATTTGGAAACTTAGAAAATTCGCCATTCGTAAGCTTTATCTGTTACAAATACTTTTCCAAGTTAGTCTTTTTTTTTTTTTTTTTTTACAGAATTATGCTTAGAATCTTCCTGCAAGTACAATTTTTTGACTTTTGTGGCTTTGGTGTTTGGTGTCCTGCCTAGGAAGCCTCCCCATAACAAGATTGTATATAAGTTTACTCAATTTTTCTTTTAGTAATTTTATAGTTTTATTTAAAAATCTTTGATGTACTTAGAAACCATTTTGATATTCACATTAAGCATTATTTATTCCAAATACACTTATTTATTTATTCGAAATTTATTCATGTTATTTTTTCCAAACCGTTAGCAAATTTTTCTAATGTTATTTATGAATCTTTTTCCCCCACTGGTTTGATATGGCACCTTCCTAATATTCTAATTTTCTATAAATAATTGCACCAATCACTGGATCCTTTATTATGTTTCCTAGGTATTTTTCTTCCTGGTATTAAACTCTTTTAGGTATTTTAATTTGATTACATGTTTTATTACCTGGTAGACTAGTTTTATTACTTTTCTTTTCCAGGATTGTCCTTTCTATATTTGTATGTTTACTTTCACAAGTTTACTCTGATAACATTTTGTCCAATTCCCGCCCCTCCCCAACCTTTTGGTATTTCCATCAGATCGAATGACTTAAATTAGTAAGTTAAATTAGGATTACTTGATCATTTTTATCTATCCACAAATGAGGTTTAATTTCCTTTATCAATCTCAATAGTTTCAAAAATGTAGTCATAAAAGTCTTAGAAATTCTATACATTTCTTATTGAGTATTTATTTTGTTTATAACCATTGTGAATGGGATCTTTTCTTCCTTTTTATCCAACATATTATTGTTTACTGTTAGAAAAGGTTCTGACCTTTGTATATTAATTTGAGATCAGACGTCTTGCTAAAATTTATTTTATCAATTGTAAGAAGGTTGTTTTATATGTGGTTCTTTTATTTTTTATTTATTTATTTATTTTATATGTGGTTCTTTTAAACTGGCAAGGTAGATAATCATCTTACCCACAAATGATCATTTTTTTCTCTTTTCTCTTTTCCTTCCAGTGTTTATGCTTCTTATTTATTTCTCTTGTTTAATTTGTACTCCCTATTATTTCCTGAATAATATTAATAATATTGTTAACCTTAGGAATCCTTGCTTTCATCCCGATTTTATTTTGAATGTTTATAGTGGTTCTCCATTAAGTACTCATTATGCTGAGTGTTTGTCAAGTATCTTCATTTGAAAAGGGTAAAACTGATTATTTTCCTCTTTTTAGGCCAATATTATGAGTAATTATATTAATTAGTTTTCTAATGTGTAAACATCTTTGCATTCTTGGGATGAACCTCACCAGGTCAAGAAGTAGTATTCCTTAGCTCACTACTTAATAGTATTTGCAAAATTTTAAAAGATACTTGTATCAATATTATATGTGAGAATAGTTTATAATTTTAGGGGGCAAGGGGCACATTTTGGTATCATGTTTCTCCCGAACTAGTAATGGACGCTTTTTGTTTTGTTTTTACTATTCACTGAAATATATATATATATATATATTATGTCCTTTATATATAAATATATATAAATATAAATATATTAAATATATTTAAATATAAATATATATATATATATTTTTTTTTTTTTTTAATTTTACTTAAGTAAGCTCCTTGCCCAATGCTGGGTTTGAACTCACAACCCTGAGATCAAGAGTCACATGCTCTAACAACTCAGCCAGCCAGGTACCTCTCACTGAAACACTTTTAAATCAGGTTGTAATTATCTAGGAAACTATTTGAACATTTTTTAGTGTATACCACTGCTATGTTTTACAGAAGTTTAGTTTGATATTTTGTTTACCAGAAGGTCTCCTTAGTAAAAAAGTGCAAACTTTTAGGAAGTTGTGGTTTGAAATTTTTTCAAATTAATTATCCTTGTAATACCTGTAGGCTCTGTGTTAATCTCTTTTTCCTTCCTGATCGTGACAATTTATCATCTTTTTACCTTTTTTTGATTACTTTACCTAAGAGTATGTCCATTTTCTTGGTCTTTTCAATGAACCAACTTTTAACTTTGTTAATTTTCTTTATTTTTTCTTTTCTTTTACTGAATTTGGATCTGTTTTGCTCTTTCTTTAGCTTCTTAATGCAGAATGTTAAGCATTGATTTTAGATTTCTTCTTTCCTAATATCAAGCATTTAAAGGTGTAAGTTTCCCTCAGCGCAGCTTTATCTTATAAATGTTGATAAGTTGCAAAAAAAATAAGAAAAAAGAAAAAAAATAAATGTTGATAAGTTGTCTTTTAAATGTAATTTAGTCCAAAGTATTTTCTTATTTCTCTTATTTTCCTTGATGTTCTTTGAGTTTATCCTGTTTGGGGCTTGCTAATCTTGAATCTATAAATTTATGACTTTCAACAAATTTGATAAGTTTCAGCCATTTTTTCCCCTCAGCCACTATTTCATGCCTCTCTCTATCTCTTGTACTGACTCTCTGGGACTCTACTCATGTTGTAGACCTTTTGATATTGTCTCATGAATCCCTGAGAGCTGAAGTGGTTTGTTTGGTTGGGTTTTTTCTCCCGATTGGGGAAAGAAAAAAAAAAAAAAGATTTTTTTTCTCTCTATTCTTCAGGTTGGATGATTTCTATTGACTAATCTCAAGTTTACTGACTTGTTCCTCTGTCATCTCAATTCAACATGTGAATCTATCAGTAAGTTTACTTTTTAAGTTATTTTAGTTATCATTTCAACATTTCCTTTTATTCCCTTTTGATAGACTCTACTTATCTGATGAGACTTCTTTCATTCCATTCTTTATAGAAGTGTTTTCTCTACGCCATGCTGCATCAAAGTCCCCGAGGCTCCCACTACCTCAGTACATCTCAAGGATGACAGCTGTTCATCCTTTTTTTCTTGAGAGTTAGACACATATCCTTGGTTCTGTGTATATACTATAATTTTCTATTGCATCCTGGACATTGTGAAAGTTGTTGTGTAGACTATAGGCCCTGTTTAAATCCCCTGGAGAAACTAATAAGACTTAAACAGGGGACGCCTGGGTGGCTCAGCAGTTGAGCGTCTGCCTTCGGTTTAGGGCATGATACCGGGATTGGGGATCAATTGCAGGAAGCCTGCTTCTCCCTCTGCCTCTGTCTCTGCCTTTCACTCTCTCTCTCTCTGTGTGTCTCATGAAAAAATAAATAAAATCTTAAAAAAAAAAAAAAAAGACTTAAACAGTAAGATTGGTCTTATTTTTGTGAGAGGGAATTCCAATCTCCATTCAATATTCTGAGATTTTGCTAATCTCTTTCAGGTCTGGCCTGTGCATTCATAGATTAGTATGAGAATTTTTTGAGTAGTCCTGTTTTCAGATCAGATCTTTTTAAGCCTTTGTTTGGGTCTTTCCTGTGTAGACATTGTTCCAGGGAGGCATTATTCCAGGGTGAGGCTGAGACCTGTGGCCCAAAGCTCAGCTTCATTCTTGAAGGCCTTGCTATGTGGGGGTTGACCTGTGCACACAGAGACCAGGAGCTAGGCTGAGACATGTGTAAAATCATGTATCCAAACAGAAATTCCCTTCTCCACTTCTCTCCTGTCCAGGAATTCCCTTCACTCACACTCCTCAGCTTGCGGCAGCCCCTTCCCCTGATTTCTGTGGGGACTACTCTTAGAGCAGGACCACAGAGGAAAGATAAACTCATAAGGAAATGAGAAACTCACTCCATGTGGCACACTTCACTCTGTTTTTGCTCTTTCACCATCTCTCTGCTTTTGTTTCTTTTTAGAGTCCTCTAGCACTTGAGAACATTTTTGTTCATTTGTTGTGCAGCATTTTTTCACTGTGATGAGTGGGAGAGATGAGCTTTAGTAAGATTATTTCTTGAGATTTTTGCATCTGTTTAAAGATAACCTTTGCCTTAGCAGCTCCTGGCTGTCTCAGTCAGTGGAGCACATGACTCTTGATCTCAGGGTTGTGAATTCAAGCCCCACATTGGGTATAAAGCTTACTTAAAAACAGACAAACAAATAAAGATCCTTTGCCTTTGTGCTTACATGACAAGGCTTGCATAACATTTTTATTAACGCCTTCCTCAGAGCTGTGTAGAGACTGCCTTACTGTAAAATCTAAGGAAATCTGAAATTTCCCAAATATAGCCTTTTTATATCTATATTTTTGCAGAATTCTTTGTTCTCAAAGTTCAGTAAATTCTGCAGAATATCCCTTGCTAATGAACACCTATTAATTTTTCCTGGAATGCTGTGGGCCTTTTATTCCATAGTTTCAGGTCTTCCTTTTTCTTACAAGAATACTCATTATCCTATTTTAGAATAACTTTTTTTCTACCCTAGTGTTTAGTTATCTTATTAATAGATACTGAAGATCTTCATGTGGGGTTGACTTTTGTTCTCCACATCTATGACCTGTCCTCTAATTGCTTTAATCTTTGTTGCTTTTATGTGAGATCGCTGTGATGATCCCAAACCTTTCCTCCATTTCAGAAACTCTGTTTTTGACATGCCTCTTCTAATCCTTACTAATTCTAATTTATTCATTACTTCTGTAGTAAGCACCCTGCTTCCTCAGCCCTGAAATCTCCCATTTCATCTTCCTGCTATTTCACTATTTTAGTTTGTATCTCTCTCTCTCTCTCTCGCGCGTTTTTTTTTTTTTTTTTTTTTTTTTTTTGCCAAAATCAGGTTCTTCCTAATTCTTTTATGGTCAGATCTCTTATGGTGTGTGCAGTGGGTTGATTTGTGTCCTGGAAATTTATGTCCACCTGGAACCTCAGATATGACCTTATTTGGAAATAGGGTGTTTGAAGATATAATTAAGCCAATAATTGAGATAAAGTAATGCTGGCTTAGAGGGAGCCCTGAATCCCATGAGACTGTCTTATTCAAAACAGAAAAAGACAGAGGGACACAGGGAAGAAGGCCATGTAAAGATGGATGCAGAGATTGAAGTAGTAGTTCTATGAACTAAGAAATGCCAAGGATTGCCGGCAACCATCAGAATCTAGGAGACAGACATGGGAGAGTTTCTTCCGGAAACTCTGGAAAGAACCAGTCCTGTCGACACTTGATTTTGAACTCCTGAAGTGTGAGAGAATAGGCTTCTTCTTCTTCTTCTTCTTCTTCTTCTTCTTCTTCTTCTTCTTCTTAAGCCACCAGCTTTTGGTAATTTGTTATGGCAGCTCTAAGAAACTACCCCAAATACCAATTTTGGTACTGAAAGTGAGCTGCTATAGTAACAAATATCCATATCTAAAAATGTAGGCTTTGGAACTGGAAAATAGGTAGAGTCTGGAAGAATTTTCACAGAAAACGCTAGATGCTTTGGGATGCCTGGGTGGCTCAGTCAATTGAGCATCTGACTCTTGGTTTTTTGGCTCAGGTCATGATCTTGCAGTCATGAGACTGACCCCACGTTGGGCTCTGTGCTCAGCATGGAGTTTAATTCAGATTCCCTCTCACTCTACCTCCTGCTCTCTTTCATAAATAAATAAATAAATAAATAAATAAATAAATAAAATATTTTTTTAAAAAATTTAAAAAGAAAATTCTAGATACTTTGAAGAGGTAGTTGGCAGAAATGTGAGTGTTGAAGGCAATTCAAGGGAAGGTTCAGATGGAAGTGAAGAGCACAGTAGACAAAGCTTCTATTGCCTTAGAGAATACATCTGTCATCATGAACAGAATATTGGGTAGAAATACAAACACCAAAGTTGCTTCTGGTGAGGTCTCAGGAGGAAACGAGGGATATGTTATTGCCAAATGGAAGAAACATGATTCTTGTTACGAAGCACCAGAAAGTTTTGCTGATTTATGTTCTATAGTTCGGTGAAAAGCAGAATTTATAAGTGAGGAACTTGGATATTTAGCTAAGAATATTTCTTTGTATTTTATTTTACTTATTTGAGACAGAGAGAGAGATAGAGAGAGCACAGAGGGTGGGGTGGGGAGAGGGAGAAGCAGACTCTCCACTGAGCAGGGACCCTGATGCAGGGCTCGATCCCAGGATCCTGGGATCATGACCTGAGCTGAAGGAAGGCACTTAATCGACTGAGCCACCCAGGCAGCCCTAGCTGAGGATATTTTTAAGCAAATGTATTAGGTTCAATGTAGTGTCTCCTTGCTCAAGGTGATAGTCAAATGTGAAAAGAAAGAGATAAACCAAGAAAGGAACTTAAAAAAAAAAGGAAAGAAGAAAGAAAGAAAAGAAAGAAGAAAGAAAGAAAGAAAGAAAGAAAGAAAGAAAGAAAGAAAGAAAGAAAGAAAGAAAGAAAGAAAGAAAGAAAGAAAAAGAAAGGAATTCTTTTTTTTTTTTTTTTTTTTTTTATTGGTGTTCAATTTACTAACATACAGAATAACACCCAGTGCCCGTCACCCATTCACTCCCACCCCCCGCCCTCCTCCCCTTCTACCACCCCTAGTTCGTTTCCCAGAGTTAGCAGTCTTTACGTTCTGTCTCCCTTTCTGATATTTCCCACACATTTCTTCTCCCTTCCCTATTTTCCAAGAAAGGAATTCTTATTCAACAAAAAGTAACCAGAATTTAATGATTTGGAAAATTCTCAGCCTACCTAGATAGTATGTTCTAGAGGCAGTACCAAGGATTCTAGAAGAGCTTTTGCTGAATAGATGAGGTATATAACTCATGGATCAAATCACCCATCCCAAATCAAAGCCAGGAAAGATCTGTGGAGGACTTTCTTGTATGATGGCATGGACTGGTGTGAATTCCATGGGAGACTAACAAGGCTTCTGAGAATATTATACCTGCAGAAACACTATCAGCCTTGACTAAGAAGGAACAGGGATGGGATAAAGTGAAGGAAGGCTGTCAGGCATTTGAGATTCTACAAGGAAAAAAAAAAGCTGATAAACTACTTGGCTGCTAATATGTGCTGACCTTCAAGAAAACAGAATGGTTCCAGGGCAGAGCTACAGATACAAAGACAGAGGCCAGAGAGGGTAAGGCCACCACTGCAGGCCCAGAAGATAGAACATCAAGCCTTAGATGATTATTTCCAGGCCTTGAATCTAATGGAATTTGCCCTGCTGGGTCTCAGACTTGCTTGAGACCATTGGTTCCTTTTGTCCTTCTAATTTCTCCCTTAGGAATGGTCATGTCTATCCCATGCCTGACCTACCATTATATTTTCAAAGCAGATAACTTGGTTTCTAGTTTGATAGGTCAACAGATAGAGAGGATGGCCAAGGATTGCCAGCAATCACCAGAAACTATCCTCCAGAACTCCAAGAGATTAAATGTCTGTTGTTTCAAGTCACCTAGTTTGTCGTAATTTGTTATCACAGCCCTAGGATACTAATGCAGAATGCAATTTACTGTTATTTCTTTGATCTTTTTTTTTTAATGCATGATGTTATGTTAGAATTTTTAATACTAATTCTTTCTTTAATGATTATTATTATAGTGCTACTATGTAGCTTTCATGCCATTTTTTTTTGCCTTCATTGTTATTCATTTGAAATTTTGTCAAAACCTTCTTTTGGTCCTAAATAATTTTGGTATGTTCTTCTTGTCTTCCTTCCATGTTACTGAGACCAAATTTTTTATTCTATAGAGCTTTGGTACAAATGCCCTCATTTCCCTTATTGTGTGCATGAATGGGAAGAATTAAGTCCAGCTATGAACAATCACAGATAGATGACCTTGCCTGTGTACTCTCTTATATCATCATTAGAAATTCACGATATATGAAAATGGCCTAAAGACTTCAATGAGTATCTTTTGGCTGATAAACATATGACTAAAATAGAAATGACTGAGTTGGCAAGGATTGAAAATAATCAGAAATCTCATATATTGCTAATATAAACTAGTTCAACCATCTTGCAAAATTGTTTGGTGGTATCTATCTACTAAACCTGAATCATATGTATACTCCATGACCCAGCAATTCAACTTCTAGATACATACCCAACGTCGGTATTATCTTCATGTGTTCACCAAATGTATTCATGTGTTCACTAAAAGACACATAAACTGTCACTTCCAAACTGGAAACCATTTAAATATCTCAACTATAAAATGGGGGGTGGGGTGTGATATGCTCACACAATAAAATAACATAGAGTAGTAAAAAAGAACAAACAGAAACCACAAACAGTGTTGAGCAAGAAGAGAGAATCTGTTATGGACTAAATGTGTCCACCCAAAATTCCTATGTTGAAGCCCTAACCTCACGTGACTGCATTTGGGCTTTAGGAGTCAGTGAACATTAGAAGAGGTTGTAAGTGTTGCAGCCACAACTTGATAGGATCAGGGTCTTTAGAAGAAGACACACCAGAGAACTTGCTTTCTCTCTGCCATGTGAGGGCACAGCAAGAAGACCGCCGGCCACCTGCAAGCCAGGAAGAGAGCTTCCCCCAGAAACCGAATTGGCTGGAACCTTGATCTAGGACTGCCAGCCTCCAGACCTGTGAGCAAGTACATTTCTGTGGCTTAAGCCAGAAGTCAACTATGTTTTTCCCTGGCAGCCCAAAGAGACTAATACAGAATCTATTGCACGAATTCTCCATTTATATAAAATTTGAAAACAGGCCAAACTAATCTATGGGATCAGAAATTAGAATACCGAGTACTTCTAGGACAAGTAGGAGGTGACTAGAAGGAGGCCCTGCGGGACCTCAGAGGCACTAACAATATTCCATTTCTTAATGTAATTGCGCTGATGTCTTAACTTGGTGAAAATTCATCGAGATGTGCACTTATGACTCCCTAAGTGTATGTTGTACAAAAAATATAACAAAAAGTTCATTTGCCTTAAAAAAAAAATGTTCAGGGCCTTGGTTCACTCCTTCTAGTCAGTCCACAGATTTGGGGGATTTAGGTTTTGGTTGCTTTTTTTTTTTTTTTTCTTTTTTAACATGGAGCTACTCCTAGGTCTAGCTTATTCACAATCTCTTCCCAGTCAGGTGTTTTTTTGTTTTTAACCATAAGGCTGGATCACAGAAAAGAAAATTGACTGGCTTTCACCTACAGTTCTCCAAGTGCATCTTCCCTCAGATGATTTTATCTTATTTTCTCATTCGGCATCCTTTATACTGGATCCCTAAGCACTTTTAAAAGACCAAGTAGTTTGGATGATTATTACAATTTCTTGGATTTCTGTATTCAGCTCACCTCCCGTTGGGGGATCCCTAGCGGACTTGCCTGCCTCTGCTGTGCTGGTAGACAGAGTTTATATTTCGTACTCTCAAAGGATTTGAGAGTTTTCCCCAAGCTGACGTTTCTATTCATTCATTTTTCTTCAAATTATGACTGTGTGGGAGGGGCAGGGAGGAGTGAAGGGGTGAAGATCAGTGATATTTTTTAGGATATAATTCATCTTTTCCCCCCGCAGCTTACAGGATGGACGGAGGAAGGAATCCTCACAATGCCTATTACATTCTACCTCTCTTTTTCTGGCTAAGTTCTCTATCTATTTGCTTGACTCCTGCTGCTGTACTAAAATTTTCTTTCATTCCTGTTTGCAGTTGCTATTTTAGACTTATTTTTTAATTTTTTGATTTTTAGAGAAGGAATGGTCTAGGATATAGCTTTTTTTTTTTTTAAACATCTTGCTTCTGAAAGCCTAGGCCAAGTTTACTTAACAAAAGAGGACACCAAAAAAAAAAAAAACAAAACAAAACAAAAGAGGACACCAGCTTACTTAGCTTTCATATATTCTACGATGCATCAGTAGGTAGTTGATTAAAACAAACTCGTATAAATCCTTATTGATAAGAACAATAATAATAATACATGTGCTCAGTCCAGTTAAAATTGTCTACATTTTTAATAAAAAATCCTGATCATAATTGACCCCAACTGTTAGGCAACTGCATTCTCTCCAGTTCAGATCCAAGAAAGAGGAAGAGCATCTCGGCCTCCTCAAAGCACATTTAACCAACCACATTTTTTCTTCCTGAAGGCAATGTTTGTTTTGTTTATTCTTCACTGCCTATGCCCATTGCCACCACCCCAGACAACATCTAGTTCTAAATAAATATGTGTAAATTAATTAACCAATTAATGAGAATATAATCATAATAAATAGCATATAAATATAGTATGCTCATATTAGAAAAAGAGAAGGAACACATCCCTTAACTATTTCTTTGCACTTTTAAAGCAATTTGCCAGGATGCCCGGGTGGCTCAGTGCTTAAGCATCTACCTCTGGCTCAGGGCGTGATCCTGTGATCCTCCAGTCCTGTATCAGGCTCCCTGCATGAAGCCTGCTTCTCCCTCTGCCCGTGTCTTTGTCTCTCTCTGTCTCTCATGAATAAATAAATAAAATCTTTTAAAAAATAAAGTAAAATAAAGCAATTTGCCAGCATTGTATCAAAGAGCAAATTTTACTTATTATTATTTTTTAAATATTTTGTTTGGTTACTTGATTTGTTTGTTTACTTGACAGAGAGAGAAAGAACACAAGCAGGAGGTGCAGCTAGCAGAGGGGGAGGGAGAAACAACTCCCCTGCTGAGCATACGGCCAGGACTTTGGGGCTTGATCCCAGGACTTTGGGATCATGAACTGAGCAGAAAGCTTAACTGACTGAGCCACCCAGGCACCCCCGAATTAAAGCATTTAATGTAAGTTAGAAAAACCCAAGAAGAGAAAATAATTTTAAGGAATGACACCACAATTACATGGGAAAAAAAAGGACAAGCAAAGAATAAGTCGATAAACAAAACCATAACCTGACTCTTTGAAAAGGCCACAAATGAAAAAGTACATTTTAAATCTCATTAGGAAAAGATTAAAGGCAAAACCACTATATTGATACACTTGAAAAATCTTAATATTTTGCAAATAGTACGTGTAATTTTCTAGCAAGCCTCCCATATTCAAAACAACTCCAAGAAGATAAAGAAAATGTGAACTTGTCCAAGAGTAATCCTCGGCCCCCTGCCAAAGGATACAGGTTTCAGGTGACTTCATAACTGAATTATTTCAGATCCTCAAGGAATAAATAATTATTCTGCCTTTTAAGTGTTTCCAGATCATGGAAAAAGAAGGATCCCTTCCAAGTGTGTTTTATGAGGTTAACCTGGCCATAATGACATGAAAATCGCTAACGCTTATGAAGAACTTTTTGTATAATGAGCACTATTGTAAGTGTTCTAAGAATATACATTCATTTAATTCTCACAAAATGCTTATGAAATAGATACTATTATTATCACCTTTTACAGATAAGAAAACTTATTCACAGAGAGGTTAGGTAACTTCTCCAAGATCCCACAATTAGTAAATAGTGGAACTGAGATGGAACCCAGTGACTTGGTTCTAGAAGACAAGCTATTAACCATTACCTTGTCTGCCTCCCACAGGGAATAGAAACTATAGGCCTTACCTCATTTATGAATAAAGATGCCACTATCTGAAATAAATCACTAGTGTATTAAATGATAAAATGTAGGATTTATTTTTAAAAAATCAAAGATAGATCAATAGGGTAAAAATATACAATTCTTAAATTCTAGGGAAATAAAAACTGATATGTGGTCAATTCAATTTAAAAAGAACGAAATAAATCATGTGTATATATATATATATATATATATGAAAGAAGCAAAAATTCTCATTATTCACAGCTAGTTTAGTAAACACAAGAAAATAAAATGAAAAAAAATTAATAATATAAGAATTCAGTAAAAAAGGTCATTGAATATATTTGGCCCCTGGAGACTAGACCCAGAATCTCAAAACAAGAGTCAATAATTGGTTGATTGCTCTCTTGAGTGGCAAGAGTGAGGATAGATAGAATGTGGCCACAGATACTTTTTGTGCCACCTAAAATTACCTTGGGCCATGAGATCGTAGGTTACTGACTTTAAAAACAGACCTTTAGGGATGCCTGAGTGGCTCAATGGTTGAGCCTTTGGCCCAGAGCAGGATCCTGAAGTTTCAGGATCAAGTCCCACATCGAGCTCCTTGCATGGATCCTGCTTCTCCTCTGTCTGCCTGTCTCTGCTTCTCTCTGCCTCTCATGAATAAATAAATAAAATCTTAAAAACTAATCAAAACAGACCTTTATACCTGCCCTTTGGGAGGCTGGGGACAAAAATGAGGTTCTGAGAGGTTGCAGCAAAATTACATAATTTCATTTATGTGAGACAACCTCTTTGATCTGTGAATGTCCCTTTGGACTGGCTGAAAGCTGAAATCCCATTACTAAAGGTCCTTTGCCTTTGCTAGAAGCTTTCTTAAAGTGTTACACAAAATACTTAGGGTTATGATGGTTTACTAATTTTCAACGGGCATTTCTACCTTCCTGCAGATCATTTAGGGCAAATAGGTTGGTCTCTCCGGTCCTTAGTTTACTCGTTTACAAAATGAGGGGGTTTGAACAAGATCATTTCCAGAGCTCTCAGGTCCTTCCCAGACAGAGAGTGAGCACCGATGTCTGTACTGGAGGGGAAGTCGGAAGGTCCTGGTGACAATAAAGAGCAACATGGTGGTGGGGAGGGGAGGGGGCCTGACTCGGGGAGAGCTACAGACAGACTCCAAATCTTTCACAGCTTCGTCTGAGATATGTCTTAGAAAAGGATGGCCCTGCAAACAACATGTGGAAAAGATGTGCCAAGGTGAAAACAGCTGTATGAAGTGTCCTGGAAGGGGCAGATGGTTTTCAGTACACCCAACTCCTTAGGCTATATCCTTTTGAGGTTTTAAGACAAAGCACAGAGGGATTTACTAGTTTCCTTCTTGTGGTGGGCTCTGGTGTCCTTTGATTCCTTCTTGCTGTACAAAATCGTCAAAGCCCTGCCCATCTCAGGCTCTCGGACCTCATCAAGAGTTGATAATGTGACGGGCATCCTGGTGGCTCGGTGGGGAAAGCTTCTGCCTTCAGCTCAGGCCATGATGCCAGGACCCTGGGATCGAGCCCCCATATGGGCTCCCTCCTCAGTGGGGAGGCTGCTTCTCCCTCCCCCCCTCCCCTCCACCTCTGCACACACACACTCTCTAAATAAATAAATTAATTAATTAATTAATTAATTAAGTCAAGAAAGAAAGAAGAAGAAAGAAAGAAAGAAAGAAAGAAAGAAAGAAAGAAAGAAAGAAAGAAAGAAAGAAAGAAAGAAAGAAATGTGACATTAGAGGAAAATAGCCCCAAATTGAGGACTCACTTTCTGGGTTACCTCTTTCTCCTGAATCTTGACCCCATGGTTCTTTTCACTGTTTTATCATATTCTCTTCCTTTGTTTTTCTGCTGTTCACAGTGGGAATTTTGTTCTGAATTACATGGCCTGCTATTATTGATGACCACTTTTTTAATTCAAACTCTTAAGGTCTCTCAGTCATTTAAAAACAAAAAAGGAATTTCTCAACAATGATATAGGTGGATAAAAGCTGCCGAGTGACCACAGAAGTACCTTATAAATTTTATCTTAAAAGAGGTAAAAGGATTTTAAAATTACATTTCTTGTTCTTCCAGGTATAAATCAGGCAGGGACATTTATTTTTCGGGCAGGATTATATGATCCTGTGTTCATTATATGATTGATTTTGGTCTGCCAACTAAAATTGATCTCAGCAAATTTTACACCACATCATTGTCTTATAAAGGATACAATAGTTATTGTCGGGCAAAGGCAACCAAAGCATAAAATAATCCTTAACAGAAAAGTTATTTAGAATCACATTTTACCATATGATGACCTTCTGGTCAGTGAGATAGTTAGACTGTCTTGTTAAAAGTAAAGCCTTTAGCCACAAAAATACCCATGTTTGAGTTTTAGCCCTGGTCACTTGCTGAGGCAAATTCATCTCTCCATGTTAGCTTCTTCATTTGTAAAATGAGAATGTTATGTACTTTTTTTAAAAAAAGATTTTATTTATTTATTCATGAGAGACACACAGAGAGAGGCAGAGACACAGGCAGAGGGAGAAGCAGGCTCCCTGCGGGGGGCCCAATGAGGGACTCAAACCCGGGACCCCAGGGTCACACCCTGAGCCAAAGGCAGATGCCCAAACATTGAGCCACCCAGGTGCCCTAAGAATACTAGGTACTTAATCAAGGATATTTTAAGAGTAAAGGAAACGCTGCTTAGAAACAATTATTTCTTAGCATATGGTATAATCATATTTATTATTAGCCATTAATCCTAATCACATCTTTTTAACCCCGGTTTCACTGACATTTTGGACTAGATAACTCTTTTTTTCTGAGGGGATGTCCTATATATTGTAAGACGTTCAGATATTAGCCTCTATCCACCGGATGCCACCAGCACCCCTTCAAAATAAAATGTCTTCTAACATTGCCAAATGTAGCCCGGAAAGCAAAATTTTCCCTGTGGAGAAACTCCATGCTGGAAAATCATATATATATATATATATATATATATATATATAGAGAGAGAGAGAGAGAGAGAGAGAGAGAGAGAGAACAATCATCATACTCAAGTTGGAAAAATGCTAAATTCAAAGTTAGACTATGTGAATTCATATCCTAGTTTTCCCATGATTAGTTCTACGACTTCAGAGAATTCCTCGATGTCTCGTCATCTCAGTTTCCCCACTGTAGGTGCACACACATGCACATGCACACACACCCATACACATGTTGTTTGATGTGGATGATATATGTAGCTATTTAATATATGGGGCAGTTCTTTTTTATACTTAAAAGTGTCATATGTGAATAAGCTCTGAAAAAAAAACTAAAAACAAAACAAAACAAAACCTCTGTTAAGCTGTCTCAGAATTTCCCTGGCCTGGTAAAGAAAATAAAAATTGCTGGTCTGTTGATGACCTACACTCTACCCTCCAACTTTGAGGTCTTTTTTTTTTTTTTTTAATTCCATACAACACCCAGTGCTCATCGCAAGTGCCCTCCTAATCCCCACCGCTGGCTTCACCCTTCCCCTCCATTTCCCCTTTGGTGACCATCAGTTTGTTCCCTGTAGTTAAGAGTCTGGTTGGTCTCTTTCTCCATCTCTCTCTTTTTTCCCCTTTTGCTCATTTGTTTTGTTTCTTAAATTCCACATATGAGTTAAATCACATAGTATTTGTCTTCCTCTGACAGACTTCAGTTCGCTTAGCATTATACTCTCTAGCTCCATCCATGTGGTTGCAAATGGCAAGATTTCATTATGTTTAGTGGCTGACTAATGTCCCATTATTTATATACACCGCCTCTTCTTTATCCATCCATCTATTGATGGACACCTGGGCTGCTTCCATCATTGGGCTGCTGTAGATAATGCTGCAGTAAACATAAGGGTACATGTGTCTCTCTGAATTAGTTGTTTTTGTGTTTTGGGGGGTAAATATCCAGTAGTGCAATTACTGGCTGTAGGGTAATTCTATTTTTAATTTTTTTGGGAAACTCCATACTGTGTCCTACTGTGGCTGTGCCCCCAACAATAGCACAAGAAGGTTCCTTTTCCTCCACATCCTCACCAACATTGTTGTTTCTTGTGTTTTTGATTCCAGCCATTCTGACAGGTGTGGAGTGACATCTCATTGTAGTTTTCATTTGCATCTCCCTGGTGATGTGTGACCAACTTTGAGGTGCCTTAGGAACAGAAAACTGGACATTAGATAACCTTTTACAATAAAGTTAAGTCTTACTAAAGAGTCGGATCCTCAAATCTGGATAGGCAAAAATTAGGTGGAGCCAAAATTACCCTTGAAAGCCCATGAGGAAGGTGTCAAATTGTAAAAGATCTCTCAGTAATTAAAATATGTGCAGTATTTTGTCCATATTGGAAGAGATACCTGTTTCTTTCGTTGAAAACCAAATAAAGTGTTTGGCTTATGTTTAGAAGCCATGATTTTTTGTTTTTATTTTTGTTTTTTGTTTTTTTTTTGGTTTTTAAAAAGGCATATTTCACAACAGTATGCATCCTCCAATTGGCAAAATACTCAGTGAGGAGAGGCACAAAGAGACAGGCTCAGGAAAAAGAAAAAAGAGGCTAAGGTTTGTGTCTCATTTCTTTTGTTCATTCTGAGGTACACATTCATTGTGTGAAATAATGGAACACCACGCACTGTTTGTTTGTATGTTTATTATTCATTGAACTACACAGATCCTGTTGAAATTAAGCAATTCAGTTGCTTTGATAGGATTCCTCTAGGTACCCCTCCGCTTCTCTACCCTTTTGAATGTACTGTCACCTGGAAGATTTTCTTCCCCCCTCAATCTATTTAATGAGCTCCTTAGATGTCAGTGTTAGTTTCCTAGGGCTGTCTTAACAAAGTACCACAACTGGCACCTTAAAACAACAGAGATGTATTGTCTCACAGCTCAAGGCTTGAAGTCTAAAAGCAAGACATTGATAAGGCCATGCCTCTTCTTAAACTTGTAGGGGATAATTCTTCCCTTCCTCATCCAGCAGTCAACCAGGGACTAAAGTAAACAATGAATTGAGATAAGGAAAAGATGAAAATTGTGGGTGGTTTTTTTTTTTGTAAGGATAATAGTTAAAATACTGATATAATAATCCAGGAAAAAATAAGAGAAAAGAATTCATGCTGGCTAATGTTGGCTTTGGGAATGGAACGTAGGGAAAGAATCCAAGAGATCCTGTAGAGATTAAACATGTTAGGACGCGGGAACTTACTATAATGAAGAAGTCATGAAAGACCACTTGGATGTGCCAAGGCTCGATGAACTTGGGCAATGCTGATTCTGTAAAATTGGCTGGGTCACAGGAGCAGGGTCTGGGAAGGGTCCTGCGAATGGAAGCAAAAGTAGGTCTGCGGCTCAGGAAACGGGCTGGACGAACTGACGAAGGCTCGTTAGTTAGTTATGAGTCTATAAGCCTCACGAAATTATAAAAACGGACGGATAAGAGCAATCAAGGAAGAAATGGTAGGGAGATGAAAGGAGAAGAAAGATGCTTGGTCCAGTGGACACATGGAGGGAAAAAAAGGTTGGAAGAGCCCAGTGGTAGCTCCGTGTTGTGCAACTGAGAAGTGAAAGTTGGTGAAATATATGTATTGAAGACTTCTACCAAAAAATCACAGGGCTAGAAAAAATGGAGAAAATTAAGGAAGGCTTTTCCGCAGCAAGGTGAGAGGATTAGTGGGGGGCGGGGGGGGGGGGGGACTCAGAGTTCAGAGAGGTTTTTCCAGGCTGAGCCCCCAAGAGACTGATTTGGACGGAAGGTAAGCATCCTTGTAATGGAAGAGTACTAACCTGACCCTTTTTCTTTGAGACTTTAGAGTACGATTAATCACTCCCTGCTAGCGTGTGAACTTGTGCCTTAGCAATTTATCGGAGATATGAGAGGAAGAGAAAAATCGTACTTTATGGAGAAACCTTTTTTAATTTTATTAACACCCACTTCAAAGAGTTACCGGGGAAATTAATCTGACCCTGAATTCCTTAGCAGAAAGAAACCCATTGAGTTTCAAATGAGTAAAAAGCAAGACTGTCAGTTTAACAGACTAGGGATAGGCTCCATTACCTTTAGCTATTTTAATACCCTGATACTGACTCAATTTAGCAAGAATGTGACTAAACCTATCCTTTATCTTTGTGATGTCAGACAGTCCCAGCAGAAATACCTTATTGGGATTTGCCTCCCTTCCCCAGCTCGAGAGACAGCAGGAAATGGGCACAACCAGGGGGAACAGGAAGAGATTAGTTTCCCTTGGGAATGTAACTGCTGCCTCCATCAATAACCGTAGATATCACAGGTGGGCTGGGGGACAGACAAAAACTCTTCTATAATAACACGATCCGTTTGATAGGAGCAAAAACAAGACCGAGCACATTGTTGAACGTTTTTGGAGCTTTCAGTTCCATGCATTTTGCCCTGGTCGAATGGATCCTATTAATACCTTCATCCCTCTAATTTTTTTTCTGGCTTAATTTTAAAAGTTGCAGTGTAGTCACACACACTGAACAAACTTGTGGAATAGTATTCCCGCATCACCATTCTGGAAAATATTTTGTTGTTGTTGTTGTTTTACATTAAAACGTGTCTTAGAACAATTAGTTACAGCAGTGAGTGTTCCCTAGGATTTGGCATTCAGATATTTTAAACATTATAATACAAATGTGCACTGAAAGCCGCTGTGTGCGTACATATGCATGTGTGGATCAAGGTGAACTTTAAAGATTTTTCATGAGGATTTTTTTTTTTTTTAAGATTTTATTTATTTATTCATGAGAGACACAGAGAGGCAGAGACACAGGCAGAGGGAGAAGCAGGCTCCATGCCGGGAGCCCGATGTGGGGTCACGGCCTGGGCCTAAGGCGGACGCCCAACCACTGAGCCCCCCAGGCGTCCCTAGGACTTAAAGAACATGGGTAAATGCAATAATCTGAACTGGTAAGAGTGACTGTCTGGTGGAAAGGATTAAGAACGGTGGGGTTAAAGGTCAGCTTTATTTTCACAAATGAAATGCTACGGGATAAAGCAAAAACCCTAAGAGTACCATCAAGATATTTCTATTTCATTTGGCACTTTTCCTGGAAAAGACGGATCCAAGAGGGGTTGGGAATTGATTATATTGACAAGGTGACTGGATCGAGGTGAGATGCAAGTGTTCCCACCTGGAAGTTTGCTTAGAAGCCACATTACTTTTCTTTATCTTGCTTGTCCCCGTCGACTGCTTGCACTCAGCGCCCCTGTTCAAGGTCAGAGTCAGAAAGCAGCAGAGCTGGCGAGGTGCCCGGTGCCAGGGCTGAACAGCTGTCCCCAGTCTGGGTTCCCCCTGGGGCTGCCCGGTTGGTGCTCAGCTCCCGGCCGGCCTCGGATGTCCGCAGGAGACGCAGCCCAGAGGTGTCCCGGGCGGGTGACAGGCCCATGTCCTTAGCGTGTGGCGGTGGCCCCCTCCGAGTGCCTGCCACAGACAGCCCTCCCGCCAAGCTAGGACGGGTGCCAGGCTTGTGGATGCCAAGCGTGCATCCCCCTTCTCTGTACCTGGTCAATAGAGGAATTTCCGGCTGCTTAGGGACCTGGGGGTGGGGGTGAGACCCAGGTCTGTAACTGAGCTTAGTCACGGCCTCATGCAGGGGAAAGTGCCGCATGTCCCTGTGGGGGTCCTGCCCCGCACTATCGGAGCACATGGGACAGCGCAGCCGGAGCGTGGGCTCCATCCACATTTGGAAATTCAGGTTTCAGTCAAGTCAGTTATGGTCTAAAACTTGGCCTGGTGACAGGGTCGCGAAGCTATGGCATTTCAGGGCCTTCTTTGTCCCATCATCACGGTTAATGATTGCACTCGGCCCATAACAAATATTTTTTTTAAGATTTTATTTATTTATTCATGAGAGACACAGAGAGGCAGAGACGCAGGCAGGGGGAAGAGCAGGCTCCCTGTGGGGAGCCCGATGCGGGACTCGATCCCGGGACCCTGGGGTCACGCCCTGGGCCAGAAGCAGATGCTCCAATGCTGAGCCTCCGGGTGTCCCCGGCCCCTAACACATATTTAGACATTTTGCGGGAGTGAGGGAAGCAACAAACCTGCCCCTGTTGGATTCTATCACGTGGCAGACATGTGACAATTTCAGCAAGCCACCCGACGGCCTACCCACCGCTGGCCGCCAACCGTCTCCTGTCTCAGGCAAGGGGCAGGTTGGTCTCGTTGCCCCAGACTGTGGGAGTCACTAGATTCCTGCTGCTTCTTTACCTTCGGTGTTTAAACACCCACCAAATGCTGTGGATTCCGCTCAAAAACCTTTCACCGCCTGAGGTCAGTCGGTTATTTGAAAAAGCAGCTCTCCTGGGGATCATTGCGTGGCCCCTGGCAGGTGTCTCTGCCCGCGTTGTTGTCTCCCCGTCCACCTTTCCTCGAGCCCTGGCGCAGCCTGGGTGTCCTCAGCTGGGCCCCTCCCGCCCCTCAACAAGTGCTACCACTTCCTCCGGCCTGCAACAGAGCGTCAACCGTTGTCAGCAGGCACAAAGTCCTGCATGATCTGGCCCGACCTCTTCGGTGGGCTCTCCCTCGCCATCCCTCCCATGCCAGCAACCCCAAACCATTTGAAGTCATCAAAATATTACACTGCACCTCCTGCACGAGTCGAGACAGAGAGAATGTTCTCTAAGTTCTCTCCGTCATGAATGCGTTTATCCTCTCCTCTCTCTAGCGAATTCCTCAAATCAAATAAAAAAAAAAAAAAAAAAAGTGCTAAGTGATGAAGTAATCGGATAGGCCCAGCGGTGAAGAGTCGCCTATCACATATCAAATGAACTTTGTATATAACTCAGTTATGAAAATTACCATGTTCTATTGTAAATGCTTGTTTGCGTTTCTCTGACCCACTCATCTAGGGCTTCCTTGATTACATAATCATCATGTCCTTTCTTTTCTTCGTATCTATACAATCCTGCCCAGGATTTGCTTGCTTTTTCACTCAACATTGTTTTTCAGAATCACCCACACTGATTTGACTGCAGTTGCTTATTTTGCATTCTGTGTAGGATTCTAGTATTCCACCTTTTTTAAAAAACTTTATTTTTTTAAAGATTTTATTTATTCATGAGAGACACAGAGAGAAAGCGAGAGAGGCAGAGACACAAGCAGAGGGAGAAGCAGGCTCCACGCAGGGAGCCCAATGTGGGACTCGATCCCGGGACCCGAGGTCACTCCCTGGGCTGAAGGTGGCGCTAACCCGCTGAACCACTCAGGGATCCCTAGTATTCCACCTTTTGAATGTATTTCAATATTTTACCCATTCTCCCACCAATGGACTTTTGTGTTGTTCCTAGTGTTTTATTATTATTATTATTATTATTATTATTATTATTATTATTAATTACAGATGAAGCTGTGATGAAGTCTTGCTCATATCTCCAGGTGCACATGATGTGCAAGCTCTTTTCTAGAATACGTATCTGAAAGTAGAATTGCTGGATTATAAATCATGTGCTTTTTCAACTTTACAGATAATGCAAATGTTTTCCAAAATAGTTTGCTAAAGTGTAGTTTTTTTCCAAATCCATACTGGCCTGTCAATATAGACAGGGATTATCTTTGGGGGTTATGTTTGGGGTTATCTTTTCAATGGGGATCATTAGTGTCTTTGCCAGAAAAGATTTATTTGCATTGTTTAAACAAGAATCATTTCCGTTGCTATCATTTTCCTACAAATTCCCAAACAAATGCATCTGCATTATTATTGGTTTCCAATAAAGGCTCCCTTTTTCCAGTTGCAAAATAGCATGGTCAGTAGAAAGTCACCCAGGGTATACGCTCCAATACGGTCAGATTATCCTGGAGGATCTCTAAGCCAGGAATTTGCAAACTGTAGCTGGCTGACCAAATCCAGTAGTGGTCAAGCAGCCTGCTTTTATAGAGCCCACAAGCTAAGATACTAAAATATTTTTAAGGAGTTTTAAAAGGAAAAAAAAAAGATATGCAACAAATGTATGTGGACAAAGTCTTAAATATTAACTATCTGGCCCTTTACAGACCAAGTTTTCCTACTTTTGTGCTAGCCGATGCTCAAAATCCCATTGAAAAGATAGCCCATAATATTGTTTGCCTTTTACAAGGATGACTTTTTTTCTTTTTCTTCTGGCAGATTGTACAAATTATTAATCTTCCCAGTGATGTGTAAGAAGTCAGGTTGAGTAAAACTTGGGTCTACATTGGAGTTTTATTTTTTTATTTTTTTTATTTTTTATTTTTTTTAAATTTTTATTTATTTATGATAGTCACACAGAGAGAGAGAGAGAGGCAGAGACACAGGCAGAGGGAGAAGCAGGCTCCATGCACCAGGAGCCCGATGTGGGATTCGATCCCGGGTCTCCAGGATCGCGCCCTGGGCCAAAGGCAGGCGCCAAACCGCTGCGCCACCCAGGGATCCCTACATTGGAGTTTTAATTGGCATTTACCTATTAATGAGATTGTGTATCTTCTTATATGCGATGGTCTTTTTTATTTAGGCTTTGTTTTAATGTCTGTCTTTATTCCATTTGGGGGAATTGTCTGGCTTTTATTTGCAGTCCTTTATATATTCCAATTAATTTCCATTTTTTTATGTTGTAGATCTTTCCTTAATGCTCTGCTTTTTATTTTCTCTACAAGGTTTTTTTTGTTTGTTTGTTTTGTTTTGTTTTTTAGCAAACAAATAGAATCTAATTTGTAATTAAATTTATCAGACTCTTTTATGTTTTGAACTTTTGGGGCTTGAAATCATTCCTTATTGCAAGATCATCAAGACGATCTCTTATACATGCTGCTAAAAAAAAGAAGAAATAGGTCCTAAATTGAGTCACTTGTGCTAAGCCCCACTTCAGCAAACTAAGACTTAATGCCTAGTGTAATTGTGATTTCAACCCCTCCCAGGAATGTCTTAAACCGGTCAATCTGGCTTAAGCAGTAGTGAAGTAATCTACCGGATAGACCCCTTTCTGTTCCCAACGGAAGATGACATAACCCACTCTTCCATTGTCCCTGCCCTCTTCCTATAAAAGTCTCCCATTTTGCACAGCTCTTTGAAGCTCCTCTCTTCTTTGCTAGCTGTGATGCTGCCTAATTTATGAATCATTGAATAAAGCCAATTAGATCTTCAAATTTACTCAGCTGAATTTTTTAAAACAGATTTGGTGGCACCAGTGGCAAACATCAGAAGCGAACTCCTGATAGCTTCAGAGATGACAAGAAAAACCAGTGTGGTAACCTGAGAATCCTTCAATTGCCTTTTCCGCCATTTCCAAGGCGGTAGGTAAGTTTCTCTCAGTTCTGGGCTCCACTCTTTTTATGTCAAGTCCCAAACTAATTGACTTTCCATTCAGTTCCCTATTTGATTAGGAACCCCAGCCCTTGGTTGTCCCCAGATTCTACATTGGGAACCGCTGGTAGTTTAGTTGGCAGTTCCACATTTGTTTGGAATTCTTCCCCAGATTCCGTGTTGGGAACTGCTGGCAGCAGCTGTATTTCCCCATTTGTTTGCAGTCAGTCTGCAATCCCCATTCACTGGGGGTCCATTGGTTCTCTCCCCAATCCCTAGATTCCGCATTGGGAAATCCTGGTAGTTGGACTGGGTTCAGCTGACAAACTGGCCGGGGTCCAAGATCAGATTGGATCCAACGTAAGAATTGGACTGGATCTGGGATCAGACTAGATGTGGCTTAAGCTGGACTGGGTCCACTAAGTGTTCCTGGGAATCTTGAAAGATAAAAAGCCACAAAACTTGATGGGCATGAATTGAGCACTTAAAAGCTATTAGAATGTTTGCCACTAAAGACTCCCAGGTTAGGATAAGTTGGTCACAGAACAGGTTAGATTGACACTAGGTCACCTGCCAACCTTAAGAAAATCTCTGTGCAATGAGGTTCACCCCAAACCACCGCACGATCTCTACCTCAGTGGCACATCTTCATTAGGTATCAGTTTGACTCCAAGAGATTCAAAGGATTAGCTGAAAAAGAATGAGATCCTTAAATTCTAAGGCGTTAAGTGTGCCACCTTCCAGCATACCTGCTTATTTGAAGTCTAATTGCTATGCTCCTGGAACTTACAAATATCTACAAAAATGACAAAATCTTACCCTGAAACCCTGGAATCGGACATCACTGTTTTGTCTCCTGAGAACTTAGTAACTGTCAGGTCGGGGTTCCCAAAACAGGGCTGGACGGAAATGTGGATTGAACTCTGTTTTGTGGTTAAGGGTCCAACAAAATTGTTGCCAGCCCTCAGGGAGGGAAATTACAATGGCCATTATGAGGAATGTTCCAATTAGATAAGATCGTTTAAGAAGTGCACTTAAAAATAGTGTTCCCAAATTAAACAAACAGAATGAGATACCTATTTTAATTGGTATGCAGAAGGCTTCAGAAGGCTTCAAGATTCCAAAATAGCTTCATTGAAAAAAGATCACCCACACAAAAATGACACAAAAAGTATCTAAAACCAAAGATGGACCCAACTCCTACTTTCCTCTTTTATAGCACTCATTGTATCATTTATCCTCTGTCTAAATTGTCCTTCCACTCTAAAGAGACTACAAGACTGTAAATGAAAGTCCACCAAGTCAGTGGCCTTACCGTGAAGGGAGAACCTCCGTACGGACCCTTCTCAGAGTTGACAAGACTCTGAGGAATTATCTGATAAACTGCTATGTTTTTTCCCCTTAAACAGCTAAGGGAAACAAACTCAAATTAAAATTAATGAAAAACCTTGCCAAATTCTGGTACATACTGGAGATACACCCTCTGCTTTAAACCCACTTGTAGCCCGTGGATAAAATCCTAGGAAGACCGTCAGAAACCAGCTAAGAGTGGAGATTCTCACCAGAGTTAGCTCTCCTAGGTCTGTCTGTAGTGCTCATTAAAGAGAGAAAAATAAAATAGCTTTTGCACTCAATTCTTGGATGCCGCTTAAGTCCAGAGTGGTGTTTAGTACCGCCAGAAATATATACTGCTTCCCCGCTGAAACTGAAAGATATTTAAAAGGATTTTTAAAAATTCTTGGCCAAACTAGAAGTTGATATTCAAAACCTGATAGGATTTTCTTTCTTTTTTTCTTTCTTTTTCAAGTCTTCTCCCCCAAGCTAAACTAACTCTTATCACCTTATCTAGGCCATTCCTTGAAGTGCAAACTTCAGGGAGATAAATCTCAACAGAAAAAAAAGAGAGGGGGGGGAGGCTTTAACATACAACCTCCTGTAGAAGCTCCCTTGCCCAAAATCTAGCCCACACCTTCCATAAGAATTACTTGTCAAGGACAAGTGTGTATTCTCCAATTCTTGGGTGAAATATTCAATACACTTCTATTAGACACATTGTTAGTACTGATATTCAGATCTTCTATGTCCTTACTGATTTATGCTCGTGATTTGTGAAATATTGGGAAAAGCATATTAAAATCATCCTTATCATGGTGAATTATCAATTTCCTATTGTACTGTTATTTTTTGTCTTATTTAACATGTATGCTCCCAGAAGTAATCAAGTTTAGAATTGTATTACCCTGCTGAAATGAGTACTCTCTCTCTCCCCCCCCCTTTTTTTTTTTTTTGGTAAAATTTAAGTCTATTTTGTCTGATTACAATATTGCTACACCAGTTGTCTTTTGGTTAATATTTGTTTGATATATCTTTATTATCCATCATTTCATTTTCAACCATTCTATACTCTTATGTTTTAAGTTTGTCTCTTAAATAGAAGGTAGCTGCATTTGGTTTATCTATTGTGCTATAATCTTTGCCCTATAACTGGAGAATTACGTCCAATTATATTTATTGTAATTGATAAATCTGGATTTATTCCTGTCATCTTATTTTTGTACTTTCTGTATGTGTTTTCTAATATTTCATTTTTTCTCTTTTCTTATTTTCCTTTAGATTGCCCTTTATTAATTCTAGTTTTCTTCTCTCTGCAACAGTTGACCTTATGCACTGTATTTCCCCTCTTTGAGTGGTTAATACTAATAATTTTTGCATGTATAATCAATTTAATAAAATCTAAAATTAATCAGTATCATTATCCTCCTTTCCAACTGTGGAGGCCGAGAAAAATCAAGGCCATTCCACCTCAAGTTTAGCATTAGCGCAAGTACAGACATCTTAGGCCCCTGTGAATAAGAGCTGAACTTTATAGGAAAAACTGCAGAATGTCCTCGGCAGGGAATCCCGTATCAAAGACAACAGAGCCCAGGCCTGTGGTAGAAAGTCCCATATTAGAATGAGAACAGAGCTCAAGGCCCTTGAAAGCCCCATGTCAGAATGTAAACAGAACTTGAGAAATTCCTCCACCCCTTCTGAAAATCCCCTAGACCAGCCCATAAAAAAACCAGCTGTTACCCACTTGAGGGTCCAAGTCCCTGCTCCACTGTGTCGGGTATACCTGGACCCAAGTTCGAGCTTCCTAATAAACCCTCGTGCGTGCGCTTGCATCGGTGTCGGCTCCTTGGTGGTTTCTCGGATTCGCAATCTTGGGCACAACACCAACAACACCAGTAAGCACTTAGAGTGCTTTAAGTCTAATTAGCTCTCAAGTTATACACCATTATGTCTAGTATTTTAGTTGATCTTTTTTACTCCCCACTCCCCTTTTTTTTAGTTTTATATAAATTCCAATTAACATGCAATGTAATATTAGTTTCAGGTGTACAGTACAGTGATTCAACATTTCCATATACCTGGTGTTCATCACAAGTACTCTCCTTAATGCCATCATCTATTTAACCCATCCCCTCCATCTATCTTCCTTGCGGTAACCAGCAGTTTGTCTTCTATAGCTGAGAGTCCGTTTCTTGGTCTGCCTCTTTTTTTCCCTCTGCTTGTTTGCTTTGTGTCATAAACTCCACATAAGAGTGAGATCATATGGCATTTGTCTTTCTCTGACTGACTTATTTTGCTTAGCATTATACTCTCTAGCTCCAGCCATGCCATTGCAAATGGCAAGATTTCATTCTTTTTTTGATGGCTGGGTAATATTCCATTGTATACATATACCACATCTTCCTTATCCATTTATCAGTCAATGGACGTATTTGGGCCAATACGTCTTTCCATGATTTGGCTATTGTTAATAATGCTGCTATAAACACTGGGGTGCACGTATCCCTTTGAATTAGTATTTTGGTATTCTTTGGGTAAATTCTCAGTAGTGCAATTACTGGATTATAGGGTAGTTCTATTTTTTAGCTTTGAGGAAACTCCATGCTGTTTTCCACAGTGGCTGCACAGTCTGCATTCCCACCAACAGAGCAAGAGGGTTCCCCTTTCTCCACATCCTCTCCAACACCTGTTGTTTCCTGTGTTGTTGATTTTAGCCATTCTGACAGGTCTGAGGTGGTATCTCATTGTAGTTTTGATTTGCATTTCCCTGATGATGAGTGATACCTTTTTACGGGTCTGTTGGCCATCTGTACGCCCAGACTTTTTTTTTTTTTTTTAGCCAGTGTTTGCTTAGATTTACCTATGTTGTTACTATGTTCTTTGCTTATCCCTCCTTTAATATCTGATCTATCTAGTATTAACTCAGGCAGGCTGAGTCCAAGAACACAGGGGAGGGTCCCACAGGACTTATCAAGAAGGTCCTTGGCTTCACTTCGATTAGAAATCAACTGTGAGCCAGAGAAAGTGAGAACAGTTTATCGAATAGGGTGGCTGACAGAGAATAGCAGATGGAATGTCTGCAAGACTCGGAGAGGAAAGGAGAATGGGTCTCATCATGGCCCGGGGCTAGGGGTTTATGTTGGAAAAGATCCAGAGTATGTATTTCTTCAGGAATCCATGGTAGGGTCTAATCAAAGGTGAGTGTTGGGTGAACAATAGGTATTATTCCATGAATTATTGAAGGCAGGGGTATCGATGCCAGCATTAGCTGAGATTTGTTTAAGGTTAATAATGTCTGGGAACGTGTTTGGGATCTGGCTCAACTTAGGTGTTATCAGGTGTGTGGGGCCTAGGACAAAATTCTGAAAACGATTAACTTTCTTGCTTCCCCCTTGAAGTGGGAACATAACTTCTTTGGCATATTCAGAGGCAAAATATGGAACGTGAGCAAACGGGGCCTAGCAGGAAAGCAGCAGAGATGGAGCCTTTCTAAAATGGAGTCCCTTCAGCTTTCCTACTTCAGTATCATTTTGTTTTATAAGTTCATTTTCAGTAAGTTCCTTTAGTGAGAGTTAAGTAATAATAATTCTCTCCATTTTTGTTTGGCATAGTCCAGCTGGAACCACTTTATTATAGATTTTTAACTTGGGAATTTTCATGCCACATAATTAGTGTAAAT
This sequence comes from Canis aureus, assembly GCF_053574225.1. NCBI lineage: Eukaryota > Metazoa > Chordata > Mammalia > Carnivora > Canidae > Canis > Canis aureus. The sequence continues at coordinate 3,630,101 of NC_135632.1, read as the reverse complement.
CCTAGCCCTACTGCCCATCTGAAGTCTGGCCTGATTATGAATTTTCAGCAGAAGCTTTCTGGCATAAATATACCTGCCTGAGTCAAGCTGACAAAAGCAAACATTTATGTTTGGCATGGCGAGGGAGGGAAGGGCGGGGGTGGGAATAGTTTGACTTCTGGTTTTTTCTTTTTTCCAGTTCACCTTTGCACTACAGATGTTTCTTTTCAGTGGCCTCAGCTTTACGCAGGAGTCTCTGACCTGACTTTTCACCTTGCTCTCTAAGGAGTCCCTGGCACTTCTAAGCCCTGTTACAATTGCAGCTCTAGGTTTGGGGAGGCCTACAGAGACAGGTAGATACCCCCAGGACAGTGCCATCTTTAGTACTTACAAGCCTTCAGGAATTCCTGGCTTTTTGATTTTGGCTTTTCCTTTACCTTCTTGCTGGCTCAGTGGTGCATTTAAAGGACCTGTTAAAAAAAAAAAAAAAACTTATCAAGCAGTGGTAAGTGTTGCATACAAGGGCAGCTTTTAAGGATCTACTTTGCAAGTTGCTAGAACCAATGCATTCCACTCTTAATAACTTCTGCATGGTGGCCAGGAGGACTGGCTTTCTCCTCCATCCGTATAACTCACCAAATTGCATGACCTTGGCCAACCTCTGTAAATCTCAGTTTTCTGAGTTTCATTACCTGGGGGCTCTTTATTAGATCCCTTAAAAGAGAAATCTTCTCAAACTTGCATCACTTCCTTCTGGGAAGGGATTTAGCTTTTTTGATAAAACCCTTAAACTTCTGGTAAACTTTAATGAGATTAAGACTTCTTATGGGAAATACACTTGACTATCGGCTGAAAAGGAGTCTAAAAATAATTAACCATGGTATTTTTCTTTTGCTGTATACTCTATATTCATTCTTTTTTTCCTTTAAAATACCCCTATCAAGAGTGGATCGGTGAATTGGCTTCCTGCAGGGTTTCTCTTCTTGCAACAAGACAGAACTAAAACTATGATGTATGCTTAATAACTGAATAGTCCAAAAAGTTCTCATTAACATCTTAAATGTTTAAAAGAATTTAAATGGATTATCTTTATTTTCAACTTTCAGCTATAAGTTTAGAGGCACTATATACAAACCAGACTGTCTTATTTCCTACCGGTAATAAGATATTCATGAACTGCAAGGATATTCTATTACCTTCCAAAAGAACTTTTTCTGTTTAAAATTTTTGTGCAAATTGGAAAACAAAATGTAGCTTGAAAAGTTTAAACAGAATTGTTAAGATCAGGCATGAGTTTAACTTGCATTTCCCGTTGATATGCAAATTTGGGGATTATTCTGGCCATGGCACCCCCCAACATTCATTATTATGTTAATGAGAAGAAAAGTATTACATTTTTAATACATGGGGCTCCCTATGAAGAAACTGAGGACTGGCTACGTGGAAAAAAAAAAAAAAAAGGATTTTTCTGACTCCTTTTTAGTTCACGTTGATTACATAAGGTTGAAATAACATTTTGGTGATTTAGCTGAACAGTAATAAAAATTAAGCAGTAGAGTGTTAGAAGATCTAGATTTCTCACACAATGAATTTTAGTAAATTTAGTGAATCACCTATATATGCTTCAGTCCTCTCTGTAACATGAGGATACCAGAAACTCAGCATTTGAATCAAAATGACCAGGAGTCAAGGGCACCTGGCTGGTTAGTCGGCAGAGCACTAGACCCTTGATCTGGGGTTTGTTCGAGCCCCACGCTGGGTGTAGAAATTACTTAAAAATAAAATCGTAAAACAAAACAAAAGAATGCACTGGGTTCACATTCCAACTGAAACAGTTCCCGGTGGTTTTAACTTAGCCAAGTTCCTTATGCTCATTTGTGAGGCAATTACATCGAAGTTTAGGTTTGTCGTGAGGATTAAGTGGCATCCAACACACGCACCGAGAAAGAGCAAAGCACAGAGAGAGGGAGAGAGTACCTTTGAAGCCTATATATTAGCTTTATCTACATTAATCCAATTATTTAATGATTGTTTTATCCTTTTTTTTTTTAAAGTTGTCTCCATTGTATTCCATTTACTATTTCATAGCAAGCATCACTCTTTCTCCTTGCCTTTCGGCTCTACCATGTAAAGTGTCAGTCACTTGATGTTAAAAGCAGATCATTGCAAGTTCAAGAAGAGTCACCTGTATTTCGGTGGGACCTCCCCAGGGTGTGCGTGTGTCTCTGCGTGATTGGAAAGAGCAAAGGGATCAGTGTTAGAGCTCCTGGTAGGTGCTCGGCATTGACTAAGTGCAGTCAAAACACCCGTGAGGGGAGGGTAGTTCTCCGGAGCTCCTGGACACTTCAAGCTGCTAAGGGGCAGCTTTGACCAAGGAATTGCCTTTGGAAAAAAAGTATTTTCTTTAAAAAACAAACAAACAAACAAACAAACAAGCAAACTTCCTTGAGAAGGAATTGCAAATCTTACAGGAATATGGGGCCCTGCTTGGCTCCATTACACTGACAAGGGTGCAGACACCTGAGAACTCGGGTTCCACAGTAGGTCGAGCTCCTCAGCTCATTTTTCTGCGACTTTCCCTCCGCACCCGCAGGCCCGCAGGAGGCCACCCACCCCCTCGGGGCCCAAGAGGCAGGAGGCGGGAGTGGGGCGTCTCAGGACACAGCACGGCTCTTGCCATCCTTTCGGTCTGACCAAGAAAAAGGAAGGAGGAGAAGGAAGAGAGGAGAGGGAAAGCGGAGAGAGGGAGAGGAAGACAGGAAGGAGGGCAAGAGAGAGAGAGAGAGTGGGGAGGGGGTGAAAGACAGGAAGGAGGGCAAGAGAAGGGGGGGTGATGAAAGGCAGGAAAGCAAAGGAAAGAAAGCAAGAAAATAACCCAAAAAAGGGGGGGGGGGGCAGGGAGCGAGAAAACATAAGGGAAAAAAACCAGAGAGAGAGCCAGGGAGCTTGGCCGGAGGGAGGAAGGAGCGAGGAGGAGCTGGAGGAGCCCGTGCGGACGGAGAGCATCGTTTGCAGCCCAGGTTGACCCGGGGCGCCCCAGGGTTGACCAGGCGCGGGAGGCCGGGCTTTGCGTGCTGGGCGCCCCGAGCCCGCGTCCGGGGGGCTCTGGCCGAGCCCTCGGGGAGGGCCGGGGGTGCCGGGGCGCCGAGGCCGGCCGAGCCCTGCAGGTCGCGCGGGGAACTGCTCGCCGGCCGGTCCTGCGGCGCCGGGCGGGGGGGCCGCGGGGCGCGGGGCGCGGGGATGTGCGCGGCCGAGCTCGCCCGGGCGCAGCGGGAGCAGCCGCGAGTCCCCGCGCGGGAGCTGCCGAGAGGCCGCGGTGAGTGCCCGGGGGCGGCTCCCGGGGCGCCCCCACCCCGCCCCCGCCCGCCGCCTGCACCCCGGGGTGCCCTGGGGGCGCACGCACCCGCCGCCCGGCGCCCGGGGGGCTCCTCGGTCGGAGCCCGCAACTTGTCCCGGACCCCGCGGTGAGTCCCGGGCGGGCGGGGGGCGCGGGGGGCGCCCTGGGGCGCGGGGGGGCGCAGGGGGGGCGCGCAGGGGGCAGCCCCTGCCCTGGGGAGGTCCGCGCTGCAACCGCGGGGGCGCGGACCTGGGGGGCGCGGGGAGTGCAGGGGGCGCCCTGGGGCGCGGGGGGGCGCAGGGGAGGCGCGCAGGGGCAGCCCCTGCCCTGGGGAGGTCTGGGCTGCAACAGCGGGGGCGCCAACCTGGGGGGCGCGGGGGGCGCCCGGGGGGCGCAGGGGGGGGCGCGCAGGGGGCATTGCCCTGGGGAGGTCCGCGCTGCAACCGCGGGGGCGCCGACTTGGAGGGTGCGAGGGGCGTCCTGGGGCGCAGGGGGTGCAGGGGGCGCCCTGGGGCTCGGGGGGGGGGCGCGGGGGGGGCGCGCAGGGGGCAGCCCCTGCCCCGGGGAGGTCCGCGCTGCAACCGCGGGGGCGCCGACCTGGGGGGCGCGGGGGGCGCTGGGGATCGCCAGCCGCAGCGCGCACGCCGATCTGGGGGGGGGTTTCCTTTTTTTTTTTTTTTTTTTTTTAAATGCAAGGTCTGTTTCCATTCGGTCCCTGTCGGATCTCCTCCCGGTTCCGAACTCTCTCGCCACTTTGACTCTCCCGAGCCGCAAGCGCGGCGCATGACCCCAGGTCTTCCTGGGGCGCCCACCTCCGTGCCCCGCGGGGATGCCCTCTACGCGGGGGGCTTCGGTCGCGGGGGGCCTACGGGGATGAAAGTTCCCCGACCCCCTGCGTCCCCTCCCGGCAAGCAGGGTGCGGGCAACCCGGCGTTTCCCCCGCCCCCCCACCCCCACCCCTCCAGGTGATGCAGGTGGGACCTGACTTGTAGGGGCAGCAGGTGCCGGAGGCTGCGGGTCCTCCCCGCCTCCCCCTGCCGTGGCTCTGGGTCCTCGTGCAAACCGACATCTCCCCGGTTCCTCCTTGAACTTGCTGCTGTGACTTTCCTTGACCGGCTGCCCTCGGGCCCACACCCCCACATCCCAGGCCCCCACCCCGGGGACACCTGCAGATTAATGTCCTCCACCCCCCCCCCAAAAAAAAGAAGGAGGTGATTTCTCCTGAGTACCTGGCTTCTCTGCTTCTGCAGCCACAGCCTCCATGCGAACCCGCCTCTCCTGCTTCCTGTGCCTCAGTTTCCATCACACGCACTGTGTTACTAGGGCACCTCCGGAGACTTGCGGGAATGCCAAAGCGCTGAAGCGCCCTGAAGATGGAAATTGCTTTGGTTTCTAGACTTCCCTTGAACAGAACTGTGGTGCTGTAGGTGCTCTGATTTGACTCTATCAGAAAGTGATGCCTGTGCTCAACCGGTGTTAAGAATTGCTGCTTTCTGTTGCTTTGAAACGCAGTTTCTACCTAAGCAAAAGGAATCGTGTGTTCTTTTGGTGATGTCGTCCAGCTGAAGTTCACAGATTGCTTGTTGGGTCAGATCTCTTAATCCTCTGTCCTCTCCTCTCCTGTGGAAGCGTCTGCTTTTTGGGGTGAGCTTTCCGACCCTGTCTCTAGATTGAGATGCGGTTTATAAACGTGTAGGTGTTTTTTTGTTTTTTTTTTTGGCACATCCTACTTTTATACGGAGCTGTAAGTATCAACTTTATAATGTTTTTGTATTCTTTTGTATAATGACCCCCTCCCCTCCCTTCTCTAAAATGGGGTTGTGTGTAGTCGGGGTGGATATTCCAGTGTCTGGGGCTTGGTGATAGGTTCCATCCTGCTGCTCGAGATTCTGAGCCCCGTTTTCTTACAAGAACATAGAGAATCCAGCAGAGGTATCTGGACATGAGGGACAAAGTTTACTAGGAAGTTTCACTTGCATCATTTCTGTTTTCGATCAGTGCCGTTCAGAAGCGCTGCTTAGGAGCAGAAGACTAAAATTTTGCAGAGCGTTTGCAAGAGAGGCAGGTGGAGAGTGTGCAGGTGATTCAGAGGATAGTCTGTTGGTGCCAGTGAAAGGACTAACAGCTTTAGTCACTGCCTTTTTCCCCCCCGTAACAATTTCTGCAGGGATTAGGTGCACAACCATCGAGAGCCCAGCTGCCTCCGTACCCCAATCCCAAGGGTAAGGAGGAGAAGGAAGGAAAGAGTCACCCAGCAAGGAGAAAGCACGCCTGCCTACTAGTTTTCTTGCTAGTTGGAAGCCTGGTGGTGCCAAAGAGCACTTAAATTTAACCCTGTGGCTACCCTGGTTCCCAGCTCTAGAGGAACCGATTGTTGTTTCTAAGAACTAAAAGGAGAAGTGAATTGTATTCTTTCAGAAATACTTTTCTCTAGGTTGTCTTCTGAAATATCAGAGCAGGAGGACAAATGCTCCAGAAAGGGAACGGGGTGATTAATATTCAAGATGCTCTTTAGGTCGCTTTTGAATTCTTCTGGGGAAACTGGGAAAATTATTCTTTTTATTATTAATCTCTCCGTGTGGTGTCCAAGTCCTAAATTTGGTCCCATCTTTTCTTTCCCCAATCACCATCCCTATTAAAACTCCAAGGACCACGATCAATGCAATTCCATATCATAACCCCAGGGGCTGTGAGACTAAGCCAACATGAGTTACATAACCATTAAGTAAGACATTTTAACATTCAGGTACATTACATTCCGCTTTTATTGAGCAGACACAGTTTTCATGGTCTAATAAAATATTTTTATTTGATAGTCTGTCCTTGGTTATAGCCTCATGTAATCAAGAGAACAGCATGCTTAAGACTTTGTATCCAGAACTCTAAAGTCCAGTTGTGGTTCACTTATTAATAACTCACTGGGGAGATTAAATTCCTAGTTATCAGCAGGATCTCCCAGGCCGTACTTTAAATATAGACCCGATTCCTACTTTGTCCCGTGCCTCAGTTTCCACAAAACAGACTCAGGGAATTGTGGGTATTTAACAAAGACCTTTAACTATAAGAGTATTTCTGAGCGGTCACTTCATCTAGGGACTAAATTATACGCTTACTTTGTATCGAGCTGTAAACAGCAAATCTGTTAGTTTATGATGCTCTTTTCTACAGTCAAATGCAGAAAAACTGAAGTCTGAGCTTTGGTGGACGGTCAATAAAGAATCACAAGGCCTCTACGAGAAACATAATGAAATTTAATATTTAGGCTTATACACCCTCGATTTCCCTACCCTCCCCAAAACTTCTGCAGTAAGATCTAGAATAGCTTTTATTGTGTGATGATATATTTCAAACAGTGACCAAGTGTGTTCTTTGTAAAGGACATTTACTAGTTGTGTAGTTGGGCGAATTACCTGAATTTTCTGTGCCCCAGTTTCCTGAGGTATAGAATCAGAATATTTATACCCACCTTACAAAGATTAAATCAATTAGTACATGTAAAGCACTAAGAACTAGTGACTGACATGTGGGAAGTACTCAATAAATGTCAGCTATTAGTAGAAGTACTAATATTAATTTAAATACAAATTAAATACCTGTCTTAACCATCACTACCCTGACCTGCAGTGTAGGATTTTTTTAAATCATGTATGTTTTTTTTTTCTTCAATTACATACACACACACACACACACACACACACACAACATCGATTAAGGTTAATATCTTTCATCCCTGGGTGTAAACCACTGACTTTTGGTTTAGTGAGTGACCATTTTCAGAATGTTGTCTAACCAGTTAATAGATACCCACATCGGCAGTGGCTGTAATTTTGAACTGTAACGATAAAAGTTGTTTTTAAGACTAAAAATAAACTATCACAAGTATTTGTTCCTTTTTGTTTTTATCTGTATCGATGTTTCAAATTATTGCTTAGTCAAAACCTCAAAGTATTAGTCATTGATTTCTATGCTTGTAAAGCAAGTCACTGGCCAAGATATAAAATTCACCTTTGACGTTGTCCAAAGTTCAGAAGAGTGAGTTTAAAACTTTGCTTTATGATGGAACAGCAATTATTTGCTAATGAACTGCTGAAGGAATCTTATGTGAGTATTTAGCCGAGTCTTCCTCTCTAATTTAGTTTGTATCTTCAGTGATATATGCGAAAAAAAAAATGATTATGGCTTGTCGTGTCAGATTCATCGGGTCTATCCTCTATGTTTTCAGAATCAAAATTCTGACTTTCAACAACAACAAAAATCTATTTCTATCTAAAAAGAATTAACCTTTTTTTAAATTTAGCTACATTGAGCATTTAGAAAATTGTACATACATTTTCTTTTCTCCTATTTTTATCTATTTATTAATTTGTTATTATTAGTTATCTAAATTTTTTTTTTTTTTTTACAGGTTTTAGGTGATGGGCAGATCAGAAAGTCAGATGGATATAACTGATATCAGCACTCCAAGGCCAAAGAAACAACGATGGACCTCCCTGGAGATCAGTCTCTCCGTCCTTGTCCTGCTCCTTACCATCATCGCTGTGACAATGATCGCACTCTATGCAACCTATGATGGTGAGTTACTCCCATACCTGTGCACACAGACATGCACAAGAGAGTAGAATCTTCATCTTACCCTTTTTTCATCTATCAAAAGAATGTGGGAAGGAGAGCAATGCTTAAAGATGGTGGTATAAAGATTCCTTTATAAGATGGAACTTTGGGACACATGGGGGGCTCAGTGGTTGAGCGTCTGCCTTCGGCTCAGGGTGTGATCCCGGGGTCCTGGGATCGAGCCCCACATCAGGCTCCTTGCGGGGAGCCTGCTTCTCCCTCTGCCTGTGTCTCTGCCTCTCTCTCCGTGTCTCTTACAGATACATAAATAAATAATCTTAAAAAAGTAAAAATAAATTAAAAAAATAAAATGGAACATCAGTATATTGAAACAATTAACTCTGACTAAAGTACAATGTCTTTTATGTTTCAGCTAAGTTATTAATATTAATTGACGAGTATATTTAGCACGCTCATGCTTATTCTGTAAGAATTCTAAGGTAAAATTTTATTTGATTCAAATGTACACAATTTTATGGCCAACTTCAATTAGTGAAATTTGTTGTGTCATTGAAATTCTAAAGGGCTTCACAGGAATCCAAGAGGTCTAATTTGAGTCTTAGAAGTTTTTCACAATAAGGATTAGAAAAGATTGGTTCTTTAATAGGAGAAAAAAAAGATTACCAGACTAAAACGACTGATTATTTCAATTTAATAGACCTAGGTCTTAGTGGGTAGAGACGATAAAGTAAATGCATTGTTTTCTTCATAATAAAAAAATTTAAATTTAGAATTTGCCGATTTTATTTCTCTATGGTTTTTCTGGCTATTGACAATGATATATAATACTCAGGTTTTAGCTCTTGCTTTAAGGAATTGATTATTTAGTTGGCAGTTTTTAAAAGAACAAAAGATAGGGAGAAATTAGAAAACCAGATTGCAAATATTTATGTATATACCCTTCTTTTTCTAGATGGTATTTGCAAGTCATCAGACTGCATAAAATCAGGTAAGAAGATGGTTTTTAAATTTAATAGTTTTACAAGTAATGTATAACGTTGGTAAATCAGATGCTGAAAGGCAACTATCTCTACATTTTTCTTTGTTTATACTTCTATTCATTATACCTCATTATTTATAGCCAAGGAAAATCTAAGAATATTTAAGTGGTAGATTAATTAGCTAGTTTATCCTAAAAATGAATTCACTCTTTTCATACCTGGAGTGTATGGTAGGGTGATAGAGAACTATATCTCCAGCGTAGGGAGCTTGCTGTGTAGTTGGAGAAAGAAAATCAACCCATTGAAATAAAGAGCATCCTGTCATTATGTTATTTTCTCAATGCAGGTCATCGGGGGGGTAAGAACTAAGAAGGGAGTGAAATGTAGTCTGTAAAGCTAGGAGGAGAAGTGGAGATTTGGGGGAGCCCTCGAAACAGGGCTGGGGTTTGGAAGTAGAGGTACAGAAGAGGGAATTCCTTACAGGGTGAAAGAGCAATAGGAGTAAATCCTGTTGTTGAGAAGCAGCGAACAGGTAGGCTTGATAGATAGGGACCCATTACGGAGAGCTTTGAAAATCCACGTTAGCCTTGATGTCCTAATGAAGGAGCAATGGATATTTTCCAGAACAGATCGTTCAATAAGGCAAAAGCTGAAAGGTGATTCCAGAAATGCCGGGTTGGGTGGGTTGAGTAAGAAGTGATGATCCGGAGAGTGTGGGCAGGTGGGGGCTGCTGCCGTAATGCAGGTGTGCATCGAGGAGCCAGCCCGTGGTGGGGTGAGAGAGCTTAGGTGACAACATGAAGAGGGAACTGGATGGCTCGGTGGAACGCACATGCTAAATGAAGGACATGAATGATTTGGAAATGAGGCCAAATTTTAAAACCTATGGGACTCAGGAGAATGGTGGCAACGCGCAGAGAAATAGAGAAGTTAGGAGGTAGGTTTGTTTTAGGGAGAGATGTGATTAATATGGATTAGGGCATGTTGGGTCTGAGCCCGGGGTTACACGCCAGTGGGGATAGACAGCAGAAAGACAGACAGGGAGTGTACGAAGATCTGTCATGCGGTGCATTTAGGATCTGTCCGGGGGAGATACGGGAAGTCGTAGGAGTGTTTGAGCTCCCCAGACGGAGATGAGCTTTTAAGGGCCAAACTTAAGAAGATGTTGAGAATTAGAGTGCAAGGAAAGGAAAAGCCAGGGAAGGGAACCAAGACAGCATGTGGAGTTGTAAGATGTCACATCAGTTAGCGTGTGGTGTGAAAAAGAAGAGCATTGTGACCAGGAGAAGAAAGGTGGTCGCTGAGCAGCACCCTGGGATACGGACGAGGTATCTACCTCTTGTCTCCCTCGGCAGGAGATTGTAAGCCCCCTTTATAATGTTTACATTTCTTGCAAGAAATAACCTGTCCCTAATGATTTTGAACCACTTGCTATTAGATGGCTTTATCTGGGTTTTTTGCTATTCATTGACCTTTGCAAAATAACGATGAGAAAATATCTTGGGATTTTAGGTGATAAAGTCTAATGTTCCAAATGTTTTGCCTTTTGCTTTTTCTGTATTGCTCTTTGATATTTTTATTGCTGTAGTCATTCTGGATCTCATGTGCCCTGGCAGGACACCTGAGACATTAAGGGGGGGGTGCTGGAGGGAGGCCTGATTGGGACATGGGCCAATGGCTGCTTGGCGTACTAGCAGGGACTTGCCCATCCACGGGCCTTCCCAGAAACAAAAGAAGTTGCTGTATTCCCCCAGGAAATGTACACAGATAGCCTGCCTAGGAGATGGCCTGGGTCCCTGCGCCAGAGTTCGAATGTGCCCAGGCCGTCAGAGTTACCATCTGCTCCTCCCCCAAACCCTGCCCCACTTTTCTCTTTACCAGCTACCCTTATGCACTCATTCCCTGTCCTGTTTCCAGAAACTCCCAGTTGGTATGTATGGACCTCTACTTGTCTTCAAGTTTCTCTGTCCTAAATATGCTTGATGTGTCTTCTAAGTCTCTTACTCTATAGTTTCTCTTTCATTCTTTCTCTCCTTCTCACTGTGTTTTTCTCTTTTTCTTTTTTCTTATTTTTTTGAGGAAATGGAATCCTTTGGCTGGGTAGGCATAGAGATCTGGGCAGGTTCCTCGAGTGGCACCGACCCCCAAGAGCAGTGTGATATCTGGAATCTGGAATCTCATATGGGACTTACCGCTTAGGGGTAGGGCTTTGGCTTTTGTAAGTAGTGTCTGGCAAATCTCAATTCATTAAGGCGTATTTAACGTGTATCCTTTCATCGTAGGTCAGAAATCACACCAAATGTAAAACACCTCCTTCCAACACTGTTTCTCTCAGCAGAGAAATGGATAGGCTAGAAATAGTGTGGCTGGTACACAAAGTTGCTGAAGAACTCGTTTTTTTTTTTTTGTTTTGTCTTGTTTTCTTTTATTCAGCTCTGTTTACAAGCTGGTAGACTCCTTTGATTATTTATAGTTACTGTTCTTCCTGGGAGAACAAAATGAAGATGAAACTCACTCTTAGGGATACAGTATTCACACCCATGCACACCCATGCAGGCTCACACACCCACAGTCCCCTGCTGAGTCGTAAACCTTTTCTGCCATAGAAGATAAAACTACTGCTCTCAGAAGTTGTTCCAAATTAACAAAATTCTAGGGGAATTCTTGGACAGGACAAAGTATTAAAGAAAGGTAAGAAGGACAGAGTAAATGGCTGGAAAGGAAAAGAAAGATGGGGGGGAAAAAGGATGTTGAAAAGGATGCAAGTCTCCTACCAACAATTTTAGATAATGTTAAGAAGACTGGGAGAAGATTCCAACCCAAGCACAGGACGTTTTTGAGGATTGGAAAAGCAGGTATTGATAGACAAGGTGCTCACGTTCCTGTGAAGGCTGGTTCTGACTTAAATCTTTCTCCTGGTGGATGAGGAGGCTGTGGCTCGTGATCAATAAGCTGCACGGCTCCTAGAGTCCCAGCTGCCTCAGAGGGCCGCCGTGGACACGACTGGAAACATTGGTTATGACACCCAGGCTTGGGCTGAAATGTCACATTTGAGAGAAACATGCCTAGACTCACATATAGCCAGACATCTTTATGGCTGACTTTATGGAGCCAATAAAGCTCTGGGAAAAAGAGCCTGCTACCTTACTCACAAGATTCCTAGCAGCCTAACCAGCCCTGTAAACTGAATATGAGTGACCTGATGGGAAATCGCTGCAATAGCTCACACACAGTCTACCTGCCTGTTGCTCTCTGGGCCACTCAGAAGGATTACCAGATTTGTTTAAATTACAAACCAGGGAGTCCCTGGCTGGCTCACTTGGTGGGGCATGCGGCTCTTGATCTTAGGGTTCGAGCTCCACAGTGGGCGTAGAGTCAACCTAAAAAAAATAAATAAATAAATTATAAGCCAGGAAAAAAACCAAAACAAACTCTTTGATCCTTTGAAGTCAAAGTCAAGTCATACTAAGCCAAAAATGAAATACTGCAGAAGGCCGTGGATCGTCTTGAAATGTATCTGGTGTTAGGTACGTTAAAATCTGAGCATCTGTTCCATTAAATATTTATAATATACATAAGTGATGTTTATAACATATGCTTAAGGATAATTTGCATGTATAGGAGACGCAGCAGCATGAAAGATTACACCAAACCTAAAATAAAACAAACACTACTTAACAAATAGCCAGTTAAGGTGGTGTTCAAAACCCTACTATTAAGGGATAGGGTAATGAGTATATTGAGTAATATGAGTAATATTATTCATCTCTTATTTACCATATAAGATCATCAAAAACACGGAGTTATAGAGCTTGCTTCTGATTTCTCAGACTTCTCCGTGTAAATCTAAATCCTCAAACTGGCTTCCATTGCATCATAACCTTCCCCACTTGGAGGATTTCAAGGAATCACATGGTATAAATCAGGGCTTCTCAGCTTCATCATGTTGACATTTTGGCCTGGATAATTCTTTGTTGGGGGAAGTGGTTGTGTCACACATTTTAGGATGTTTAGTGGCAGCCCTGGCCTTTTAGCCACTAGATGTCTAGAACCGTTCCCCTCCCAACTTGAGGCAACCAAAAAATGTCTCCACATATTGCCATGGCCCCCTTGGGACAGTAGGATCATCTTTAATGAGGTGGCCACTGGCCTGAATGATCTCAAGAGATCATCCAGGGCTTTTCCCTTTGTGGTAGGTGGAACAATGCCTCCCTGAAGGTACCCACTTCCTATCCTGGGATCCAGTGAGTGTGTTACCTTATGTGGAAAAAAGAGAGACTTTGCAAATTTGATCTCGAAAGGGGGAGATTATGCTGAATTAATTGGGTGGACTTATGTAACCTCTAGCGTTCTTTTAACGGGAAAGGAGCAGGGAGGGTTAGAAAGAGAAGGGGATGTGGCCACAGAAGCGCGGGAAGCAGAGGTTGGAGTGAAGCAGCTGCAAGCCAAGGGATGGGAGCAGCCTTGAGAAGCCGGGAGGGGGAGGCAGTGGGTGGCCCTCATAGCATCCAGGAGGAATGCAGCCCTGCCAACCCCTCTAGAACTGTAAGACAGTGAGCCCTGGCTGTTAAACCATCGGCTTTGGGGCAGTTTGTTAGAGCAGTGAGAGGGAACTAATACACCCTCCATAGTTCCCTATTTTAAGGCTATCTCTGAAGAATTAAAACATGCACGCACATACACACGCAAATAAGTGAGTAAATAAGTAAATAAATAAGTGAATGAATAAGTAAATAAATAAATAAGTAAATAAATAAAAGTAAATAAGTAAATAAATGAAGCTGCTACTTTATTACTACATTGAGGTGTGTCATATGGAGGTATTAGGAAGGAACGTTATACAGATTTTTAGAGGATTATAATAATAGAATACAGGAGAAAAATAGTGGAATATAATATAATAAAATAATGATAGTTAATATTGAATATATATGTGTCTAGCACTGTTGTGAGCAGTTTATATGTATTAACACATTTGATTCTCATAATGACCCCGTGAGGTAGGTACTATCCGTTATATCATTTTTTTTTAAGATTTTATTTATTCATTCATGGAAGATAGAGAGAGAGAAGGCAGAGACCCAGGCAGAGGGAGAAGCAGGCTCCATGTAGGGAGCCTGATGTGGGACTCGATCCCAGAACCCTGGGGTCACAACCTGAGCCTAAAGCAGATGCTCGACTACTGAGCCACCCAGTGCCCCTCATTCTATGTTATTTTTACTGATGAACAAACTTGGGCTAGGATTCCAACCCAGGCAGCCTGGTTCTGGAACTTACATTCATGACTTCTCCATGTTGCCTGGGGGAGACTAGGACTCTATGAAATTTTTAATACCCTGTGTCCGTACGGATGAAAGCAGATGGCCTCCCCTCTTGCTAGAACCTAATGCTAGAGGCATTAGATGACTGTCAGAGTTGAAATAATTACATCCACACTGAGACGGAGGAGATGAAATCTCTCATCCATCCAGAAACCGGCTATTTTACTGAGAACATTGAGCATCTTCATCTGTGATTTTAGTACACCAAATACAGCCTGGAATTAAGGGGTCTAGAGAAGCAAATACTAACAGTGTTGGCTTAGATGCCCCAGGGGATAGAGAAGCCAAGTTAAGATACACGAGCAATACAATGCACAAGAGAAAGACCGTCTGTACAGTTGTGCAGGTTGTATACTGCATAATTATGGTAGCCCCGAGAGACTGGTTCGTGGAACCTCTCAGAGCTGTTTATTTCCTTTCCCCTTTAATTCTCTACTCACCAGGTAAACCTTTTTCTTTCTCCTACGAGGCAAACTTTTGGTGGGTATTTAATTATTCATAGAAAAAAGAAAAAGAGACATTCCGTTCACTTGGAAGATCTATTCAGCAGAGTGAGATAACGTATTCATATTCTGAATATGAACCTTCACATTCCTGATCATGTTTGCGAGGGTCAGATTCTGGTAACGCCCTAGGTGAAGTCTCTTGGCACCTGCTGGCCTTTTGCTGGGTGCTCACTATTGGCCGTGGTCTCTCCTTTCTTGCCTGTCACCCGCCCAGATAGTCCCCATGAAGAAAAATGGCACCACTGGCTCAGCACAGGGCAGACTGCAGACCGGCTCTGGGGGGCCACCAGGCGCGCAGCAGCCCTTCAGAGGGGGAGATGGGGCTATTTCATTATGTAATTAAGATTGAAAAAAATCCTTGGGGCAATAAGGACGCAGCAGGTGTCTTAGTGGCAAGTCGGCTGAACCACACCTTTGTTAATGTAAATGTGGCCTGTGACAGTTGGCTTTGGGCAGCTTTCCCAACACCATTCTCCGGACAGTTGCCTGGCTATACTTGCTTTAAAAATTCTCCGGTTAAACTTAGCATCTGTCAATCAAATCCTTTCCAAGAAGGGAATCAATTAGGTGATAAATACAAGCATATGTAACATATTTTTCTTACCTGCTGGGTAGAAGTTAAGCAGGAGTGCGCCGTCATTTCTCAAGGCATGGAAAGCATAGGTAAATTGAATGAAATGATCAAAGGGGAAAAAAAAATAGCAAAGCAGGGTAAGCTCATTTGGAATCCTAAAGTCTGTTTTGCAGCTGTGAAAATTACCTAGAAGTGAAGGTGAGTGGGTATAAGTAGTAGCCGAGGCTGGGATGAGGACCCTAGCACCATACTCGGCCACATAGAGTTCTGGTCATCACCAAATCCGTGGGCCAGCAAGGGGCTTTCTGGCAACCCTTTGATAGAATATGAAGATCAAGTTGATAATATTGATTAATTATTTTAAGGGAAATTTAAAAATAGAGAATTAAAAAATCATAAGGGGAAAATTCTCAAACCCTTCAATCCTGAAAGATTTCATTCTCTCCGATCATTTAGAAAAGGAGATACAGTGTAGTGATGGAGTGGGGGAGACTGCTTTTGACCCCACTTTTGACTATCTGAAAACTGGAATATATTCTCTCTACTTCAAACGCCCTCACCTCCTACCCACTAGAGAGGCTGTGATAAAGTAATAACAGTAATAATAGTACTAAGTGTCAGGGAGGGTGTGGGGCCTGGAGCCATCATACACTGTTGGTGTGAATGGAAAATACCTCAGTACATCGCAGGTGACTATTGAAGAATCACTTTGGAAGACATTTGGCCATTTTCATAAAAAGTTAAGCACACTCTCTGTGTACGACCTGAGCAATTCCACACCTAGGAAATACCTAGGTATTTCCCGAAGAGAAATGAAGACACGTGTCCTCGTAAGAACTTTTACGTGATTATTCACTACGGCATTATTCGTAATAGCCCAAACATGGAAAGAACCCAAATGTCTATCGACAGGTAAATAAACAAAATATGGTATAGCCATAAACGGGAATACCACGCAACAGTAAAAAAGTGGCCACGTGCAACGGTATGCATGGACCTCAAAGACATTATGTTAAGGAGAAGAAGTCAGATGCAGGAACCAGCATATTATATACAATTCAGTTTATAGGAAATTTCCAGAGAAGGCAACATTACAGAGGCAGAAGGAAAAATAGCTATTGCCTGGCGCTGGGAGTGGGGCAGGGATTGCAAGTGGATACAAGGGAGCCTTTTGGGTGGTGCAAGTTTTCTCAAGTTGGATTGTGGTGGTGGTTTTGTACAAACATATACATTTATTAAAAAGTCTCGGTTGGATTTTATGGTATGCAAATTGGAATCCAATACAACTGTTGAAAAACAAAACGGAACAACCCCGCCCCCCGTCCCTTTTTTTTCATCTCCCCAGTGTCCACCTAGAAGTCATTATATTTTGATCTTCTGATTGCTATTAAATGCTGAGTCCCATTTCTGCAATTCGAAATAATTATGTGTCATTTTCAGTCCTGCCCAATCTTCACTGAATAACTCAAGCTTCTCCATTTGAGCAAGTGTCTATTCTTGGATTTTCTGAGGGTGATGTTGATGAAAGTCTTTGGAAACAGAAAATCAAGTAGGAAGTTAAAATTACTTGGGAATCGGACGTTGGAAGCGTTGTTTGCAGGTGCTGGGGTTTCACCACTGTCAGAGGGAGGCAGAGATGCAGGTGGTATCGTAGGGCTCGGTGGACCAGCCATTATCGAAAGAAAGTCAGACTGAGGTCTCTCCCGCAGAGCAGTTGGCATGGACAGTCCTGCTTTTGGAAGAGTGTTGGTTTCATGTATGGGTTCTGTGAAATGTTTCCTCTTTCACCTTGACTGCTAGTGAGAGTCAAATTTGTTTTTACCCTGTAATTATAGGACCTCTTTGTATGCCGTTTGGCCCATTAGCATTATTCCTATTGTCCTTTTTCTTTCTTTCTCATTCAATGTATAAGAGTTAATTTATGTGGCCTTATAAGGCCACTTTGAATTCATTTCAATAGGTTAGTAATTGCATGAATAGAATATAGACAAATTCCAGCAGTAGATACGTGTAGAAGAAAGGCTTGTTAAGTAGTAAGCTTTATTTCAAAGAGATACAAGTGTTATGAATAATTAAGGCCCAATCTTTTGAAAGAGTACTGCTTCTTTTTCCACCAAGCCAACATAGCATGGGGGAGCTAGGCTGCAAGGTTTGGCCACATCCTGTGTTGTTAGCGTGTGATCTTAATTAAGTCAGTTTAGCTTCCTGCATTTTATTTTCCTTATCTACAAAATTGGAATTATAGCGTCTCATTTTACAGAGAAACAGCAAAGACTAATGACAGCCCATTTCACATGACACATCCTTCAGGGAGATGCCCCGTAGGTATAATGCACAGATATATTCCATTTAATGTGTTTTCTCCTGCAACTTACAGATGCACTGTTTAAAGCTACTTATTGAGAATCAAAAAGCAGTCAATATATTTTTAGAGATGAAAGTGTGGGTCAGAAGAGAGAAGGAGGGGGAAAGGAGACACGGCAAGAGAGTAGCACATGCTGTGTATCCTCAGGTAAAATTTGTCACCCCTTATTAACATTTTCCTTGACTTCTGTGCTCTATCTTAGCACGGGGGATGACAGGTCAGCCTGTGAAGAAGTTAAAATGAGCACAATCAGAAATGGGCACTTAGACCCATGTTTGCTATAAAGCAAAACCTAGCCGCAGGTACGCTGATTTGAATACATGGTTACGCTATGCTTGCCCTTGCACATCCTCACCCTTAGCCTTTCCCTCACCGCTGTTCGACCCCTAAAAGTAAATAAGCCAGAGACCTGCGGCAATAGGACAATAACTAGACCCTTGCTGCCCAAAGTCTGGTCTAAGACCAACAGCATCAGCATCAGCGTCAGCTGGGAAACTTGAAAATCAAGTGCACATTCTCAGACCCCACCTCAGATCTACTGAATCTGCAGCTGCAATGTTAGTAGAGTCCCCAGGAGAATAGTGTGCACAATAAAGTCTGAGAAGTGCTGAAGAGTAGTGATTCTCAACTGTGGCTGCTTATTAGGATAATTTGGGAAGATTTTTAAAATATACCCATGCCAAACCATCTCTCCTCCCTGACACACAAAAGTTCCTGTTCCTTCAGTGGAGTGGTCTCTGTGAGGTGTCAGGAAGAAAAACATGTTAAGTAAATCAGTTGACGTTAGGTCCATGAGAATGACATGGATGTTTGCATTTTTTTAAAAGAAGGTGTATGTTAACCAACGAATTGCTTTAACAGGTACAATGTAAGGCTGTGCCACCCAGTAAAAACTAAGTAAGAGTGGGTGAGCCACGGGTCTGTTTGTCTGCTCATAATGGAGAAGCTGAACCTGGAATGCCCTCCTGAATTTCCCAGGAATAATGTGGGCATGAATGTTTTCATAGAGACTTCAGGGCCACTTCTTTCCTCATCCAGTCATTCATTTACTCATTCATCTCTCCATTCATTTATTGATTTTTTTTCCCCAAAACATTGAGTGAGCACCTTCTAACTGTTAGACACTTGTCTAGACACCCAGGTATCCCCTTGTCCTTAGGAAAGTGGTAAGCCAGTCAGCATGAAAGACCAAGAAACAAAGTTACTGTATGGATTGGGTAAGTGCTATGACAGAGACGGACAGAATGTGCCATAGGCTGTCTGAGAAAGGAGCACCTGAGCCAGACCAGTCATGGGAGTGGGCAGGTAGAATGATGGTAATGGGCCAGGAAAGCATTCTCAAGGGGAAACATCACCCACTACATTCTGAAGGGATGGTCAGAGATTGCCAGACCAGTGGAGCAGAGAGTAGCATGTACATGGGCTAGATGGAACATGCCAGTGAGGGCTTGGTGAGCTTAGGACCTGCATGTGGTTCGTGATGGCCGGAGGATGCACCTGGCTAGTAAGTCATGATACTGGAAAAGCAAATGGGGGCTGGGTCATGTACTATATGGGTTGTAATTTCTCCTGAAGTCTACAGGAAATAAATAGATACATTACAGGGAGAATCTGAAGGATTTGAAGCAGAGGTGTAGCGTTCTCAAGCTTGCCTGCTATCCAGCTCACACCTGGTAAAGTGGAGGCAAAGACTTACCCATACGAGGGAATAATATTTCCATGTCCCAAATGTGTGCGTATGTTGTGGGGGGAGCCTGGCAAGACTGAGGAACTTAGGGAATAGCTGTAGGGCTAAGCCATAGAGGGTGTGCATGGGGAAGTGAAAGCAAGGTTGGGAAGGGGAAGTGTTGAGCGTTGGCACAGAGATAAGCAGGAGTCAGATCTTGTAGTGCATGTTAAAGTGTTTGGACCTTCTACTTAATAGCACCAAGAAGTTATAGAAAGAAGGGTTTTAAATGAAGCATGACTTGATCAGAACCATTGGGAAGGATCACTGGCTATAACTAAAGAATGACTGTGGGCAGGAAATTAGGCCCCTGCCCACTCATCTGGATGAGAACTAATGGTTGCCTGGGTGTGAATGATCACAAAGTGGAGAGAATGAATAGATTTTCACATGCAATAAAAAAGTCCCCTTTGAGACGGTGTAGATTTTAAGATACTCATGAGTCTCCCATGTGGCAAAATTAGGGTTGGATATAAGGATTCAGGAATCATCATATGGACGATGTGGTTGAGCTTTACCAGGAAGGAGATGAAGATTTCCAAAAGAGATGGAGGAGGAGTCGGAGGAGGAGTCGGAGTCAGGGAGGTAGAAAGGAAAACCAGTGCAGTGTAAAATCACCAAAGGAAAAGGAAGAGAGTATGTTAAAAATTAGATTGCTGGAGTTAAGTGCAGCTGAGTGGTTGATAAGATAAGAAATGAAAGCAGAGAGAAGTTGAAGTTTCAGGTAGAAGGTGGAAAAATTGGTAAGTCTTGTTCCTGGGGACACACAAGAGGATATATCCAGGGGAAAGATGGCAGGACTCCTCTTAGACAGAGGAGGGCCCCTCTTCTTCTCTCACCCGGGGGAAGGAGGCAACAATGGTCTGGATGCAAATACATGTGGAGGCTGGGAAGGACAGGGAGGTGTGCTGCTCATCACCCAGTTACTTCACTTTTCACTGTAAAGTAAAAAGCAAAATCTGCCGTTGGGGCTGAGCTGGCGGAGAAAGCAGGAATGTCGAAGGCTGGAAACGGGCGGTGTGTAGAGGGGAAGAAGGCTCACCGGGGCCATGTGTGTGGCGAGGTTGTGCACAGGGCTCATCGCTCTGCTGAAACTGAAGGCCGTTATTTGAAATGGCGTTAAACCAGGCAGTTATGGGATTTTCCCAGCATCGCCAATAACTTCTTCAGCAGATA
The DNA here is from genome assembly GCF_053574225.1 of Canis aureus. NCBI lineage: Eukaryota > Metazoa > Chordata > Mammalia > Carnivora > Canidae > Canis > Canis aureus. Next base: position 3,609,565 of record NC_135632.1, on the reverse strand, counting down.
CTTGTTGAGCGCTACTCTAGTCGCTGAGGATGTAGAAGTGAGTGACACAAAGTCCCTGCTCACAAGATAAAAAATGGAGACGGTCAATTAAAAAGGAGACAGTCAATCAATCAATATATAAAATACATTATTAAGTATCTTAGCCTAGAGTTAGAGGAGAAAGGAGGGCAGCTGGATCGACTCAGCATAGATATATTTGCAGGGGGCAAGGGAATGAAATACTTCGATGAGATGATGGTTTAAATGATGGCACTATCCAGTGTAGGCTGGATAGAGAAAAAAAAACAAAGGGAAAATAGCGTAGGCGTGGGGTGAGACTTCTCAGGGAAGTTCAAGGGCAGGGATAGAGGGAATAAAGAAAGGAAAACACTTGTAAGGATCAGAAGGTCAGAGCATAGGTTACTCAAGGTGAAGATTTCAAAGGTAGAACTGTTCTGGGTGATGGTAACATCAGGATGTTACTATAAAATGCATGGACTGATGGAGAGTGGAGCTGAAGGTCATGATAGTTCAGAAGGTTAGGGGATTCTTTTTTTTTTTTTTTTTAAGATTTTTATTTATTCATGAGAGACAGAGAGGCAGAGAGAGAAGTAGGCTGTCTCTGTGGGGAGCCCGATGCGGGACTCGATCTTGGGATCTTGAGATCATGACCCGAGCCAAAGACAGATGCTCAACCACTGAACCATCCAGGTGCCCCAGAAGTTAAGAAACCCTGTTTCATCTCACATCCCAGACCCATACCTTTCCTAGTCCAGAGAAAAGTCTGCAGGAGATATCCTTCTGAATACAGGTAAATGTTTGCTGACAAGAGTAAGATTCTAGAGTCTTGGGAGGGGCCGCCTAACCTAGAAACTAGTTCACACCGGTGAGGGCTTCTGGCTCACGTGTTGTCATATGTAATCGTATAATTCAGGTGAGTAAGTAGCAACCAGCAAGAGGAAATGGTCTGGCATGGTGTTGTCCAGCTCCATTTGATAGAATTACTAATGAATTCGTTTTTACTTAGCTTTTCACTCAGAGTGAATCGGTGACTTCTTACCTTAAAACAAAATATTTGTTTAAACATCTCTTAGAGGCGCGATCTTCCTTCAAAATTAAAGAAAAAAAAAAACCCAGAACTGTCACATTTTAAATATCAAAATCTCTTTATAAACTTTTATTTATTTATCTAAAGATGTCATAGGTAAGTAATCCCTACACCTGACTTGGGGATCAAACTTACAACCGTGAGATCAAGAGTCGCCTTCTCTACCGAATGAGCTGGTCAGGCACCCCAAAACACCTTTCTTAAAAACTTCAGTCCAGAGGAATCTAACTGTAGTGGGACCTTAGCTGGGAAGCTAAAAAATAAAAAAAAGGGGGGATTCAGTCCGCAGCACAGACCAGATCATTGAGAAGTCAAATCAAAATCAATTAGCAGCCGTGCATCTGTTTCTCTGCGCTTGATGCTTAAAGCAGAAACAAGCAAACCAACTATAAAATGATGGATATGCCCCAAACCCTATATTTAAATAGTTTCTTTTGTTAATCAAGGCTTTCCTGAACTTCAAAGAAATTCTTATTTAAAGAACTCCCAAATCATTAAAGACTTATAATAAGATGTGCTCGAGGATGCAATAGTTACTTAAAAATACTTCCAGAAAAGGAAGCTTTTGTTAAATCCATGGGCTTAATTTTCTTGTGTGATGAAATTACCTGAGTGAAATTAGGACGTTTGGATACGTCTGCTCATCTGAAGCCAGATGAATTCATTATCCCTAAACATATGTATGTAGCAATTAATGATTTCACTAACTTAGAAGCCAAGAAGCAAAATATTAATAATTGTATTTGTTCAGAGACATAATGTGATTATATTTGAGTGGATCAAGTAAAGGAAGTAATATAGCAAAAGTCATTAACTGAATGGAAAATTTCTCAAAGCACTATCTATACTGTCCCGTAGCAAGGATATAACACTATGTCAAGAAGAAATGGCACAAGTGATACCTTGAAAGACCCCATAAACTCATATCCATGCAAATACGAATCTTTTATATATATTTTTTGCTTTTTATATTTTTTAAAGATTTTATTTATTTATTCATGAGAGACACAGAGAGAGGCAGAGACACAGGCAGAGGGAGAAGCGGGTTCCCTGCGGGGAGCCCGATGTGGGACTCCATCCCGGGTCCCAGGGTCACGCCCTGAGCCGAAGGCAGATGCTCAGCCGCTGAGCTACCAGGCGTCCCAATATTAATCTTTAAAAAAAAAAGGAATATAAGATAGTTGAAATAGATGCCATGAAACTTGACATGATCTATCTTAACTACGGTTGTCAAAATTAACACCAAGAGGTGAAAAGATTTGCAAAGGTGACAAGCTGTTTGGGTTCCATGCAGGCCCAGGCCCTCATGAAGGCCACGGTCAGTGGCTCTGGCTCCAAGTCTCATGTCCTGTGAGCTCCTAACGTGTGTATGTGTTGGGGGGGTGGGAACCTCACTCTCAGCTCATTTCCTGCTTCTGGAAACGGAGTTCCTGCTTCTCTTTTCCTGTCTTCTGGGACTGAAATGTGGCCTAGCTCTTGACTTCATTACCTTTTGCCAGAACTTGCAGAACTTTCTTGGATCAGCACGCTGCTGGTTAGAGCTCCTTTGTCACACACCTGCTGTGGGGTTTCATCCCTCCGTTGCTCTTAGCTGGAAACTTCCCCGTTGCTGACCCTTATAGTCTCTCTAAAATAGCATCCAGTCCCACTGGACCGGCTCAGGCTGCTTCTACCTGAGCCCAGGTTATGTACATGACAAACATTTTACATGGAAGAAAGATGTTTCTTCATTTACCAAGGGGGCGACGGCTCACTCATTTTGTACGTCAACACAGGAAGCCAAGGATCCGCCATTTCCATCACCCGTCAATTACCACACCTATTGATTTTAAAAACTTAGAGGGAGGAATCAGGTGTTTGTCTTGTTTTATTTAATACGAGGAAATCTAATTTATGTGTAAAAAATTAAAAAAAAGATTTTTTTTTTCAGATCTTGCCTACCTGGCTTTCAATGAACACTAGAAGTTTGCTTTTTTTTTTTTTTTTTTTTTTATTTCAAGTTTAGTAACAGAAAAAAGAAGCCGACATCAAAATGTTTTAGGATGCTGATAGAGTACATGTGTGCTTTTCAAAGCTTTTAAATAACAGATGGTGATAATTTACTATGAGAAGGCTTACTTAATTGAGAAGGATGTCCGTTATTGGAATGTCCGTCATTGACTCATCGTGCAAAGAGTTGGGATTAGATCCCTTGCTCTGGGTGGGGGAGCGTACCTACAATTATTACTGCTTTTATAATCTGTGGAATGTACTTTGAGTTATTTCTCAGGAATTGCACGTCTCCTACCTCTAACTCTAGTCATTGTCGTTGATCCCATCCACCTCTCCCCTAACTGTACAATCATCTGAAGTGATGTGATGTATGGAACATGGAGGAGGTCAGCCAGCAGCTGAACTTCTATAGTCCACAAGGTCTCTGGATTCATGGAGAAGATCCATCCAAGCTAGAGCTCTTGAAGCATAAGCCAGTTTGGCAGGACGTGTGTCCAAGAGATGCTATGCTGTAGGACTTGGTGACCAGCCATAGAGATAGAAAATAAAGGAAAGCTGTCTCCGTGACACCCAGTGATGAGGACTTACAGGACTAGGCTGGCTGTTTCCTGCAGCCTCAGCAAGAGTAAATCCTCTTTCCCATGATCATATCCCTACCCTTCACCGGCCAAGGTGACAAAGGCTAAGCCCCTGCCAAGTCGTTCTCACCCGTCTGCTTCCATCAAAGACAGGCAGGGCTCCTCCTGGGGTGCTGAAGCTTTGGGAATGTAGCTCTTCATCCTTTATCCATTCAGCATCCTGCCTTCAGAGGTTGACCTACCTATTCACACCCACAGCCTCTTACAGTCCTGCCCTCTTTTGTCAAGGCCGTCGCTCACCTTCTCAACCGGGAACACAGCCTGGTACCTGACTCAGATATTTGTTGAATGGCCAATGAAGGAATGAATGAAATGCTCTTCTCTCCACCTTTGCCTAGCTAATTCTTCCTTCCCTCCCAGCACTCCCTCTACACCCATAACTCTCATATCAACTGTGGTTAGTCGCCTCGTGTCTAGTCTTGCCCCATATAATAAAAGCTCTGACTCTTTTTGTCTTAGTTATCGTTGTTTACAGCAGCTAGTGTGGTGCAGGGCACATAGTAAGTTGTCCATACATGTGGGTTGAATAAATAATTTATTCTCTTAGATTTACTCTCGTGTTCCTTGTCTCGAGGTTCACGAAACCACTGCTTAGTCTAGGCCGAGTGGTTTGTTAGGGCGCCTGATACACAAATATGGCAGCAAAGAAGTGTCCTCATGGTGGCTTTGTCCTGCTTACGGAAGTGAGATTTCTCGTCTCTGTGTCTGTCTAGGGAGGGTCCTAAGTTCAGCTCTTCTCTGTCTCATCTGTCTCCTCTGCTGGCAGCGGAGGCAGTTACTTGGTTCCCAGTTGTTTCGTTTACGTTAATTCTACCCTCCTAAGCTTAGAATCAGGTCAGCAAGGAAACAGTTTCTGGAGGTATTTCTCTCTCCTGCTCTTTTCCTGTCTCAGGGAGAATGGTCAAATCATTTCCTACCCAGGTAAGCATTTCCAGCTCTCGAGGACCTACATTACCACTACTGGGGCGCTTTCTGTCCGCCTCTGGCTCTCTGGGAGCTCCATCCCTCTCCATAACCCATTTCCCCTCTCCAATGACGCCCCAGTGCATTTGTTCTCTGGGGCGACCCGCATTAGCTTAAGCTTTGCTGTTTTTCACCTGCCATGTCTTCAGGCTCCCTAGTCCTGGTTGCTTCATTCACAGCGTGCTCATTCCTTTCCTGGCCAGCTCACCCGTGCAAGCACAGGCACACGGAAACGCTGCACGGGACTCCTTGGCTGAGGTTACCCACAAAATTGGAGGTTTCCTCGTCCCCGGGATACTGGCTAAGTTTAGCAATTCAAAAACGAGAAGCTAGCGTGTCTAGATGACAGTTACATTAGGGGAGTTCGCTTACATTATGCAAGAAACAGTCTTGTTTCAGGGGAAAACCTGCAGGCTCGGTGAGGGCAGGGAGTATTCACCTGTGTATTCACCTGTGTATTCAGTTCCAAACAGTGTCCGATATGTAAGGGTACTCGAAAATATTTGTTAAAATGAAACAAAAAGAAGTGTTGGAGTCTCCATGCTCCACAAGAAGAAATTTCTTTCTTTCTTTCTTTCTTTCTTTCTTTCTTTCTTTCTTTCTTTCTTTCTTTCTTTCTTTCTTTTTCTTTCTTTTTCTTTTCTTCTTCTTTTTTTTTTTTTTGGAGAAAGCCAATGACTTAGTATAATCCTCTGTGTCTTGTAATATAAAAGAGCTATTTATTCCTTAAAAAATATAAACATGTGGAGGCAAACCTGACCCCGTGTCAACTAAATGCTTATTTCGTTATACTTACTGAACGGAAGAGCGCTCACTAGAGAAGAGCTGTCTTACCAATTTTGACTTCGGTATTCTAAAAGCACTGATAACCCAGCTTATCTCCCTGCTGTGATCTTTTCGTACCACTCTCTAACTAAACATGATGCAAAGGTAAAATGTTTTGAGTTATTCTCAGTAGTTACCTATTATTGAAGTTGCTCTGATCATTTTTGTACAGTAACATGATCTGAAATAACAAAAAGTTTAAGTGGGAGAAGCATGGGTAGGTCAGTTCATTGCTTCCGGGGCGGGGGGGGTGGTTCTGAGGGCACAATGGAGGCTTTTTCATCACCTACAATCTCTTTCCCCACAAAGGATCATTTTTATTCATTAACATTATGATCAACATGCAGCCCTGATAACTTATTTTTAAGTGATATATTGTATTTAAATTGCAGTAGATTGTCTAATAGCTTTTTGCTAGCAAAGAATCTTTTAGGATTCAAAATGCAAATTGGACCTGGAAAAGGAAAATTATTTTTAGACCTATGGCACTTTAACTGTAACACAGTTTCAGGGCTTTCAGTTAACAGAATGTTTTGGGTTGTGAGTTTTGGAGGAATCCCTGTTGGAAAAGTATTGACTGTCCGCTCTTGGCTGTGAGCCATTCATTTAAATGGGCTATAAGACAAGGCTGAAGAATTTCACTAATTTGGGGAGAGCCAAATAAGGATTATTATTGGGGGTCCATAAGACTTGAGATTTCTGTGATTATCTCAACAAATTCTAAAAGTCAGGGCCAAATGAAGTGAAAAAATTCACATAGCTATACTCATGTTATAGAGCAATTAGAACCTTAATTGGGCATCAAAAAGCCCCCACCAACTGGTTGCTGTGTAATTTAATTTGGATTAGCTCCTCCTGTCTGTGTAGCTTCTGAAATTTCCTTAATGTTATTTGGTTGTGAATATTACTGAATTAAAAACATCAACTTAAAATTAGATCTATGCCATATCTAAAGTCATATTGGCGATCTTGGACACGTAGTCATTCTGTGCCTAGATCTCCTTAAAATAGAGGAGATGTGTCTCACTGTGTAGAGCAATTAATAAGGAAAAGAAATTAAATCCAGAGAGGCAATTTAACATCACGGAAGAGCTCAGACTCTGGCCGCCACTGCTTGAGGTCAAACCTTGGTTTTGTTGCTCAACAACCATCCTTAATTTCTACAGTCCTAAAATGGGGCCAAAAACAGAGTTGCTATATTCAGTTTAATGAAAACAACTTTTAAAGAATTTAGAAAAATGCCTCTCGAGCCATAAGTGCTTGGTGCCTGACACGTGTCAACCATTGACTAGTAGTAGTAGTAGTACTAGTAGTACATGAGCATCTCTGATTGAACCCAACTGAAGATCCTGTAGTTTACACTCTACATGTGAATCTGATAGAGAGTTTTTCTGTAAATCTGATAGCAAATGGATTCCAGGTTAACATTTATAAGTATGTGCATGCTCACGTGTGTGTTTTTGTCTATATATTTAAGGTAAATTGGTCACATGCACATATAAAATAGTTAGAAACTAACTATTCCTCAAGCTTAAACACAAAATAATAGGTCTCCTTTCTCTCTCTCTTTTTTTACTTTTTATTTTTTAAGTAATCTCTACACCCAACATGAGGCTTGAACTCACAACCCTGAGATCAAGAGTTGCATGCTCCATCAACTGAGCCAGCCAGGCACTGCAGTTGGTCTCCTTTCTTGAGCATTGCAGCTCTACAGAGTAAATTCACTGTGCTTCCCTCAGATCTACTTGTATAAATCCACAGTTTCTGAACAAATGTGTAGTGATGGCTTTTCTTAGTGCTGGTCAGACTAGTATAAGATTTGACCGTGGTTTAGCTGGAACTTAAAGAGTGGTTGACAGGGAGTGGCTGATTAAATGATAAACCAGCAATCTAGATTACATTTACCCCCAAACTTTCTGTAACCAAGGTATCAAAAAAGCAATTTGGAGACAAGGATTTCATTTAAAAGTGAGGAGTGGACCGTGGAAGAATCCGGAATGTTTGTAACAAAAACCATTTGGTTTTTATTAGCATTAGTCTGTGTGCTTGCTAATTTTCAATCATTTTCCCTTCAGGAATGGTCCCCTAGATTCTAGTTTCCACATTACTGCCTTTTGAATGGAGTCCTTTGTGACCCATTGTGATTACATTGCATTTTCCTTGTGTTCTTTCAAAACGTTCTGACTTTGCCTTAATTTTGGCTGGGGGATGGTGGGAGGAGGGTAGCAGCAGGGGAATGAGGTCAGCAATACTTTCTGAATGTTGTCAAAAGAGATTTCTAACTTGTCAAATTTGCCTCATAAGTAATATCAGGCTTAGTGTCTATTAATAAAACAAACATTTAGGACAGGAGGTTGGGTCAGAAACGGGTGTCCTAAGGTCTTTACAAGACCATTTGTTCCTGGGCACCCCAACATTTCTCTGACCTCTTCTGGCCACGCCCAGAACAGTCATAAGTCAGGCTGATTATAGTGATTTTAAGGTAACGAAATGAAAATGTTGCATGGTTGGGGTCAGAAAAGCCAAGGGCTTAGACTGATTTGGAGAGAACAAGCTGGAAACGGTCTTGTCACGTACCATTCCCTAAACCTTAGCTCTATGCAGAGTAAGAGGGTCAGGACAGACATTTTTTCGTAGAGTCGGGCGTGTGGCACTTAGGTTGTAAATAGATAACTAACCTATCTAAAATGTTTGACACTAAAATAGAATTTTAGTAATTGAGGATGAAATCATTTGAATCCTTTCCCACCTAATTTTGTTGCCTATTTTGTACATTTTCTGGGTAGTTTAAAAATCTCAAAGGAAAAACAGACAAAAGTATTGTCGATCCTAGTTATTTGCGAATTCCCTATTTGCTAACTCCCCTACGGGCTAAAATATTTTTGAACCCCCCGAATCAACCCCACAGTGTTTCTGAGGTCATCTGTAGACCTGAGCAGATTGGTGAAAGAGGGGAGTTGCCCTACATGTGTGTCCCCCGGCTTCAGTCCAACAAGGACTGTAAATAAGAATCCTTTTCTCGGTCTAGTTAGTGCCATAGTCTTCATTTTTTGTGTGCTTTTTGTTGGTGATTTCCCACTTTAAAATGGCTCCCAGACACACTGCTGAAGTGCTGTTAGTGTTTCTGAGCACCAGAAAGCTGTGTTGTGCCTTACGAAGAAAAAACCCTGTGTTAGATAAGTTTTGTTCATGAGTTCTAGTGTTATCGGCTGTGAGTTCAGTATTAATGAGTCAAATATATATATATATATATATACCAAAATGTCTTTTGGTTAAATAGAAACACACATAAAGCAAGATTATGTATTGATTAGTTGATGAAAATGCTGTGTAATCAGAGGCTTATAAGACCCTAACCCTGTATTTCCCCAAGGGTCAATGACTCTGTACTTGCTTATTCAGTGTTAGTTATGACTTTAGAACAAACTCCATCAAATGAAAAGAATTGACCATATTCATAATTCCCATGTATTCGTTCTCATGGAGAAGCACCAACGATATACTAAATAGGAACCACTATTAAACGATGTTAAGAAAAAAAAAAGATGTTAAGTTCACAGTAGAATGGCACAGCACAGAGCTTTATGATATCCAGTTTATTTATTTGCTACTTGTAGCAATCATATTTATTTCAGATTTCTCTTATTTTACTGACAATTTCCCAGGAACACTTGACACATGAAGAAATTTCTTTAACACACACACACACACACACACACACACACACGAACAGAGCACTAGCCTCTAGGGAATGTATATGTATAAACACTGAAATATTTCTTGTGCTTAGTGCCAAAAATCTTATTTTCAGTTAGCAAACTATTGATGTTTTTGGAAAACAGAGTACAGGGACACCTGAGTGGCTCAGTCACTTAAGTGTCTGCCTTTGGCACAGGTCATGGTCCCAGGATTATGGGATCGGGCCCTGCATCAGGCTTCCTGCTCAGTGGAGAAGCTGCATGTCCCTCTGCCTCTGCCCCTCCCCACCCATCACCCACCCCTGCTCATGCTCATGCTCTCTCACTGTCTCAAGTAAATAAATAAATAAATAAAAATCTTAAAAAAAAAATAGAAACAGGGCACATAGGTAGGAAAGAGGGATCTTGTGGCACAGAAGCCATTGGCATTCAAAGGCAGATCAAGGATCGCTTCTTCTTGAGGAGACATGTAGAGGAGTTCCAATGTAACTGGAGTTTCATCATGTCTCATCATGTCTGGCAACTGGTGGAGGAGCTGTGCCTCTGGACTGTTGCCTGAGAGGCCTAGGAGGCTCTGGAGATTAGAGGGAGCTCATCTTTGAGGAACAGAAAGTCAAGCGCAGCACAAATGTCCCTTGAACAAAGCCTTGCCCATCAGAGAAGTAATTCTGAATAGAGGGCAAGTTTTGCTATGATAGTCTCCCCAGAACCAGGCCTATTGGTCGTTGGGGTTTTGGGGAGAGGGATGCATAGAGGTAAAATATAAGTCAGCTATTTACCTGAAGGCACCAGGAGTCTCCTTGGGATGCCTCCAAGACAATAGCAGATGAAAGAAAGGCAGTTTCACACAGTTCCTACACCAGGAACTGGCTCATGGAGGGGGCTGGGGTGAGAGGTTGTGGAGGCCTGGGGAGAGTGCGCTTGTACACAGGAGACACACGTGTGACTTCCTGCAATACTGTGCTGGGGCCTTATAAGGGCCCGAAGTGCACTTAGAAATATTTGTTGTCATGATGGGAGCCCATTCACACAGCCTGGAAAGGCAGGAAGAAAATGCCCGATTCATCTAAGTGGGAGACTGTGTTTATGTTCTGATATTGGATTCTCTTGTCCTCACTTTCCATGTTTCTCTTTTTTCTAATCTGATGATTTTTCCCTTGGCTGCTTATGAGAACCACTTAAGAAGCCTTAAAAAGTGCCTGGACCACCTCAAAAATTCTGGTTTAATTGATCAGGGGTGAATTTTGGGCATCTGGATACCTAAAAGGCTTCTGAGGTCATTCACATGGTTAGCCGGAGTTGAAAAGTACTGCTCTGAAACGCGTCCCTGAGAAGTTTCGCTCTCCGTGATCCAGTGGATCACCCCCAAAGATGAGTTAGGCTGGAATCCTGCTACATGCCCACTTCAGGAAGATGTGCTTCTGGGGGTGCCTTTGAGTGCAAATGGGCTCCATGCCTCTTGCCTGTCTGCTTGCCCTGCTGTGAAGAATTCATCCGTTGTTGTTGTTGTTGTTGTTGTTGTTGTTGTTGTTGTTTTAACCTCTTCCTTCTTCCTGGGTACTACAGACCCTCCTAGGCTTGATGTTTCTCCTACCTTTGACCCAGAGCTACTTGCTGGTCATACGATTGCCATTGGGGAAGGAGAAAAGCTGTGCTTACAGAGTGGCTGGGAGGGGAGGAAGTGGAGGGCAAGAGGAAAATAAAGAGTGAGAAAGAAGAAAGGGAGAATGCAAATCACTGCTTCTCACAAAGCTCCACCTGGTCTATCCAAAATATGGAGGGAAGAGAGTGGTGAACTGGGAGCCAGGGGAACCTAAGTGCAAGGCCTGGGGCTCCATCACTTACTAGCTGCTTGATCTCGGGGAAATTACTTAATCTTGTACAACTGAAAAGTGGTGAAGCCCAAGGATTCAGAACAGGACTGCCCGATTTAAGGATCCCAAACATTTTCCCAGCTTATACAGCATCTTCTAATCCATACCCACACAACGGACCCTTGGTAATGAATACAGTAATTAATAACTTCCCAGATGGTAGTTGAGCTTGTTTTAAAATTCCGATAGTCAAGTAAGTTGGGAGAATGTTACAAGAAGATTAGTTGGGAAAAAAATGGTGTGTCATATATAATCAGCCTAGAACATTTGGAATTGTCATTCATAAGAAATAAGCTCATTATTAATAGAAGATTACTTTTCTTGTCTTTATGTGACTATTTTCTTAAATTAAAAATGCTTTTTTTTTTCTTATTGCAAAAGCAATGCATGCTCATCTAATACAAATTGGAAAATAAAGATAAGCAACTAATACAAAATTAAACACACTCATAATCCACCAACCCAGATAGAACTGCTACAAATGTCTTTTAGACTTTCTGTGCTTTTATGTAGATTTTTAGAAGGCATAAATACTGTTTCTTTCACTCCACAAACATCTGGTCAACAACATTCTGTGTCAATACATTTGCCTTTACTACGTCGTTTCTTTTTTTTTTTTTTTTTTTTTTTTTACTATGTCTGCTTATTAAGGTGAATAATTTTATTTGTTTTTAAACCACATTTGTTTACTCAGAAGTCAGAATCACAGATAAGGAAACATCTGAAGAGCCCAGGTGTGGTTATGTGGAGAGGTTGAGTAATTCAAAACAAAGTGCAAAATACAAAAACACTTACAACCAGTTTGACAGTTGTGTGTCTGTTTCCTACAGCCCTTCTACCCACAAGTCTACCGCTGACTTCAAAGAAAAGTCAGCACAGAGGAGGTCCGGAGGATAAGGTGCAAAATGAGAATCAAACCCACGATAAGAGATTAAAGGAAGCCTGATCAAAGACCCGGCATAAAAGTGCTAGCCCATGACTTGCCTTGGCCCATGGCCCCAAAATATTCACCAGAACAGCGAGCTCTCTTTGAAGTGATTGGAAGCGCCCATGCTCAGATGAGCTCTCTGGTCAAAGGGAAATTTAGAAAGTGGCGCAGGAAGGAGTTTGCACGGTTGCCTCTCCCTATCTCTGGCCCGCATAGTCCTCACAGATTGTTTCAATACCACTTCTTTGGTTTGTTTTCCAGACACACGTAGTTTAACTGGGTGTCAAGTACAAACTCAACCTAAGAGGGGAAGGATCATTTTTTCCCTTTGTGGGAGATGTGAAGAGTGTAGAGGCATGCACATGGCAGTGGATTTGTGCTCGTGAGCATAGAGCCGCTCCACTGCTCTTCCTTTTCGTTGAAGGTGTTTGAAAGAGCAGCAATATTTCCAAATTGACAGTGAGGCTTGTTCGTTACTGTCCTTGTTCGTTCTACTTACTCATTACTTGTTCACTGTTCTTCCCTCCTCAGAGCTTATTGCTTCACGTAGTGTTAGGACATAAACCATCCATTTCCCCAGGGAGAGAAAGAAAATGGAAGTGCTCCCAAAATGGCAGTTGCCTCTACAACATTCAGTTTAAATACTTAAAAGTATTTTACAAGACAAGAGTTACATAAAATTACTAAAAATGTATGCTTAGAACGTCTTTGGTTAGCACTTCTTTCAGGCTCCAATTTTCTGGTTTTTCACTTTACATGGTAATTCTCCAAGTGTTTAAAGGTCTTTATTTTCACTTCCCCTGTCATCATATCTTCATTTCCTATAACGTTTAAAGGAATTACTTTTTCTGTCTTTTTAAAGTCAATTCCCTAATCTCTACCTGATGTTTCAAGTTAGAGTTTTTTTTTACTGACAAATCTTGATGGAGTACAGCATTAAGCTCTGTAAGAGGCCTAGAAAGCGCATTCCCTTCTTTTCCAGAACCACAGAGTCTAGATGAGGGGATAATGGTTTTTCCAAAAACAACAAAAATGAATATGATGGCAGCTGGTACAGATTTTGTAAGGACAGTCCTTCGTGAAGGAGGATTTGAACTGAGCCTTGAAAATGCCTGAAATCTCTAAATATGAACAGATTAAAAAGGGTATTTTTAATAGGGGTCAACACACCATCATCAAGTCACAAGAGCAGAAAGTTATAAAGTGTTCACAGCAGAAACTGAACACAGTCATTTAAGTGGGGGCAGACGGCACATGTGAAGAAGTAGGGAGAGAGAAGCTTCACTAGATATATCAGAGTGAGAATATGTTGTGGCATGTGGATATTTTCTTTCTTTTTTTTCCTTAATTTCTCCCAGAGTCATTTATTCCATCTATGATTTTACTTGTTTTCTTTTTATTCGTGTATAATTAACATACAGTGTTATGCTAGTTTCCGGTGTGGATTTTATTATACATTTGTATATGTTTATGTATTTTCTGGACTTTATTATAAATGCAGACGGAGCATACTGAAAACCTTGGAGTGGAAATGGCATACTGAAATGTTATGGCGACACTAATTGGACTGGCACACAGGATGGATTGGAGCGGGGAGAGATCTGGGGCCATAACTTGGGCAAAAGGGCATGGATAGAGCCTAAGAGAAGGAAGGCCCGAAACAGAGCAGAAACAGTGGGCATTGCAAGGATGGGATGGACTGGAGGCCATGAATGAGAACTGGTCTGGCCTGCAGGAGCAGGGGAGGGGGGATGTGTAGGAGGAGGGAGTAAGGACTCACAGGTGACTCAGTACGGTCATCACATATAACCACTTGTGCATGCCTTTTATGAGGTGATGGGAATACAAAGAGGCTAAGTTCATCAGCAGCATGGTTAGGAGGACAGAGTAGGTGTCCACAGGGAGATACCTCATCTGAGCATTAAGTACTGTGTATGGTCGTGAGCTCCCAGGAGGTCAGAGAAAGAAATACTCCCTGAAGTTTGGAGTCATGGGAACTTCAGGGAAGAGATGGGACATATGCCAATCCTTGCACAGTGGGTAGCGTTTGGGAAGAAAGGGAGGAGGTCTTAGAAGGGTAAGGTGAGGGAGAGAGAAGCAACAGCACCTGGTAGAGAAACACAGGAGAGTTTGTGGCACATGGAGCAAGCCCATCTGGTTGGAGCAGAGAGTTTGTGTAAAAACACAGCAGAGAGGGGGCACTTGGGTGGCTCAGTGCCTGAGCGTCTGTCTTTGGCTCAAGTCGTGACCCCGGGGTCCTGGGATCGAGTCCCACATCGGGCTCTCTGCAGGGACACTGCTTCTCCCTCTGCCTGTGTCTCATGAATAAATAAATAAAATCTTTAAAACAAACAAGAAACAGGGGTGGGGGGTGGAGAGAGAGAAGGTAGAAAGAGACTTTTGATTAGTCTAGGAAAGATCTAGAGGCCAAATCGTAGAGTTTTGTAATTTAACCTGGGCAATGTCAAGCCACTGCCATTCTTCCGGTAAGAGAGTAGCTAGTAAAAGTGCATTTGGGGAAGTTTAATCTGTGAAAGGTGTCTGGAATAGACAAGTAGGGAGATGGTACTAGCAAGATGCAGAGTTGGGTGACTTGTAGTTAAAAGGGAGTGAGAATATAAAACGATCATGACAAGAGTATGGAAAAGAAGTTGAAGAGTTACCCAAAAGCCTAAAGGGAAGAGGGAAATACAGAGTTTTACCCAAGGTTCAAACCTGGGAGGCCACAAGGAGGGGAGTGGTCTGGAGACCACCCATAGCTTAGCGTCAAAGACACGGAGCCAGAGGTGGCAGCCAAAAACACCTCCAGGAGGTGGTGAGAAGTAGGGGCTTGCGATTTGACCAGAAAATAGACTTAACCATTTCCAGTTGAAAAAAAAAAAAAAATCCACACATCTCAGCAACATTTTGAAGTTTTTAATTAATTGAATTTATTTATTCAGAAAGCGAAGTGTTTTCAAAAGCTCGTTTGAGATCTTCTACTCTCTTGATACAGATGAATTCTCTATTGCTCTTTTGTTTTTCCTGTGAAACAGTTCTACTTGTGTGAGAAAAAAAAAAAAAAACAGGAGGGAGGACAGTGGGAAGGTTTTCTCACTCTTCCAGGTGTAGAAACTGTGGGCGTTGGGCCTCCATAATATCCTCCTCAATGGCAGCAATTCATATTTTATACATCCTTCTACCGATTGCAGCACCTAGGACACATCAGAGTTGCGCACAGTGGAAATACTCAGTGTGGGCTCATTTGCATTTTCATCGTACTTTGCAAAGATAAAAGAGTGGACATAAGAAAAGCTAACGAGCTTACAGCCAATTTTGTAAGGACAGACTCTACATAAACAAATGCAAATCGGATGTCAAATTTGAATTGCAGAAAATATTGTAAGCAAGGTCCAAGAAGTAATAATGGCAGCTTCAGATCTTTCCCACAATGACAAAATCCATGAACAGTCCCACAGGGGGGCCTGGTGGGCTCAGTCGGTGGAGCATTCGACTCTTGGTCTCAGGGTTGTGAGTTCGAGCCCCATGTTGGGTGTAGAGATTACTTACAAAAAACCAAAGACTCAAAAAACAATCCCACATCCCTGAGAGTCTCAGAGACATTCCAAAGTCACAGCACCTTGACGAGTAGAGTCAGCAGCTGAAGTTATTCGGGCGAAGAGTCACCTTGTGTCAGCCCTAAGCTCGGGCTAGCTTAGGCGACCTGGGATTCTTTTATTTGTTTATTTATTTTGAACTATGAACTAGCAAGAACCTCATCTATCTGAAGGTGGGGGTGAGGTGTACCATGGGAGGGCCGAGACCTCTCAGGAATACACCCAACCAAGTATGATAAAGGGAAGGAGGACTTTACCCGCATAGTCATCATTTTTCTTCAATTGATGGTTGTATTAAGTAAGGAAAGGGAGTGTCAGGCCAGTTGACTTGATCATAAAGGAGAAACAACAGAGCACTTGTTCCCCCTTCCAAACTACTTCAACACCCCCCCCCCCCTTCATTTTATCTTCTTTCTCTGGTCTTTCAGCCGCTCGACTGATCCAGAACATGGATGCCACTGCTGAGCCCTGTACAGACTTTTTTAAATACGCCTGTGGAGGCTGGTTGAAACGCAACGTCATTCCTGAGACTAGCTCCCGTTACAGTAACTTTGACATTTTAAGAGATGAACTTGAAGTCGTTTTGAAAGGTTAGTGGAGTTTGTGTCTATGCATCAAAGATTTCTCTCTTACCATACCCAGGTTTTTAAAGCTGCAACTCTTAAGCCATTACAGAGAATGTCACAGGAGATTAAAGGCGATAACCCCTCCAGGTTTTGTGGCTCGCCACCAAGTCACTCTGAGGGTGGTAACGCTGAAGTGGGTATGTTGGCATCTCAGCATTTCCCCTTTCACTTGGGGGGGCACGTACGATGCCCCCATGATAAACCTCTGTCATCCCTAGAGGTGGGGTGGCCTCTGTGTGCCATTTCACATTAATAAGAAATTAATGATTGCCACTAAATGCCACCTCCAGTGTCTTTCCAACCCTGGCTCTGGGGTGAAGTCAATATCAGGTCGGTACCGTGTTGAAGACGTTACTCACATTTGCATCCCGGAATAGGTATATTTATTCTAACCCAGCTAAGACATTCTCCCTGGGGAAGTTGAGGAAGTCTTGTCCGCCATCCTTCACCTTGTGTTCCCCTCTTCTAGCAGTTACTTTGTAGAAAAACAATTTTTTGCTACTTTTCAAACATCCAAACAAGTAGAAGAGTTTGGTCGACGTATTTGGAGCATGAGCAGTACAGTCACACGAAGATCATTATTTCCAGCCATCAAGAAGACTATCGTATTAAAGTCCATATTCCTCTGCATTATTTCTTTTTACTCTCGATTTCAAAAAAAAGTAACTTATGTATGACAGAGCAGTACGCATCACTGTTCGCAAAAATAAATAAATAATAATGATAATCTTGTCCAAAAGACTTTCATCTAACTTGGCTCACGAAATCAACTCCCAGTTCTGCGCTAGGAATATAGGAATCGCGGTCTGGTGAGCGGTGTTTATCCTGTAGGGTTTTAGGGTGAGGGAGGGACTGAACGCACACACACAAAGGCAAGCTTTTTTCCTGGAACTACTTTGAAAATGTTAATTATAGCTGCAAATGAGCAGTTCCATTGATGTATTTTATTAAATGCTCGGTTTCAGATGTTCTTCAGGAACCCAAAACTGAGGATATAGTAGCAGTGCAGAAAGCAAAAACGTTGTACAGATCTTGTATAAATGAATGTAAGTGCTCTCCATTTTATTTCATTAACTGTGTGCCAAAATATGTGAAGACTTCATAATGAATTCTATTTCTATTGTTTTCAAAAGCTGCTATTGATAGCAGAGGCGGACAACCTCTGCTCAGTCTGTTACCAGATATCTATGACTGGCCAGTAGCAACGGATAATTGGGAGCAAACATATGGTAAGGCAATTTTCCTTCTTTTTTAAAGAATAATTTCCGCGTGAAACCTGTGTTGTGATAGTATCATATTAATGCCCTACAGCTTCTAAAAGCATATTTCACCTTCTGTTGCTTTAGGTACTTCTTGGACAGCTGAGAAGTCTATTGCACAACTGAATTCTAAATATGGGAAAAAAGTCATTCTTAATTTTTTTGTTGGCACGGATGATAAGAACTCTGTGAACCATATAATTCATGTAAGTTTGTGTGGCCGACGGCCAAGGCCGTCTTTAAATTTTAATAAAATGTCTACACACATTGTTGTAATTGATGTTTAGAAATAATGCATATTCTCATTTGAATTGCATGAGCAGTAGAGCCATAAATTCATGCTCTGTCCCCGATACCTGGATTCCCAATTTTGAAAGTACTTTCCTTTTTTTTTTTTTAAGGATTTTATTTATTTATTTGAGAGAGAAAGAGAGAGAGAGCATGGGGGCAGAGGCAGAGGGAGAGAGGGAGAAGCGGGCTCCCCCCTCCAGCAGGGAGCCTGATGCGGGGCTCGATGCCAGGACCCCAGGATCTGAGCCAACGGCAGATGCTTGACTGAGTGAGCCTCCCAGGCACCCCAGAAGTATTTTCTTATGTTGTGCTTTAGACATTTATCTCTCCTTTCTACTACCATAGGTCTAGATGCTGCACCTTCTTGTCATAAAGTAAAGAAATGGCCTCCAATGTAGAAATAGCACTTGATTTCTCTGTAGTTCATGAAAGGAGCATAGTTTAGTTTACATAAGTAATGCAAGTCTAGAAACCAGATATTTCTAATTGCTTCCAAAAAGAACGTAGAAGAGGGATTTTTTTAATACAATTTTGGTTGTTACTTAGGAATGTCTGAACTTTTTTTTTCCAGTGAAAGTAAGTAAAATAATCTTTTAAAATGGACTTATTAGATTTTTTTTTCATATAAGCCATTCATTTAGGTTTACTGCAGATGCTACCTAAGATGAGATGAATACTTAGTGAGTATGTTTGGAATGAAATTTACAGAGCTTTTATTTGGTTTCCTGTAAAAGAAAGTACCCCAAAAGTTGCTAGCCACAGATTCATATTTATGTCACAACTGTATGAATCTTCAGGACCATTTTTATGAAAAGCATAAAAGGGATCGAACCCAGCTCTCTTCTACAGCAGATCTCTTTCTCCCTTTCTTCCAAAGAATTCACTTCTTTGGCTCTTAAGTGCCAGCATCCTCCACGATCACCATAAAGAGATGTCCAAGGGAGAGTTGGGAGGTTGGAAGAGGAATGGACGGAGCCCTACCTGTGGTGACACCTTCTGGCTCTTTCCATCCCCATCCTCTGGATTCTATTTCTTTCATATTGTCCTGGACTCTATAGCTGCCGGCTTTCTCAGGCTAACCCGCTCGTGCTCTAGGGTGCCCCGTACCCGTCTAGCCCTGCAGTGTGCAGGAAGCTATCCCACAGAGCTGTGCGTGTGCCCAGGTGGCTCTCACTGGAGGCCCGGGGACTCTCAGAGCCGCGGGAGCAGAGCCTCATTTCCTCCTTCACTCGCTCAGCTGCCAGGATTTGAGCAGAGCAGGCGAGAACCAAGGAGTCTCCTTTATCCCCCTACAGTAGGGGATGTTAAAAAAAAAAAAAATCTTTGGCAAGATTTCCACCAGCCAGACAGTTCTAGAGTTACCATAGACGTTTCCACTTTTGGGGTGGTTTGGTTTTGTTTTGTTTTCCATCCCAGTTAAGGGTGGGAGTCGAAGAGATCGTCCCCCAGGAGGGCATATTAGAATCTCAGGGAGCCAAATGTCCTGTAAATGTGTCATTTAGAAACTCCCGATGTTAGATTCTAACATGTTTTTGTCCACCTGTCCCTTCTATTTTGCATTAAAAAAATCCTTCCCAGTGCATTTTCATTTAAGTTTTCTCTGGTTTTCCTCCAATACCTGCAGCAGAATCTTCCAGATTACCTAATTACCCATCAGTGGAACCCTTCCAAGTAGTGGGGAAACCATTGCCCCATCTGGATTCATTCACTCATGGTCTGATCGTCACCCCTATAAACAGCAAGGACACTAGGATCTTGCTCGCACACAGACAGCCGGGCTTGTATTTGGTCCAACTGTCCCACATCAACTGAACCGTTTCTTTTCCTCTTTACATATTTTTTTTTTATAGATTGACCAGCCTCGACTTGGCCTCCCGTCCAGAGACTACTATGTCTGCACTGGAATATATGAAGAGGTAAACAAACAAAACCACAAAGCTACAGGAGCAATTGGTGTGAACTTAGAAATAATGAAAAAGACGAAGGCAGACCTAAACGTAGCTGTCTGTGTCCTTCACTCCCAACCAAGACATCACGTTGAGCTTCCGTTGGCTGAATGGATAGTCTCAACAGAATGAATGGAATGCTCTTGAGAAATAAGGAAGCTTGAAATTCCTTATGTGCGGGTCTCAGTGCTTAACCATTTAAGTCCATTAAGTCCCATGACCCACTTGGAAAAGTGAATGTTAAGTGTTGCATTTCCTCTATAAATGGCATCACTTGGAAAAAGCGAGCAGATGAATGAATCATGGTGTCGGGTGGTGCCACGAGGATCCGGGAGACGCATCGTGGCCCACGGTGCACTTTCAGAGCTCATGGATGTGACGTTCAGGGAACTACCGAGGTGGAAACTTTGGGTTCAGGCAAGCCTCTGCCTCCAACACGGGTCAGTGGGCCAAGGGGCATCCTCCGCCCAGGACTGCGGGACGTCCTGCAGGGCTGTGTGGTATCCCAGAGCCCTGCTGCCCTCACACGATGTCCATCTGCCTGGGCTGATTGGTGTCAAACACAACACAGGATGCACGCGGCCCTGTGAGGTGTATCAGGTGTCTGGGAGAGGTGTTCGTTCTCTCAGTGCCGTCCTCATGACGACTCTGTAACTCAGAAGTTAAGGTGATGGTCCTCATGGGGGACAGTGGAGCAGGATGGCTGAACTTCCCACTCAGCTAAAATTGTTAGCTTAATTCCTTTATGCCAAAACCCATTTTGCATAGTTATTAAGTTCCAGTGACAGGGACTAACTTCACTGTATTATCTTTTTGAGGGGCTCCACTGCATTGAAATGAAGGGAAAGATGTGTCATAAAAAAAAAAAAAAAAGGCCACAATTAGGAGCACAGACAGTCAGATGGAGGTGGGGTATTTGAGTTCATTATAAACCTAGTTACTGTGTGGGCTGCAGCTATTATAGGGTTTTCGAGCTACTTCCTATTGCAGAGTTGAGGGTGATTGAGGAATTTTGACTCATTATATTTCATTGTCAGCATCATCAACTGGAATGTTTTTCATATTTAAGATTGTGCCCTAAAGACATCAGGTTTTTCCAATCCTAAAAATACGTGCATTTTTTTTTTTGTCCTTTAATGTCTCTGATATCAAGGATTACCTGGCAGTCAGTGTATACGTTTAATGTGATAAAGTTTATTTTTTTTTTTCCCCTCAAAAAGCAGCATTAAGATGATGGTGTATTTTTGTGCATTTTATACTCGGTGCTCTCTCGTAGTCTAGAACAAGTCACAAACTGGCCCATCATAGGCTTGAGTCCATATCAAGGCATTTTTGTTTAACCTGTAGTTGTGTTGTGGTTTTAAAGTCTGGATCAGTTGCCTGTAATTTTAAAAATTGTAAGATTCTACTTGAGAATCCAGATCTCTTGATAACTTCATAGGACTGGAAACTCTAGGCCTGTATTCCCAAGCGGCAGTGGTTGGACATGGCTGTTGTTGTGTTTGCTTCATCTGTTCTCCAGGTTCGAACAGTCTTTACTTAGATGATGATGGATTTATACGGACTTCCTGGTCCCTGTGTGTGCTTGAGTTTGTAAGTTAGTTGGGTCCTCGCTAAGCTGTGGTAACAGAGAGACCTAAAAATAGTGAAGCTCCAACAGAGTATTTCTGTCTCCTGTTATTCTACAGCTTCCAAATCCAAAGAACCACAGCTTCTTTGACCACCTTCCTGCTAACATCAACCTCTTGGCGTGTTTTGTGTGAGTCTATTTGGTCAGAGTTGGTTCCCCAATGCTTTGTTCACATTTCATGCCACAGGGAAAAGAAAAGATTCCTCTTTATATAAGGGATGCAGAGGAAGTTGCGTGCAGGCCATTGGTTAGCACATTGTCGTGTGACTACTGCTAACTATCGAGGAGGCTGGGGAATGTAGCCGTAATGTGGGTGGCCATGGAGGTAGGTGCCTCTTTAGAATCTGGTTGATGGGGAAGAAAAGTTCTGCTAAAAACTCATTAGGAAAAGGGAATCTTGGATCCCAAAGGCATTTAGCAGTCCTGCCACAGTTTGCATCCTCTGGTCTGGGAAATACGGTATTTATACCCAAACTACACATCGGTGATCAAATCTAGAATGAGTAATATGGGAGAGGAATCTGAGGCTCACAGGTTTGCCCTGGAACACTCAGCAAAGCAACCGTAGAACCAGAGCTAGAACTTTCGTCCCTGTCTGTTGCTCCTCCCATCAGATCATTCATTCCGAACTGCGGAGAGTAGGACTTTTTACCAGGAGGGTTCTTTGAATGAGCGAGTGGTAGAGAAAACCCAGCACTGGCATTTGCAGCCCAGAAGTCATTGGTTCAAATAAGGTGCCCTTCGATGATCTGGATTTGAGTCACAGACACACAGCATGCTTGCTGCCTTGCCCCGCTTCCGTAGAGAGGGCTACTGGTCCCTGTACCCCTTCCTGCTAACCTCGGTCCCTGGGGTGCTTCTCAGGTCGGCGCTCTAGCTCCCAGCAGCCAGTGGAAAGGAGTTGGCATGTGGGATGACATTCGTCATCCTGGAAACGGGTAATTACTAGAATACTTCAGGACCCTCTTCCTCTTTTAAAATCCATTATTTGGGGAGGGGGGACCCTTAGAGGAGTGTATGTGGCTACAGGAGAAATTCCAATTTTTTCCTTATTGCCCCCATGATATTTGCTCCCGTCTCCCAGTCACTTCCACCTGTAATCCCGCACTTATTTTCTATTCTGCATCCCTAGCCAGCTATCAGGTAAAAGTTGATTCTAGTTTTCCCACTGCCTTGCTGTCTCTGAAAAAAGTTAACCCCCTTAAATACTTTTTCCTCAGTGTGGTATTGCTTCATGAAAAAAAAAAAAAATGATGAAAAGGATAGGCTAACGAAACGACATCCAGTGGAAGTCATAAAGCTGGAAGAAGTCTTGATATGATTATATCAGTGAATCACTGGTCTGCATTGATTTGCTCCCTTTATATATGCTGTTCCCTTTGCCTGGAACATTCCACACACACCTGGATCTGCCCATCCCCCTTCCTTTCTCCTTACCTTTCATTTTTTTAAAAGAAGATTTTTATTTATTTATTTGAGAGAGAGAAAGAGAGAGAGAGCTCGCACAAACTCAGGGAGGGGCAGAAGGAGAGGGAGAAGCAGTCTCGACTTGGGGGCTCACTCCATCGTAGGACCCCAGGATCATGACCTGAGCCAAAGGCAGACATTTAACCAACTGAACCACCCAGGTGCTCGTCTCCTTTACCTTTTAAAATTAACTATTAAATTTTATTTCTTTGGGACACCTGGGTGGCTCAGCGGTTGAGTCTGCCTCAACCGGGTTCCTGGGATCGAGTCCCGCATCGGGCTCCCTGCATGGAGCCTGTGTCTCTGCCTCTCTCTCTCTGTTTCTCTCATGAATGAATGAATGAATAGATAGATAGATAGATGATAGATAGTACTTCCTCATGAAGGCCTTCCCTGGAACTTTTAACTAGATGAAGATACCTTTTTGTTCCCATAGCACATGGCTTTCTGGATACTTTTTTATTTTAAGTCATTTCCCCTCCCCACAACCCCTCGTAGGAAACTGTAAAATTAGTGGGAACAGTGGCATGTCTCACTGATTTTGTTGTTTTATTTCCAGTATCCAGCCTGGATTCTGACTCTTACTCATGATCAAAGGAATCCTGAATGAATGAATCAGAGGATGAATCAGTGGTTGAGGGGACAGATGGTAGAGAAGAGAGGAAAGAAAAGGAAGGCAGAAACATCCCATTTCTTAGAGGTCCGTCCTAGTTCCTAACCTTGACTTTGGGGCAGACGTGAGCTCTAGAACATCAGTAGCTGATGGACTCTATTGCCCAAGCATCTTATAAACATCTTACAAACCGTGTATCACTTTTCCTCTTTTTAATCTCCAGTTCTTCCTCTGCTATATTCAGTTTGCCTGAGATATATTCACGCATTCGGTGGGTCCTCGACTTGTGGGTCCCACATTATTTTATTGGAAATAAATAAGAAAAGTTTTGAGGTACAACATGAGGTCACCAACTTTTTACCAAGACGTGTGCTCCATCTTTGACTAGGGAAGTCTGGCTTCTTTGTCTGGCACTCTAGCCAGTGATTTTCAAACTAGACCGTGGAATCTGGTTTTGCAGATTATGCTTCAGGGGCTGGGGATGAGGGAGGGTCACACCCCCTCTTTGATCAGAAGGACCCTCATCATAGGTCTTGATCAAATCAATACCTAAGCCCATTTCTCTAGGTCCTCCTTGACCCCCCTTTTGGGGATATCCAGCTCATTCAGATAATCAATCCTAAACCAAACTTCTTATGAACAATGCAAACAGCACAATTATTATTATTATTTTTTTAACAGCACAATTACTAAGAAAGCTTTTGCTGCTTCTGCTTCGTGGAAGCTTGTTTTTTTTTCCTTTTTTTTTTCTTTTTTTTTTTTTACTTTATTTTGTTTTGTTTTTTTTGTGGGGCTTTTTGCTTTTGATACCCTCCAAATGGAATTTTTGTGTTGTGAAGGCATTCAAAATAGTAAAATGCCTTATGCTGTTACACCAGTAAGTAATGAAAATAGATGAGGCATTTTTTTTCAAGATCTATTTCTTACCTTCTTCCTCCAAGAGAAAAACCTCTTTCTCTTGTTAAAAGACCTTCTTGCCTCTCCAACTTATTATGTGCTTTTATTCTGGCAATTTTAAATGTTATATTTTGAGAAAGCATATTGTATTCATCTGGTTATTCTAAATTTAAATACCTCCATTCCTTTTTGTTTACTCTGTTTTCCCTCTCACATAGAGGGAACATACCCTAAGGCAATAAAAACCAGAAACATATATATATATATATATATATATATATATTTTTTTTTTTTTTTTTTACATGACAGGATCATATATCTTCTTTTTAAAAAAAGATTTAATTTTTAAAGTGATTTATTTATTTTTTTTAAAAAAGGATTTATTTATTTTTTTTAATTTATTATTTTTAAGGTGAGGCAGGAACTGGAAGTTAGAACTATAGGAGAGCTGGGGAGCGAGGCAGAGGCAGACAGGGAGAGGAACTCAAGCAGACTCTGAGGTGAATGCAGAGCCCGACTCAGGGCTTGATTTCATGACCCTGAGATCAGACCTGAGCGAAAATCAAGAGTCAGATGCTTAACAAGCTGCAACACCCAGGTGCCCCAGGATCATATTTTCCTAATAATTAAGGTTGCACATAGGCAGACTTGAAGAGCTAAATGGGACATTAGAGTTTGGTCCAAACCATTAACCCTTATCTTACAAATGAGGAAAGAGAACCAAAGAAGTTAAATGGCTTGCTTAAACTCACAGATTAAAAGATCCATGTGTCAGTTAAGAACATTAGTTGGAAGCAATGGAAACCTACTCTGATTAACTTGAATGACACACCCCTACCTCAAAGGACAGGAGTAGTGAGATTTGAAAGAATTCTAGCCCTTCCAAGGGTATAAATTTCTATTCAAGGAAAACAATAGGAGAGATAGACATTACCCAAAAAAGGTAATCATCTCATTCTTGGGATTTTTCAATGGAACCAGCTTTATGTGAGGAAGCTCTTGTATATTGACTGACGGACTAAATGGAATGACGGCCTGAATTTTCTTAAGAAATCGCTCACCTTCAGAAGAGTCTCTGAACTCTGTATTTGGGCATAAACTGGAATTGTTTTCAAGGCTTCCCTTTCTTTACCTCTGTAGATTATCAAGGCTAATTGTTACCGTATCCTCTTTTGTAAAGAACTCTGTAGGTTAGCAACCCTAAATATTTGAGCGTCCCTGGGTTATAGTTATGGTTATGCTCTGTGTTCACCTGAGATGTTAGCATCAGCCAGAGTGGTGGTTTCCAAACCTACGACCTCTTCGTGGGTGTCAGAAGAGGGTCTGTGGGGCCACACACTCGTGTCTGCATACTTCAAGACAATCCAGCATGATTTATTTTACGCGCTTGTACATCAACAAAATATTTATTTGCACAAAGCATTTCAGGGCAAAAAGAAAAGTGAGAAAACCTCTGGGGTAGCAGATGAGAGCCAGGGGAGGTGAGGCAGGAACTGGACTGTAGGACATAGTGCTCTGAGGCATGGTGGGAAGAAGGAGTTCAGAGTCATGAAGAATTTAATCCTTTTAGAAAAACCGGGAGTTTATAAATAATGGAGATGTTTGAGGGTTGAGGATAGAGGACTTGGAACCTGGCCAAGGATGGTTGGAAGCCAGAAAGAGATGATCCAGGATCTGCTTGCCTGAATAAGAGAAAATGCAGACCAGAAAAGAAGGAAAGAGCACAAGCTGAGGTTTGCAGTCCTTTAGATGAGCAGGTGCAAGCTGAGACTGAGTTAAACCTAGAGAGAGTTTTGTTTGCCCACTTATCCAAAATACAAGCTGAGAGAAACTGTTCCAGACTTGGGCTGAGAACAGAAGTCTGATGACTTCTAGAAAGTGAGGGAAATTTACTTAATATACTGAAATTTTAAATTCATTTTTTTTTAAACCATAGATAATTATTGAGCTTCTACTATGTGACAGTTACTCTTCTAAGCCATAGAGATATCAGGAAACAAGGCAGAAAAGATCTTTGTTCACCTGGAACTCCTGTTCTAATGGAAAGAGATAGACAACAAAGAGACCAGTAAATACTTTAAGGAAATAAGATGAATACAGACAGTAGTGTTAGAAAGGAAACAAAACAAGGTACTGTGGTACAAAGTGAGTGACTGGGGACGGGGTAGGTGGATCATTTAGATGTAATTTGATTTTGGTTTTTAAAAAGATCACTCCGGCTGCTGCTGGGCTGACTTGATAAAACAGATCCTACGAGGGAAACTGCTGACCTCATTTTGTCCCCTCTGGGCACCAGGTGACTAGCAGTCAGGATGTTTTACCCAGTCCAGGTACCTGTATTTAACAAAACACAAAGGAGCTTTGAAACTTGAGACTTAGCGAGTATGACAAGACTCATCTTGGTTGTATGGCGTTGACAAGAGGATTTTTTTGAGATGGATTGACCCTGGTTTATAAAAAGAACTATATGCATCTTCTCATACGTGTGCGGTAGGCCTTAGAAGTTACACAAGTGCTCACAGTTCCCAGGCTCTCCTCATTAATAATCTGATGAAAGCCCCAAGGAATCCCCATGCGGGTCCACAGTGGATCCTCTTGTGTCCTGTGTTTCTCCTGCTCAGATCGGATGCCCTTTCCCTATTCTGGTCCCCAGGAGGGGCTGTGTGATTCTGTGTATCTGCACTCCCTCTTTGGGGGAGCCAGTCATTGCCTGCTGGCAGCTGCACGCTCCCTGACAATGATGCTTAAATGGGGAAGGGGGAGGAGGAATGAATCTTTTTTTTTTTTTTTTTGGAACGAATCTTTTTGATGAGAAACCTATCTTTCCTGCTTGGTGTCCCCTGTGGGTTCCTTCAGGGAACTTTCTTTGTAACTTTATTAAAAATCCCCGGACATCCGTGGCTGAGGATAGCACGGTTCTTGGGCTTTTCAGTTACATCAAGCTCCACATGCCTCCCCTAGAAAAGGGAAGGCAGAAAGTTGGTAGGAGCTGGGTGTCCTGGAAAAGAATCTTTGGAAGTGAAACTCCTTATCCTCCCTTAGGTGGTTGTCACACTGAAGTAGCAAAATATCAGCCAGTCTAACTGGAAAGCTCTCTGTTCATCGCTGGGTCTTGCTGTCATTCATAAACAAAGATACTAAAGTTGTTGGTTTTTTTTTTTTTAAAGATTTTATCTATTTATTCATGAGGCACACAGGCAGAGGGAGAAGCAGGGTCCACGCAGGGAGCCCGATGTGGGACTCAATCCCGGGTCTTAAGGATCAGGCCCTGGGCCAAAGGCAGGTGCTAAACCGCTGAGCCACCCAGGGATCCCAAAGATACTAAAGTTTAAAGGACAATAGTCACATGTCATTGCTGTCTTTCCCTCTGGCAACCAACAAATACCAGCTTTTTTCCAAGTAGGAGAAGCCCAGTTTCCGAAGACAGTCAATTTATAAATGCCAATGGTTGGTCCTGCAAAATGAAGATGGTTCTACTTAGAGTGACAATTCGTGTTCTTAAGTGTTAGTAAATATCATCTCACTGAAAGCACAGAATTCACAAACTCACAAAATTGCTCTTATGGATTTTACCATAAAACCATGTAAAACCAATGATCATCTTTGAACCTACTGTTATAGGAGTTGGGATTTACAATGTTTTATTTTTTAAAAGAAGGGCTACGTAGATATTTCAGTAGATTCCTTTTCACATAAAGGATCACCGCACGAAGGCTTCAACCAGGCTACCTTATGACTGTCAAGATGGTCGACTCTGACCCTTGTCTTAGTAACTAATTGCCCTCTCGGTGACAAAAGAGGAAAATTGAATTTCAATCTTAAAAATATCCTACCCGATGTACTATTTAAATGTTAAAACATGTTGATTACGTTCTCCCCAAATCATGACAATTACTATCATTTGGCATATTACATATCTACAAAGTACCTCAAGGAAGAAAATGAAAACCTTAGGGTAGGATCCTATCTTGTAAAAAGAAAGGATTTCACAGCAGGAGGAAGCCTGGGTTCTGACAGGTACTAGATAAATTTAGAAGCCAGGAGAGATAATCAAGATACGAAGACACATGTTTTAATCAGTCACATTGGAATAGTTGCCAAGTAATGGAGCTCATTAAAAGAAGTGGTGCATTCCACGTAGCTGTATTAAATATTCAGGCATCCCAGAAGCTGGTGATAACCCAGGCTTCTGGTTTTCTGAGAAATTTTTCCTACTCAGTGACTAGGAGCACCATCCAAAGTTCTTGTGCTTGCCTTCTACCAAGTTCTATAGTCCTTAAATGTACCTGTAAAGATAAAGATACAGGAGTAGGAGTAGAACCAGTTTGCAGAGTCCGTGAAGTGCAGGAGAGCATTCCTGTTATTGCTTTCTCACCTCATTAACAAAAAAGCATCCCACAGAATAAAAAAACAAAAATCTCAGCAGACTGATATTGGAAAATTCAAATTGCCGTTTCCTTCATAGCCAGTAGTAATTCCCCACTGAATGCAGATGAATTTATATTATTTGAAATATAGTTAATTCAAAACACCGCATGCTTATACTTTGGAATAGTTGGTCCCATGAGGTATGAGCTCAGACATGTTGTTTACTTCCAAGTGAAACAAGAATTCTGATTACCTTTTAATGGGAAAAGAATGGACTGGATGAGAATATACATAAAAACATCCTTTTCTCCCTGTTACCTTAGTGATTAGGTTCTTAATACAGACTCGCAGCTGAAAATAGTTTGCTCAGTTGAGTAGCAGATCCATACATAGAAATGCTAGTGAGATACCCCAGCATTACAGGGTATCTGTGGAAAGGGAAACCTTCTTCCTGGGGAACTGTTTATTTACCATTTATTGAAAGTTATGGAATGCCCGTATCTAAACCTTACCTCCAGTTGTCCTCTCGATTTTCAGATTGAGAATACCTATACACCTCGCTTGATAAAATAATTATTTCCCTGTAAGTTTTATGTTTGATCCCTTGATGAGTCACTGTAAATTCAGATGTGCCCTTTGTGCTCACAAATATAGCGTTGCCCCTCTCAGTGATAATTGATGAGTAGGGGGTATAAAACCCTCTCAAAACTACAAAGTGTGAAGCACTGTATAACCTTCCTTCACATTTATCCTGGGAATGGTGTTAGAAACCTAGAAGTGCCCATTAATCCATTAATCCCACACTTGTGTGGCATGACTACTCCCAGTTGTGGTTGTCTGTCATTAAGCTGGTGCTAGAAAGTTGAATTTTTAGTAAATTTTAACAAGGTGAGAGCATAATTTATTTTAATTGCTGATGGATAATAATGGTCGAATTATTTCTATTAATTAATTTGTTATTATTATTATTAATTAATAATAATCTATTATTAGATGGGTTGAGACTTACGGAGGTGGTATTCAGTTTCCTGGTGTTGACGCCATTCTGAATTTGAATAAGGCATTTCTATATTCCATAAAAGGTTGATAACATAACCAGCTTATGGCTTACCTCACAAAGTTAAAATGCATGTGGAGGTAAAACAAGAAAAACTTAAGTTCTTAGAAAAGAGCCGATATCCAAATCTAGAAATTTTATATTAACATGAGCCAGCTATAGAATTAATTAAAATCTCCAGGTTGGTGGACCTCATGAGAACACAGTCTCATTTACATACACACACCAACAAACAAAAAACAACTGCTTGGCCAAAAAAGATACAAAGATGTCCTGATAATATTATGTGAGTTTGTGGCCATCTCTTCATGAACAGTTTAAAAAGATAGATGGAAGCAGAGAAAACTTGAGAAATGGAATTCAGGAAAGGAGCTTACTATTATTTAAGAAAAAATGCTAGGTTATTGTTTATCAAGTGTTTTTTGTAACTGCATTCTGAGTAAGGCAATTTAAAATGATGACTAAAAATAGAAAATTACAGAATTGCCAAACCAAATGGTTATAAATTGCTTAGTATTTCCAAAGTGATACTCGTTTGTTCTGCTCTAACTCAAACCCATGATGACTTTTTAAGAATTTGTACAGGTCATTTCTTTTAGGATTTAGAAAAGGACTCCTACTTTACTGTGTTTCATGTGTTACTGAAAATTAATAAACGAAATTTAAGTTAAATTAACATGATTAAACACTTAGAGTGTTCTCCAGCAATTCATTGCTATTTATTTCTTGCAGGCTTGCACAGCGTATAAAGATTTTATGATTTCTGTGGCCAGATTGATTCGTAAGGAGAAAGGACTGCTCATCGATGAAAACCAGCTTTCTTTGGAAATGAACAGAGTTATGGAATTGGAAAAAGAAATTGCCAGTGTAAAACACAATTCCTCTAATACATTGCATGGTGTTGCCACTCTCTTCTTTCTTTTTCCTCTCTATCATACTGTAAAGGTCAAAGGTGCAACTTTTTAACCAACCTGTAGAAATGCATAGCTCAGTAATGAATCATTGACATGAAGAGGACCTTTGAAACTGTAGAGTTTTGTAGTGAGCTAGGTTTCTGACATCCGGGAGACATAGCTAAGTTTGACAAATATTAAACAAGATACGCTTAATTACCTATGATAAGTGGATTATACCAAAAGCCCAACTACTTGTAGTCGAACCGTTGTTGAGATGTCCTCGAGACTCAGGGCGCATGTGATTGCTAAGTGTTCAGCAACGCTGTTTTAGTTTTGATGTGTATAGTGTTACTTTGTTTTATTTTAAAGTTTAGGGTGATCACGAAGATTGAGCATCCCTCTGCTTAGAAATATTGGTCCCTGAACATAGCCACATGGCAACGCGATGTCACCGAGGTCCGACTGTCAGGCTGGCTCAAAGGACCCGGCAGGAAGGGTTGTTCGCAGCAAAGCCCATAGTGTGTTTTCCTGAGTTCCCTCTAGTTTCACGTGAACCTGGAGTCTGAGTTGGCACTTTCTTGTCTGCTGTTCCCCCGACAGTCTAGAGTCTCAAGGAGTGAACTCTGTCTAAGCAGCATCAAGGTTACTGATTCAACCCGTGGTCAGTTTCTGTCTACGATCTGCAGGGCTCCCTCTGACATTGCAGACGGTCTGTGCTCCTACAGCCCCGTGCGCTTGCCACTGCCATCAGAGTCCTGAAGACTAAAGACCCTAGAGGGCCATTTGAGCTTTCCTGGAGCTACGTGAAACCAAAAATCTCCAATCGGAACCAGACTTTGCTTGGAGCTGCAGCTGGATGAATGGCAGCTGGATGGGTTCCATGTGGTTGTGTGCCAGAAACAGAATTATTAGAGGATAACTGTTTGCTGGCCTGGGTTTCTACCAGTTGCACCTTCCTAGACCATGTTCTCCTTTGATCAGCCATAGCTCTCTGACAGTTGTATCTTACCTCAAAATCATTTGTGTCTGTGTTTTTCCTCCTCTCTTAGACTTAGGTGGGGGTGAGGTCTTAGTCTTCTTTGAATCACCTGTGTATCTTTGGCATTATCCAGCTTATTATTCCATTCACATGTTCATGAATAATTTTTTAAGCAGCGAATAAATAAGTGACCTAAAGAGGAGATTGCAGCCATCGTCACTGAGAAATAATTCCCATATTGAACTTCCGCCTTTCGTCTCTCTTGACTTAAATTTGCCTTTTCCTATTTCCACCCCTAGATAGGGAATTGCTATTGCATTTCTTTTTTTTTGATTCAGTGAAAAAATAAGCAAGTAATTAAAACTGGATGCTGTTGAGTAAGAGTATACTAAACTGGTGAGGCAGCAGGATAGGAGGACAGTCACAGAAGCAGGAGTGCTAGCACTCTCCTCAGATAATTATGATGTGTACTAGGAATTTTTTTCTCTTACTTGCTTTATTTAAATTCTTGCAGAAACCATTGTGGCTTTTTAGGTTTTTCTGTTTTTCTTGTCTGGATCTTAACTGGGATACTGAATGGGGGCGATGAACACGTGGGAGACAGTATTTGAGAGACACATTGCAGATGACAGTATTTTAGAAAGTTATCTTAGAAAACAATCGCAGAAACAACTGAACCATAAGCCTTAGAAGGAAAGAGGCCTGTGGACACTGCTTATGTGGTTCAGCGATTGTGAAAGTATAAAAAGATTTTTGAAGAATCTTATACTTGACACAGCAGCCAGATCTTGATGATTATTACTGAATATACTTAAAATCTCTTAAATTTCACTTTTCTTTTTGATATGTATTTATTTTAATCATAAAAACAGTATGCAAAATAGCGCTTAAATTATACTTATTCCATATTCCTTTTTCCTTCATGTAGAGTTAGATTTCTCTAAAGTATTCTTAGTCCTAAAATAATTATTGAAAATTAAATCCATAGGCTACAACTAAACCTGAAGATCGAAATGATCCCATGCTTCTTTATAACAAAATGACATTAGCCCAGATCCAAAATAACTTTACACTAGAGATTGATGGGAAGGTAAGTAGCAAGTTCCACGTACTCTGTTATTGTGCCATTTCTAAACTTACAACATTGAAATACAGTTTGTTAAAATTCAGGGATTACTTATTTATTGAAATAAATTGAACTTCAAAATGATTTTAGATGACACAAGCCATTTGACTTCATGACAAAACCAGAAAAAAATACGTGAAAAAAAATACTTGAAATCATTGTATTATTATATAAAGTTAGAGTGAATTTCAAAGGTAAAATTCCTTTCAAGGCAGCTATACAATGATACTAGAAACTCTTGTAGCAAAGGGTTTGGAAAACATTAAAATGGAAAATCCTCCTGAGAGATGATTATAAAGCCATTGGACTTGGACAGTCAAATAATAAAATTACTAGATTTCTTTTTAACTCCTAAAAAGGATAATTTGTTTATAGAACTTGCCATATTTTCATCAAGGCCATCTATCAAGATGTCGAAAGCAATGATGGAGAAATAGTACACAAGAAATAAGAAGAAAGATCTGTCTCACAAATTCTATTTATAAACAGTAGTAATTCATTAGCTAGGATGTAATAGTCTCTTTGGGGGACTATGCATATATATCCTTGTGTATTAGGAAATAAGGCCAGATCCATGGGAAGATCTACAAACTATCACATTCAGTGATAGAATTCTCTTTGGCACTAATTATAGTAAAAGAAGGGGGGGGGCACTTTTTAAAGGCATGTCCTATTGTTAGGAATTTGTCACATAGAGCTGTCTAATATAACAAGGGCTTCATTAAATATGTTTTGAAAGAATGGTCCAAACCAGGAAGGGAAATCAAGAGAAGTATACAGCACTTAATAAGTGATCAGTATATTTATATACTAACAAGTGTAAAAACTTCTCAAATGCTGAAATGTGGCATTTCAGCAAGATTTGCATAATCTCATTCTGTGCCTTTTTTTTTTTTTCTTATATCCACGGACAGTTGAATAACCATAATTCCCATTTAGAGAATAAAAGATAAGATATCATGTTTTAGCAGCTCCTCCAAAGTCCAAAAACTGCATTCCTACAGACTCAATATTGATAGTTTCACATGTGTTGTTTGGCTTCCTTGGACCGTTTGTGTTGTGTCTATAGCATTCCTGTCCCTCTCCTATGACAACAGTATGCTTTCATGTAGAGCAGGATCGCCACTGAGGTGTATTACTATGTTTGAATGGGTTGCCTGTTATATCCACATTTAAAAGATAAACACTTTTTACTCATTTAAATTTTTGCATAAACAAAGGAAGCTTTATTTTATTTATTTATTTATTTATTTATTTATTTATTTATTTATTTATTTATCTATCTATTTATTTATTTTGGAAGCTTTATTTTAAAGCTAAATTTCTTTTTCTTTTATGTGAGTTAGACCCAGAGAGATGCTATTGAGCTTGATTCCTAGCTGTATATTGTCTATGCTTGGAGGCTTTGCTTTTGCTCTTAAATAGTTGGATTTAATTGAAAATGGATCTCAAACTGACCATTGTGATAATTATATGGTGGTTCACCTGACACCCTACCCATGTCTGACTCCGTAACCATAACTGAGTCTTAGAACCAAGAAGAGAAATCCAAAATTACTGAATGTTTTGTGCCTGGTTTTTTTCAGCCATTCAGCTGGTCAAATTTCACAAATGAAATCATGTCAACTGTGAATATTAATATTCCAAATGAGGAAGAAGTGGTCGTTTATGCTCCAGAATATTTAACCAAACTTAAGCTCATTCTTACCAAATATTCCTCCAGGTGGGTATGTCAGAGTGCCTATGTCCTCAAAATTTGCATTTAATATCACTCTTTAGAAGCTTTGCAGCCTCATCTTTTCTGTTGCTGGGTGGTGGGTTTTTTTATACAGAGATCTTCAAAATTTAATGTCCTGGCGGTTCATAATGGATCTTGTAAGCAGCCTCAGCCGAAACTACAAGGAGTCCCGAAATGCTTTCCGCAAGGTGAAGAAAAAATCTCTTTTCTTAAGACTTAGAGCGTAAAGAGATACATGGTTATGAAGGCTTGCCATGTCCACTCCTAGAATGTGGTGAACTTTGCCAAGAGTCAACATGCCAAATTTTGGTTAACTTGCCTGTATTTAGGACATGTTGCCTAGGAAAGCCAGCTCTCATGGGCTTTGCCAACCTCTGGCACCACGATTGAATTGCCCTGCGAGGAGATGCAGTTGGTCATTGGAGCAGTTCTTGAGAGAATACTGGCTTGGTTGTTTGTTGTGTTGAAAGTGATTGCCAGGGTATCTCTCTCAATTCATTTGACTTTCAGGTGCTTGTAGCACGCTAGATATACAGACAGATGGACTATACTGATGTAGACAACCCACTGAGACTACACCTACCTGGGGACAGCCTTAAGCGCTTTTATTAGGGTGCAACTTCATTATTTAAACAGTCATCCTATTAGCCCTATGGTGAGGGGAGAAGGCAAGAGGGATTGAAGAAGTAATTTTGACGAATGTACTGGTTGGTGTTATAGGAAGGAAATAACTATTTATTTGAAATTTTTAGCATTTACCCTTTGAAAGAAAATGTAGACAAATTTTTAAAATTACACAATATAAAAATGATGTTTTGCTCAATTTCCCGTACTTCAGCTAATCCCTTCGTTAGTACTTTTATTTGCACACATACAGTTCTTCTAAGTTCAGCTAAAACATTAAAAAAAAAACAGGAATGTGTTTTCTTGTATACCAGATTTCTCCCCTGTTACATAAGTTGAACATTACTTCACATTTATGTTTATGCAGTTGGAACTATTATTTTTTTGTTTGGTTTTGGTGGTGGCGGGGGGGGTGGGGGCATTTTGTTGTTGTTGTCTTCTAAAGCTGTCTGGAAGGATATTCACCTGTAATAGCCAAAAGTTCTACTGGGATATGCTACCGAAAATATACCTTGTTTTTGGATTGTTTATAAGTAAACAATCCAATTGGATTGCATTTTGTCATAGGCATAGACAACATGCCTTGTGAGGAGAAGCAATGAACATTTGCAAGAAGTTAAGAGGTCATAAGGAACAGAGTCCTGTGGAATGTATGTTCTCCCCTACTGTGGCCATCTACCTGTGGTCAGATGCCATTTCCTTTTTCTTACCTCTAGGCCCTTTATGGCACAACATCAGAAACAGCAACATGGAGACGTTGTGCGAACTATGTCAATGGGAATATGGAAAATGCTGTGGGAAGGCTGTACGTGGAAGCAGCATTTGCTGGAGAGAGTAAACATGTGGTAATATTTTCAGCACGGTTCTCTAACAGTTAGTTGTTTGCATCAGTGTGCAATTACAAGAGTTCATAATTTGGCTAAATTTTATTAATTGGCAGAAATTCTCAGAATCATAACTTGTTGTTAGTTCTTGGTGAATTTCCTCCTCCTCACTCCCCCAGGGGTCTGGTTTTGTTTCTTTCTTTAATATTGTCTAGTGCAAAACCAATTGTCCATTTTCCAGAAGCAGTGTGTTCAGAAACCCACTCATGTGTTCTGTTGATTGGGACATTTGTAGTTTCTTCTATTAGCAAGATTGACCAAGAATCAGTGTTTTCTGAAAAACTTTCAAAGTAAACTAGCGTTTATTTGAAATATTAAAAAAAAAAATGTACTTCATTTTCATTGTTATTGAAATGGAACTTAAAGTGAAAAAAAACTATTAAAATGCTACTTCATGCTTAATTGAATTACTAACAGTGATGACATTACTATTTTATGTAAATTCTTTTTGTGATCATGGAAACCACTGCATTCTAAAGATGATTTTTTAATTAATGCATAGGTAAGACCTATTTAATCATTAATGTTGATAGTGGCAAGATTCCTTTAAAATTATAATTATCCACATATATCCATTTGTTTAGATCATAGTTTGTCTATAAATTTGCACATATTAACATATTATTGAGTCCTACAAAGACAGCTTATAGCCCAATTTTTTAAAAATCTGTTTTATAAAAAATTAATTCACGGCTAAATTTCTTTTCTGTTCTTTTGGTTTTAGGTTGAGGATTTGATTACACAGATCCGTGCAGTTTTTATTCAGACTTTAGATGACCTCACTTGGATGGATGCTGAAACGAAAAAGAAAGCTGAGGAAAAGGTAAAAGAAATAAGTGAATAGGTGAAGCTAACTATTAAACAGTTTCTTTATAAGAAAAGGTGAACTTTTAAGGAAATTCAGAAAAAAAAAATTCAAGGATTGCGTAAAATGAAAGCAGTCTCCTTCAAGATGTCATGTTTCCAAGAATAGTTTTTATGGATAAACATTTATTTCTATAAAAAAAAGCTCCTACTCTCCATGTTTAGTTCAAAACTTTGAAAGATCCTTGATTTTCCTTTTTTTAAAAGGTGTCTTTAGATAACAAGAGGAAAATCTTTTATGAACAAGTAAAGAACTGAAAGATACTACCAGTGGTTCATATTTTTCCTCTTTTTATAAAGCCAAAAGGATTCTACCAAAGCCTAAAAATATCCTTTCAATTTTTACCACAGATTTCCAGCTCAGTTTTTAAAAACATGCCTTATTTAGATTTTTATATGACCCAAGGAGAAACATAATAAATTTCTGTCAAGAAAAGGTAAAGTGATGCATTACTTGAGTATTACATGGTGATCTACAATTAAACAGATGTTGAGGGAGCCTTTTTATAATTATTCCTATCTACCCCCATTGTGCACCTGTTGTTGGGACTTCTACTACCTTGCATAAGAACAAAGGTCTCAGATGTTTAAGGAAATCTTAAGTTTAAACTTACTACGATCATTTGTCTTGATAACTATATAAAACTAGAAGGAACATATTCAGTGGAAACTGTATATGCTTTGGAAGCAATATTCACTTGCAACCTGATAATTCCTCTACAGTTGAGGTGGCAAGAAGAACACACCATTCTTCAAACTGATACAGAAAGATTTTCTGAAACTATTATAATACGAAAACAACAACAACAACAACAAAAGGAAAACCAAGCCGCAGTCTAGTTCTTTTCTGGGATTAAATCACATGGAACGGCTGTCTTTTTCTGCTATCCCAAAGCTTTGGCTGAGTCAGATCTAGAATTTAGACATTGAAGTATACTTATCTTTCCATCACTGACTAGGTCTTCAGAAGTTCAGGCTGCATATGTTCCTCTAATGTTCTAGCTATGTGTGACATGGTTCTATTTGATGTAGCCAACTGGATTGCGCTCCATCATTTCCCAAGGTGGTATCATAAGCCAGTGACCCACAAGTAGTTCCATGAAAAAGAGTCCCACCCTCCAAGAATTTAAGAAACAGTTCCTGTAGGAAGGCTACCCTGGTCCCATCCTAGACTAGATTACATGCTCCTAGGGAATGCTTTCAAGACATCGTATTTAATAATACTAATTACATTTTAGACTGCAGTAAAGAAGCCTGCTTGGTGCTTTTGTCACAGTATTTACTCAAAGTATTTGACAATAAATCCTTTTTTATGTAGACTTATTTCTGTAGAGTTTGTGTCCCTTAAAATATTCTTCGGAGAAATGTCTTCTAGAAAATAAGGAACCTTCGAGAGGAGGCTGATTGTAATGGGCAATGGTGTGGAAATCTACAAGAAAACGAGCTTGACCTAATTGATTTATTGATACACACCCTGTCTGATCCGCTGCCGAAATACTGTGCTTATGAAACAGATTCGTAACATAATTAAGTTATGTAATGTAATAGGATAGAATCAAAACTCAAATATCTTTGAGGAAAATGAGAGAAATAGAAAAATACAAATAGAAATCATTATAGGAAACAAGCAGTAATAATGAAATCATAAGAGTAAACACATCTAAAATAATAAAAGTAAAAATTAGGAATGATAGTAAGCAAGTGGAAACCATGGGCTGGTGTAACAAGGAAAATCCTGCTCTCTACTTATTTAAATAATACCATCCATTTAGCTGTGGAAAGATAGGGACACTGGCCTCGGAGACCAAAAGAGAACATACAAACCCCAGGACTCGATATTCAGAAAGAATATTAGCACTAAACCTATAAGCCCATATCTGTTTTCTCAGCCAACTCAGTGAAGTGGAAAGATAATAATAAGCTCCTTGAATGGAAGTTCTAAATATTGCTCCTCCTATAAAATTGGAAAAAAAAAAAAAAGCCATTCAGGGAAAAAGTTCATAGAAGTACAATATATGTGGAACAAGGACTTGTCAGTTTTCATTTTGGGAAAGCTGGAGTCTATGAGAATAGGGTATTAGAAACTAGATTTCAGAGCTGTTTTTTTGTTTATTTTGAACCCCAGGGAGAAGTCATTCCAAAGATCTCTATTTAAGTGTTGTCAAATGCTATTTTTGTAAGCAATACGGATCAAGTTATTCAACTGCTAGTCATGGACCAATTATAAGGTTTGCATTCAAAAGTTATAGAATTGCCCTTACATTCAATGTTTTAACTTTCATAGGCCTTAGCAATTAAAGAAAGAATTGGCTATCCTGATGACATCATTTCAAATGATAGTAAACTGGATAATGAATACCTGGAGGTAAGTCTCTATGAAGACTGCACTAATCATACCTGGGGCTGGTGGTAATGTCATTTCTAGCTATGGGGTGCCAAAAATCATGTGAAGTAGCCTAAAACCAAAGGTCTTATTATATAAAGCCTTCTACACTGAAACTGAAACTATGTTTTAGTTCTAGCCTTTTGTCTCACTGTCCTGCTTCATATTTGGTTTTTGTTATTTTGGTTTCCATATATTCCATTGAAGAGTAGTGGATAAGGTCTTTTTAAAAAAAAAAGGAAAGAAAAGTAGTGGAAAAATCTGGTGTCCTTTAAAGTGCATCAAGGGGTCGACATCAGAGTGACGAGCACCAGGCAGCTCTCAGTCTCCTTATCACATCTGTACAGGCCTGAAAAGTCATGTCTCCAGTGTTCCTTCACTTTCCAGTTATTCCTCCCCTGGCAAAAAACCAGGTCATGTCTCTGTATTTAAAAACAAAACAAAACAAAAACCCACTATTTGAAAACCGGAAGCGATTTTATTCCCCCTGGTCATGTAAACGATGAAAAGAGAACAGAATTGATGCAAGTCGCTACACTATTGATTTCAGACTCAGTTGAGGGTCCTGTTGCCAACCTTATGGGTCCCACAATGACTTTGAAACCCTGGTGACAACAAGATGATCCTCACCTACAACTGGGGATGATGGTGATTCCTAATCTATTGATTACTGGCCTACCATGGGGGTTTGCAAGCCACAGTGTCCTCTCTCTTTCCATTTGTAGAAAGCTTGACTGTTTCTTGTAAATGAACTGCCTGTGGCATGTGAGTCCTGGGGGCCTTTGTGTCAGGAATCTAGAAGAGTAAAGACTCACACACAACTACTTGGGTTCAAACCCCAGCTCCACCACTCACTAACTTGGGCAAGTGACTTAATTGTCTGCCTTCGTTTCTTCAGCCTTAAAATGGTGATAACAGCCCATCTTCGTAAGATTATAAGGATTAAAAACATGTAATACATAAAGTGCTGAGGACAGTGCCTGGTACATAATAAGTGCTAAGTAAGAATGGGCTCCAGTCTCACCGGTCATGTAAGGGTTAATACCATGTAGGAAGCTTGTCTGACACTTGGTTTCATTTGATTAGTCACAGAAAAATAGACTAAAGTAGTGATTCAGTTAGAGCAGCAGTGACCTGTACTATAGAATGAGGCTAATTAAAGTTAAATCCTTCTTTGATAAGTTTTAATGCTCTCTGTTAACTTTATCAACTGATAGAATTCAAGAACGTATCCCCTACATTTTCAGCCAAAATTTTGACTAATTTTCTCAAAATATTTTATGCAATATAGTTGAACTACAGGGAAGATGAATACTTTGAAAACATAATTCAAAACTTGAAGTTCAGCCAAAATAAACAGCTCAAGAAGCTCCGAGAAAAAGTGGACAAGGATGAGTACGTATATTTGTTTCGTATATGTTCGTTCTCGTTGTTGGGTTAGGGAAAAGAAGTAAAATTGGAATAATGTTAGAAAAAATTACCATGTCCTTCAGTGGAGTGAGTACCTCCAAGAGCATGTAAAACAATAATACTAGAGATGGGTCAAAGATTTAACCAAAATTTAACATTTTTTTTAAATTAAGGTGTCCTCAGGCTACCTCATTTCTTTGGTTTGCTCTCAGTGACTACTGATTTCCTCTACTCT
This sequence comes from Canis aureus, assembly GCF_053574225.1. Taxonomy (NCBI): domain Eukaryota; kingdom Metazoa; phylum Chordata; class Mammalia; order Carnivora; family Canidae; genus Canis; species Canis aureus. The sequence continues at coordinate 3,568,671 of NC_135632.1, read as the reverse complement.
GTTTGTGGACAAGTTTTTCAAGAGCACCTTGGCCTAAGTAACCCAGGGCTCCTGCAAGCCTTCTCTGGGGCCACCTTTGTGACACTCAGAATGGCCTTGTGCCCTCAGCGTCACCTGTTTTCTGTGGGCCAGTCATCCCAGAGCTCCATCCTCTTCCTAGACTGCCCCGTAACACTTCCCTTAACCTTGTGGCAACCAAATAGGAGATAATGAGGGTCACCTTCACGTGCTCTGAATCGCTGCTTATTAGTGGCATTAGTGCTTCATCTTAACCTTAACATCCATTCAGTCTTCCGTTTTCAACTAAGTGGGTGCGGCTAACATATTTATCGACGTGTGTTTGTGCACTTAGATCCCTAGAACTGCTTATGTTGACTTTTTTCTTGCTAGGCTCTTAGCTCCTAGAGAACAGGGGCTATTTTTTTTTTTTTTTTGACTGTTCAGCGCAGTGCTGAACAGATAGAAGGTTTATAGTTATTATATGGTCTCATTCATTTGGGGAATATAAAAAATAGTGAAAGGAAATAAAGGGGAAAGGAGAAAAAATGAGTGGGAAATAACAGAGAGGGAGACAGAGCATGAGAGACTCCTAACTCTGGGAAACAAACAAGGAGTGGTGGAAAGGGAGGTGGGCGGGGTGGGGGTGACTGGGTAATGGGCACTGAGGGGGGCACCTGATGGGATGAGCACTGGGTGTTATGCTATATGTTGGCAATTAAAAAAAAAAAGAAGGTTTGTAGTTAAAAGTGAATTAATGAATGAGTGAGCAAATGAAAAATAAATGTACTAACTTGATTTGTGTGGTAACGGACAAAGTAACAGGACAGTGAGGTGCTTGGGTTATTCATGCAATCATTTATTCTTTCATTTATTCATTTATTAAATTAATATTTTAGAATACTAAGTCCAGTGGTCATTGGGAACTAGGAGAATTGAGGGTGAGCTTTGATTATATCACATTACAACAGCAGAGGGTAAGAAAGACGCGCTATAGTACACTCTACCACCAGGAAGGAAATGTGCCAGGAAAGGCTCAAAGTGATGTGGGACTGCTTGGTGACAGGCTGTTCTGTTCTCGGAGAAACCAAGTACAGGTTGGACAAAACTCCTAAATGACAATGCGAATACGTTTCAATCCCTACAGAGCATTTTGAACACGTCAGGTGCCCTGAAAGAGAGGCTGATTTCTTTGGCTGACCTGAGGGTCTGTACTGTGGCAAATGTCACATTATCTGGTTCTGAAAACAGGGCTGCCAGTGCCAGAGAATGTGCAGTGTCCTAGCTAGCAAAGGAGGGAGGCCAATGGGTGCGTAGGTTTGTGTTAGAATCAGTTGTGAAATCCTATGTCTAGAAACCCGCAAAAAGTCATCAAAAAGAAAATTCAGGAGGGTCCCTGGGTGGCCCAGCGGGTTTAGCATCGCCTTCAGCCCAGGGCGTGACCCTGGGGTCCCAGGATCGAGTCCCACGTCAAGCTCCCTGCATGGAGCCTGCTTCTCCTTCTGCCTGTGTCTCTGCCTCTCTCTCTCTCTCTCTGTGTGTTTCTCATGAATAAATAATAAAATAAAATCTTTAAAAAAAAGAAATATTCAGTGGGTAAGTTTACAATCTGAGAAGTTTCTTACAAGTTTGAATATTTTCATCTCTTTAAAAATGCATATGCTTACATTTAATAATTCTCTGTACTGTGTGAAATATCTACGGAGAAATATTGTCAGACAGTGTCTCTGAAAACAGCTAAGATCACCTGCACCCATGTGACACCAGACGAATGTTTCGTAATTTTAAAAATAGTGCTTGAATTATTACTTGATGTTTTCTTTTGAAGTTAATGTAGTCCCAAGTTCTAGAATCATTTTATAATATACTGTGCGTTTTTCATTCCCTTTCATCATATGTGTTGATTTTCTCCTGCGTCCTCTTCCCTTACCATGATCACAAGTGAGCGCTGTGTACGACTTTTTTTTTTTTTTTCAAGATATTATGTGTGTGTGAGAGAGAGCGATAGAGAGCACAAGCAGGGGTGAGCGGCAGAGGGAGAAGCAGACGCCCCGCTGAGCGGGGAGCCCGACGTGGGGCACGATCCCAGATCCCTGAGATCATGACCTGAGCTGAAGGCAGACGCTTGCGTGAGTGAGCCTCCCGGGCGCCCCTACAGCATTTTAATGAACATTTCATCAGTAGCATGCAAAGCTCAGTAGAACTTTTTGAGTCCTTCTCATGAGCTTCTTGATAGTCAATCACAAGTGCAATATGGCTTGTTGGCCTTCCCAGCCATGCCAGGCTAGTTTCTCTTCCTTCCCCTTCTTCTGCCTGTGGGTCGAGCACAAGAGTTCTAAACTCTGGCTGCACATTCCAGTCGCCCGGGGAGCACTAGAAATAGTACCGAGGCCTCAACTTCACCACCCCTGCCTGTGATGGACTTCCCGTGGGTGGGGACCCCGGTGCTGGTATCCTCTTTCATTACCACCCCCCCAACTTCAAGTGAAAGCCCGAGTTGGTGTTCGCTCCTTTTTGTTAATGATACTGTTCGTTTTTAATCTTGTGACCTTTTGTTTTTTAAAGGGTGATGCTTTAATTTGACAATTTAGGTTTAAAATTTAGTTTTTGTTTTCCTAACTGTTGGAAGCACTTTTGACAGTGATCTCATCAAATCCTCAGGACTGTACAGTTTTCTTGTATTTTTTGAGGTTTCTTGTAGCGACGGCTTTGGGCCCGTTTGGGACCTGGCTAACAGCGATGAAGCCACTATGTTTTCCTTACTTTTTTCTGTAGAACCGAGTTTAAATCCTCACTGTGTCTTGTCCAGGCAGATAACATCCACCGCTTGTACTTTGTTCTCATAATTTGTAGTTACCTCTCAGAGAATTATATTTTCAGATGCTCAGGTCCTCGCCCTCATGGTCTTGCAGGAGAAATAGGTGTCCATACCCACAAATGATGGGACAAAGATTAGAAAAACTATTGATTATGTAAAGTTTATATTGTAGGGTACTGTAGAAAAATGATGCATTAAGATTTCAAAGCAGCAATTACTTTAAATTAGTTTAGTCAATTAACCAAATAATTAACTTCTGGACCTTTTTTTTTTTTTTTTTTCCCTCACTGGGCAAACGTGTATGCTTCTTGACACCTTCTACCATCATGACCACAGACTATTTGTACCTGGCCCAGATTCGTTTGCTGAGCTTCAAACACAAATGTCTATGTTCAAACACAAATGGAACACTTCTGTGTAAGTGGTCCATTGACCCTACAAACACAGCATTTGTCATTTTGGGCAAAAAAATTGTTCATCTTTCTCCCCATATCCTCCTATTTCCCCATATCTTTCAGCAACTTTCACCTTATATCTATCAAGACATAAATCAGGAAACTCATCATCCTAGACTGAGCCCTTTCTCTCATCTCTGACATCTATAGTGATACCTACTTCAAATCCCCATTCAAAAAAAAAAAAAAAGACCTTTATATCCACCACCTGCTAATTAAATATTATATAGGTATTGTGAGAGGCTCTCCGTCTTACCGTCTCCACTGTCACTGACTAAATTCAAACATGTCTCATTGTTCACCAGAGTTATTACAAATTTTTTTCCTAATCTTATCACCGAACATCTTACTTTCCTTCAGCTTAGTCTCCATACTGTGGCCCTAGAAATTTTTTTAAAGACACAGATTGAGTCTTATTATTTCCTGATGAAAACCTTTCAGTATATCCCTGTTACCTGTCTCATGAAACAGGTACAGGGCTCCGCATTCCTCCCCCTAGCTCTCCAGAATTCCTTTAGATTCATCCTACCCCGCAGTGTTGCCCAGAGCTCTGGCCACAGGAAGTACTTTAAGTCACTGCTCCATCTTTTCTTCCTCCTTGTCCCTTACCTTGGACCACCCTTTCTGCCCTTGTCCATTTAAAGGAAATCTACAGATTGTTGGGCTCAATTGGGATGTCACTTCTTAATCATAACACCCCCTTTGCATTTTTCTCTTCACCTCGTGCCTGCACTAGCTCTTGTTGGAAGCAGAAACCAAGTGCTTGTGTCACCAGAGCTTGAATCATGATGAACGGAATGTAGACCCTTCCTCAGTGTTTATGGGGTCCATAAAGGAGACAATAGCTAGTTTGTGACCATGCTGATGAGGTTAACTAAGTTGCCAAGGTAAAAACCATCACATCCAACCATTTCACCATCATGGTTGGTAAAGTTATGCACCTTCACCAGTTATGCACCTGCTGCTCTTCCTGTTGAACAGATTCAAGAAATTGAGAAAGTCAGAAAGTCTGTATGTGATACACCTGATGTAATCATTTCACTCAAAGGGCCTTCTGCCCAGTTGAGCAGCTGACGACTGCAAAGGGCAGCGATTTAAATTTAAAAAGCTTGGTTCATGTGGTTTCTGAGTGCGTAGTGTTCCCAGAATTAGCTCAAACATTATGTTCTCTGGGCTTTTGGTGCCCGTCTGTAAAGAATTTCAAATATGTCATGTTATCAGATAATAGTAGTGCTGAATTGAGGATGTAATATCCATTGGCAAAATTACTTAGATATGATCTATAGTAATTTACTTCAAGTAACATGATTATTCGCTTAGAGTCAATACAACACAAAAACTCAAAAAAGAAAAAAATGTACAAGAACAACAAAAAAAGGATCCCCTTTCTTGTTTTTTTATACTTGATGTTATTCTGTTAGCTTCTCGGGACAGAACTTTCTGTGATATGATTGTGATGGGGAGTATTTGTAGATCATGACCGCTGAGCCGCGGAGTTACTTACCAGAAACTACAAAGACTTATTTCATTGCTGTTATTTTTCCCGCTGTTATGCATCAAAATTAAAACACAGAGACATTGACAGGAACCAGTTCAATAAGCATTTTTATTGAGCGGCTGCCACGTGCAGAGCACAGTGCTAAACACTGTAGAGTGTACAGATGAATAACATGTGGCCCCGCCTCCAGGAGCTCACAATCTGGGGGAAAGGAGCAAGTGAGTAACAATTAAATCTGATAAAAGGCAGAGTGTGGTTGGTGCTATGACAAAGATGGCACTTTTTTAAAACGACAATTAGACCTTTACTTCTTAGTGAAATGTTCTCCGGAAACAACAAGTCAGCATTTAAATTAATATTGATGTGATCAGAGGAGTCACTAGAATCAAAACACAACAAAACGGTTGGTTCACTTGTCTTCTCCTTTATTCCTTTTTTTTTTTTTCCTTCCTTTATTCCTTCAAGCCCACTGTTGTTTCCTGATCTGAGCTAATTGGGTGGTGGCGATACCTGAAACAGCGGAGTCCTGAGGCCCACAGCCCGACAGCTGAGGCTCTGGGGGTTTTTCCTGAGAAGCCAACACCACCAAAAATCGCAGGGAGCAAATCATATTTCTGCTAAGGGGTTAGTCTTCAAACTGTATAAGGAAGTTCTAAAACTCAATAACAACAACAACAAAAGTAATAAGCCAATGAATGGGTACCCCGTGAAGTGACACCGTAGTTTTGCCACTGCGGTGAATCACTTCTCTCGGGGTCCCAATGCTGTCATTTGCTACCCATGGCCTTTTAAAAGGCAAGTAGCTTCTTTTCTTATAGAATGAGCAGGTTGATTTAGACTCTGTAACATCCCTTAGGTTCTTTCCAGCATTAAAATTCTACGCCCTAACTGGGAAGTTTTGCTAAAAGCCAAGTTTTCCTCCTTGGCTTCTGTACATCCAGTGACTCAAGAGAAAAAGAACATACTATTCAGAGGTAAGGAAGCACCTCACTTCTTTCTAAAATATCCCTTCGGATGTTTCTTCCCCTTCACTGATATCTCTAGAGCCAGTCTTCTTTCTCATGAGGTCCTGCATCAGTGAGCTCGATTATCAAAAGAAAAATAGTATGCAGGGCTATCCTATTCTATATGGTTGGGGAAATAGGGTGGCACAGAGGTCAGTTGACAAGAACTGTCCAGGGTGGACACTTGAGAGGTGCAGAGGGCTGGAGACTTGACACACAAATGAGTCTCCAGAAGCATAGGTATAGGGGGAAGGTTTACAAAAAATGATTATTTGGCTTATCAAGTATTACTGACCCAGAAAGACAGAACAACAGAGACCAGACTTGGACAGATCATTCTAGTTCCCCATGGTGGTATCTGCTTTGGAACACTCATGTTCTACACATGCTATAATAGATGAAAATGTTAGCTTTCCATCTTTTATGCCCCCGTTAAACCAACAGGCTTTGTGTTTTTCCAGTGTGTTTTGGGGCTGTGAGCAAAATACATTTTATCAGTAAAAAAACAGTTCTGCTTTTTTTTTAATTAAAAATTTTATTTTATTTTTTTTAAATTAAAAATTTTAATCTTAATTCCAGTGTAGTTAACATATACAGTGTTATATTAGTTTCAGGCCACATAATATAGTGATTCAACAATTCTATACAGTAGTTAGTGCTCCTCATGATAAGGGTAAAAGCATTTTTGCTTTTTAATTAGCATCCAAGGAAGATTTTATTTTTGTTTTGTTTTATTTTTAGAGAGGAAGGGGAAATAGGAGAGTTAAATAATTTAAAGGTTGAAGTTTTTGGTTTTTTGTTTTTTTTTTTAAGGTTTTGTTTACGTATTCATGAGAGACACAGAGAGAGTGAGGCAGAGACACAGGCAGAGGGAGAAGCAGGCTCGATGCAGGGAGCCCAACGTGGGAATCGATCCTGGGACCCCGGGATCACCCCTGGGTGGAAGGCAGGTGCTAAATTGCTGAGCAGCCCAGGAATCCCCTAAAGGTTGAAGTTTTAAACTAGGAGAATTTTGCAAAAGAATTCTGGAACTTTCACGCTAGTGTACACACTTGAGGGGATGGCATTCAGTTGGTGCATGGTTCTTGGTGGCCTGGCTCTCTACAGCCTGCATAGTAGCAGTGCCTTACCAAAGTCTAGTGCCTTTCCCCACTTCAGAGTCCCAGGATGAAACGGTCATGTCTCTTGGAGCTTAGAGGACCCATTGATATGTACTGAGTGCCTATCATGTTCCCAACACTGTTCTTTTTTTTTTTAATTTTTATTTATTTATGATAGTCACAGAGAGAGAGAGAGAGAGAGAGGCAGAGACACAGGCAGAGGGAGATGCAGGCTCCATGCACCGGGAGCCCGATGTGGGATTCGATCCCGGGTCTCCAGGATCGCGCCCTGGGCCAAAGGCAGGCGCTAAACCGCTGCGCCACCCAGGGATCCCCCAACACTGTTCTAAATCCTAGAGATACAATTGAGAACAAAGCAGGAAATAAACAAGTGACACTATATCAAACTAAAAAGTTCCTGCACAGCAAAGGACAAAGGAAATAATCAACAGAATGAAAAAGCAACCTATGAAGTGGGAGAAAATATTGCTAAATCATATTTCTGATAAGGGGTTAATCGTCAAAATATATAAGGAATTTCTAAAACTCAATAGCAACAACAACAAAAGTAATAAGCCAATTTAAAAATGAGCTAAGGGGGCAGCCCCAGTGGCTCAGCGGTTGAGCGCCGCCTTCAGCCCAGGGCGTGAGCCCAGTGACCCGGGATCAAGTCCCACGTTGGGCTCCCTGCATGGAGCCTGCTTCTCCCTCTGCCTGTCTCTTCTCCCCGCCCCCCCCCGCCCCCGTGTGTGTCTCTCATGAATAATAAATAAGATCTTTAAAAAAAAATGAGCTAAGAGTTTGAATAGACATTTCTCCAACGAAGACATACAAATGGCCAACAGACACATGAAATGATGCTCAGCATCACTAATCATCAGGGAAATGCAGATCAAAACCACAATAAGCTAACACATCAGTGCTGTCAGGATGGTTATTATCAAACAAACAAGACAAGACAGCGAGTATTGGTAAAGGATGTAGAGAAATTGGAGACCCCGCACACCATTGGGAGGAATACAAAATGGTGCAGCTGCTACGGAAAACAGTATGGAGGTTCCTCAAAAAATTCGAAATAGAACTACCATGTGATCCAGCAAGCCCACTTCTAAATATACATTTATATTTAGAATATAAATCCAATAGCCAATATCCAAAAGAATTGAAATCAGGATCCCTAAAAGATATTTGCACTCCCATGTTCATTGCAGCACCATTCTCAACAGCTAAGATGTGGAAACAACCTGTTTCCACTGACAGATGGATGAATAAAGAAAAGGTGATGTACACAAGCAATGAAATACCATTTAACGTTTAAAGAGGAGGAATCTTGCAATATACACCAACCTGGATGAATGAATGTGAAGAGGTTATGCTAAGTGAAATGCTAAGTGAAATAAGCCAGAAAGAGAAAAACGCTGCATGATTCTACTTTATATGAGGTATCTAAAATAGTCAAATTCATAAAATCAAAGAATGGAATTATGATTAGCAGGGACTGGAGGCGAGGGGTTCTTAAGCAATTATTAATCAGCAGGTGTAGAGTTTAAGTTAAGCAAGATCGATAACCTTTAGAGATCTTCTGTACAGCATCATACCCATAGTTTACACTAATGTATACTTCAGTGTGGTAAAATGTGTTAAAAAGATAGATCTTCTGATAAGTGCTCTTACTACAATTAAAAAAAAAAAAAAAAGAACATCACTGCTTTCCTGGAGCTACTGTCTAATGAGCTAGACAGACAATCCTGTCAAGTTATGTCATTGCTAAGGGTTCTATGGGATGGAAGAAGTTTCTGTTTTTTCCTGAAAGATCCCAAGATTATTCTAAATCAGGAAAAAAGTCACCAAAAGAAAATTCTGACAGAAACGATCCACCCACCTATATATTCCCAGTTTGGGAATTTCTCTGAATTTGATATATCACACAGGTTAGTGACTTCTATTGCTTTTGGTTGAAAGAGAAGTGGATTTTCCCAATTTCACGTCAGAATAGGAGTCCTGGCTCTCTTATCTCTCAGGTAATCGGATGAGCCACTCAGTACTTCCGTTTGTTAACAACTCTTATGCAACCACAATGAATAGTTTAAAGGGGCTCTTTGGTCCTACTGTGCTTTTTTTACCTTTGGGTAAAAATTTTGCACTTAGTGGAACAGTGGAAAGAGCTTGTGCTTTGCAGTCAGAAGGGATGGGTGGATGGTGGAAAGTGGGAGTTAGACAGAGTGGGCGGCCCCGGGTTAAGATTCCTGCTCTGCCATTTACTGTATAAACTTAGACAACCTGCATATCTCTGAGCTTCAGTGGTTCCTTTATAAACTGAGGAAAATAGCATCTATTTTTGCCTTGTGGGGTTGTATTTTTGTATAATGTGCCTGTCTTAGAACTCAGGTGCTCATCAAATAGCAGCTGTTGTTATAGTCTGGTCATGATGGCTCTTCTAGAATGACTTCATGTAGTGGCAAAGTCAGCATCCTCAATTGTGTTAGGGTAAGGGGGAAACCTGAGCGTGAAGCAATTTTAGATGGAGCACTTTCAAAGGGCCAGTGGTGGCCCCGGAAGGTCTTGAACCCACCTCTTTCCATGGACACATTGAATCTACAGCTACGTAGGGAACAATTCCCTTTGATAAAGACCTGAAAAACAGCTGGGCAGTTTCCTCATGACAAACAGTAAAATGGCCAAATGGAGATAGGTGGGAGAGACAGATAGGTGGTGTTGCCAAAAACCCTATTCCTGGTACAGTGACCCACCATCAGTAGAGATTTCATAAATCCAGAGCTTCTTCCTGAGGAGTGAGGAGTTTGTTCCCCACATTAGGCGCCCCAACCTGTAGGACCTGTAATGGAGAGATGTTGGCTGTGAAAACTAATATGATTTAAATCTAAGAGACCCAAAGGGCCGGAGGGAACCAGAATAATTCTCTTAACGGGCTTGTTTGCAGACTCAGTTCACTCCAGGGACCAGCACAAAAGGAACAGTTTGAAAAGGGCCTGGACTATATGTGAAGGAAATTCATTTGCTGATCTTAATGCATCTGTCAGAGGGCATGAGCCTGTTGGGACTCTGCAGGGATGGAGGGGTGGGTGGGTGCCAATTTTGCGCTCTCTCTACCTTGAGAACGTACGCAAAAGTGCCTCAGCTGTGCTATTCTGGTGCCTTGCTGAAATCAATGAGCACATGCAGTATACATGTGGGGTTTTGCTTAATTTCCTGGCTCTGGTGGTCAAGGGGCTTGTGTTCCTGGATTCCATAGGCTGTAACAATTTGAAAGATGGGTTTTGGCAGGCAGCCACCCTCAGGGCACTACGCAGCAGATTGAAAATCACCTCCAGTATTTCTGTGAGAAAGACCCATTTGCTTGTCCTAGAGCTTCAGTCTGAGGGGCAGACTTCAGGTTTACCACAAATCTAGAGACTCTGGAGGTGCTTTCAGAGAATGCAGGCTGGGGGACACTATCCTTGTGCTCTCCCACAGCCTTACTACATCTCTCCAGTACTTACCAAAAAGGAGTTTATACACTCTTCTGAAGTCCCAGTTTTCATAGCTATAACCCAGAGACACCTGCCGATCGCTTGGTTTAGAGGCCAGTAGGGTTTACAATTGTAGTCCCTCAAAATTACATTTACTTCCACACTTTAGAATTTGCTGCCTGAGGGTCTTCCAATCAACCTGAACCTGGGTACTAAATGAGATTCCTCCTTTTGAAGTACTGACAAGTCTTGGCGCACCCTCAACAACTGGGACCTACAAAGAATAAATCATGTTGCTTTGACAATTACAAAGGTTGAGAGACAACAGAGACCTAGGACAAAGTTGAAAGATAAGACTCCTCTCTTCCACAAGTCCACTCTTTTCATAGAAACAAACAAAAAGAGAAATCAGAGGAATATGTTCTAAGTGAAAGAACAAGTTAAAACCTCAGGGAAAAAAATCTTAGTGAAACGGAGATTAGTAATTTATCTCTAGTTAAAAGTAATTGTTGTTAAGATGTTCAAACAACCTCAGGAGAAAAATAAAAGTGAAAGACCTGCACACTGAAAAGACATGGATGACAGAAATTGAGGAAGACAAAAATAAATGGAAAGATATTCTATGCTCCTGGATTGGAAGAATTAATAGTGCTAAGATGTCCATATTACCAAGGCAATCCACCGGTTCAGTGCAATCCCTATCAAAATTCCAAAGGTATTTTTCACAGAAACAGAACGAACAATCCTAAAATTTGTGTGGAAAACACAAGAGATCCCACATAGCCAAAACAATCTTGAGAGAGAAGATAAAAGCTGGAGGCATCGTGCTCCCTAATATCAAACTGTATTACAAAGCAATAGTAATAAAAAAAATGTATAGTATTAGCTTAAGAACAGATATATAGATCAATGGTACACACAGGGAGCCCAGAAATAACTCCACACATATAATACAGTAGTTAATTTATGACCGAAGAGGCAAGAACATACTACAAAAGGACAATCTCTTCAATAAATTGTGTTGGGAAAACTCAATGACCACATGCAAAGTAATGAAACTAGAGAAATACACCATACACAAAAATTGCCTCAAAATAGATGAAAGACATGAATATAAGACCTGAAAACATAAAATCCCTAGAAGAAAACTTAGAGAGTAAGCTCCTTGACATTGGTCTTGGGAATGATTTCCTTGGATCTGACTCCAAAAGCAAAGACAACAAAAGCAAAAATAAACAAGTGGGACTACATCAAACTAAAAGCCTTCTGCCAAGGAAGGAGCAAAGGAAACCATAAACACAAAAAAAAGTCCCCTACTAAATGGGAGAATATATTTGAGATATATAAACACTTATATACACATGTATATATATGTGTATGTGTGTATATATATATACACATGTGTATATAATTGTTTATATATATAAATTGTTCATATATATGTGTATATATATATATACAATCCAATTAAATATGTGATAGAGGTAAAGGGGATCAAGAGGTACAAACATCTAGTTTTAAAATAGTCATGGGGATGTAATGCACAGCATGCTGATTATAGTCAGTCATGTGTTGTGCATGTATGAAAGTTGCTGAGAGAATAAAAGTCATCAAAAATAGATGAAAAACAATTTTTTTCATAACTTTGTATGCTGACAGATGGCAATTCGATTTATTGTGATGGTCATTTTGCAGTGTATACAAATATCGAAGCATTGTATTACATACCTGAAACTAATCTAATGTTATATGTGAATTATATCTCAAAAAATTAAGTTTTCTGATCCATGAAAGTGGTATATCTTTCCCATGTTTTTAAGTCTTACTTAATTCCTTTCAATCGCATTTTGTTGTTTCCAGCATACACATCCTGTGCTTCTTCCGTTAAATTGATGCCTAAATGTTTTCTTCTTCTGGTAGGATTGTAGATGGCGTTGTTTTCTTAATTCATTCTTAGATTGTTCATTGCTAGTATATATGAGTAAAAGTGAGTTTTGTGTGTTGAAGATAAGTAAATAAAAATGAGCGCTTGCATTTTTAGAGTTTGGCAAGGAAATGGTATTCGTCGTAATAACTGAAATTTTATATACCGTACAGATCAACAGCTCAGGGGTGGGGGATTGGAATGGAAGAGGAGAGGCCCCTCTTTCTCCTTCATTCACATTTTCCTTTCTGAGTTGTGTCACTTAGTTTGTAAGACTATCAGGAAAAGGTCAGAAAAGTCTGCCTCGTTTCTACACCCGCAAACTGGAGATGTCATCTCTCTTATATGACTGGTTTGAAAGAGGAATGAAGGCATATAGGAAACTCAGAAGTCTTGGTGAGAGAATGTTAATAAATGTAAAGGGTTCTGGTGGTTACTGCAGTTGCAAAATGAGAATTCTCCTTTCCTTGAGTACTTGAGGAAGGTAGAGAAAATCACTGTTTTGTACTACTGGCTTTAAAGGAGTTGCTCTGGGACCACAAGATGCTGGGAAACTGAACACTTTCAGGGAAGGAGGTGTTAACAATTTTGTTGTTTTAAGTTTGAAAGTTACACATGAGTGGGTGAAAGAGGAGTTTCACTCCAGGTGCTTTTGCAATCCAGTGGATTTATTACATCCCAAAAGGCAGCAGGATCAGGCTGTTGACTTCTGCCTTTCTTCCCTGCTATAAAAATGATGTCTTTGTGCATTCATTGCCTCACCGCCTGGGTTCTTCAGGGTAATAAGAGATAGAGGAGAAACACCTGGTGCCCCTCTCAAGGGCGTCTCAGTCATCTTTCCCATCCACCCTGCTAGTTCAGCTTCGAGGGCCGCGCTGCTTAGAGTGGCCCTTCTTTTGTTCTGTTGAATGACCCCAAACAAGAATAAGTTTACTTGAGAAAATGATGACTCCAAAATTTAAAAAAAAAAAAAAAAAAATCCTCTTTCTTGCTTTCCTACTCTTCACTGAATACCACACACACACACTCACACACACACACACACACACACACACACGAACTCTTACACACAGAGACCATTGGAGGCTGGAAGAAAAATCAAAGAGCAGGATACTACTTCATCTCTCAGGGCCGACACCTGCTCCAGGTGGCTGCTAGTGTCTGGCCTCCAGCTGGACTTGAAAGGTATTTTCAGGTAACCTGCACTATCCATTATTTTAGGGCAAGAATCACCACCATTTGGTTTTTTCTCTTCTGTTGTGCTTTTTCTCTTTTCTGTGTTGCTCTTCAGCATCAAATTTACTGTGTTCCATAAATGGAAGCTTTTCCTGAAACTTTGAGGCTGCATCCAAATCAAAACAATACATAGGTTTCGTTACGTCACCATTTGACTTGAAAAATATTTTCTTTGCCCTAACTTTACGTTAACATAGTGAGATAGTTCATAACTGACCATTGAACCTGGAGCTGTTATCATCATTTTATTTAAGATGTAATGATCCAAGAGTGCCTGAATGGATCACTCAGTTAAGTGGCCAACTCTTGGTTTTGGCTCAGGTCGGGATCTCAGGGTCCTGCAATCAAACCCTGGATCGAGCCCTGCATCGGGCTCCCGACTCAGCGGGGAGTCTGCTTAAGGATTCTCTATCTCCTTCTCTCTCTGCCCCGCCCTCCCCCAGGTGCACACATACTCTCTCTCAAATAAATACATCTTTAAAAAAAAAAAAAGGTGTAATGATTCAATCATAGTACTTCAAGTTCCTGTCATTCCCAGGAACAGCATGCCCTGTGCTTTTGAATCTGAGTAATCACCCCAGGGGGGTCTAATGATGCATCGTGAAAGTTCTCAAGGAAGAAACGGCGAACACTACAGCGTACTAGTGCTCTGTGAAACTAACCACCATAATTCCAGTATTATTTGAGAGTTCTGTGGTCATAAATAGCTATCTATTTTTCTTGAAAGTGTAATTCACTGTGGACATTTTAATATGTAAAACACTCCCTCCTGGAGTTATAAACATGAATCAAAAGCAATCTGAAGCACCTCAAAGTAATAGAAGAGCAGAAAAGCACTGAACAAAGGTATGACATTTATTTTTACAAAAGGAATAAACATGAAAAGGGTTTATCAACTTCATCTATGCCCTGCTTTCAAGTTTTGTTGCCACCTGAAACATTAGTGTCGTGTATCTAACTCCTCCCCTCTGTACTATACTTGTTTTAAGAAAACGTTTTGGATGGGCAGGCACATTTTGTCTTTCGTTTGTGGCATGTGCCTGAGTTCAGAACCAAACAATTTATATATTATTTGTGATTACCTGTAAAAGTCCATGCAGCGTATGCTGTCACTAAATCAGTTCATAACTGAGAAAGTGAACCTTAAAACAACAGAGACCTGGAAGCAAATCAATTTTATGACAATGAAAATTAATCATATTAAGCTATTTATACATGAAATCTCCTGCCATATTTGCTGTCAAAATGTTGATGACACAACAGGAACGCTTTCCTAAAGAGTCACTGTAAGGAATGGTGTTTCTCCTCAGGGGGAGTGTGAGCACATTTTCCACTTTACCCCTCCTGCCAGACACCTTAGAACCATATTTAAACCCTAAGTCGTAATAGCTATGTGAATATATGTAAACATGGTCCTGATAAATCATTTTTCCTGATCATGATTTTTACTTATGTAAGTATTTCCTTTTGTAATACTTTTTGGCCATGCAGACAAAATCTACTTGTTTTATATAGTTCCCGATCTCTTGATTTTAGTCTTAATACCCCTGGGTTTGTGTGTTCTTTTTGTGAGTTGTCACAAATCATGTGGGAATCAAGTGGAGCGGAGTTAAAATAAATACAACTATTGTGCTTCTAATCCTCAACCTGCAAGAAATTAAAATACTGATGACTCGGGCGGTGATGAACTTAGGACAAACTGATATATCAGTCACACCATCTTGTTTGAAAATGTTTTTCTCTGCTTAAAATGACAATGACACCAAACTAAATCTCCCTCATGTCTTCAAACTGAATTTCTTTCTAAAGAAAAAGTTACGGAGATGTTTTCTAGATTTTTTTTTTAATTCCCCAATTTTTTATATGAATGTCTTAGTCATGTTATTGGAGGTAAAACCCATACTTAATTAGAATTTATCAGACAGTTTTTATATATGGTCCTCTCTCAGTTCCTTTTAAGAGATCAAAATAGGACTCCCATCTGACATCCCACAATAGTTACTGAAATTGTAGCTAAAATGCTGATTTGGGCAGCTGACTTTGTACTGCTTACCTTGCAAAGCAGGGTCTGGAAACAGTTCTGATTTAACCTCATTGTACTAATTACTGTAAACTCCTTCCATGAGTAGGATAATAATTGCCCACTAATTGTTGCCCTGAAAGTGGTATAACTACAGTGAGGCCATTAGCTAATAATATAGGATGCTCTCAAGTGTATGCATGTGTGCTGATGTTTGAAAGGTTATCTGAAGTCAAGCATTGTCCATTTATCAATGACTGTATAAAGGTTTATGTAATGGTCTATTAAGATTGGGGGGATATTACTCTTGTTGCAAAAAAAGTGCTTAACCATTATTTTTTTTTATTTTATTGAAGTATAGTTGACATACAGTGTTAATTCAGCTTCAGGTGGACAACAGAGTGATTCCACAACTCTCTACATTATGCTGTGCTCACCACAAGCGCAGCCGCCATCTGTCACCATACAATCCTATTATAATACCATTGACTATCTTCCCTATGCTGTACTTTTCACCCTTGTGACTTATTCATTCCATAACTGGTCTGTAACTCCCACTCTGCTTCGCCCATTGCACCCCTCCTCTCTAGCAATCATTAGTTCATTCTTTGTATTTATGAGTATGTTTTTGCTTTTCATTTGTTCATTTGTTTCGTTTTTTAGATTTCACATAAAAGTGAAATCATATTTCATATTTGTCTTTCTTTGCCTGGCATCTTTCACTTAGCATAATTCTCTCTATCATGACCTCATTCTTTTTTAAAGCTGACTAATATTCCAACAATGATTATTGTTATGCTGTCATCATAACATCTGAGCAGAAAGATATGGGAATGTTGGCACCTATTCTTTAGCTTACTACTACCCTCAAACTATTGCCTGGGAGCCATTTTTTCCCCATTTTCTCATCTTATAGTATTTATGCTTATAGTATTTATGCTTTTTCATCTTTAACTAAATTAGTCTTCTGAAGTCAGGAATTGTATTTATGGAATCTCCAAATTCTATACAGAGACTAAGTCATGGTATGCCACAGACAGACAGACAAATCTACTTAAAGAACCACCTGGATTTCATTTTGTAGTGGTCATAAGAAAGCATACCTTTGATCACTTAAGCTGGAATGCTGCTGCATTTAAATAGTTTTAGATGACAGTAATCAGAGGCAGATTACCTGAAACTACCTGACAAAGGGTATCTCAGTGTTAAAATAAACTAGGAAATTTTTTTTAAATTTAAATATACATGAATCTAAAGCTTTGACAACTTGTACTTCAGTATTGTCACCTGCTCCAAAATTGTTGGTATAGTTAGTAGTATTAGGAACACAAAGGTAAACATATTTCAATATAATATTAATCCATTGCAATTCCAGAAAGATACATCTGAATGGGTTTTGTACAAGCGAAGTAACGGATTGCAGACCTGGATATATTCTGATTCTTCAAGAAGTAGAAATACTTTCAAGTGAGATGTCTCACATAGTGAGCTAATTTTAATTTGTTTATCATATTTCAAACAGAAAGTTAATATTCACCCTGGAATACTAATACTGTTTTTATTGTGGTGAGCAGATTGAATCAAATAATAAGAGTATAATTTGTAACGAGTTCTTATGTTTTCCATAGGTGGATAAGCGGAGCAGCTGTAGTCAATGCATTTTATTCTTCAGGCAGAAATCAGATAGGTAAGGCCTATTCCTAAATAATTCTTGAATATTTCTCTGTTGTTACCAGCTTACAGTGAATTGCATGACCAATTTATAGTGTTCCCATAAAAGCACAGCTGAGGCTGAGTTATTGATTTATTGAATATACTCCTTGAAAGTAAATGCATCCATGTACCTCTTTTCACTATAATAGCAAATTTTAAGTTAGTACAAATTACACTAAGTGGTTTTCTTTCTTTTGCAATGTTCTCATTCGTGGCTAAGTGGTTTATCTTATTTATGTCTAAGTGCTTTTATTTTATTTCTAAATACTTTTTAAACATCTCTTACAGCTTCATAAAGTTATATTGACTTTAAGACTCTCTAAGCATCAGCAACTTAAAGAGGTTTAAGGTTCCAAGAACCAGCTTTGCAGATATCCAGTTCTCCAGGCAATTCTGTATGCTGACTCTAGTGGGGATGGTCCTGATCTGTATCACCTATTTTTCTAGACAACTCCAATGGTCTAGAAAGTTGAAAAGTCAGTTATATTTGGTTGAACCATGTGGAATTGCATTTACTTAACTACTTTTAATCAAAAGAGAAAAAAATTAATATGTTCACTATTAGTAATATTTTAGGAATATGTGTAGAAATAAATATATGAGTGAAGGATATAATGAATAACTAAATGGCTTAATATAACAAAAATATATTGATTCTCCTCCTGAGAAGACCTTGAGATCTTTAAATTCTTTCTTAAGTATTACATAAGTAGACCGATTTCCCCCCCCCAAGGATCTTAAATGTGTAGAAAGGCACCCAACAGATTCAGTACTACCAGAGACATACTAAACAAACAGTACAATCAGCTTCTCCAGGTGCACCTAGTCCAGCCCTTCATTTCTAAGTGTAGTCAAGGATCAAAAGGGAAGATGATTTCAGAATTATTCTAAAGTAAATCTCTCAAAGTCCGCCCTAAACCTCATTTTCCTTGAATTCTGTTAGTAATTAGATTAAAAATGATGAAAAATACTGCAAGATTTTTATCATTAGCTAAAAAACAAACTTTAAAAGAAATTATAACCCTTATTTTAAAATTTGATTATAGGTTTCCCCAATTGCTTTTAAATACAGGAAGAGCCGAAGTAAGAAATTATCTGCATTTTCTTCTAGTATTTTTATGGTCTTTATTTTTGGAGTAAATCTTTAATCCATCTGGAATTGATTTTGGTATGTGACATGAAAATACATTATATAAATTAATCAGAAAAGTTTCTTTACATAACATGTAAACAATAAGTAAGGCATGTGTACCTGTTAAAATCAATTTGCTCAAAGTCTAAGCTAATACATTTCCTAACTAGTGCAATGATTACCTAAGCTCAGACCAGAGTCTGTTTAATGATCAACTCAGAATGCAATGCATTCCTAGAAACCATTCAGACCCTTAGAAGTGCCTTTCTCTGGAGAGCCTTCACTTTGTTTTTTGGGTTTGTTGTTGTTTAAGAAAGAGCCTGCACACATGATCATGTAGGTGTGGGGTAGGGGTAGGGACAGAGAGAATCTTAAGCAGGCTCCACACTCAGCATGGTGGGGCTCAGTCTCATGACCCTGAGATCATGACCTGAGCCAAAATCATGAGTCTAATACTTAATCAACCACCCCAACCCAGGAACCCCAACTTTGAAGACCTGTTTTTGATATTTAGTAGTTCTGTCCGTGTAAGATCTAACTCATTCTAGATGTGAACTTAAATAGGATAATGACCTTTTAATGGAATTCCAAGGCAAATAGAGACAGCCTGGCCTTTGTTCTGTATTCGGGTAGACTCTAAGGGATATAGCTTCATTTTAAACCAGCTCAGGAAGGACCCTGGATCCTATCAGATCTGGTGCTGATTCATTCCAACAAGAAGACCCATATGGACCCTCTGTAGGACCACTTTGGCATGTTCATCCCTTCAGCCCCTCTCTAGAGCAGATCCACAGAGTTTAGGTCAAGACAGTACCTTGTTTGGCTCTGAATTTCTCCATAACCCTTAAGTGGGCTCTAAATTGATTCACCTTGGAGATTCCCTGATCAGAGAAGACCAAAGAATGTTCTCAATTTGAACTTAATATCCTCAAACCAAAGAAGCACACAGCAAAAGGAAAAAGAAGGTAAAAAAGGGCCTAACTTTTCACAAAATAGTTATCTTCCAAATAATCAAAAATTGGCTACAGTAAGCATTTTTAATAAGAAAGGCCTTTTAAAGACTCCCAAGGTAAATTCATCAGATAGAAATTCAAAATCTGAAAAATTGTTCATGTCTTTTCATATGCTTGTCTGCTAATAACAGCAGTTCAGAGGAAGGGAAAGTGTCATGCAAGAGGAGAAATCTTTGACATGTGTACATTTTCTCTTTGACAATTCATTTAAATCTTCAAAGTGGAGATAGTCTTAACTAAAAATAGTTGGAGATCCAGACCTCCATCCTTCTTCTTGATAGAAGTGAGTGTGTGGGTGTGTTTGTGTGTATGTGTGCTTGCACGTGTGCCTGTCTGTATACATACATAGATATACAACTTTTGATTTTTGTACCATGCATTACAGAATTAGAATTGGTATAGAATAACATGTGTCTCATAAATGATCCTCCCTTCCTCACACAAATATCTTAAATTAGATTATGTACAATTTTTCCTGGGATTGGCCTTTCTATGTTATGGCAAAAGAGTTGTTTTATTATCATATAGGGAGTTATTCATATTAATAATTTCTTTTTTTTAATTCAATTGCAGCAACCTTTTGTTATTAACTCATATAGGCAGACTATTCTAAGTTTTATGCACCCCTGCCACTTTATGTCAATTAAAAAAAAAAATCAACTTCCTGGAGAGGAAGGCATCCAAAAGTATTTAATTCACTGTCTCCTTTTCCCCATACATTTGCTCTATTGAGTTCCAGAAAGTTTCCAAGGATTATTTAATATATTCAGCCTGAGTGGTGTATAGCTACCTTGAAATAATTAAATTTTCTAACGTTACCCTCCGTGTTCTTAGGAATCTTATTTTCAGACTTAAAAATCAAGAGTAAATGTTTCCAAACCTATTGATATTCCATTTAATGTAAAAAATAATAATATTGAACTTTTTCCACCCCAAATTGATTTTACCTGTCATCGAACTTTATATCAAAGTTTCTGAAATTGAATTGCTTGCATGCAGCCTTAAAAAACTAAACCAGGGAAGGGAGGGCATGGGAGTAGGGAGAAACACATTTTTTTTTTTTGTTTCATGGATCAATGACTTATTTAATTAACTGACTTGTTGACAATCATGAATGTAAAAAAAGTACAACTAAGTAGTTGGTTGTTATTGACAGTTGTGAAGTCTACTAGTAACCGCAATAAGCTAATGGGGAAAATCCTCATCATTGAGATTTGGCTGACAGTGTAAAAGGAGAAATCATAAATTGCAAAGCTGAATTTGAAGACTAGTATTTAATATGAGCCATAAAAATCTTATCACTTGCCTGAAGAATGACATATCAGGGTATAATTAAAGTGGTAGGATCTTTACAGTTAATGTTTAGTCTTGATAGCACGTTTCATAAGAGCATTTTATATAAAGGGTGGATTTTAATCAAAGTACATAGTGTGGGAGATAGTATTCACTTTAAGTTAATAAAGTACTGCACATAATTTTAATACCTTAAGCTAAAAATAATTTCTTGGCACTGTTGATAACTCAGGCAGCTACATGTGAGGTGTAACTTTCATCAAAATTCTCCAAGGACAGAAGTATTTATGTTCTAATTATTTTGTCATTTTGGATGCTATGGCAACTTTCCAGATTTTTTTAAAGCTCTGGAGGGCACTTAAGTTGTCCGGCATCTTTTTAAAGTCTCCTCCGTAAACATCTAATATTTATCTTTGAAATCCATGCAAGGATCTGCCACATTCGCCCCACCTAAAAAAACAAAAAACAAAAACAACATTTGCTACTCTGTAAACTAGATCTTAGATTTCGTAAGGTCAAGGCCCTTCTCTTGTATTCCTGGAATCCCACTTAGCAATTCCTTAAGGGTTTTACATTGCAATAGGTGTTGATACTAAAGATTTTTTAAATTACAGAACATAATTCAGTACGTACTAGAATTTTAAAACATGAAAGATGAAATTGTTAAGTTATGAGCATTATGAGAGGAGGAGAGGACCATGGAGTCAAAGGCTGGGAAGGAGATGCTGTATTTAGTTAGAAAGCATCAAAACCACCCTTTGGAAAGCTTTTGAGCAGGGGAGTGATAATGACCAGAGTTGTACTTTAATTCAGGCTGGAGGATGGATTAGGTTTAGGATGGGTTATAGTTGGGCGAGACAGGAAGTAGAAAGATCATGTAGGAAATTAAGTAACTCTTAAGACAAGGAATGGTAATATGAAGTGGTATGATGGCAGTAAGACCATAGGAGATAATCGGAAGAGATGCTCCTGGAAGGAAGGTACATGACCTGGTCTTTTCCTAAGTAGACCGTGTAAGACTTTGTAAAAAGCAAACAAATAAATGAATATTTAAAAAATTTTTAAAAAGCTATTAAGATAAATGAAATGTTCATGTCAGGTGATTGAGACCCTTCAAATGCCATTAGGAGAAATAAAGTCAAGAGAGTGATGGCTTAGAAGGGAAAATGATGACTTTGATGTCTGACACATGAACTTTAAAGTCTGTGTGACATTCAAGTGTAGAAAGCTAGCAAGTTAATCCAGATGTCAAGGTAGTCCTAAAAATAATTGTATTTATTTAGTAAAGTCTCTGGGACACCATAGTAAATTCATTTGCTCACTCATTCATAATTGATTATTCACCTATTCAACATATTTCCTAAGCACTATTCTGTTCCAGGCACCATTCTAGTTTTAGGTGCTTGAGATAATTAAAAAAAAAAATGGACTCAACAAATAAACAAAGAAATGTATGTATGGACACACAAATCCCTGCTCCAAAACGTCTGATATTTGAGGCACTGGAGCAGATAAGGGTGATAAGAAAAGAAAAAGGACAACAACCAAAAACAAGGAAATAAATAGACATAGATGCCTTGTTGAAAATAACATACGGCAATGTGATTGAGAGATGCCTTTGATCGAGTAGTTCTGTTTGTTTAACAAACTATTGTAGATGGATAAAATGTTAGAGATGACATTAAAAGGAATACTTGTGTTATTTTTTTAAAGGAATACTTGTGTTATTAAATAACCATTTCTCCCAAATATTTGCAGTGGGGAAAAGTCCTTCCGAATGAAGATGATGATTTCTCCTCCTTCTAAACTCCTTACAGCAAAAAATAATCTTAGCCGAGTTTGTAAAGTGAATTGTGATTATAAATCATAGATCATGGTGCCGCTTTGGGATGAACTCCTGTTGTCATCAATCATAAAAGACCTGCATTTGTTTCATCACCCAGATGATTTTTGCGTACAATTAAGTGAAACTGACATACTGGAAAATAGCTTAGCAGGCAGAAAGCCCAGCCCAGGCCTGCCATCACTGAAGAATGCCATACTTCATCTTTAACCATCTTCTTTCTTTGTAGTCTTCCCAGCTGGCATTCTGCAGCCCCCCTTCTTCAGTGCCCAGCAGTCTAACTCCTTGAACTACGGGGGTATCGGCATGGTCATAGGACACGAAATCACCCATGGCTTCGATGACAATGGTAAAGTGCAGTGGACACTTCCTTCGGCTGAGACACATCCTAGTAGACCTGAATGGAGTTATTATACTTGATTATTGCATGAACACATTTAGTCATCAGGGGATCGTTGGCTAATAATCCGACTCTTAGTGTTTGTTTTAAATTGTTGCTCAGGAAGACCAGAAATTTCTAGCGGTGGGGTTCAGCAATGTGTGCTTTGCACTCTGACAGAATGACACAAATATTCACACTGAGAAAACACTGTGATGTTTGTTAGCACCAGTGATAATGTGTGGTCTTATTTCATGGTTGCTTATGTCTTATCTATCTAGACTTCTAGAGCACAGGGTCCATGTCTAAAAATCAGATGTAAGATCAAAAATTAAGGTACCTATAAGACTTTTAAACTGCTTATGGACAGAATTTTTTTTTTTTTTTTGCACCCTTTACCTAGTTCAGGGCCTTGCAAATAGTGGGCACTTAAATGCTTGTACACTGCCTCAAATGGCAAAAAGAGATTTAGAGTTGCAGTGAAGTTTGAGAGGCATAGAAGTAAAGATACGAGATACATAGAGAAGTGATAGCTGAAGCGATGACAAAAATTGGTTTGCAAGTGGAGAGAAGATAGGAAGAAAATAATAGAAAATAATTAAGCCTTCACTAGACTAAACTTTAGAGCCATATAAAGAAAAGGTGACAGGAAAGATGCAATCTTGAAAAGGACTTACTACGTGTCTATGAACTCAATTCAAGTATATAATAATTTTCACAAGTAGGTAGGTACTAAGACCACTTCCAATTTTTTTAATGGAAAAAAGTAGAGGCGCATGACTTACTCGAAGTTACAAAGCTAGGAATTAGTGGAATCGGGGTGTGAGTTCAAGGAGTTTGTCTTTGTAGTCCTTTTCTCATTCACCACATCATAAGCAACTATTTAAAAGGATGATAAACTGAAGTGTTAAAACATAGCATATAACAAATACCACTGTAGCTCAAAAAAGGGAAAGATCAAGGTATTTAGGGTGAGCAGGAAAGCTCCAGGAGGAATGGTAATTCTTTGTGCTCGAAGTAGAGAGAAACTATGAGTCTACAGTACCTCATGAGGGGGGTGAGATATGAAATGAATTCAGAATAAAAATAGTGTTTTTCAATCTCAAAATACCAAATTAAATAGACTTGGTCCATATGAAAACCATCCAAGAGAAACAAGGCATGGTTTCAGGAGTGGTTGAGCGGGTGGCCTTGGCTGAGCTACCGGGAAGCACGTGGGTATGATGCCGGGATCCAGATTAAGGTGCATCAGCACAGCAGACCCTCACAGTCCAGGTTTTGTCAATGCAGGACGAGAAAGGGGGGGCGGATCCTCCCATTACCTGTCCAGTCGAGTGTTCTCTCACACACTCATAGTTCAGTCCTTGCCTTTTGAATTAAAGATACCGTAGTGTAATTCTTGATGTAATGAGTTCCCCTTTTACTTAAATCGTTATATTTCAGGCAGAAATTTTAACAAGGATGGAGACCTCGTTGACTGGTGGACTCAACAGTCGGCAAATAATTTTAAAGACCAATCCCAATGCATGGTGTACCAGTATGGAAACTTCTCCTGGGACCTAGCAGGTGGACAGCATGTATGTGCTAGAACGTTTTAGATATATTTACTCTTTGTTGTTGTTGTCGCTATGGCTGCTGCTGCTCTATTTTATTTGAGTATAGATGACACATAATGTTATGCTAGTTCCAGGTATACAACCTAGTGATCTGACAAGTATATACATTGTGCTGTGTTCACTGCAAATACAGCTGCCATCTATCCCATTACGTCACTATTACAATGTCATTGACCGTGTTCCTTATGCTCCGCTTTTATTACCGTGACTTATGCATTCCATGACTGGAAGCCCATATCTCCCTCTCTTCTTCACCCAGGTTCTCTATCCCCCTGGATCCTTCCCCTCTGGCAGCCATCAGTTTGTTCTTTGTAATTTATAGTTCTGATTCTGCTTTCTGTTTATTCATTTTCTTCATTCCATTTATGTTGAGCTGTACAGTGTTTGTCTTGCTCAGTCTGACTTATTTCACTTGCATAATACCCTCTAGGTCCATCCATTTTGCCTCGAATGGCACGATTCCATCCTTTTTATGGCTGAGTAATATTCCATTGTGCGTATGTGTGCACATTTCCCTTCTTCTTTATCCATTCGTCTCGCCATAGACACTTAAGTTGCTTCCATGTCTTGGCTGTTGTAATGCAGCAGTAAATAAATATATCTTTTCAAGTTAGTGTTTTCATATTCAGTAGTGAAATTACTGGATCATATAATATTTCTATTTTTAATTTTCTGAAGAATAGATATATCCACTCTTAAGTGCATTGTTGATCCTTCTTAACAATCCAAATGTAAGTAAGGACCTTTACGCATCTTTTGTTTTTTAACAGCTCAATGGGATTAATACACTGGGAGAAAATATCGCTGATAATGGAGGTATTGGCCAAGCATACAGAGTGAGTAATAATATTTTTTCCCATTTTAGTGGTTGGAACGTTTATTTTTCATATTTAATTATTCATTTAAAGCCTTTTGCAAAAGGCACATATAACGTAGGCAATGAACAATAAATAGAAAGTAGAAAATACATGGGGGTAAAGGGAATTGTAGGTATGTTAACTAGAAAGGGCAACATGGTTATGGTTGAGCTGAACAATCTAGGCTTCTGAGAAGCTGAGAAGAGGAAACCATATCAGCAGAAATGAGGAGACATGCAAGTTCCACAGAGGAAGCAACTTTTTTTTAAGAAATAAGCTCTGAAGTAAATGTTTTAGAAAAGATGTCTCGTCGAAAGCATTATTTCAGTCATTGATTGGTGTAGTAAACAAGACCCTCAGGACCCTGCTGTTTCACAGCAGGTGAAGCAATATTTGGGAACCATAATCAGCATAACAGTTACAATGATTCAGTGAGGGACTGAAGTGATACAGCTCTAGCACATGGCCTTATAGTCATCTAGACTATTATGCCCAGAGGAGCATATTGATGGAACATCCCTTAGAATCTCATTTAGCCTTCCATTCGTTCTTGCATTCAACAAATACTTGGTGGGGACTTTACTGTGTTTTTGGTACTATTCTCAGAGCTAGAGATACAGTGTGAATCCTCCATAAAATATGTCATTATCTGATGATTAGAGCAGGTATTAAAGGATGGTCTAGTTGATGCCATGTACACAAGAAAAAGTAGGGATTTTTCACAAGAGTAGAGGAGTACTGGTCTTGGAAGCAACAAGAAGGAATGAGAGTATTTTGAGTGTTTCTCCCAACCCCGAGGTAGCTCACATGTGGGACAATGAGCAACGTCTACTTGAGAAGGTACAGGGGACAAAGTGTCCCAGGATAGAACCAGGCTTCTTTAAGACAAAGATGAATGGAATGTTGTATGCAATGGATGAGAATGTAGGATTATTTGTCCACCATAGAAATGCATGTATTAGGGGCACCTGGGTGGCTCAGTCGATTATGCATCTACCTTTAGCTCAGGTCATAATCCCAGGGTCCTAGGATGGAGCCCCTCATCGGGCTCCCTGCTTAGTGGGGAGCCTGCTTCTCCCTCTCCTCCTGCTTGTGCTCTCCTTTGCTATCTTTGTCTCTTTCTGTCTCAAATACATAAATAAAATATTAAAAAAAAAAAAAAGAAATGTATGGGTTAGAAGGAAGAAGGAGGGCCTCAGTGGTTGGGCCGGAAAGGGGAAGTTTCAGAGCAGGGTGGGAGAGATGACTGGTAGGGTCTGTGACTTGGCAGTGACCAAGGATCAAAGTGTGAGGCTTGGGAAATTAAACTGCCTGAAAATTTTCCAAAAGAATGAGTCCCAGCAAAGTCATATATTGCTGCTTCTTTGAATGCGTGGCAATACTTGTCTAGATGCCAGGCAATGTGCATTTTACCTCTTTGGGTGCTAGATATTTTTGTTTTCCTACAAAGGTACTTGAGCTTTATACTTGGACACAACGAGATTCCTCAGAAATGGTTTGATCCTTTTGGACCTTGGTTTTACAACTTGTTAGGTGGGACTGGGTAATGCTCAGTCTAGGGACAATTATTCTCCAATGCTGAGGCAAGATCCTACTCTGTGAATCTTGAGGTCTTCTATTTTTGTCCTGTGTGAGTACTGGGTATTTTTATCTCTAATGTTTTCTCATAATTCCTTCCCTAGTCTTTGGTGGTGTGCTCATATGCATCCTACATACTCAGTTGGATACTTGAGGGGCCCATCTGATCTCTAGAGATCCTCTTCTATGTAGCTTTCTCCTCCTTAGGACCCTGTTCTTTGTGTCCTTGAACTCTCAGCTCCTTCTCCTCAACTCAGACAGTCCCTTAGGCTCCAACTAAATTTCTCTTCTTTAGATTGTACCCTGGAAAAGCTTAAGGCAATAAGCTGGGGCAATTATGGTAATAATACTTTATTTGTTTACCATGTCAGAGCAATCACTCTTTTTTTTTTTTTTTTTTTGCCTGATTTCCAGTGCCATGCACACCATTGTTTCAGATATTTTGTCCATCATTTGATTGTTTCAGTAGGAAGATAACTCCAATCCCTCTCACTCCATCTTGCCTGGATGTAGAAGACATTGGCATTCTCAATACTCCCATGATTATTCTAATATTCAGACAGATTAAAAATCATTGATGTGAAAATGCAGCCAAAATCTGGGATGATGGTACTTCCATGAAGAGCTTCACCTGAGACAAGTTTAGACTTGTAATAATAAAGCAAATTACAAGTGTGCAAATATTTTATTATAATGAAATCATAACATCTAATACCCTGTCCCCTTGCTAGATTGTAAGCTTTCTGGAAAGGAGCAGGCTCAGGTCTTCCCCATGTTCCTAACATTTTACATAATAGAGACTCAATAAATCTATGTTAATGGCAAGGAGGAGGAAATGAAATATATCTTCTGCTTATCTAATTGATCACTTTCATTTGTATTAAATTGGAAGTAACACATGTCAGAAAGTTTGTCATAAATTCCTTAAATATTTTTAGTAGAGGAAAACTATTGTTCAATAGTATTCATAAAGCCTTAAGAATTAAGACCCTTCTCTGACCTTCAGGTAACCTAAATTCCTAATGTAACTGAGGTTCAGTCTATTTTGCCCTGTCTTCCAGGGTGCCACAATAATTGCTCATCTTTATTCTTAGAATCATAGGATACTAATTTTTAAGGGCTCTTAAGGAATCCTTTCACTTTTGGCATGAATCATTGAAAGTCTGGTATGAATCTTTTTTGCTAAGAGTAGTAACTGAACTAAATATGGCAATTCCAGACTAACTCCCTTGGCAACCCATTCTTCCAACTGGCTAGACTTACCTGTCTACCTACAAAACAACATTTAGATAATTTTTTTAATAATTTATTTAAGTCATCCATCCATTCAACTGACATTTATTGACCATTGACATTTTCAGAGCATTTGTAAAATAAATTCTGGCTTTCTTTCTAATCCATGTAATAGTTGTAGGTTGCCGTGTGTAAATACATTATTATGGTGATCCTGATATAAAAGGTTAATTACTGGACTGCATGGTCTTTTGCTCAGGTTTATACATAAATTTAGAAATGATAAACATCATGTTTCTATTTCATTAACTGCCTAGGCCTATCAAAATTATGTTAAAAAGAACGGTGAAGAAAAACTACTTCCTGGACTTGACCTAAATCACAAACAGCTGTTCTTCCTCAACTTTGCCCAGGTATTGTACCTTTCTTGATTGATAGATATGAAAATCATTTTGAGTTATAATTTCATAGTTAGTTAGATACTGCATGCTGAGTTTTCTTGTTTTAATCAGTTGTGGCAGAGCATTTGACTTGACTGATTTTCATTGTTTGTAACAGACTATCAGCTCATATTAATGGTAATTATGTCCCTGGTTGCCTATCACTGAACATTATTTGAAGAGTAAATTATTGAGAAATGCAGAATTCCAATTTAATTTTTGCAGTAGGAAGCTGGCCTGCCCATACAAATAATCTTTGAACCTAAGCACACTGCTTTCCTTTTTCTGTTCCTATCCCTAGGTGTGGTGTGGGACCTACAGGCCAGAGTATGCCGTCAACTCCATTAAAACAGATGTTCACAGTCCAGGGAATTTCAGGTGCGTGGGTTTGAACAGCAGTCAAGGTGCTCCAATATTGACTCCATTATTTCCACATTTGGAAATAGCTTTTTCTAACTCTGACTATAAAATGTGGAAATCCAGGTGTTGTTTTTTCTTTTGAGCGTCATGGATAGGATCAACAGAACACAGCAGGATAACTGTCCTGTTTACATGATCATAGCCTTGACTGCGCTTATCCTCAGAATGCACGTGACCTATGCTTAGTGCTTGATGGATTCCAAGATGATGCCAGAGAATAGTGGCCCTATTTAAAGGTAGCACAAAGACGTTTTTAAGAGGCTATGAAAAGTTTAGGCCTAGCACCAATGAGTAGCCATTCCAAAGAAAGATTTGCATTCAACATAAAGAGAAATGTGGTTTAATTAGAGGTAATTAGAGGCTTTCCAGCATAAAGTTATCCCCAGATCTACAGGGGAGAGTACCTTGAAGCGGAGGTCGGAGAGCAAACCGGATGCTGGAGAAAAATGCTCTGTAGAGTGGAAGGTTGAGAGAGAAGTCCAAAGTCCTGAGATCAGAAAATCTAAGAGAGCATTGTACTGGAAGAGAATCACTCTAACTAGCATTTAAATGATAAATCCTGGATCCCTATATATCCAGTTTAGCACTGAATTATTAGTGCTCCCCTTCCCACATACAGTAACACTTCATTACTGATCAACACTTCTCAGTCAGGAACTCTGAAAAACAAAGTTAAAATTTTGAAACTTGGTTGGAAAAGTTTGAGAACAAAAGAGAATCAATGGGTTGAGTTTTAAAATCCCTTCCTAAAATAGACATAAATATACTGCCTGGATCATACTGCCTGGGGAAAAAAAATTCAATTATGAAACAAAAAATAGCACATTTACAAATTAAAGGGTTTACTCAGCTTGTTCATCATCATGGGAATCACCATCATTTAGTATTTGCTTTAACAGTTCTTTCAAAATTCATTCACTCAACAACTGTTTATCGTATGCCCATTACGTTTGTAATCCAAGGTAAATTCAGTCTAGCTAGACTAGTCAAATTAACTTCTTTTTAGATAATGAGCAGGAAAAGTCACTGGATCAATTCCCATGGTAGTTTATCCAAGAAACTTTCTGTTTTCGTTTTTAGAAGTTGTCTTTTTCCTTCCTGAAGTCTTCAGAAGTGAAAACACAGGAATGTAATTCTGAAGACAACAGAGGGCAATTATTATAAGTTCACATAAACCATGATAACAATCCAATAGGTCAAAGCTCTACCCTCCATATCCCCATGAACTAAAGTGTGTGTGCATAAAAATCTAATGAATTTAAGTAATATTATTATAATACCTGGTACACCTGGCATATTCTCAGAAAATGGAGCTTGCAAATTGAATGTTTTTGATAGCTAAAATTTGTCCCTCGGGCATTAACATTTTTATCTTAAATACTGGATTAAAATTTCTCTGTTTAATACACATTTTCTACCTTACTGCCTTATTAACACAATATCCTGAACAAAACCTA
Organism: Canis aureus; assembly: GCF_053574225.1. Taxonomy (NCBI): domain Eukaryota; kingdom Metazoa; phylum Chordata; class Mammalia; order Carnivora; family Canidae; genus Canis; species Canis aureus. The sequence continues at coordinate 3,538,175 of NC_135632.1, read as the reverse complement.
GCCTTGTTTTTTAAATGACACAGACTATTGTTATGACTATTGGTTGACATTTTAGCATTTATTAGTTTAGTGAAATCCTCAAAAGCTACAGTATGAGTAGCTATTTATTCCTACACTACAGAGCCACCAATGAGGATATGGTGATGCTTTTTCGACTTTTCATTTTGGCTTCTTCTAGAAGTAGGGCCTCTAGTAGGGTTTTCCTGTTGGTTTGTTTCTTCCCTAGTTCTGTTTTCTGTTAATACATCGCTTGCCTTTTGCCATCCCATATCGTCATTCTGATTAGCTCAGAAAGCACATCCTTAGACTTGCATGGTTAAAAAATAAAAAAATAAATGAATTCAAGCTTTGAAGTAAGAAACACTTGAGTTCCACCCATGGTTTTGCCATTTATAAGCTGTTACTTAACATCTGTATCTCAGTTTCTAGATATTTTATTTTTAAAAATTTTTTTAAAGATTTATTTATTTATTTGTTTGTTTGTTTATTTATTTATTTATTATAGACAGAGAGAGAGAGGCAGAGACACAGGAGGAGGGAGAAGCAGGCTCCATGCCGGGAGCCCTATGCGGGACTCGATCCCCGGACTGAGGGATCCCCTCAGTTTCTAGATATTTTAAATTAGGATTAAATTATCATGAGAGTTGTTAAGAGGATTAATGTTAACATAGAAGAAGTGCCTATTACATATATGTGTTTGAAAATTAGTACTAGGATTATTTTTAGATAAGTATGAACAGAATAAGAATCCTCATGAGTAAATACTTGGACTTTGCAACAATTTTTATTACCTGAGAGGCAAGGGTGTTTTGTTGCTTATGTCTTATGTCTGGATAAATCAGAATGTCAGTAACTGATCACTGGTTAAATGATATGTGGGTAAATACATAACTGTTTTCTACTCTCACTTTTAAACTGAAAACAATTTTATTATAAATATGTAAAATTTGCTATCTGTGAAAATACACATTATTTTATTATAAAATACATAAAATTATTCGCAACTTTATTGTGGTGTGAAAGATGCCTCTTTGACTATTTTTCATTTATAGTAAGAAAAGTATGTGTTGTTTTTTAAAAAGGGTAAATGGAATGCCAACCCTTTGTCAAGGAAATTATTATTTTCTCTGGAGGTAAAGGGATTTCCTTGGCAAAAGGTTGAGGTTACATTTAGTTTTGGAAACAGGCTGCTTCCTGGCTGTACAAAGTAAAACATTTTTTATAAAGAGCCTTAAAAACTGATAGACATTGAATTGCTATTGAGAAATTGTGCATAGTGGTTTCTGTAGAAACATTTCTGAAATAGAGGGAGGTTTCGTAACATTATACTTAAATACCACAGTATTAAAATAGAAGGCAAAATATACTTGATATAAAGCTGAATCCATAAACCTTGTTGGGTCTGAGTTGTAATTGTTTTATTCCTCCTATCTGAAGTCTTATGTACTTTAGATAAATTTCTAAAACTTTAGTATTTAAAATAAAAACATTTCCCCTTGATGTTTTAGAAGTTGAACTCACAATTTAAATGGCTTCTTTTTGGAAATTCAGCTTCTGTTAACCATCCACAGTCGCTTGGAATGGCCGTTCTGCTAAAATTTACCATATAATCTGCAAATGCGTCTTTAAAGTTATTCAGATGTCATACTTCTAAACAATATATACCTGATAATTTTTTTAAAGCTAGTCCAAAGGGACAAAGTGATATCAGTGTGTATGCTACCTAAACAGAAAAGGTGCTAATTTAGGTGTTTAATTTGCTCAACGTCATCTTCCAGTCAGAATAAAAGGACGCTCTATAGAACTAACACCACTAATAAAGCAAGGCATTTTTTCCCAGAGCTTAATTCCTAGTCCTTTTTGTAAGATATTTTTTCTAGTGGGTTATGTAGACATTTTCAAGCATTATGGTGATTTTGTTCCCTACTATTCCATGATTTAGCATGTGCATGCTAAATCCTCTGAAATACTAATGTTTCCTCTCTTTCCCTTAAATATTAGCTTTGGTTTCTGATATTTTGTAAATGTCAGTTTGGATCTTGGTGGACCTTGTAGCACTTGTTCATCTTCATATCTGGGAATCTATTCAGGCATTTATTTCTTTGTGAATTTATAGTGGGACATATGCTGATCAATGTGACCTTACATTAATTAACAAAATCATGAACAACAGTTAACGGTAAAGATTAGATAGTTTATTTATGAATGAAGCTTGTTAACCTTGTAACCAAGTCATTCATTGAAAAGAAGGAACAAAGGATTGTCAGAAGACCGATTAATTGCAAAAAGCTCATTTAGTAATTAAAAAATCCAGTTAAGCGCAGGCAGGAGTAGTCTTCTCGGTCACCTGATGTTCAACCCCATATCGCTCAGATGTTTTTAAAACAAGTGGTTATTTGCCAGAGGAATAGACAACAACAGTACAATAAAATATTTTATATAATAAAGTAAAATTTCAAGTAAATCACTTTAAGAAATAATCAACAAAAGCCATTTATCTTCTGTTACAATAAAATACTGCACAGTTTTCATATACCATGGAATTCAAGTAAGTCGCTTATGTAATATTAGTGAAATATAACCCCACTCTTAAGAGGAGGGATTCATTTGATTAAATAATGTAACCGCTTTCTGAAATAGATTATTTACATCATCCATCCAAAGATTTGATGTGAACTATAAGACATTAATTAGAGTGCTGGGAAGGTAAGCGAAATCCTGGTATAACGTTGACCTAATTATCCAGAACCAAATTATCTGAGTGAAGCCTTTGGATGGAAAGAGAAGAGCTGAAATGGAAATGGAGAGCTGAGTGCGCATTAGGTTGAGTGTCGCGATGTCGCTAACTGCCATTGGTGCTCTGTGAAGACTTCCCTTCTTTGAGGCGTCTGGGTTTTTTTCATTTCCCTAATGTTTTTATGACAACTATAGAATTAAGTCATGGGTCTGGACATTTTACTGAAGTACTTGTCTCCATATGATTACATCTAGGATACATTTCTTCAAAAAAAAAAGAAAAGTTTATTGAAACGAAAACAAAAAAGTGCAGCTCTTCCAGTCAGTGGCTCTCAGATGCCTTCCCTGTCCATCAGGGAGCTTCCTGCTCAATTTGAGGAACCATCAGGCCACCATGATGACTGTCACTAAGCCAGGACATAAGGCTTCCTCAAGTGGAAAGGGGATTAAATTAAATAAATCAAAGCTTCTGTCTCAGAGTCTATGAGCCTAGGAACTTAAAGACTAATACAAACACCTGATGCCTAAAATCTTTTTATTCTTTGGGGCGCCTGACTGGCTCAGTCAGTAGAGCATGGGACTCTTGATCTTGGGGTTGGTTGTGAATTAGAGCCCCATGTTGGGTATAGAGATGACTAAAAATAAAATATTTTTATTCCCACATATATGACCATTTTTGACCAAGTATCAAGTGAATTTGTTCTTGAACCTTCAGATTTAAGAAAAGACATTATTATTATTATTATTATTATTTTAGAAAATTAATTCAATTCCAAGTTCCCACCCTAAGCAGAGAGGTAAGAAGTTTAATTTTAGTAGTTTAAGTATACTCCATTTTAGAGTCATACAGGAATACCAAGACCCAGAAATTAGGGAATTAGCCTTCATCTCCTGTCTGCCGTGGCCACTCCTGCTATGCCTGCAGTTCAAGGGCTCTATCTGAAATCAGGTGGCTCCATTTCCTTCTGGTGGTTGTGGGTAAGGGCCTCAGGAACCACTGCTCCTGATGCTTAGACTCCCCCACATTACATCCCATCCTTTCAGAGGTCCTCTCAGGGCCCTGCTCAGTGTGGGAGGCACGTCTTGGTCACTCACACAACCCACCAATACCGGGCCCCTCCTCAGCACTGGGGAGGCCAGCTTTCTCCATCTCAGGTGGACTAATAGGTGTAAATTCCCCAGCGCTAGCCCCCACCCCACTTCAACACTCCCATACCAAGAAGATATCTCTTAATCTTTAGGACTCCTCTAGGAATACTAAAACACACACACACACACACACACACACACACACACACAAAGTTTACATTCTCCCCGAAAGATACGATACGGAAGTTGTGATATTGAGGATTGAGAGATAGTTGATGTGGTAATTGTTGACACGTTAGGAAGTCAGCCTTTGAGAAATTAGATATGGATCTGTCTTTCCTGGAATGGGGGTGAGGAAAAGAAATGCTTGCTTTCTTTTCTCATAGTTGGTCCATAGTAGCAAATAAACACAAAAATGCTAACCAGTATTTTTCTTTATAATGCCCCATCCCTCCTATACTTGTGATCGCCATGACCAGCGACAGGCTCATTTATTCAGTAGGTATATCCCAAGCCCTACAATATACAAAGCACTGTGCTGGACTTGAGTGGGGGGCAGGGGGCAGCAGGGAACAAGAGATGCACAGAGCTGTGCCCTCAGGTTACAGCGTGGTGAATGTCAGGAAGTAAAGAAAAACAAATCATTGCAAGCTGATAGGACTACTACAGGTGGGAGGACCTAGTTGGGACATTATTTGAAGAAAGCCTCTGAAGAGGAGTATTTAAGTAGAAGCACGAAGGCTGAGGAGGAGTAAATCATGTCATCACCGGGCAATATCTTTCCAGGGAGTGGGGTCTATAGGAGCAGTAGGCCCTGAAGAGGGAAAGAAATCGGCTGGTTGGATGAATGGAACGTAGGTCTGTGTCGTTTGAGCCTAATGAGAAACACGAAGAGAAACGTACTATGAGGAGGCCGGGAGGGTAGGCCGGAGACATCAGAATGTTGGAGACCATGGAAAGGAGGGTGAATTTCATTCAAGCCCCATCAAACAAGGGGATTAGGGGACTTGATTTAAATTTTAAAGATCATTCAGCCGTGTGGAGAATGGGTTAGAGAAGATAAGAGGGCAAATATTTATACCTAGCACACCTGCCACGTACAGAGATCTCAGTAATTGGAACATACTCTCCTGCCAGTTGCTTGAGGGCTTCCCACCTCCCTAGTCTGTTTGCCTCCCTGCCCTCCCTCCCAACCGAAGGTGGGTGTGGTGGAGAGAAGGGAAGGAGCTGGTTTGGGGTGGATGTGAAAATATCAGCTCCGCATCACTGTCCTGACCTAGGTCTCCCCACAAATACTGCTCGGTGCCGACAGTGGGTTGGACAGTGTTGTTTTTGCCCATTGGGGTCAGAGATAAGAAGAAATTGACTTTTTGCCAGTCCTTTCCAGTTACTCCGCCTGAATCCAGTTTCTGATATCTGTGAAGTTTCTTTTGGAAAAAAAGAAAGAAAATAATGATCTTCCTTATTAGATCAAATCAACACGTATCTATTTAAAGTCTATTATGTTTAAGTTACTGTCTGAGCCCTTCCAAGATCTAATGAAAAATCAGGATTTTATCTTTGACCAAACCCTTCTTATAACAACTGCAATTCGGAATGTGAATTATTTATTTTACAACATGCAGAGGGTGTTTATGAGTTAACTCCCCGTGACAACCGTAAGATGCAGGCACGATTATTATATGCATTTTACAGAAAAGGAACCTGAAGCACCGAAACGCTAGATAAATACAACTCATAACCAGGATTCAAGCCAGACGGTCTTCAAAACCTGTGCTCTGAACTCCTGTCCTTTGTTACCTGTCCATTAAAAATCCTGTTAATGAGTAGAACTTTTTTTTTTTCCTCTCAAGCTGTGACTTCCAAATTCCCTCAATAGGCTCACATAGAGGAACTCTGTAGAGCTCCTACGTCGTATGGGCAGAAGGATCGAACACTGACAGTGACTTTTGTTTCTTTCACAGGATTATTGGGACTTTGCAGAACTCCCCTGAGTTTTCAGAGGCCTTCCATTGCCGCAAGAATTCATACATGAATCCAGAAAAGAAATGCCGAGTTTGGTGATCTTCAGAAAAAGCAATGTAGCCCTTGGCTAGACTTGCCAACACCACAGAAATGGGGGACCCTGAGGAAGAGAAAATGGGACACAGAAATCACTGTAATTACATGGGGGTAGTGCACAGAGATGAGAGAGCATCATATTAGAAATGAAGTTAGGTTATTCTGGAAAAGGTGTGGGGGGGGGGGTCTGGCGTCTATCCAATCACTTCTCACTGTGTAAATAATGCTTGATCTCTAAAGATATTACCGTTCATTTCTGTTTCTCATATGATCTGCCAATTTGATGTCGTCTCTTGAAAACAGTGTTAACCACTTGATGTAGACTGGGATTGCTAATCAAAGGGAGATTAAAGAGATTGAAGCATACGGTTGGCTCCAAGCACAGCAGTGGCATGAGGGTTGAAAACACGTAGCCTAACTACTTATTTTTTACGTTTATTTGCAACATTTCCGCTCCTACAGAACTCTTCCAAAGAATTCTTATACATGTTGGGGCCTTGGGACTTAATGTAATTTTAAACCAATTTTGCCGATCACCAGTTATTCATTCTGAGATCATTTTATTTTAAGCTACTCTTAGGGCTAAAATGAATGTCTTGAAACTGTTTTTCATTGTACCTGCTTTCACGGATACTGAAGTTCTTGAGGCTCCCTGCAATTTTCTAAGCAATTTCTTGTTCTCGCTCTCTCTCAAAACTTGACCTTTTTAAGAGATTTGTAGTAATGTATAAATAATAATTTTTATATTTAATTATTAACTACATTTATGACTAAGTAATTATTATTATAGGTAATCATTGAATATTGACATTTCCGACAGAGATAAATAGTTACGAACCAAGATCTGTAAAATGATGTACAGATGAAGATTTGAGACTTTTTCAACTTATAAATCATATTGATAAAAAGCTTTAAGCACAAAGTCTGGGTTAAAACTTGCCATTGGACAGTTGTCTAAAGATATGAGACCTGTGGTTTACAGGCAGGACTTTCAAAATAAACCCTGTCCCTGAGGTGGCTAGGATAAAAGGACAATATTGCATCTCTGTAGCTCTGCATCTCCGTATCTTTTCAGGTTTGTCATCTGATGGAAATTTTTTGATAATAAATTGAAATTGTGAGCTCATTACTCACCAAGCCTGTTGTGCCAGCTGTCTAGCTTTGGAAAGTGCATTTCTGAAGATAGATGAGAGGCCTCCCCTCCCCAGACAGACCTGCTTCTAAAATCCTAACTCACATAGAGTTCTGGGAGGGGACTGTCTCATCCCTGATAGGAACTCATTTCTTGAGACTTTTGTCTTCTCTTTCCCCATCCTTTTGGCTGGTTTGGCTAATTTCATTACTGGATTGGCATTTTACAAAAGGGGCGTGCTTCCAAAATCCTTGTATTTCCTAACAAAAATGAAAATTAGGAATTTCTATTCCAAATATGAGTGCGGGTTTTCTTCTTGAAAAAGGCCCATTTACCTTTGTTGAAAAAGTCATTAAAGTATATACACAAAAGTTCCCTTAAACGTAAGTATACAGCTCAGAAAGTGAACTCTCTCTAGCTGAACACAGCCCTGTAACCAGCACCTTTAAGAATCAAAACACTGCCGATGCCTTAGAAGTCCTTTTTTCCAACCACCCCTTCTCTCCTCCACGGACGAGTACAGCCCTGACTCCTGGTAGCATACATCAGTTTTAATCAATTAGCATGTTTTCTTTTGTGTCTGGCTTCTTTCACTCAGTGTTACATTTTGAGACTCATCTATATTGTTGCATTTGATTGTGGATCTTTTCTTGTCATTGCTCTATAATATTCTATTGTGATTACACCACAGTTCATCCATTCCATTGTTGGTAGGCACTTGAGAAATTTCCAGTTTGGGGCTGTTACAAATGGTGCAGTTATGAGCATCCAAACTTGCATAATACCATCTTTTTTTACTTTGAGATTTTAATGAGCTCATTTCTATAAATATTTCATAAAGTTATTATAAATATTGAAAATATAGTTTTAAAACTAGCCATGGATATCCTTATCTTGTTCTTCTTATCTCACTACCACCATTATTAGGGATAATTCGAAGTATACTTCTGGGCATATTTCCTTAAATAAACTGAAAACACTTGTAAGTAATATTGGTGGCTGGAGCAATAGGGGCATCCAGTTCTGAAGGGAACAACTATCTTTTAATCATGTCATTTCTATCCTATCAGAGCAGCAGAAGGGCAACTAGTACAAATTATAAAAAGACACTAGATTCCTTACTCTTTTTAAAATGTCAGACATCCCATTCTTATGGAAGACCTTGAGTGAAATTTTCTGGAAAACAAAAAACCTTTCTAATGCCTGGCTCTCCTAGGTCTAGAAATACCAAATTTCCTGGGACTAAGGAATACCCCAAAGTGAAAAGACCGATACTCCCCCTCTCACACACGAGGACATTATTAACTGCATATGGCATGGTTGCTGAGTTGTACTGGTCTCTCCCAACCACTCTCAATCATTCGGTATTGTTCCATCAGGTAAGGCCCACTTGTAATCTCACACATAAACCCAATTTAACTGTGGCTGAATTCTGGTCAAGGAAAGAGTTTAGAAACTGAGACACTAAGGGCTGGGAGCCAATATCCTCAAGGGATGAGGACAGAAAGACGTTCTCAACACCAAAGCTAAGGAGTCAGCCTCTATGCTGCAATCAGTGTCCATCTGAATTCTGGGTATAAGGTGGACAGGCTGCTATATTGGAAGAAGAGTCTTCTATTCTAGTCCTATCCTGCCATTAATGACGAAGTGACCTTGGGCATTGATCCATTCTCTTGGGTCATTCTTTTCCCACCTGAAATAAAAGAAAATTCGATTCTATCAGTAGTTCTCAGTGAGAGAAAGAGACTTTGCTTGTAATCTGTTCCCCACTTAAGAACTGTTGGGTAAGATAATTTCCAAACCCTCATGTAAATGCCTGAGTCCAATTAGACCACATTGTAGTCCAAAGGACAGGGACTGAAGTTGTATCTTGTTAGGGTCAATGCTGCTCTTACTGGTTTTCTCGAAAGTCCTTTTATTCCCGTTGTCACAGATGGAGTTATCCAAGTAAAAGATAACTGTTAGTTTGGAAATGAAACTCCACCCTGTCAAAGATGGAAATTCAGAAAGTTTTATCAGTTCCAGTCTCAAAAATACAAAATAAAAACAAACTTTTTGATAGTATTACTTATGCCTAATCCAGCCTCCCCTGTCTCCCATGTCAACCTCCACAGCATTTATGTCTCAAAAAATGTTAAGACCAAACAGAGCTTTCATTTCTGCAATCTCACACTTGCTGCTGGCTTCAAATCAGGTCTTTTAAATGTGAATGATATAAACTATTACACCAATATTTTCTTATTTATCCCCATTCTTCCAAAGATACCAGCTTTCTGATCTGATTTCTTTGCAAAAGTTCAGTGAAAAGGTTGCCAAATGTTATAAGGAGTCACAGGCATGACCAGATGACTTAGGCAGAAACTAAAATTGCCTTTGCACATCATCCCTGGGCTAACGGATGTGACTTTTGGTTAGTCAGGTGAAGAGAGGAGCCTGCGAACGACTGTTGTCAAAGTGCCACATATATATTGCATTCTAATCTCTTCCTTAACAAGGTTGTCTTAATTTTAACTGCTTTGTATTTTACATTTCTTCTAAAACAGTGAGAAATACTACTGTTATTGTCAACCTTATAGCCAAATTACTGTGCTTCTATTTTATTTTTGACAAAGCAGATCCTCTAGGTTGTGCAAGAGAAGCCTGGCAGAAAAATGATCATTGACTCTTGCCAGAATTAATGATGGGCCCTCAGCCTGAACAGTGCAAAAAGGCTGGAAGTCTAGCAATTGCAACTAAGTTTTCTATTTATGGATTTCCTTTTTACCCCGAAACTAACGATAATTTTTTTTCAAGTATCAGACCTCTTAACATCTGATTCGACTCCTGTAAATGCACTTGATGTCATCTCTGATCTGATCACATCAAAGTATAATGCATCCTCAAAGTTTATTTACTCTATATGCAGGAAGACAAAAATGGGGTCAAGTGTAGTATCTGAGTTATCTGATCACCTTGGTGTAAATCTTTCAACACACATGCTGACATGCTCTGTGTCTCCTGAAATATGGCATCAAAGATGTGATGCTAAGATATTCAAGGCACCTTTACGTTTAATATCAAAGCATTGGGAAGGAAGAAACGAAATAGGAGAAAATGCTTAGATTTGTCCAAAGAAAATATGAAGAGGAGGCAAGTTAGATATGCATTATGATTTCAATTGTGTTAAAATATTGTTGTCTAGAGAAAGAGTTGGAAGACTATGTGCCCAAAATTAATAAGGAACGATTAGGGTAGTGATTCTTATTTCCTTTTTTCTCGTGCATTTTAAATATTTCTAAGAGAAAAAAAATATTTCTGTGAGGTGAAAACGTTAACCTTAAAAGTCATCTTGAAAATGGTATTTGGAAGAAAGGAGGAAGTAAGAGAAGATGAAATGGAGAAGAATGAAGGGAAAATTGACCTTCAAAAAAGGAAACCTGATTCCTTTGAATTTAAGATGTGTTTATTTAAGAAGCTATTCGGTTTTGGTAGCTCAGGCAATTTAGACCCAAGGAATCCAGTAAAGTCGATTTTGGTCAGGAACCCCTTTCACCACAGCATGGACTGTTTCCCAAGGTGGCTTTGACAAACACTGCTTCACACAGAGCAGAGGAATTTAACGGACCTTCTACTGACTGTGCTCCAAGTGGTTCACTGAGAACAAAACATATGCTTCAGAGGTCTTTTGTTCAACCCCACCGAAAATGCTAATCTTGCCACTCTCTCCCACCTGGTCTCCCCCCACCCCCCATACAAAATCCTAGCATTGACCAAATCCTGGCCAAGGTTACGGTTACAGCCTATGACTGAAACAGTAGCCAGTAAGCTATACAGTGACTGGACCCAAATGCTCCACTTGGTAGGCACCATGATTTACCTGGGGTCAGAAACTAAAGAGGTTGAACAGGGAGGAGGCAGCAGGATACAATGAATCTCAGGTAACTCCCTGCTTACATGTGGTTATTTTTGACTTTGGTCGTGAATGTGAAGATCGTATTCAATGCTAGTTTAGCCAAAGTTGGAGACTTTTGATCCACAGTACCAAATGTGGGGCATGTGAGAGTAATTGGGCCTTCTTTCCATGGGTCTACCTTATTGTTGCAGACTTCCTTTCTCCAAAAGAAAGCCATGATGGTCAACCATGAGTCTCTGCTTCCTTCACAGGTGAAGGACAGGATCTCATTACAATCCACACTTCATATCCTACAGAAAACCCAATGAAAATCCTAGAGAAAAAGCCCTTTTTGGAAACCTGTCTACCTCAGTGGATAGGGCATGGGGAAGGGGTGAGGTTGAGGAAATTATGATCGTTGATCCCCTTACCCTGTCCTCAGAGAAAGGTAGCTCCCCAAAAGAAGAAAAATCTTATATTCCTAAGAGAGAAAGCAAAAACGATGCCCAAAACACTAGTAATAGTAGATGCTTCCTAATGCATTGCAAGACATCTCAGTTTGGATTACATTGTGCTTATTAAATTTTAAAGAAGTGTCAACTTTAATTCTGTGGAATCAAAATGAGGGCACTCATTTTAGTTAGAATTAGTATTTAAGAAAATTGAAAGTCAAGAATAAAAGAAGGTGGAAAGGAAGAGAAATAATACTTAGTATTTATCGTAAGGCACATAGTGTAGGTTGTTTGTACAGTTTCCACTTAATATAACTAACCTTTGAGGTACTGTTGGTTTTAGAGATGGTGAATTTGAGTTTCGCAGAGGTTAACTAATTTGCCCAAATTTACACAGGTAGTAAATGATAAGGCCAGGGACCAAACCAGGGTATGTTGAAACAAAATTACATAAATTTACTCTCAAAGCTCTCTATATCACTATAAAATGCATTTCAGCTTATCAAAATAAACTCATTTGTGGCTAATAATTCCCAAAACACATCCTTTAAGAAAAATTAATGAAAAATAATGTATTTTCCAATTTCTCTTAGGACTTTACAGAAGCCATTTTGATTTTTAAAAGAACATTAAGTATTTTGAAGTTATATCAGTAGACACTTCTAAAATATCTGCTGTGTTCAAGACACTATATTAGAAGCAAAAATAAAAATAATTAGAAAAGAAGAACAAGACAAAGTAATAGTCTCTGGCTGGCAACTACACTTGTTCCCTTCATCCTTTCACTCATACATTGATGAAACATCAGGCACTTTTTTTATGTGTGATGCACCATATCACACATACAAAGGCCTATTAGATTATCTTTTGCTGGGCCCACTAGAAGATAAAAATAAATGAAGACAACTGGCCTTTAAATATAGTAGAGACATCCAAAATGTACACAAATAAATGCAGCTGAATGTGTGATGTGCCAAGAGACATAAGAAAACAAAATTCGAGAATTCAGAAAAATTTTCTTTCCTGGCCTTGCCCAGGCATTGCTGGAAGGAGTAACATTGAAGTTGCACGTGATAATATGGATGGGATTTGGACACTTGGGGAAGGAGGCAAGAAAATATATTGGCTAAGTGTATCTCAAATATAAAATCAGTCAAAAATAAATAAATAAAATAAAATAAAATCAGTCAACAAGAGGAAGAAGTCCACAATTCCACAATGGAGGGATGACAGACACAGCTGTGGGGAATATGTGCTCTGAGACTGTTGACACAGCTACCCATTGCTCACTGTTGGCTTTTTGACGGGTCTTGTGAGCATTTCTTGAAAGAGAAGCCTCCCTTATTTATTCAGGTGTCTTATGCTATTTCCAGAGTTGACTCATTATCACTCCACTCTGAAAGAAGTCCCGTGCATTTCTTGCACCTGCTAGCAGTCGTGTGCTGAGGATATTGCTCCTACTCCTGGAAATTGGGAATTCCCCTCTCATTCCAGTCCTGGTGCTAAATCACTACATTTAGCAAATAACTCTTTCTCTGCATTTCCATGGTCTAAGAGTTAAAAATCAGAATCAAGATCAAAGCCTTTTCAAAACCAGAAGGCAGGCAGATGGGGTATTTTGCAAACCAAACTCCTTCGGGATGGTGAAAAGATGTCATCGTGCAGAGGAACGAGGGCACAGTGTTATGGAAAAATCTGAATCCAGAGAGAGCCAGATAGCCGCAGGGACACACAAGGTCAAAGCAAAGACCAGCCAAATGTCTACACGGCAAGCGTTGGGCTCCTCTCTGCCTCAATTTCCTCATCATCACATGCACCTCCCAGGGATGAACACCATACCGGCCCCAGCAAGGGCCGCACTGAGATGTGATACTTTGAGGTATTAAATTAAAGGTATTAATACCTTGAGGTATTAAAGTCGGGGCACCTCTGACTTTTCCTTGACACTAACTAAGCCCGCAGGTCTTTAAAAACATGAGGTTTTTAGCTAAAAGGCTAGTATTTGGTTTTTTTCTTTTTGTTTTTTTTTTTGTTTTTTGGGGGGGGGTTGGTTTTTTCTTTTTACTTTGTTGCCTTTCGTGTTGCTCTGAGTGAGTCGTTCACTTGATCCCTTTGAAATCATTTTCCTCACTAGACGTTGTTGAAACAGAAAAGGCGCAAAACGTGCAAATTTTAAACAGCAGAGGATTTCTTCAAAAGTAAAGAGCAAAAGCAAGGACACACTCAGAACAAAATTGAGGATTTGAGTGAGACGATCATTTGGGGGAAAACAATTTTAGTCAAGTTCTCTTCAGATAGCTTGCTCAGAAAAAGGCATTGGCCCAGAGATCTTGGGGAAGATATTTAACTCTCTTGAAACTTTATCTGCTGTGAAGTTAAGAGTAAAAATGTAAATGTGCCTTTGTCCTCCAAAGAAGGTCACATCCTAATTCCCAAAACCTGTGACTATGTTAGGGTACAGAGCAAGGGGAATGAAAGGTTGCCGCTCACCTGACCTGCGACTATCCTGACACTATCCTGGGTTATCCAGGCAGGCCCAACGCCATCCCAAGGGTTCTTAAAAATGAAAACAGGCAGCAAAGGCCAGACTGAGACCCACCAGCTGTGGCTGATCTGAAGGTGGAGGGAGAGTGTCACAAGGAAGGGATGCAGTCAGCTTCTAGAAGGTGGAAGAAACAAGGGACACTAGATTGTCCTCTAGAGCCTTTGGAAGGAACACAGCGCTGTTGACACCTTTGTTTTGAACCAAGGAGACCCCTATCAGATTTCTGACGTACCAAACTGTAAAATGATAGATTTGTGTTGTTTTCAACCACAAACCATTTGTGGTGATTTGTTACAGGAGCCATAGGAAATACATGAGATAAATAAATATTCATTACATAATACTTCAGAAATATTCAAATATTTTGAAAATTAGGCTAAGCTCAGACATTATCCTTTAACGGCAAAATGTACGTGACTATATAAAACCAAAGAATGATTACTATCATCTGCGATGGTATGACATCCATTTGAAATAAATGGATAGGAATTTTCATTATTCTCCACTAATCGGAAGTCATAACTGATTCACTCACAGCACTAAAACATTGGCCTTTATAAAATAAATATAATTCACCTTATAGAGTGTAGGCATTTGACACCTAACAAGCCCTGCCTGTCACCCACCTTGCATCTTAGCATGCAAACCAATTAACTACCAACAGGGCCTCCCTGCATAAGCACGAATATGTCAGGAAAATATTTATAGCTTTATCCACTAAAGTAACTAAAATAGAGATTGTTTAGGCAAAGCTTTGAGGAAATAGAAACCCGGGACCATGGAAATACTAATCATAAAGCAGCCTTGAGATTTTACTGCACTTGGCATATTGCATTTTCCTGAAAGGTTATTTATAGGTATTATTTTTACCTTAGGGCAAAGCTAATGAATTGCTGTGTTCTCAGGAACTTCTGTACTTCAGCCTCAGGAGTGTGTCATAAAAAAAGACATATTGCCCCAGTGCTCAAACATTAAAAATAAAGAGGAGATAGTCACATTGGCAAGCGTGTGCTGTCCTTGGTAGCAATACCAAGAATGTTCCCGATTTTTCAATGTACACCTGTTAAGTTCCATATGTACATTGTTCAGGGCTTCCTCATTCTTGCTGAGTTTTATAGATAGAAAAGTAAATGAACAAAGCCCTGCCTGTGCTATGCTAGAGCCAGCTATGACCAGTTCATGAGAGCTGATTTTTAAATTTTTATGAATTCTGAGAGCCTGTTGATATCATTTTGGAAGCTTGAGATCAGCCAACACTGCAAATCAGGGTTGGTTGGTTGATTGATTGGTTGGTTGATTGATTTTGTTTTTCCCAGAGAGCCAGGTGTTCCATCATTTACCAGCACAACACTGGCCATGGCCAAAGGCAACTCGAAATCCGGTAAGTGAAACCAGGGTGGCCACCTGAAGGAACACAATCTAGGGGACTTCTTATATGTCTGAGATATAATAGATTTATGTATTTGTAACTTTGCTCACGGACGGCTGTAGCTTTCTTATTCTGACATGTCACAATTTTCCAATAGATGAACATAAGGTGTTTTGAGAAAGGGGCGCCTTCCTCCAGTTCACACAACAGCAACATGTGGGCTAATGCTAACCTGAGAGAGTTAACTGAAGTCAGAATAACTATGATACAGGATTTGGTCATGATGGAAATGATAAAGAAGTTCAAATGGGGAGGCTACATCCCCTTGTAATCGTTAGCTAAGGCTTCAGTAAGATACATCATTAAGCTAGGTTTTAAAGATGGACAGATTTTTAAAAAATATTTTATTTATTTATCTATTCATGAGAGACCCAGAGAGAGGCAGAGACACAGGCAGAGGGAGAAGCAGGCTCCATGCAGGGAACCTGATGTGGGACTCGATCCCAGGACCCCAGGATCATGACCTGTGCCAAAGGCAGATGCTCAACCACTGAGCCACCCTGGTGCCCTTGAAGATTTTATTTATTCATTTGAGAGAGGGAGAGAGAGAGAGAGAGAGAGAGAGCATGAATGAGGGAGGGGACCGAAGAGAGAGGGAGGGAGAGGGTGAAGCAGACTCCCCGCTGAGCAGAGAGCCCTTCCCAGGACCTGGAGATCAGGACCTGAGCTGAAGGCAAACACTGAAACTGAAAGCAAACCCTTCACCTTCTGAGCCACCCGGGTGCCCCAAGATGGACAGATTTTTAAAGGGAAAATAGCAAGACAAGAATTCCAAGAGAACAACAACTTGGGTCAAAGTGGATAAATGGGACAGTTCCTCAAAGAGCCAGTTGGGTTGTCTAAAATTAACCAGAAGAAAATTCACTTCTCAAAGTAGTTTGAGGCCAAATTGTGGGGATCTAGACTTCCAGGCTAAGAAGTTTACATGTTGTAAGTGCATTTGAAATGTAAAGCCTGATTCTCTGTCAGGAAAGGGGATTGTGGGCAGCCCGGGTGCCTCAGTGGTTTAGCGCCGCCTTCGGCCCAAGGTGTGATCCTGGAGACCCAGGATCGAATCCCACATCGGGCTCCCTGGATGGAGCCTGCTTCTCCCTCTGCCTGTGTCTCTGCCTCTCTCTTTCTCTCTCTCTGTGTCTCTCAGGAATAAATAAATTAAAAATCTTTAAAAAAAAAAAAAGAAAGAAAGAAAGAAAAGGGATTGTGCTGATGTAACAGTGAACAACACGAGAGTTCAGGTCTGTTTTCTTCACCACCTCTTCACCACCGTACCGTTTGGGCTTGGCACAGCATCCAGTACATTGTAGCACTCAAATTCTTTTCTGTTTGGAGACCATGAGCTGAGTTTATGTCATTGTACTTAGTCCTTCTACCACCAAGCACACCTGTCAAAATATTTCCAATATATTCCAGCTAAACCAATTTCAAAGCCATTTTTTGAGTTATTTTATAAAATGACTTATATATCCTTTCCTCTGGTAAAACATTTTGCCAGATTAAAATTAACAAGTTAAAGGTAAGAGTCAAGACTAAGGATAAGCAAACATAATTAGAATAGAAAATGGTGACCAAAGACTAGAACAAGGGACACTTGCTTATTAGTGTGGCTCTCATTCTGCTGTGGAGCCTTGAATCAGAGGCAGCAAATAGTACCCTCCAAGGGAGGTCAAGGCAGCACAAAAGAAACAGTAGAGTTGAAAAGAATGAGGGCGGGGGAGGATATTTTAGTGAGGAGGCTCATTTAATTTCAGCCTCGGGATTACCTGTTCCCTGAATAGAAAGTGTGCTGTGCTGGAGCCCCTCCCTCTTCTGGGAATTAGGGCAAATCCATGACAAAGTCCAAGAGCAGTGAGGCAGCAAGGCTTGGAGCTGGATCCCTTAAGGCCACAAGCACTAGATGCAGTGGGTGAAGAGCATTCACTCTATAAAGCGGGGACTGGTGGTGGGGAAAGTGTCACAGTCCATGTCCCCAAACCTTTTCCCTCTGCTTTAACTTCCATTCGTTAGATAGGAACAAATTTCTGATCTTCTCAACTTCCTCCCAAATATTTCTGAGGGTCCTGTGAGGACCACACACATGTTCCATGTCAAACCAAGGCCAGTGTGCTTGACCACTGAAGGACTCCCTCCTCTCCGGCCTGTCGTCTGCAGAAACTTTTCCTATTCATGCCAATTCCCAAAGCAAGAATTGTGCTCCAGTGCTCACAAAGGGGGCTACCCCTGCTGTTCCCCATGGGACAGATGTCACGACCGGTTCCCCGTGCTACAGCTCCCAGAGTGCTGGTGCCAGACACCGAGGGCACTGTCATCCGACCTGTGAGCTCTGTCTCTTATTACTGCCAAAGATTCCAGCGTAGACTCTTTCCATTGCATCAACTACTATGTTATTGACACCTTATGTTCTTCCCACATCCCAAATGATTTTTATTTTTATAGGGGGAATATATACATATATTTTTGATAGCACTGTATATTCTATAATTAAAGCATGTATTATATATATAATTACATATAATTATAATTATTATATATAATATGTATAATTAAAACATGTATTAAATATATATTATATATACATGCTTTAATTATAGAATATACTGTGCTATCAAAAAAAGAATATATGGTGCTATATGGCATAGAATATACACATATATGGTGTTTATTTCCCTTGTCATTGCAGACCTCTTAAAGGAAGACTCAGATTAGAACTAGAGGCAGCATTCTCAGTGATAATGTACTGAGCTCAGTATCTCCTTTCTCTAAAACCAAACTTTTAAATTTTTTTGTTGTTGTTAAATTCCAGCATGGTTAACACACAGTGTTACATTAATTTCGCGTACCACAAAGTGATTCAACAGCTCTGTACAATCCCTAGTGTTCATCACAAGTGTCCTCCTTTATCCCCCTCAACTATATCACCCAACCCGCCCCACCTCTCCTCTGGTGACCATCCGCGTGCTCTCTACAGCTAAGACACTGCTTCAGGGTTTGTCTCTTTCTTTTCTTCCCTTTTTTAATTTGTTTTGTTTTGTTTTTGCTAAACCGAACTTTAAAATCCAACCCTCACGTCCCTTAGGATGATTATCTTTTGTTAGGTTCCTCACTTCACTCTAAACAAACTCCTGATGGCCATGCCCCACGCCTAGGCAGGGCTGCTCCTCAGCTGGTAGGCGCCTATATGAGTGATGAGTGTGCCACGTGCTTACAGCTGGCACCCATTCGAATTGGTTGGTTGAAATTATTTTGGATTCCCCAAATCCTATTCCCCAAATAGAGTGGAGGCTCACAAAATGGCACTTTAAACATATTGCAGGAAAATGCATTTTCCGTGCATCAGTTCTTTAATGAGAAAAATATAAAGTTGCCGTATGATAGTAAATGTATTGATGATTATTTCAAGGGATGTCAGTGCTTTTCCTCTGCAAGGATAGTTACTATAGTAGCACAGAATATGACAAACAGGTCCCTCTGGAGACTGACATGTGGCCTGATGTCCCATTGTGATTGGTCAGGCAAAAACTGCTGTGGCCCAGGGCCCATTCTCCTTGTTTTTCCTTTTTATAACAGAATTTCTGAGTTTTGTGAGCACATGGCTACTGAGTTAGAGACTATATTTTCCAGTCAGAGGTGGTTGGACATGTAATTATGTTTCAGCAAGTAGAATGTGAACAGAAGCCGAATATACAACTTCTGGACCATATTATTTAAGGAGATTGCTTGCCCTCCGTAGTACATCCTGGAACATACAAATGTGGTGTTGATGAGCTAGTTTCAGTCTGGGCAGGTGGAGTTAAGACAGATAGACACTTCGATCTGGTTTAGGTCTGAGTTTGTTTTATTAGGGGGACCAGAGTCAGCTTGTTACAGCAGCTCGACCTGTGTGCTAACACATACAAGGACTCATGACAAAGTCATCAGTCCTGGGAAGAAACAAAAGTTTGAATATTTGTATATGAATGACCAGAAAAACTATGTGATACAACCTCAGGGATCATGCAGCCACTGTGAGACTATTGAGAAGAAAAACCGTGGGCTTAAATGTCAGATGTTGGACACCACAAACCATACAACGGTATGGAAATCAATCCCATTCGGGATTGAATATGACAAAAGAGAGGTATAGCAAAATAAAGAGATTTTCTGGTGTCCTTTGTAGCCATCACATGAACCCCCAGGCCCTCACAGTCAAATGAATAAATAGATAAAATTTAAAGGACAGGTGGGTATGTCCTGGTAACCAACGCTAACTACTGTAACAAACATTCCCCCAAACTGGAAAGCACAATAGAAGTTTTGTTCTCCTTCACCTGATAACCAGCTCAGCTGGCCATTTCCCCGGTGTTCTTCTTTGACTCGTAACTGTTATCTGGGCTCCTTCTAGCATTTTTACTCTTCATCTTGGGAGTCTTTGCGTCCCACCAGATGGATTGGGAGTGACATAGAGAGAAATCCCCGGGAAATCACACAGGACACCTAGGCTAGAGTGAGACCCAAAATTGTCACTCACATTTTATTGACCAGAGCTAGTCCCAAGCTGAAAAATGTAGAGAGCTCATTGATATTCATGAGTATTCACTGTCTCTTCCACGGCAGTCATTTTGAATGCTCTGGAAGGCAACAGCCCTTAGCATATCAGTAAGAATCTGTTGTCCCCTGAAGCTCCCAGTGCCCAGCAATTCTGTGAAATACGCTGTGAAGTATACACTGTAACATATGCCAGATAGGAAGGGCTCAGACTAGCCCTCATTCTACAACACTGGCCCTAATTTTAAGAAAGTTAAGAGATTAAAATCTGTTTTCTCTTGATTGCCTTCACCCATCTTGCCCACCCGTCTACCGCACTCCCCTCTGGCAACCACCAGGTCTCTGTATCTACGAGTTTTATTTTGCTTATTTTTTTATTTGTTTGTTAGATTCCACATTTAAGTGAAATCAGATGGTATTTGCCTTTCTCTGTGTAACTTAGCATAACACCGTCAAGTTCTATCCATGTTGTCTCAAATAGCAAGATTTCATCCTAGTATTCTGTTGCATACACACGCGGCAGATCTTCTTTATCCATTCATCCATTGATGGACACTTTGGTTGTTTCCATATCTTGGCTATTGTAAATAAGGCCACAATAAATATAGGGGAGCATATATATTTTTTTGAATTAGCATTTTCACTGGTGGGCGGAGGAGTGTAGATAAATACCCAGAAGTAGAGTTGCTAGAGCACATGGTAGTTCTCTTTTTAACTTTTTCAAGGAACCTCCATATTTTCTACGGTGGCTGCACAGATTTACAATCTCACCAACGACACATGAGGGCTTCCTTTTCTCCACATTTGCATCAACAGGTGTTATTTCTTCTTCTTTTGATAATAGCCATTCTGACAGGTGTGAGGTGATATCTCATTATGCTTTTGATTTGCATTTCCCTGATGAGGTGTGATGTTGAGTGTCTTTTCATGTGCTTGTTGGCCATCTGTATATCTTTTCTGAAAAAATGTCTATTCAGATCCTCTGAGTTTTCTAAATATAAAATCATGTCATCTGCAAACAATGACAGTTTTACTTCTTCCTTTCCAGTTTGGATGGTTTTTATTTCTTTTTTTTCTGCTTAATTTCTGTGGCCAGGACTTCCACACAAAGAAGTGGAAAGAGTGGGCATCCTTGCCTTGCTCCTGATCATAAAGGGAAAACTTTCAGCTTTTCAATGTTCTGTTAGCTATAGGCTTAACATATACCGCTTTTGTATTATGTTGAGGTACTTACCATCAATACCCACTTTGTTGAGAGTTTTTTCACTATAAATAGGTGTTGAATTTTGTCAAATAATTTTTCTACATCAATTGAAATGATTATATGATTTCAATCTTTCATTTTGTTAATGTAGGATATCACACTAATTGGTCATAAACCCTGCTAGCTTCCAGACTAGGTAATCTGGGGGTGGTCTCTTAGAGACAGTTGCAAAACTTGGGGTAAAAAATTGCTCCATATCATTCATCATCAGGGAAATATAAATCAAAACCACAATGAGATACCACCTCACAGCTGTCAGAATGGCTAAAATTAACAAGACGGGAAACAACAGATGTTGGCGAGGATGCAGAGAAAGGGGAACCCTCTTACACTGTTGGTGGAAATGCAAATTGGTGCAGCCACTCTGGAAAACAATATGGAGGTTCCTCAGAAAGTTAAAAAAAGAAGTGCCCTATAGCCCAGCAATTGGACTACTGGGTATTTACCCAAAGGATACAATATTACTGATTCAAAGTGGCACATGCACCCTGATGTTTATAGCAGCATTAACAGCAATAGCCAAATTGTGGAAACCGCCCAAGTGTCCATGGACTGATGAATAAGTAAAGAAGAGGTGACATAGTATACAATGGAATATTGCTCAGCCATAAAAGAGAATGAAATCTTGCAATTTGCAACAACGTGGATGGAGCCAGAGAGTATTATGCTGAGCAAAATAAGTCAGTCAGAGAAAGACAAATACCATATGATTTCATTCATATGAGGAATTTAAGAAACAAAACAGATGAACACAGAGGAAGGGAGAAAACAAAAAAAGAGAAAGAGAGGGAGGCAAACCATAAGAGACTCTTAACTATAGAGAATAAACTGAGTATTGGTGGGGGTGGGGATTGGGGGGGACGGGTTAAATGTGGATGGGCATTGAGTAGGGCACTTTGATGAGCGTCACCTGGGTGTTGTATGTAAGTGATGAATCACTAAGTTCTACTCCTGAAACCATTATTACGCTATATGTTAACTAACTAGAATTTAAATAAAAACTCGATACAAAACAAATTGGGGTTTGGAATGAAGGTATGAATTCCTTTCTGTGAGGCGCTGACAAACTCTACTGAGGCCAAAGGACAGTGCAAAGATGGCATCTCGTGGCCTCTGTTCCCTAAGAGCATCTCCATAGCTTCTAGATGTGAGTCCACCCCTCAGGCTGAAGAAGGCTGAGGTGTGTTTCAGTCTGCTGTCTGTGCAGTGCCCTGCCTATGGCAGCCTGCCCGGAACTGTCTCTTGATTGTTTCAGACACATGGGACCCAGAGACACTTACCCCACCAGCCACCACAGCCAGGCACCCAAGGAGCATCCCCTGTGCAAGCCGCCTGCACTCACTAGCTTTGGCGGGACTATGGAAATGGCACAGCAGTGAGATGCTGGTCCATCAGCTTTGGCTGGGCTGTGGGAGCCATGCAGGGGCAAAACTGAGGCATTTTAAAAGCTTCCTGGACTTTGAATATTCTTACTTTCAGACACCCCACTCTACTTCATATATCAAACATATCGAAATATACTTAGATCCCACATGAAATATAATTTATGTATGACTTTCATATTTTGGAGCCAAAACCATTTTTCAAGCCTAAAATAGTTTATTGACCTCAACGCTGTATCAATAGAGTATCAGTCCTTCAAAGAATCATTCTCAAAAAAAAAAAAAAAAAGACTCATTCTCCAGATTCTCACAAAAGAAATTCCAGTATGGTTCTGTGGGCTCCATCATGCAGAGCTCCTATAGAATGGAGTGTATATTAAAATACTCTACTCTTTAAAAATAGTGAATATACAAGTCACTACACTCACTTGGGAAACCAAAGAAGCTAGAATAGGATTGGTAGAAAAGGTAGCCTACCATGATGAGGAAGCCAAGAGCTATTCAAGCAATGTGGGTCAGCAACCTTGATGGTTCTTGAGTGTTCTCTGAATGTGATCGTGGGAGCAAGTTAGGCATATTTAAATGGGTCTAGAGGTTTGAAAAGGGACTTAGTTTTATGTGGAAACATTGTTTACACTAGTTGAGGTACAAGAAAATGGGAAGTAGACATCTTAAAAATTACATGGGTTATCAGACTAACTGGTCTCCGATCCAAAGAAATTTGTAGGAAGGTTGAACCCTTCCTACAAAAGGGTGAAGGAGTTTGCTCAGTCAATATGTCACACTATCTTTCATGAGCTCCCCACACAGAATTGTTGCTAAAGTAGATATATCTGCTCTATTACCCAGAAGGGCAATCCAGCTGTCGACACTACTGAGGGATTTGTGAAAGGAACAGCACTTCTTCCAAAGGACTTTATGCTCAGGAATCCTGTGACCCTGAGGAAAGAGCAGGAAAATGCACGGCCCCTTAACTCAGACTCAGTCTAGCCAGGCAAGGACCAACCTACACTGCCCACTTTTTAGGACTCCAGGTCTTCCTTGATAAGTCATGTAGAGATCAATACAGATAAACTGGGCTAGTGAAGACTTTGTCCATCCAAGAAATCTTTAATAGACTTACCAACATGCTATGCAACCGTCAAAATAAAACATTTGTGGCAACACAGACTTCCAAAATGTCTATCATAAGTTGACCTGGTAACTAATAAGGTTATTTATGACTTGGTTCTACTGAGGGAAGACAGAGGCTATTACTTTCTGGAAACTAATAAAACTGGGTATGTATGTAATAAATTCCTGTAAGATACCAGCTTCATTAGGAAATATAAAACTAGCATAATAATTCCTTTGTTTGAATGCCTGTGTCTTATGCACCATGAAAAACAAATTTAGAATTATCTGGCATTCCCAGTCTAGATCATTATGAGATAACTTCTTTTTAAATCCAACATTACAAATAAAGTCATCATATAAGGCCAGTAATAAAAAATAGTGAAAAATATTTTAAAACCATGGTTCATTCCGAACTCAACTGGATTTGGCAAGCATCTAACTAATTAAAACCTATTTTGTAATTTGAAATTGGGCCAAGCCATTAAAGATAGCCTATACAAAACAGTCCAGGCTAATAAAGAAGGAACTCAAAAATTAGGATGAACCCAAAATGAGCAGAGCAGCTGCCTAACACCTGGTAGTTAATGAAAATCAAAAGCAAACGGTAAGAAATAGCTAGAGGAATGGTTGGAATACATAGTAATAAACCATGTCAAGATGACTATTTACAGAAAAAAGAAGGATCCCTGCAAGGAGAAGGGGGAAAAAAATTCAAGCTTCCAGAGGTAATGAATTCTATTTCAGATAATCCAAGCTTAAATCACAGAGCATCTCATCACCAACAAACAACTCAATTTTGGTAGAAGCAGGGAAAAGAAAGCAGAAAATCAAGCCCCACTTATACATATATACAGAGAAATTGATGATCAGAAAATTAAAATGATCTTTTTGCCCTTTCTTGTTAACAACCCCAAAAGGAAAGAAAATAGGAGTGGAGGGCAGGGAACCTGTCACGAAGGAGGCTGTGACCTTGGGCAAGCTGCCTGGTCTCTACATGCTTCGATTTCTTTTCTAAATGGAGGGAGCTGGGTAGACGATGTCTAAAGCCTCACATCGTATTTCACTGAGCTGAGAAGTCCCAGAGTGACTAAGAGGAACGGTGTGTCACTGTGAACCCTAAGAAACAGCCCAAGGGAAGCCAGGCTCTCTTCCTTTCTGACCATTGATTGAGGCCTCTTGGACCTAGATTCACAGTTTTCTCTTCATTTCCTTGATAGCACATTGTTTCCTGTGTCTAGCCTTGTGTCTAGTTCCTTTTTTCCCCTTCTATCAGGAATGTTCGAAGGCATAAGTGATGCTCTTGGAGCCCTACCCGTGTCACCCATGACTTGCCTCAGTACCCTCCCTCTGGCTTCAACCAGCTCTCATATATAGAACTGTGTAGACACCCCTTCTCATGGGAGGAAAGGGGTAGAGAATACCTATCTTTTTATTATTTACTTATTTTTTTAAGAGAGAGCATGAGTGTGTGCAGGGAGGAGGAGAGAGGCAGAGGAAGAGAGAGAATCTTAGGCTCCAGGCCCAGCGAGGAGCCCTACGTGAGGCTCAATCTAATGCCCCTGAGATCATGACCTGAGCCAAAATCAAGACTCTGACACTTAACCCACGGAGCCATCCAGGCACCCCAGGAAGACTATTCTGGAGTTCTGCTAAATTATAGGTGTGGCTCTGGGTACTTTGCATAAAGTATTTCATTTAATAGAAGCTATTAGATCTTCCATTTACAGACAAGGAGAGAGAGAAGCTTGCAGAATTCAATTTCCTTATACTAGGTTACTTGGCTGAAAAAAACAGCAGAGTCAGGAGTGAAATCCAGCTCTTTTTTTTTTTTTCTACTTATCTCTCTCAGAAAAACCTTTTGCTTGTGTCTGGTTCAGGTGTTAGACAGCAATCAAAGGAATCCCAGTAAATCTATTCCCACGGCTTGTGAAGCATTCCGTCTCCCTCCCCCCAGGCCTCGTACTTTGTCCCAAAAGGGCCCAGCTCAGAGCTTCAAAGAAATTTCTACTTCTTACCTTGCCTTATACCAGTCTCTGACAATGCTGTGCCACCGTAAGGGGCCGGATTGTGTCCGCCCAAAAGATGCTGAAGTGCTAACCCACGGTACCTATGAACGTGACCTTATTTGGAAAGAGGGCCTTTGTGGTTGATCAAGTTGAGTTCATTAGGATGGGCCCTAATCCAACATGACTGGAGTCCTTAGAAGAAGGGGAAATTTGGACACCAAGACAAACACACACACAGGGAGGACGACACATGAAGGTGCAGGTGGAGTTGGAGGGACTCACTTATGAGCCGGGAACACCAACATTTGTCAGCGACCCACCAGGACAGAGGCATGGAGCAGATTCTCCTGCCCTCCCCCTCCAGAAGCCTCTAACCTTAGTGGTACTTTGTCATGGATGTCCTTGGAAGCGAAAACAGTAACCACTAATAGTATATAGGGCAACAAGAGAGCAGCTGCAAGTTATACAACACAAAATTATTCCGAGAAATCAAATAAAAACTCAGAGGGTAAAAATAATGCAATATTTGATCCATATGTATTTATTCTACTCCGGTCTCCGGTCATCACAGTTTTCAGGAAATGAGGCCCTCAGGGGTAACCAAGCACTTTAATTGCTCCCAAAATAAAAGCTTCTCGTCTGGCAGGTAATTTTAATGTCTTCTAGAACCGTCTTCTCCAAGATTCGTGCCTGTAAAATTGACCACTGAGTTTTCAAGAGAAAAGTGATACCGCCCGGAAACTGGAAGGTATTTATCTTTTTTTTTTTTTTAATTTTTATTTATTTATGATAGTCACACAGAGAGAGAGAGAGAGAGGCAGAGACACAGGCAGAGGGAGAAGCAGGCTCCATGCACTGGGAGCCCGACATGGGATTCGATCCCAGGTCTCCAGGATCGCGCCCTGGGCCAAAGGCAGGCGCCAAACCGCTGCGCCACCCAGGGATCCCTGGAAGGTATTTAACTACTGAAACTCAGTCACAGTTTCAGCTAAGTGCAGGCGGGTTAGGATTTTGAAAACCTATGGAACGAACAGCAACAGGCAACGACTCGCTTCGTAGGGACCTTTCCCTCCCTCCGACAGTTAGGAGTAGCCTCTGACGACCCCCCACCTCAGGCCGTACTTTCACATGCATTTCTAGTTTGCTTTGAAGCACAGAGGAAATAGAAGTCAAATAGCACGGGAAATAAGTTTGTGTTTTAGTGGGCCCAATTCAATTTGTTAGCAAACGTCGAAATTCATTTACGAACTAATTGGGAAATCATCAAACACGGATTTAAGATAACCACGCTTTCATCGTGGATCAAGTGAGGTCAGTTGGCACCAAGAGAGGGAAAAGCAACTTTAAAAATATGTTATATACATCATCACGTTCTGTATTTTCCTGTGCCTTATTTCTCGTCGGCGGCCAATCACATTTCTTCCAGTTCCAGCTCATTCGAATGTGCATCATTCAAGAAACTAGTTAAAAATTTGATCGAGCAACTCTTGTTTTATTTTTTTTTTTTCATTATTTTAACAGGTATTTATTTTCTTTGTAGAGCAAGCCAGGCACTATCCTTGGCTACAGTGGTTCACGGAACAGGTACAATGTCGGTCCTCAGGAAGCCAACCCTTGAGCTTGTTTGTAAACTTGCATTGGTGCAAAGAGAGTGCGTAGAAGTGTAATATTCCCACAAGAAGTTTATGGTGTATTGTGACGGCCAGATCTGTATGTAAGATCTCTCAGAGCAATACAACGTACGACACGGGATTAACAGTCCAGCGGGGAACATAGACAATTCCTGCCGAGTTGTAAGAGGAAACCTATTGCTTGTCACAGCACACGTTACTTCTCTGCCTAGACCCCCCCTCAGTGAACTATCTCAGATCCGTGACTGTAGCAGAGGCCGCCGCTTCAATGGGATCCAGCCCCAGGGCCTACACGCATCACCTATGATCATCTATCATCTACAATGGGTTATGATGATGCCATCATTGACTTGAAACCAGAGAGCAGCCAAGGCTTTGCTGCTGTCCCTGGAGATCTAGAGAAGGTCGACTTAAATCTGCTTGTCCTCATAGCACCCCCAGACCCCGTGTTCAGCTCTACTGGCTTATTTTTTCACTCTGTCTTAGGAGTGTAAGACACACTCAAAACCAGTGAACTAAAGCCTACCTCCATGAGGCTTTTGAATGTGTGGCATACTTCACTGGAATTGTTTAAAATACCATAATGATATAACATCCTAAAATGAAATATTGAAGTCCCTCTCCTAACCCATTAGGATACTCGGCCGTGTTGCTTGGCCCCAATCTCACCCACCAACCCACTGCACTCACCTGCTCCTGTTCATGTCTCACACTCAGCAGCTGGGCAACTTATTTTATCGCTAGGTCTTTGGCTCTCCTTTTATTTGTTTCGGGGGGATTTTGAAGACCTTATCCAAACAAAAGCAATCTCTTCCCTAAGAAGAATACTGTCAAGTGTTAACAGGATATTTTTAAATCTCCACTGCAGACTAAGAATGGAGTACTTAGGAAAAAAACATAGAAAGGAGACAAGTCATTTAGAGAAGACTTCAGTGATAAGGGAATATTTAGTTGGGTTTTAAAGGATCAGGAAGTGTTCTCAGGCCAAAAATGAAATGACGGACATCCTGCGTTGAGGATATCACCGCAGAAAGGCTAGACACAGGTAGGAGGGCAGGCTCCCGGGTATCTACAAGCAGAATTCCTGGTCAGATTGAAAAGGGGCCTTGTGAGGGAGAGAGGGGATCTTGAAAGACGGTCCATGGAAGTAAGGCTTCATGATGGCTCCCCAGAAGCCTTTGCCCTTTGACATGAGTGATCTGTGGGACGTGAGTAATCTGTGCTCGAGAAATGAGTTGGTACCAATTCAGCACCATTTATTAGGTACCCAGTATGCGACAGACACGTGCCCAAGAATCGGCGACACAAGATGAATAAATGCTTACGGTGCTCATATACTGCGAAGAGTTTAGGGCAGAGCTTCCCATGTGCTGTTTCAGGACAGACACGTTATCTGCATCCGTAATGCATCAGAACTCTGATCTCTTTTTTAAAATTTTAATTCCGGTGTAATTAACAGACAGCGTTGTCTCAGTGTCAGGTGTACAATGTGGTGATTCAACAGTTCTATACGTTACCCGGCGCTCATCATGGTGAGTTCACCTATTTTGCCCATCTCCCCACCCAGCACCCTCTATTTTTTGGTTTGTCTTTTTTTTCCCTTTGTTTTTGTCTCTTAAATTCCACATGTGAGTGGAATTCATCTTTTCCTGACTGGCTTATGTCACTTTGCATTATACTCTCTAGCTCCATATTGTTGCAAATGGTGAGATTTCATTCTTTTCTATGGCTGAGTAATATTTTATATATATATATACAAAACATATATATAATATATATTTTAGTAAAAGTAAATATTTATAAGTATAAATATAAAATATAAAAAGTTATATATATATATATATATATTCACCTATTGATGGACATTTGAGCTACTTCCATAATCTGGCTATTGTAAGTAATGCTGCAATAAATATAGGGGCGCGTGTATCCTTTTCAGGTAGTGTTTTTGCATATTTTAACACCCAATAGTATAATTACTGATCATGTGGAAGTACTATTTTTAATTTTTTAAGGAACTTCCATACTATTTACTACAGTGGCTGCATCAGTTTGCATTCCCACCAACAGTGCACCAGGGCTCCTTTATTCTCCACATGCTTGTCAGCACTTGTTTTCTCTGTTTCTTACTTTAGCCATTCTGACAGGTGTGAGATAACATCTCATTGCACTTTTCACTTGCGTGTCCCTGATGGCAAGTGATGTTATTAAGCATCTTTTCACATGTCTGTTAGCCATCTGGATGGTTTCTTTGGAGAAATATCTGTTCATATCTTCCCCCTATCTTTAATTGGATTATTGGGTGGGGGGCAGGTTGGTATTGAGCTGTATAAATTCTTTATATATTTTGGATACTAACCCTTTGCTGGATATGCTGTTTGCAAATATCTTCTCCCATTCAGTAGTTTGTCTTTTACTTTTGTTTTGTTTTTGTTTTTGTTTTTTTGTCTTTTACTTTTGTTGACTGTTTCCTTTGTTGCGCAGAAGCTTTATATTTTGATGTAGTCCCAATAGTTTATTTTTGCTTTTATTTCCTTTGCCTTAGAAGGCATATCTAGAAAAATGTTGCTCCAGCCAATGTCAGAGAAATTATTGCCTGTGCTCTCTCCTAGGAGTTTTATGGCTTCAGGTCTCACATTTAGGTCCTTAATCCATTTTGAATTTATTTTTGTTTACAGGTAAGAAAGTGGACCGGTTTCTGTCTTTTGCTTGTATCTATCCAGTTTTCTGAACACCATTTTCCATTGCATTTTCTTTCCTTTTTGTCAAAAATTAATTAACCGTATAATCGTGGGTTTATTTCTGGGCTCTCTACTCTGTTCTATTGATCTATGTGTCAGCTTTTGTGCCAGTACCATACTGGTTTGATTACTACAGCTTTGTAGTATATCTTGAAATCTGGGGTCGTGATACCTCCAATCTTGTTTTTGTTTTTTTTGTTTTTTTTTTTCAAAAAACAGTGGGGTCATTTGGGGTCTTTTGTGGTTCCATACAAATTTTAGGATTATTCATCCTAGTTCTTTTAAAAATGCTCTGGGTATTTGGTTAGGGATTGCATTAAAGCTGTAGATGGCTTTGGGTGGTATGGATATTATTAACAATATTAATTCTTCCAATCCATGAGTATGGAATATCTTTTCATTTGTGTCATTTTCAGTCTCTTTCATCAGTGTTTTATAGTCTTCAGAATACAGGTCTTTCACCTCCTTGGTTAAATTTATTTCCAAGTATCTTCTTATTTTTGGTGCAATTGTAAATGGGATTGTTGCCTCAATTTCTCTTTCTGCTACTTCATTATTAGTGTATAGAAGTGCTATAGATTTCTGCATATTGATTTTGTCTCCTGAGACCTTACTGAATTCATTTGTCGTTTATAATAGTTTTTTGGTGGAGTCTTTAGGGTTTTCTTTTTTTTAAGATTTTGTTTATTTGTTCATGAAAGACACACAGAGAGAGAGGCAGAGACATAGGCAAAGGGAGAAGCAGGCTCCATGCAGGGAGCCCAATGCCGGACTCGATCCTGGGACTCCAGGATCACACACTGGGCCAAAGGCAAGCACTCAACCACTGAGCCACCCAGGCATCCCTCTTTAGTGTTTTCTATATGCAGTATCATGTCATCTGCAAATAGTGAAAGTTTTACCTCTTCCTTACAAATTTGGATGCCTCTTATTCCTTTCTCTTGTCTGATTACTGTGGCTAGGGCTTCCAGTACTATGCTGAATAAAAGTGGTGAGAGTAGACATGCTTGTCTCGTTTCTGAGAAAAAGTTGTCAGTTTTTCCCCATTGAGGATGATGTTAGCTGTGGGTTTTTAATACATAGCCTTTATTATGTTCCTTCTAAACCTACTTTGTTGAGAGTTGTGATCATGAATGGACACTGTATTTTGTCAAATGCTTTTTCTGTATCCATTGAAATGGCCATATACCTTTTTTTTTTTTTTTTGGCCATATACTTTTAATCTTTTCTCTTGAAAATGTGATTCATCATCTCAATTGATTTGCAAATATTGTGCCACCCTTGCATCCTGAAAATATATCCCATTGGATTATGGTCAAATGATTTTTTTCAATGTATTGTTGAATTCAGTTTGCTAATATTTTGTTGACGATTTTCGCATTTATGTTCAGAGATATTGACCTATAGTTCTCTTTTTTGTAGTGTACTTCTCTGGGTTTGGTATCAGGGTAATGCTGGCCTCATAGCATGAATTTGAAAGCTTTCCTTCTTTTCTATTTTTTGGAATAGTTTGAGAAGAATAAGTATTACCTCTTCTTTAAACATTTGGTAGAAATCACCTGTGAAGCCATCGCATCCTAAATTTTTTGGTTTTTGGGGAGCTTATTGATTACTTATTCAATTTCATTGCTCATAATTATTCTGTTCAAATCAAAATATTGATCTCTTCAGCCTTGGGAGCAACTAGGAGGAAACTAGGATAACCAGAATATCTGTTCAACTGTCTCCAGCCATAAGCACCTTCTCCCTTGATTTCAGTGTACTGTGGGTCCCATTCTGTGGCAATAGTGGGAAACCCTGACAGAGGATCAGGACACGGTCGCAGAGGCCCAGGGTAGCTGAATGAGAGTGTGGCTGTGGTGATGGTGAACAGCACATGAACTTGGGAGCAATTTATGAGGTAAAACTAACAGATGTTTGTAATCAAGTTTTTGTGGGAGGTGAAGATAGAGAACAATGAATTTGGCAGGAAGATTGTTTAGATGGGAGAAACTTCTATAACAAGCTTCCATCAAAGAGGAGTAGATATGAGTTTGGAGAATGGCAAATAGTTTAACCTGGTCCTTAGAGGACATATTTTATGACTAAGAAGTGCTGAGAAGTTCTAAATTTCAATGATTTGTCTTCTGCTATATCTCTACGTTTTCCCTAGTTGAACACCTCCAAATATGAACAGAATCTTAGCAATGGGAAAGTCAGAAGTGGGATACTTATAAGGCTTTGGGGTCTGAGGTCAAGTGGTTTAAGGAAGATCTTTCAAGATAGGGAAAAGATTGAAATTCAACAAAGTTTATAACACAGTAATTTAGAATCGGTGAGCCCTATGAGGCAACGGTCTTGAAGTAAGCCTTAATACATAAACAGTTGCTTGTAAGTAAGAGTTGCCCAGCTGAGCAGACAGGACTGTCTCCACTTAATTAATTTGTAGGAATTTTCTGAAACAAATAGTAAAGTTAAATATTGGTTTATCTTTGCAAGACAAAGTTTTTCTGGAACAAACAATAAAATCGTGTTGACTTAGGTTTTGATAGTCTTGTTGTCATAGGAGGTCTGAGTTATCATTCCCAACTTTCTAAACTTTATGTATATGTGTCATTTAGAATAAAATTTAGCCACCGACTATTTCTAGTTACCAGAGCCTCCCTTTCCATCTACAAGAAGAAATCCCTCAGGCAAATCCAGAGTAAACACCCACCTCCGCCCCAGCCCTGGCTATAGAAGGGGGCAGGACTTTTTGTAGTAAAGCAATGGATAGAAATGGCGCATGCTTTGGAAGTGACAGTGTGGATTGAGAATGACAAGGAAATTAAAGGCAGCATGTTGTGAGGCCTGGTAGATTTATATATTTATTTATATATTTTTTTCTCTTTTTCTTCTTCTTCTTTCCTTTTTTTCTCTTTCTTTCTTTCTTTCTTTCTTTCTTTCTTTCTTTCTTTCTTTCCTTCTTTCTTTCTTTCTTTTTAAAGCCTGGTAGATTCAAATGCTAGATTTAGGCCGCTGGAGAAAATCATGTAGCACAGACTGCCAAGTTTCCAATAGCACCAGAGCCCTCAAAGGTATCTGGAATCCTTTGACATTTTCTTAATAAGCTTTATTTCTCATTTTCCACCAAGGGAATTTCAAACTTTCTCTCTTTTCCTCAGACCTCCAAACCTACTATGTTCTTTCACTCTCAGCAGATGACCAGGTTCCTACTTAAAGACAAGAAAGGACCGGATTCGGACTCAAGTCTACTTACTGCCATCTTAAACAAAAGCTTATACGTATTTGCATCTACCCTTTTCTTCTTCTCTCCTATTGAATTGGAGGAGCTAGCATGCCTCCTCCTCTATCTGAAGCCCACTTCTCATTTCCTCAAGTACATTGTTCTATTAATCATTCCCACTCTTCTATATTTTCTCTGTCCCTCTTAATTGGGTCCTTCCT
This sequence comes from Canis aureus, assembly GCF_053574225.1. Classification (NCBI taxonomy): domain Eukaryota; kingdom Metazoa; phylum Chordata; class Mammalia; order Carnivora; family Canidae; genus Canis; species Canis aureus. The sequence continues at coordinate 3,504,773 of NC_135632.1, read as the reverse complement.
TAATACTTCTAGTTTTCTTCCTGTCTATTGGGCTACTTCTTTCCATTTCTTTTTCCAGCCACCTAATTTTCTATTTCTTAAGTGCTGATCCTCATGGTTCTAAGTGCCTTTTCTTCTTACTCTCTATACCTTCCTTTCCAACCTTTTTGACATTTATGCTTCCAACTTCCATCTAAGACTCTCAGTTTTATGTCACCTATACACTTCTCTCTCTAGAGGTCTAATCACATAAATTTGAGCATACAGGGCAGCCGGGGTGGTGCAGCGGTTTAGCGCCGCCTTCAGCCCAGGGCGTGATCCTGGAGACCCAGGATCGAGTCCCACGTCGGGCTCCCTGCATGGAGCCTGCTCCTCCCTCTGCCTGTGTCTCTGCCCCTCTCTCTCTCTCTCTCTCTCCCTCGTGAATAAATAAATAAAATCTTTTTAAAAAGGTTTAAAAATGTTTTGAGCATACATTTTCACTTGGCTATTATACTTTCACAGGGAACTCAATGCGCCCAAAATGGAACTAAAATTTTTCCTTGGAATCTGTTCCTCTTCATATCTTTGAGAATGGTGCTGCCATTCAGCTTGCTGTACCCACACTGTACCACGTTTACCCCCCCCTCCTTTTCCCTTACTGCCCACATCCAATCACTCATGAAGTCCTAAGTCCCATGGATTTTTTCCTTCCAATATGTCCTATAGCCATCTACAACTCACCATTTCTCTCCCTCTTCCCTAGTTGAAGCCTCTGTTACATGACTGTTCCAAAAACCTTTCTTGATCCATCCTTGTCCTTTCTAATCCATTCCATACATAGCAGTTCTGTATACAATTCTTAATGTCTCCCTGTTTCTCTCTGGGTAAAGTACAGATGATATAAAAACAACCTAAGTGCCCATCAGTGGATGAACGAATAAAGATGTGATACACATACACAATTGAATATTATTTAGCCGTGAGAAAGAAGGAAATCCTGTAGCTTCCAACAATGCAGATGGACCTTGAGGGTGTTATACTTAAGTGAAATAAGCCAGAGAAAGAAAAATACTCCATGGTTTCGCTTATATGTAAAATCGAAATAAAAAGTCATAGATAGCTCTACTCTCTGATAAAATTCCCTGACCTTAAAGGAAATCTGGAACAGATCTATTCCCTGAAAGAAGTTCCAGTTCTTTCATCCTAAAATAATGAAATAAGTCCTTCATATTGGTATCTCAACTCAAAGAGCTCTCTGTAGAAAGATCTAGTTGATCTCTCCACTACCAATGTTTAAATCAAGGCAGGATTGAGTTTCTGTCTGTTCTCATGTTTGTCTCTGTCATCTCTCAGTAGTTTACTTTGTCCTTTTCTTGTCCTTCTGGTGTGTGTAGATTTTCATTTTTATATTAATAAAAGTCAAAAATGTACACGGCAAAAAAAATGTACATGGCTTCTGAGTCAAATATTTTTATGAAACTTGTTATGAGAAACAACCATCCTCCACCCTCCCAACCTACTTCCCATTCCCCAGAAGCAAACGCTGTCAAAATTTTGGCTTTCTAAATAGCACACTTGTATGGCTAAAATGGTTAAATTTTTTTTAACCATTAAATCTTGATTTCTTACCATGGGGATTCCCTTCCTGTCTCTTGTTTCTTCTATGTCTACCTTGAGTGTACATAAAAATTGTCTGGAGAACTTTAGGAAATCCTGATGCCTGGGGCCTGTCTAAGGCCAGTTAATTCAGAACTTTTGGAGGTGGAACACAAAAACCAATCAAGCGTTCCACTTAATTCCAGTCAAGAATGAGAACAATTGCTCCAACTGTAGTTTTCTGTTTGCCTTCCAATTTTGGTGGCACAAATCCTCCAGAAGCTCTGGGCAAGAGTACTTAAAAGATAAAAAGTTGAGACTTCACTTATCTAAACGTGCTTATATTCTGCTTGTTCAAATTATAACTTGCCTAATGTAGAATTCATACTAGGAAATATTTTTTTTCTCCAAATTTTTGAAGGTGCTGCTTCATTGCTTCACTATTTTCTAGCTCTCGGTGTTGCTTTTGAGAAATCTGAAAGGGTTTTGATTCCCAGTCTTTCATATATGATCTGTGCTTTTCCCTCTACATTTGTATGGGGTCTTCCCTTTGCCTTTGGTATTCTAAAATTTGTTGGTAATTGCTTCGGTGTGAGTCTATTTTCATCCATTGTCTTGCTATAAAACACCTTTTAATCTTGCAACTTGGGTCTTAAAATGTTTCCTAAATTTCTTCATTAATGACTTATTATTATTATTATTATTATTATTATTATTCTGTTCTCTTATTCTGGAGCTCATATTTTTCAGATATTGGATCTTCTCTCCTAGTTCTCTACTATTCTTTACTTCTCTCTCCAGTTTTCCATTTCTAAGGCTTTTTGGTCTATGTGATGGGCTGATTGTGGTCCCCAGATATTCATACGTTGAAGTCCTCCTGGCTGGCACCTCAGGATGTGACTGTATATGAAGATAGAGTCTTTAAAGAGATAAGTCAGTTAAAATGAGGTCATTAGGGTGGGATTTAATCCAGTGTGACTAGTATTTATGAGAAAAGGAAATGTGGATACAGGCACACCCAGAGGGAGAATGCTATGTGAAGATGAAGTGGTTATCTACAAGCTGAGGAAAGAGGCCACAGAAGAAACCAATCCCACTGACACCTTGATCTTCAACCTCGGGACACCCGAAGTGTGGGAAAATAAATTTCGGTTGTTAAAGCCACCCAGACTGTGGTACTTGCTATGGCAGCCCTGGCAAACGAAGTCTGCTTTCTAGGAGCTTTTCTCCACTCTACCACATTAATCTTAAAATTATCTTATATCTGCTATATATTTTTTTAATTTCTAAGAGTATCTTTTTAATTTCTAAGAGTTAGGATTTTTAATGTTCCATTTATAATAGCATCTTGCTCATGCTTCAAAGACGGGATAGATGTCTTTTCTAATCTCGCTAAGGCTACTAACGATAGTTTTCCTTTCAATGTTCTCATGTTTCTGCATGGTTTTGGTTTCCTCAAGTTGTCTATTTTTTGTGTGTTTTTTAGCTTTTGTCTTTTATGCTGTTTCCTCAGGTAACCTAATTATCTGTTCACCTTTTAAGAGAAAAGCAATAGAAAAACCTGAGTTGAAGCCGGGATTTGTTGACCATGGGCTCATGCCCTTTGATCTGTAACCTAAGGGTTGAAAACTAGCAACGCATAGGCTGAATCTGAAACAAATGTGTTTGTGTTTTGTTTTGCCTTTCAATTAGATTTGCATCCTTCAGCTGGAGATATAACCTTTAACCACCTGCAAATCCCACTACTCCTTGTTGAGTGAAGCTTCTTTTAAACTTGAAATTCCTACCTACTACTTTTCTCTACTAGTCAAAATCTTGCTTATCCTTTAACACAAACTCAGATGTCCCTTCCTCTATGACATCTTCTCTAATACCCTCAGGTCAACTTAAGCTTTGCCTACTCTGGGTTCTACCAAGCTTCATTTCTCCATTGGAACTTTGGCTATGGTCCTCTTTCACCTGTTAGCTACTTGATGGGTGTGCGGATACTCCACGCGACTGTGTGTCTGTGGAGGCAGGAACTCCATTTCAGGCACGTTGGTATCTCTCATAGTAGCTTTGATAAAGGTCCAAGGAAAGGTTACTTAAAGACCTTTATTCTCAATGGGGCAAGGGTGGAAAGGAAGAAAGAACAGGAGAGCATCATTTGATCTTCTACCTGAAAGATCAAATTTGATACTCACCCCTGCGTATTTGATTATTAAGATCATGAACTATAATTCCCTCTCACACCCCCAAATTAAGTAACATGCCATGCAAAGCTGCAATGTGGCTTTAATATTCTTTCAGATGACTTCACAGAGCATAATCTGTTTCACATGATAGAACATTTCTCAAGCTGTAACAACAGAAAGAAAGGAAAACAAAACCCCAACGTATCTAAATGAAAGAAGGAACCTCTCTGCATTTAACTAGGTAACTTATCCTCATTTGTGATCATGGGCCCTTTCAGAATTCCAGTCAGATAAAGCATAAATCCTGGCACATCTGCAAAGGTCCCCGTGTACAGTAAGTCTCGGTTTGTGGCAAATACTTCGAAAATGGTTTTCAGATATCTGAGGCTTTCGTATTTCTGCTGCTTTTATTTCATGACGGCCTCAGTTGTGAAGTGTCCTTGATGTTCCTACATGGCATGCGTCCCATCCGTTTCCACTTAAAGTTTCGAGCGTACAATCTGCACTCCCATCCATAACTGAGCTAGTCTTTCTCTTTTCATTCAGCCTCTCATGTTGCCCAATTAAACAGCATCAGCTAACTCTTTGTTCCTATTAATCCTTTCCTCCCAGGACGGTTTGAACATTGTGGTTTTTAAATTATTGAGAGTGCCCCGGGAGTTACCAAATATAGATCCATTCATGTGAACAGTAAACAAAGTATGTTTGGATTCATACAAATTTATGACTCTGCAAAGATCTTGAAGAACCAGATGGGTTTTAAGAACAGTGTCTCCAAGTACTCTTGGACTGGACATGTGATTCAGGGACAGAATGTGGTGCAGACAGCCTGAGTTCCCATCAAACCACTGCTTTGTACAAGCTAGGTAGCCTCAGGAATTACTTGGCCTCTCTAGAAGCCCCAATCCCCATCTGTGAGATGGGAAAAATAATCACATCTATTTCAGAAGATGTTTGTGAACATACAATGAAATAATGTGCTTGGCGTACACTCTGCAAATATTAGTTGCTGTATTTCTTTTTCTCTCCTTTATTTTTTTATTCATGAGAGACACAGAGGGAGAGGCAGAGACACAGGCAGAGGGAGAAGCAGACTCCCTGCAGGGAGCCCAATGCGGGACTCGATCTCAGGACCCTGGGGTCATGACCTGAACAGAAAGCAGATGCTTAACCGAAAGAGCCACCCAGGCTCCCAGTTGCTATATTTCTAATTAACCAGAACACCCAGGTTGAAACATAGTGTCCTGCAAGGAAATTGCAAAGAACAGTTATCCATAGTTTTAGAAACTGGTTAGACCTCTCTACTGCCAAGTGCAAAGTTGGGATAAACTGACTGAATAAAGCCAAAAACATTCAGAAGTTAATGTTTGAACAAATAATTTTTAATGCAGCATTTGGAACAAGAATTATAAAGGGATTGGAAGCATATGGCTTCCATTTTTAAAAATTATTATAAAGAAAACTTTAGGAGGAAAGCAATGAATTGCCATGTCAAAACTAGGGTTTGTGTGTGTGTGCGTGTGTGTGTTTTCTTAAAGAATCTTTTGCTTTAATTAGAAATCTAAATTTGATGAGCCCCCCAAATTCAAATCCTCCCTCCTTCCGAACAATGTACATCATTGATGCCCCATATGCAGAAACCAGCTCATCTGCAGTAAAGAGGGCCTAGCTCGTAATGACAAAGCCGCTGACAACCCAAACTGAACAAAAGACTAAATCTTCACCTAAGAGAATTAGTTCAACCACTTTTATTTTTGTCTGTCTGGGTCAAAACACACACAAAAAAAACCTACAATGTTTTTAATGGCAGGAGCATTTAATAAGTGCACTTAACTTTGCTTTCGGTGTTTGTTTTTTTCCTCATGAGAGTCTGTAGTAAATTGACACATACAACATGCAGTAGTTAACATTTTTCCTAAGTGTTGGGATAAATTGGTTGATTTAAAATTAATCTAAATTAGCATTTCCCTAGCCATCATGCACAGAACATTTTGCTGGAATGTTGATAAACATGCTAGGAAAAAAGTGTCCTGGCACAAATGAGTTTGAAATAGAGGCATTCTTTATACATATTATACATATTTATCACCATGTCAAGTGCAAATTAGCATATAAAAAACTCTAGGATGTCCTGTGGTAGAGAAATCTATTTTGCAGTAGAAATCTATTCTGTAATCTGCATTTTCTCAAAATTATTTAAGCCTGGAGTCCATTTCCCCCAGCTTTTCTTTTAGATCCTACAGAACACAGTTTGCAGAATTCCAGTTTGGGGATACATTGATTACATTTGGGCAGGGCGCACCTTGCAAGTCACCTAAAGACTAGCCACGCTGAATATTAATGAAAATTATAGTAGGTGCCACTTATCAAACACTTACTAAATCTTAGGGAAAGCGCTTCTTCCTTATTCCTTACCTTTGTGTCCTTGGAGAGGATTTCCGCTCAATATCCCAGGCTTCTCGTCCCACCCCTCTACTTGGACGGGGAGCACTCTCATTAACTGACGGCCTTTGGTCAATGTTTCCCAGTTAGATAGAACTAATGCGCCAGAGGTGGGAGCCAACAAAGGCACTAATTCTCTTCTGGTTAGTAAAGTACTTCAGCTAGTACCCTGGGTGAAGAGTGTGTTCCTCTGAAAGCAAAATTTCTCTCTGGTAGATTGTCTCAAGGTCAACCATGTGAGGTAGGTAGTCAACAAGCCCATTTCATTGGTCAAACTAATGTGACTTGCACCCTTACCATTGATAATGGTGATATTTCATTCTCTGTGGAATAACTTTATTATATTGTAATATAACAAATTTCATTGGGGTGTTGTTTTGGCTCCCCCTCATAACCTCTCACAGCATGAATTCTGCAAGTAATTATATCACATGATCTAATTTAGTCTTCGCAACAACTTTTTGAGGTAAATACTAACATATCTCCATTTGACCTATGAGGAAACTGAAACAGAGTGTAAGTCACTTATGAGAGGTGATATAGTGAGTGACTGACCTCATCATAGATGAATGTAATGGGACGCCTGGGTGGCTCAGAGGTTGAGCATCGCCTTCAGCCCAGGGTGTGACCCTTGGCTCCCGGGATCGAGTCCCACGTCGGGCTCCCTGCATGGAGCCTGCTTCTCCCTCTGCCTGTGTCTCTGCCTCTCTCTCTCTCTGTCTCTAATGAGTAAATAAATAAAAATCTTAAAAAAAATCTTTTTTAAAGGGACTTAGTCAAGTCCCTTTAAAAAAAACAAATGGATGTAACATCATGTATATTTTTAATGCTACTATTATGATAACTAGTGCATCTTATATGTATAAGGTGGTGTTTGTTTGGATTCCCTTATTATTTATCTCTCAACTTCTCTGTTGCACCTATGGCTCTCAGTTCTATGGAATGAATGTAAAAAAAAAAAAAAAATCAATAACCTTGGTCAATGAATAAGATACTAGGGAAGGTCTAAAATCAGAGCACTGGATCAGAAATTTCAAACTGACAGCCAGCAGCAGCACACTGACGTGTTTTGTTTGGTTCCCCACGTATTAAAGCTTTGAATTTGTTAATATCATAAAAATAGAGAGAGCTGGCTTCTTTTTTAAATGCAGACAGCTGGGTGGCGGTGGGCCGGACCTGCAGCCCCCTGGTCTCCTCTCAGTGGGGCATGTGCAGCGCTGCGCCCCTGGGCCCCGCTGTGTCAGTTCACATAAGCACTTGGCCAGCATTGCTCTAGTGAACATTTCGGTTGGCAGCCCTGGTGCCGGACAGTATGTCTCCCACCCTGTCCCGTCCACCTCTATGGGGCATCATGGCCACTGCCAGAATCCTGGAGGTGGCAGGTCTACATCCATGACCAGGCTACTAGGTGAGCATTAGAGGACTTGATATAGGTATAGGTGGCAGCTCTTCAGAAGGATGCCGTTCCTGAGGGGGCTCCTGTCATCCGTTTTGCAAAACCGTTCACATTACCTCTGCGTTCAGTGAGGAGTCTGCTAGGGATTCTCTCTCTCCCTCTCTCTCTGCTCCTCCCTCCATACACACCCTCTGTCTGTTTGTAAATAAATTAATTAATTAAAAAGTAAATACTTTTTAAAAAATGCTCATGTTACCCCCTGGGGAGACTTCAGGGAGAGAGCAAAGCAGTGGGGCTCATGGATGTGAGTTCACCACACATGCTCAGTTCTGCCTATATCCACCTTAGGTATGAGGGATCTCCGTAAATGATACTAAATTATGGGCTTCCTTGGCTCTAAAAACATTGTAAAAACCATTGCCTCTCAACTTTTTCTATATTTTCATCCCCAACATAGACCCTTCTTTTTGTATCAATGTCTTTCATACAGCATTTGCTCAATAAACATTTGTCAAGTGAGTAAATGAGTAGACAGATGGTGTGAATTCTAGGATGGATGATTGTTCTTCCCATAAGACATGCATGTTTGAGTGAGTGAAGAATACCCACCTCGAGCAAGACCACTGTCCACCGTTTTGTTAATCTCCGTTACGGACCTAACTTCTACTCCACCACCAGGATGAGTGAGGCTATCTCTTTTTTTTTAAAATGTATTATTAAAACTATTTCTTTTTTTTAATTTTTATTTAAATTCTAGTTAGTTAACATACCGTGCAGTATTGGTTTCAGGAGTAGAATTCAGTGATTCATCACTTACATACAACACTCAGTGCTCATCAGAAGTGTCCTCCTTAATACCCATCACCCATCCAGCTCATCCCCCACCTACCTACCTCCATCACCCCTCAGTTTGTTCTCTCTCATTAAGAGTCCCCTATGGTTTATTTCCCTCTCTTTTCCCCCCTTCTCATATTTTCATCTGTTTTGTTTCTTTAATTCCACATATGAGTGAAATCAAATGGTATCTGTCTTCCTTGACTGACTTACTTCACTTAGCATAATACACTTCAGCTCCATCCATGTTGTTTCCCATGGTAAGATTTCATTCTTTTTGGTGGCTGAGTAATATTCCATTGTATGCATATCCATTCCCATGCCCATTCATCAGTCGATGGGCATCTGGGCTCTTTGCATATTTGGGCTACTGCTAATAATGTGAGCAAGGCTATTTCCAATCAAGGTTAGGTATTACCTCCTCCAGGGGAATCTATATTCAAAAGATTCTCTAATGATGGCATTAAAAAATCTGTTCCCTCTCGAGGAAATATGGAGCATCGGGTGGAATAAATATTTGGGGGGGATGGGGGCGGGGGCATCACTTTCTCACCCTGAAATCAAACTTATAGACCTGAATTTAAGATCCAAAGAAATAGCAAGTTCAGAATTTCGGTAAACCATGGCTTATATTTAAATATGAACAACCACAGAATCACAGAACTTGAGATGGAGCTGGAAGGAACTTTAGCAAGAAATCCTCAAGCATAAGAGTCTCTCACAGCAATTAGTGACATTAAAATGCCACCTTCACCAGATTATTTTAAAAACACCAATTTGCTGAATGGCTGTGCAATGTCAAGCACAGTGTATTTCTTGAAAAAGGGGACCATCAAAAAATTATCAACATTGGGTTTTAATAACAGAAATATTTAAATCGTTCTGTAGTGCAATATAAACCTGTTGAAGAGAAGACACGTTCTAGTGTAACGGCAGACAAACACTCACTAAAATTGTATTTCCCAATTAAGAGTATTTACTTTCATTTTACAAGACTTGGCCTAGCACTAATTTGATTGGGCTGAAAGGTCATGCAGATCTTTAATGATCAAGTGTTGGGAACGGCCTTCTAAGCTCCCAAAGCTTCTATCCCAAGTGCTGAGATAATCTAAGTAACTCAAGCCAGACAGACTTACAGTCATGGGGTTTCTTAAAGAAAGAGCCACTCTGACCATTAGAATATGCAGTGAATAGATTTTTCTCTAAAGTCATTTAAGTGCTTGCTAATAATAATTTAATTATTATTAAATTAATTTAATAATAATAATTCTTAAGGCTAAAAGATATAATAACAATTAACGTGAGCATAGGGGTTGACTAGTGTTATTTTCAAGGGCACTACACTTTCACAGCTCCAGAGAACAGGTGGGCAGTTCCAAAAGGGCAGAGGCCTAGTAAGCTGAAAGAAACCTCTTATTCCATCCTCCTTTAACACTGGGGAAATCAGCCTCGAATAAGCCTCCAGTTGGGGATCGGATTACCCACCCTGGGATCGTACTGAGCAGAGGCACCTGCAGAGGTGGTGGGTGGGTGTGCCCCCTGCCACTTGCAGCAGGGCAGACATCGTGGGCTCACCCCCTCACACTCTCCCACTTCGGCTCCTGCCACAGAAACTGGCAAGACTAAATACGCACTTTTGCAACCCTGCCCCTTGCATTTAAGAATGGCCATGTGACACAGTCGGGCCAATGAGAGGCGGGAGAAAAGTGTGCTAGGGGATTTAGGCAAAGTTACTGGTTTTTTTTCTTTTTTTCTTATAAAAGCAATTCCTTCCTTTCATCCTCCTTGAACACACATGCTTATGTCTGGGGCTTTCGAAGCAATTTTGTGACATTATTAAGTCTCCAAACCCATGTCAGAGGCCCACTTTCTCCTGATTTTGGCACTGTGAAAAGGTTCCTTTGTTACTTGCAGCCAAAATACACAGTTGAGGACTAATAACGCATTTTTTTCTTCGTGGTTTTTAGGTTATTTAAAATAACATTTCACTGGATGGATTTCTCTCTTTCATGGAAAACAAAAATCTTTAAACACACATGGTTCATGGCCAGTCCATTCGCACTTGGGAAAAATTATCCGAAGGCCCCTGCAGTCTGTTTTTTCACACCGTGTTCTTAGGGAGGTTTCCTCTTGTGGTTGGCGTGGGATGGTCTATCCTTCACTTTCCTCTGACCAAAATGATATTTTTATTTAAAACACAATTATAAAAAAAAAAACACAATTATCCATGTGAGATCTGCTCATTCTTGCTTTTCCACAGAGGCCTTTATTTATTTACTTATTTTAAGATTTCTTTATTTATTTGAGAGAGAGAGAGAGAGAAACAGAGGACATACAGGGGATGACGAGGGCAGAGGGAGAGGGAAAGAGAGTCTCAAGCAGACTCCGAGGTGAGCGCAGAGCCTGACACAGGGCTCCACTTGTCCACGACCCTGAGATCACCAAGATCTGAGCCAAAACCAAGAGCCAGGTTGCTTAACCGACTGAGCCACTCAGGTGCCCCAATCACAGAAGACTTTAAATTTTCTATCTTAGTTAGGTGACACCATCTTCTGGTGTGTAAAACAGAACAGCATAAAAAGGGATACAATGAAATGTCTCCTTCCTCATCCGTAAAACCCATGCGAAAAACTATTGTCATTTTTCTTTCAAATAAAAATATTAGCCACATGGTGATTGCAAAGCAAAAGAAGTGCCTGCTTGTCCTTGAATCCACTTTGCTTCCTTCATCCTCAACTACCTTGTTAGTTTATCTGTAACAAAGAGTCTTAGTTCAAATACAAAACAATATAGCCATGCACCCTTCTCCTGCCCTTCCTGCACAAAAGTTACCTGACAGGTTGCTCTAGATGGATTAATCTTTGTGGCACCACATATCTCGGGGGCCGTCAATAGCTGTGAATGGTATCCAGGTGTTTACAGTGGCCAAGTATTCCACTGTTTGAATGTCCATGAGCTATTTAGCTAATCCTCCCTCGTTGGACACTAGGACTATTTGGACAAACAGAGCTGGGATGAAAAAATCCTCAAGCTCACTTCCTCGTGCACCAGGAAAGGGGTGTCTGTAGGAGCACCCCCCCCCCCCAGCAGTGGGCTTGTCTCAATGGGTAAGTGCAGTTGTAACTTTGATAGTTAGCGTCAGCTCACGCTCTGCAGGAGCTGGGCCAATCTGCATTCCCGCAGAGTGAGATGTTACCAATCCGCTAGCTGAGAAATGGTGTCTCGATATAGCTTTACGCTCTTATTATGAGGAATTTGGAACATCGCTTCATAAATTTTAGAGACCATTCACATTCTCTTTTCTGTGTCTGCTCCTATGCCTTGCCAACTTTCAAAAATTATACAAACCTTTCCTTTAAAGACATTTTTTTCTTTAAAGAAAAAGACATTCAAAAAAAAAGAGAAAAAGACATTCTATATATATTAGGGATATTAATTCTTATTTATATGAGCTGAAGATTTTTTCCCCCCAGCTTATTGTCTTTTCACATAGTTCCGGTGGGGCTGGGTTTTGTTTGTTTGTTTGTTTGTTTTTGTTTTTTTGTTTTTGGGGGGTTTTTTTGCCATGCAGAATTTTGGGTCTTTACCTAATCTTTTATGGCACCTGAAATTTGAGTCATAGGAAGACCTTCATTACTCAAATCTTATAAAGAAATTTATCCATGCAGGGGCACCTGGGTGGCACAATCGGTTAAGCATCTGCTTTCAGCTCAGGTGGTGATCTTGGGGGTCTGGGATCAAGCTCCACACAGGACTCCCTGCTCAATGGGAAGTCTGCTTCCTCCTCTCCCTCTGCCCCCCGCTCCCCCCTCGCTTGTGCTCTCTCGCGCCATCTCTCTCCAATAAATAAATAAATAAACTTTTTTTAAAAAAAGAAATTTATCCATGTATTCTTTTCTAGTTGTATGGTTTTATGTTTTTACATTAAAATATTTGATTCGGAATTCATACCAGTAAGCAGCGTGAGGTAGAGATTCAACTTTTTTTTTTTTTTTTCAGTTATTAACCCAATCGTACCAATGGCAGTTACTGAAAAGTTCATTTTTTTAAGAGTCTTTAAATTTGGATTTTAGATATCTGGCTGAATGTAGTAGTTTCATTATTTTTTAAGCTAAAATTCATAAGAGAAAAGGGGTTTAGGAAAGTAATCACTAGTTTGTGCAAAATCCACCTAAAGATGGAAGTGAAAATTTAATTTGTTTTTGAGATTCTGTCTTTGAATCAATAGTAACTAGATTGAAATGGACGTAGACAGTTGTATAAGGAAAATATTAAGTTATGTTAAGGAAATATTGCTGTAGTTTTTAATTATTATTTTATAAATTTAAGGCAAATGACTAGCAAAGATTACACGAGGCTCAAAGGAGAATAACCATTTTTATTATAACTGAATGAACAACCTAAAATGGAATTTGATACAATTCTGTCTCAGTAACATTTCCAGACCCCACTCTTGACATGCTGAATCAAAATCTCTAGAGCTGGGGGTGAAAAAAATAAAAAGTGCAGACTGGGATGAGGGCATCTATTTTTACAACACTTTCTCAGATTATTGTAATGTAGGCAGACCCGCATACGTCCGTGAATTTGCATCTAGGAAATTTCGACTTCTAGCCTGAAAAAGAAAGGGCAGAAACCAAGGTCAGAAACCACAGAGCTGGAAAAAAAATGGGAAGGCATGATTGGATCCAACCCATTGTCTTCATTCTAATTAAAGGATACACATGGGCCTCATCTCTCCAATGTCTCAGTAATCCACAAACTCCATCAGAAGCTCAAGTTCAAAGTCATCACCCCAACAATCAAGAATTCTTGTCTTTCCACAAATAATGTCTCTGGCTTTAGTTTGGAGCATTTTCCTTTTGTTAAATCCTACTCCAGGAAAAGAGAAAGGAATGAATATTCCAGGGGCTCTGAAAGCGTGCCAGGCACTTCGCAAACCTTAACCTTTCCCTTGGCTTCCCACAAACCCTGTGAAGCGGGTATTATGAATCTAATATGACTGTTAAGAAAACTGAGGCTTGGGGAAATTATATCAGCAGATTAAGGATACTCAGAAAGTGTATTCGGGAGCTGCATTGTGAAATCTTTCTGGAGAGAAAAAAATGATGGACCAGCATCTCTCTCTAGGACCCTCAGACAAAACCCATGATGATCTGAAGATAAAGTAACCAAGCAATTTTGATCTTTATATACTTAATTTATGTTCTTTGGATATTATTTTGGGCCCAAGAAGCCTAGTCTCAAAAGCATCCCTTACACCTCATCCCTCTCTGCCTCTTCACCTGCTTGATCTTTCCTCAACGAATTCCACAGGTCCTGACAGGGCATGCTCCCGTCTACGTACCTATAGCCTCCCCTTGGTACAGAACAAAAGCTCCCCCAGAGCAGGGACTTGGCCTGTCCTGTTCTCCACTATCCTCAGCGCAAGAAACCCTGGAAGTAGTCAATATTTGCTAAAGAAAAAACCAGAAGTGAGTTTTTCATTCATAACTGGCTTCTTTTCTTCATAACTGCCCAGGTTTGAGGTTTCATTCTGTTTTCCAATTCTGAGCATGTAGCTGGGTGTTTGGTTTAATATCTGGCTTTACAACCCACTAACTGTAGTATCTCCTTCCTCTAAAAGGTGTCTCTGCTCCTTGAGGAGATGAAGGTCTGCAGAAGGGAGAGCTTTGAAAATCATGATCATAACATTGGAGCCTTCTCCTCTTTGCATCAACTCGTGTCTCTCTGCCCTCACTTTGTTCTTTTCCATAGAATTACCCCTTTTCCCCACCATGCACAACCTATACCACTGTCATTTACTGAGGGCTCCCTATGGGCCCGAGAGTGTAATTTGTATTTAATGAGGTACTTTATTAAATTATCCCAGAAACTCAGTAGGATGTCTTCTTACCTCCATTTTTTTACATAAGGAATATGAAGTTCAAGGAGATTAAGTCACCTCTCGGAAGAGAAGGAACTAGAATTCAAACCCAGATTTACATCCACTTAAATCTCAAGCTGTTCCCACATCTTCAGTGTGTGAGAGAAACCTCGTTGGTGATAATGTTCTTATGCTACTATTTTCCAAAGACCTGTTACTACAAGTTCTGCAACAAAGGTTGGGGAAACATATTTCTTTACTTTTGTAAATCATGTTAAATATGATTCATTTCATAGCCCACTTAATGACCCACAGCTTTGGTCGTTTTGTTGAGTGTATCCATCAGGAAACGCCTTCGGCTGAATGTAACTGAGATTTAAAGTGGCCTAAAGAAATGACAGTTATTTCATCAAGCGAAAGAAATCTGGAAGTAAGGACTCCAGACCCGGCAACCCCACCAAATCGTCTAATTCTTAGATCCTTCCAATTTTCTGCTCTGCCATTTTTAGTGCAGGATTTTCATGCACAAATTGTCTCATGGTCCCAGGTGACCCCTAGGGTTCTACTCATGACATCTGCCAGAAAAGCAGGAAGGAGCAAAGGTGAAGAAACACATCCTGTTAAAAACCTTTCCCAAAGGTCCAACCTGTTGGAATCCTCCACCGTCTGAGCCAAGTGTGGCCGTGGAAACCTTCTCAGTGGTTCCTGCCGACTGACCCCTGGCACTCAGTTTCCTAATAACCCTTCTCCAGTATGAGGTTCTACACTTACAGGATGCATTAAAGCAAAATGCATGATGTACACGAAACAACACGAAAGTCTCCGCTACCATGTCACCCACTGCAACCCCTTATTGCCAATCTTAGGCAGTCCACCCGCTTCAGTGACCTTAGGCAGCATAACAAATAACCCCAAAGCTTAATAGCTTGAAATACAATCAGATATAACCCATGATCCTTCAATTTGGGTAGACTTGAGAAAATCTCATCTTTGTTCCAAGCAGTATTGGCTGGGAACATTCATGCAATTGCTTTTTTTCTTTTTTTCCTTAAAGATTTTATTTATTTGTTAGAGAGAGAGAGAGAGCACGGGCACACAAGTGAGGGAGGGGCAGAGGGAGAAGGAGAAGCAGACTCCCTGCTGAGCAGGGCTCAATCGCAGAACCATGGGATCCTGACCTGATCCGAAGGCAGGTGCTTAACCCACTGAGCCACCTAGACACCCCATGCAACTGCTTTCATCTGTGAGCACTACTGGCAGTGGAAGGTCCAAACCGGTCCTCTCTCTCCCCCCAGGGTCTTTCCTTGTGGCCTCTTATCACTTAGTGGTCTAGTCCACGCTTATTCCCTGGTGTCTGGATCCTAAGAGGCAGTATTTCAAGAAGGAGTAAGGAGAAGCTGACCTCTAAGGAGCTGGCACTGACGCTAGCAAGGCATCACTTCCTCCACATTCTGGTGGTCAACACAAGCCGGAAGTCCAGCCCAGCTTCAAGGGAAGGGAAAGAACCTTCACCTCCTGACGGAATGTGGCAAGAGTAGCCCACCATTCCATGCCCTCCCTTTGAGGATGGGCCACTCTTTCTTCACACATCAGCTTCTGCGACTATATCCTGTTGGAACAGGCCAAGAATAATTTCTTAGTGGACCAAACTGTTCAGAACAAACATTCCCAGGCCTGAAAGATGACAAGTTGCTAACACTATCCACCTGCCTCCCTCTAGACAAGGGAGCCTATAAGAATTAGCTTCTTGTTAAAGAGAGACATTCTTTCCTTTTGGAAATGAGGAAGCGGCAAAAAGTCAAGAAATTTATTATACCAATAACTTACCAGTTGCAGTCACATCCATATTTTTTAATAGAGTTGGCTTCTAATTCTCTGTTGTAGTTTGGGAAAGACCTAAGAAAACAAAACCCAATGATGTTTATAAAGACTTATTTTGACAGCTTCAACTTCATTTATATTCAACCACAGTTATCATATCCCTGAAAAAGAACAGAAAAATAATTGAATTGACTCTCACCTCCTTTTCCTTCTCATTGTTTGAGAAAAATATAGATTTATTAGTATAGAAATTCAGTTCAAAGCCAAAAGAATGTATTGGTTCCTAAGCCTAGGAAATCATGGGTAGGTCTGGTGTCACGTATAGCTGGATACAGGTGCTCAAATATTATCATCACTGCCCTTGGCTACAATTCTCAATCACTTGGCTTCATTCCCTCCTGCAGATGAGCTTCATCCAGTAACTGGAAAGAGAGTTTCCAGCAGCCCCACCATAATTGTCTTCAAGATTGGCCACTCCCAGGAAAAATAACTTCTCCTCCCATCCTAATAATAATCCCAGGGAAAGATTTAATTTTCCTGTTTCAGTTATATGTCCACCTTTGAACGGATTGCTTTCCCAGAAGAGCAGTGTAGTATGCAAAAAAAAAAAAAAAAAAAAGCAAAAAAAATTTTAAAAATAATAAAAAAATGCCCCTCCCAAAAGATTTCCACATTCTAAACTCTGTGGCCTGTGAATATGTTACTTTATGAGGCAGAAGGATGTTGTAAATGTGATTAAATTAAGGGCCCTGCCCCGGGGGAGGTTACCCTGGATTACCCAGGGGGTCCCAATGTCATCACAAGGACACGCAGAAGAAGGAGGCAGAAAGAATCAGAGTCCGAGAGAAGGCGCTGCGATTCTGGAAGCAGAGAGTGGATGGATGTGATTTGAAGATGGAAGGAGCCCCGGACAAGGGACACAGGTGGTCTACAGAAGCTGGAAAAGGCGAGAAGCAGATTGTCCCCTGGAGCCTCCAGATGGAACCAGCTGTGCCAATGCCAGTTTTGGACTGTGAGAATGCATTTCTGTTGTTTTAAGCCACTGGGTTTGTGCTAATTTGTTACAGCAGTGAAAGAAATTGATGCAAGTGGTCTCCTGATTTGGGTCCGTTTAGTTGACATGTTTGGGTCTGTGGTCAAGGAAGGGGTCGGAGTTGACCAAGCGAGAGCCAGGAGGCGGGCGCGTGCCTGATGGCACAGCCAAGAGCACACGAAAGCCGGCAATACTGCCCCCAAAGGAAAATTCCTTTGCGATATGAGGACATAGAAAAGAAGGCTTGAAAAATCCAGTTAACAAGCAAACAACACGGTAAACAGCAGCCGCCACCATTTGCACCCGTGGAAATGCTGAGAGGTGGGCAGGGAGAAGGAGCCTGCGGAGCCCAGGATGTGTAGGACTCGACTTCGGGCCCCGATAATCAAGACTCCGCAGCAGCAACAGGTAGGGTGTTCCTGCTCCAATGTCCTGGAAGACAGAATTAAGAAGAATAAAGCACATCTTAGAATCAGTGAGACCTCAGCTCCAATCCTCTGCTGAGAACCGACAGTCTCACCTGGGCTTTCAACAGGAAGGTGAGAGAGCTCGTGGTGCTTCCTCAACTCTTCCAGAAAGAATGCCGAACGCTACAGAAGAGGAGAGTGAACGTGCCCACTGAGGACTTCACAGGGGACCCCATGCGAGGGAACGCTTCCTTGAGTGTCGTTTTCATTATTTAAAATTCAGGTGGTTGGCTTTAATATAAAGCTGATTCTTTTACAAGTCCTGTGAATGAAATTATTTTTTTTTTTTTTTTCTTCTCAAGTGGTTGAGTTCCTGGATGCTCCAGGAAGTTCTGCCATTTTTACTTTGGCTTCAAGTAGTCCATGATTCCAATGATTCACATAACACATGTAGCCCACTTGTGGGACTAGGTCCAGGATGCCTCCGGACACCCAGTTCTAAGGCAGTCACCATAGCTCCTCTGTCCTCATCGTCTGTCGCCTGAGACCTGAGCTAGGAGGAGGGCAATGTCAACCCTGCTGAGAGCTTAACTATGCGATCAAGAGGCGGCTGCCTTCCCTTTGGATGACCCTTGAGAGCCACACAGAGGAAGAACTGAAGTTTCAGTGATTTTTTTTTTCAGTTTCAGTGATTTTAAAGCATATCTGTAAACTTCTTGACAGTCCTCCCATCAAGAGGCGGATTCCGTGTCCTGTTGCCTTGAAACAAGGCCTTTGTGGCCGCCCCGCATTGGCTAGGAAGGCAGAGGAGGTGAAACCATTGGGCTTCTGAGGTCAAGTAGGAAAAGGCAAAGAGGCAGATAGAAACCTGCTCCCTCCCTCCCAGGATGTCTGACCTCAGCACCCCAGCTCCAGGGTGTGAGGAAGCCCAAGCCTGTAGATATTCAGGCCAACAGCCTCCACTAAGACTCTTGCCACAGCCGCTGTCCATTGCCAGACACCTACGTGAGACGGGCTTTGAGATGTCTACACCACGGGCATCGCTGGGGAAGCCTCTGAGATAACTCTCTTGAAATCCAGAGTGAAGATTTCTAACTAAAAGCCAGGAGTCTGAGATTTTAAAAATACTAGCGACTTTTTCACATGCTTCCTTGTGATCAGGACAAGTAAGACTGGCAGGGGAAGTAGTTTGGGTTTTCAGGGCACTCTCTGATTTTAGTGTGCGGGAGAGGACTTCCCCTGGAATGGCACCAAAACGTTTGCTTGGTGGGAGAGTCAGAAGGCCAGAAGAACTTAAAGTCCTCTAGAAGGAGTCATCAGGGAGAGGAAAACGGAGAGAGAAGCCTAGACCCACGCACTGTCCGACCGCAAGAGCAGAGCCCTCGAGCCGCTGTGGCTGGTCGGCTCCCAGAATCAAGAGACATAATAATAACAGGTTATGGTTATTGTTCACTATATACCAATAGGGGCGCCCGGCTGGCTCAGTCGGTGGAGCAAGTGACTCCCGATCTTGGGGTTGCAGGTTCGAGCCCCACGTTGGATGTAGAGCTTACTTAAAAATAAAATCTTTAAAAAAAAAAAGAGTCTATGACCGATAGATGAGCAACACAAGGGTAACATCTACAGGAATCTGTGAAAAGGGAAAAAGAAGGAATATGTAAGTCAGACGCATCCCTTCGCATGTCCAGAGCCTCGGATTCCACCCCTGCACCTCTGATTTCACTTTCTATGTTGAATTATAACGTGTCTATTTTTCCACCTCCCTATCTGGAAGATAGTAGTAGGTGCTTCATCAAAGTGGGGGGCGTGGCGGGGAAAGGGAGTGGGGGGATGCGGAGTCTGGGAAACGAGCCCAAATGATGGGAGCTCGAACCTCAGGACCCCACTAAAATCTTTCAGGGGCTGAATTTGGTGAAGAGTTCCAAGTCGTGTAACGCTGCCTGAAGACGCAATGCCACCAACTCTGTCACCTACCAACTGAGTAACCCTGTCACTTCCTATCCTAGGACGCGTCGCTCACACAGGAGTGCAGGAAGCAACAGAACCAACAGGCGGTAGCTACCAGAACTCCCAACTGGACTCCAGCCACTCACGTTACAGATATTTATTGAAGACTAGAGTCTAGGCGCCAAGGTAAGCAATTAAAACCAAAATCGTGGATTAAGGTCAACGCAAATGTATTACGGGGAAAAACGCGCAATTAGCCTGGGTTTTTAAGGAAAAAAGAATGATTCCCTCAAAGACTATTCACGCTGGCCCTGGCATCGGTCCAGAGCCCCAGGGCCCCAGAGGAGGGTGTAGGTGCTCCCTCTTCCCGGTTGGTAGGAGCTCAGAGTTTCAGAAAATCCTACGGAAAACGTTAATAAAAATGTTCATATGGTAAAGTCTTCCTGCAACCACAGGTCAAAAATTGATGGCTCATAACTAATCTGCATTTGTCGTATCTGAACAGCAAAGCAATTTGGGGTTTTTTACAGCTTGAATTGGCAGCTGATGTTTCAGTCTCAGGGGCGTCACGGAGTACGTGGGACCGCGGGCTTCTCCTGAAAGCACCTGAGAGCAAGCGGTCAGCCACACGGAGCTTCAGCTTCCCCGGCCTCAGACAGGACCCGTCCCCATGGCCTGCCCCGTCCCCATAGCCTGTCCTCATTCCCATGGCCTGCCCCGTCCCCACGGCCTGCTCCGTCCCCACGGCCTGCCCCGTCCCCACGGCCTGCCCCGTCCCACAGCGTGCCCCTGTCCCCACGGTCTGTCCCGTCCCCACGGCCTGCCCCATCCCTACAGCCTGCCCTGGTCCCGACGGCCTGCCCTGTCCCCCTGGCCTGCCCCGTCCCCACGGCCTGCCTCATCCCTATGGCCTGCCCTCACCCCCACGGCCTACCCCGTCCCCAAGGCCTGCCCCTGTCCCCATGGCCTGTCCCTGTCCCCACAGCCTGTCCCGTCCCCACGGCCTGCCTCATCCCTACAGCCTGCCCTCACCCCCACGGCCTGCTCCGTCCCCATGGCCTGCCCCTGTCCCCACGGTCTGTCCCATCCCCACGGCCTGCCCCATCCTTATAGCCTGCACTGGTCCCGATGGCCTGCCACAGTCCCCACGGCCTGCCCCAGTCCCCACGGCCTGCCCTGTCCCCATGGCCTGCCCCCATCCCCATGGCCTGCCCCATCCCCATGGCCTGCCCCATCCCCATGGCCTGCCCCCGTCCCCACGGCCTGCCCTGGTCCTCCCCACTTCCCATACCCCCCGCCAGCCGGGCTGCGGCCTGCTTCTCTTGTCCACGGTGACCGCCTGGGCCTGGTGAGTATTTGAACCTATGTCTCCAGCTCCGGCTGACATGGAACCATTTGTGTCATTTTCCAACATGTGACACTAACTTCCAATTTTCTTTTTTTTAAATCTCAGGATACTAGTATTAGATCCAAAAATGGCACCTTTCTCTGCCCAGGTCCTGGAGCAGAGACCCCTGGAGCTGGGGCGGACGTACTTTTCTGACAACGAACGGCCACCGCATCCTGAAGGCTGCCACACAACCCCAGGGACAGAAAGAGCCCCGAGACTGCCTGCCTTGCTCTCGGGGAAAGAACCAGACCCCTACCATGTCTCTTCCCCCAGACGGGGAGTCCCAGGAGCCCTGAGGAAAGAGAAAACCAAAGGAGGCTAAAACAGGTCCCCTCAGAGCGTGTGCTTTCCTTATGAGACGACGCATCCTCCTTGTCCCGGTGTCGGGAGGAGGGAGGGGCTCCCGAAAGGTCTTTGGATTCCGTCAAGAATAGAGAAAGCTGGAGTCCTCACCAGGACATGACGGCCAGGTAACGGAGTCCAAGTTCCCCTGGCACCGTGCGTGTGCGTGCGTGAGCCTGGGCTGTGCGTGTGTGTGACCACGTCCACCTCAGGGCCCGGGAATGTTCACCATGAGTCATGGTTTTGTTTTCTGGGCTCAGGAGCCTGTGGTCTGGCAGGAATCAGGGTCTGGGATTTTGCAACAGCTGTTCATGTCACCTGGGGAGGCGACCGAGCATGCACTGGGGTCATTTTTATCAGCTCATGAGCACTGGCTTCGGCTGCCAAAAGGCCATGTTTCTCAACTAGAAAACTAATATTCCTCCCTGGAACCAGCGTGGAGTCTTCACTGCGGGGGTCTGAATTCTTTTCTTAGGCCACACAGCCTTAAATCACTCTCCTGGTGTCTACTTTTAACGTAAGGCGACCGGCTCCGAAGGAGGACAGCCACAAGGTGTTCCGGACGCTCCCCGGACTCCGAGGGGATCAGCGGCAGATCGAGTGAGGATGAAGGCTCATTCTCTCTCTTTAACTTAGCTGGACGTGACTTCCTTAATTTTTCAAGGTCCAGCCCCCCTGGCCTCCCTCCATTCAGGGATTCGATACACTAACTTCTCTGGCCCTGGTGACCTCTACAGGCTCCTTCCAACGCCCTGGAGCTCGGTCATTCCAGGCCTCATGCTTAGCCCACCTTCCACCTTCCATGAAAGTCTCCCGAAGCCCTGATCTTGCGTTTGCCTCTCCCTGGGCCCTTTCCAGCCTCTCTGTGGAGACAGGCACAGTGTCCTCTGGACTGAGGCACTGGCTGTTCCTGCGCCCGGCACACGGCAATGACAGAGGGTGCCGCAGAGGGTGCCGCAGCCCCTGCCCTGTGGGAACCGGGCCTATCAACAGGTTTGGGTAAGGAAAGAGCTCGTTCGGCCTCACGGAACATCAAGTCTTAGCCAATGAGGCAAAGGTCTGAGCCATCTAAGACCATCTAAGTCATGGTTCTTAGAAGGCAATTAAGAGTCCGAAAAGTCACAACTGGTCTCTCAATACCGCGGATTTGGACTCTTCACACCCCTCAGCTAAATGCCCTCAGTGGTGCCCACGTGGCTCAGTCGGTGAAGCCTTAGGCCCAGGTCACCATCTCAGGGTCCTGGGATCGAGCCCTGATCGAGTCCCTGCTCAGCTGGGGGTCTGCTTGTCCTTCTCCCTCTCCCCCTCCCCACGTGCTCTCTCTTTCTCTCTCAAATAAATAAAATCTTTAAATGCCCCCAAAATAAGATGCTGATTTTGAAGGCAGTCTGATATTCACCAAAGGAATTTTCAAAGCAAAAAGCATCCCCACGGGGCGCCTGGGTGGCTCAGTGGTGGGGCGCCTGGGTGGCTCAGCAGTTGAGCGCCTGCCTTCGGCTCAGGTCATGATCCCGGAGGTCCTGGGATCGAGTCCCACATCGGGCTCCCTGCATGGAGCCTGCTTCTCCCTCTGCCTGTGTCTCTGCCTCTGTGTGTGTGTGTGTGTGTGTGTGTGTGTGTCTCTTGTGAATAAATAAATAAAATCTTTAAAAAAGGAAAGTATTTGCATGTATATAGTATTAGAGGATAGGAAAGTGGACATTTCTATTTAGGTCATTGCCTAATAAAATTATTCGCCTACTATTTCCAGGTCAAAAAGCAATATTGATAGAAAATGCGAGATAAAATTTGTCGCAGCAAGTTTGTTTGATGGTCACTTCAGTATACAATGATTTACTTTTAATAGTGACCTATTAACCCAGTCTGGGCCTCTCATCACAAACCCTGACACCGATACTGATAATTCTACTAACCTCCTTTTCCTCGGCTTCTGCAGAGTTCTTAAGACTTCCGATATTTAGTTCTGCAGAAGATGCAGATAACACTGAGGGGAAGAATTCTGACCGACTGCTGTTGTCCTCAGTAGGTGTCACAGGGAAAACAATAAAACCTTAAAAAGGATTGATCGTAGAGGATAAAAAAGAAGATTCAGGAGAGAGCACCGAGAGGCAAAAAGAGAGCAAGCAATGGAGTGGGTTTGGTGTGTGTGTGTGTGTGTGTGTGTGTGTGTGTGTGTGTTTCTTGCAAGTTGGAGGAAGTGGCAGCAGGAAATTCTAGAAAAGAATTTTAAAAACCCCTTCTGCTGTCCTCCTCCTCTTCCCGCATTCAGCTAAACAGCTTTGCCCCAAATCCGCTTTGCCCCCGGGCTCTCTTGCAGCTTGTTTCCTTCCATACAAACCTACTCCTTCCATTCCACTCGGGTCAGAAGACCCCGGATGGCGGGATGGCCGTCTCTCAGACAAATCAGGGGAGATCCAGGGAGAGGAGTAAACCAGGAGACCACAGATGACTGAACATGATATAGGGACAAAGAATGATGGATTGGTTCCGAGAAACGCCCCGCCATTCAGTTCAGCACGCATTTGGGGGTCATTACTCCCAGGAAGGGAATCGTTGTGGTCAATCCTATAAAAAAAGCCAGGCATGCCTTCTTGATGAAATCGCAAGCCAGCCTGCCAGCAGATTAGGATACTGTTCTGGGACAAAAGGGAACATTCGTGGGCTATTCTGAGAACCCTAGAAAGTCATGATTACCCCACAAATTGGCCCAGGCAATTTAATCAGTGTGCGGGCAATGCTGGAAGAAAGCATTTTATTAACATAATTTTCTTTTTGTAAGAATACCACTGGCAATTCTCTTCTCATCATCATGGCTTGGCCCAACAAAGAACAGAAGAAGAAATATTTTTTCTTTTGATTATACGTATTGTTGTGCTCCTTGGGGATGGGTGGGGGTGAATAGTTTTTTAAAAAGGACCAGAAGTTGTAAACTAGACCATATTCTTGGCTCTCACTTTGAAGGAAGCAGAATGTTTGGATCAATATCACAGTCATCTGCTAAACATCCATGCTCCTTGGTCTCCCACAAACTGGCACTCTTCAAATCCTAAATATACGCATGTTTTTCCAAAAGAGGTGAATCAATACCATTGTTTTATTCATGCCAGTTTCCTTGAAAATGTGAAGCTTCCCCAGACACACAATAGTTTGGAGAATCGTTTTCAACTCTTGCCTATTCTTTCTTCTTCGAGAAGCTGAGGTTTTTACTGCGAGAGTCTTCTGAGCTTTGTTTTTGAGGAAATTTCTGTAAATAAATGAAAACATTATGCTTTGTGGATAAATGTTCCCCCAACTAAAACAGCTCATCCATTTTACTTGATATTGGCAAGGAAATATCCATCTGTTTCATCTAGATTCGTTGTTTCCAGAAACTGTGAAGACCGGAGAGTACCTCAAAGATACTCCCGTCCCAGGAAATGGGGAAGCAAAAGGGGGAAACGTACAAAAAGAATGCCATCTGGTGGCTGCACTGATGGAAGAACGACAAAACACACATTTCTGCCCCCAGAAGGGAGCTGTCGCTGTGAAGGTGCACACACAAGTTGTGTCTTTGCACAAGTTGTGTCTTTGCACGTTGTCAGCTGTATCTGGTCACAAAATGAAGTTAATCACCATTATAAGGCAGGTTCAGGATTCCAGATCCATGACATCTCACCCTGTGACTAAACTTGGCTCCTGACACTGCGCACAGAGCAGGACAGAAGACAAACGCACAACAAGCAAGATGACCCAAGGGTGTAGGAGGTGAACGAACCCAACTTGAAGTCGGCCTGTGGGCGCCCAGTTGGGATAAGGCCTGGGTCTGGTTCGGGTCAGCTCTGGGCACCTACGGCTCATGGTTGGGACTGAGTTGCACAGGTAGGTGGTCAGGGCCGGGGTCCCCAACAAGAACACGCGGAGTCAGGACAGCCTAAGCTTGCTGCTCTGTAGCCTCTGCAGAAATGACTCCCGCCAGACGCCCTGAAACAAGGCAAATGACCACAGAGCATGTGCCAGCATCACGGGCAAGCGGCGGGTAGGACCTAAGCTCCCAGATGTCAGCAGAAAAGAACATCAGCCGTGGACCTTGAGCTGAGGTGGGCAGGTACCGGACCACAGCCCCGACTGGGCCTGCACCCAGAGCCCTGGGGATCATCCCGCCCAGCTCTGATTGGAAGGACTTGCCCCCCCACCGCTTAAGATGGTTCCTCAAAAGAGCTCGTAAAGCCCCTAAACCCGGAGCTCCAGGGGCCCTCGCTGCCCGGGAGCCCTGAACCGCCGCCACCTGCTCTCCATCCCGCAGCACGCGCCCCGCCCCGCGCAGACGCAGAGGCTCCGCACGCTGAGCTCCAACCGCCGGGGAGGCGGGCTCTGTCCTGGGGCAGGCGCTCGGGCCTGAGGAGTCGCACCGCTTGCTGCAAAAATGCCCCCTTTTAAAGGGATCTAGGAGCCCCCCCAGCCAGCCGTGAGCCCCAGGCGGGTCCCCAAGGGCTCCTGTTAGGGCCGTGGGAGGGGGCACGGGGGGGGGGGGGAGGAGGGGGAAGGGCCCGGGGTGGGGTGGGGGTGAGAGGGGTGGGGGAAAGGCCCGGGGCTGGTGGGGGAGGGGAAAGGACCCAGGGCAAGGGGGTGGGGTGGGGATGTGGTGGGGGTGGGGGAAGGACCTGGGGTGGGGGGGCGGGGGAAGGACCTGGGGCAAGGGGGTCGGGGTAGGGGTGGGGGTGAGAGGGGTGGGGGAAGGACCCGGGGCACTGGGGATGGGGAGGGGAGGGGGAAGGACCCGGGCCATGGCAGGGAGGGGAGGGGGAATGACCCAGGGTGGGAGTGGGGCAGGGGGAATGACCCGGGGTGGGGTGGGGGTGAGAGGGGTGGAGGAAGGACCCGGGGCACGGGGGGGGGGGGGGGGGGGGGGGGGGAGGAAGGGGGAAAGACCTGGGGTGGGGAGGGGGTGAGAGCGGTGGAGGAAGGACCAGGGGCACGGGGGGGGGGGGGGGGGTGGGGGGGGGCGAGGGCCCGGTGGGGGGTGGGGGACGGGGGTAAGGACCTGGGGCAAGAGGGTAGGGTGGGGGTGAGAGCTGTGGGTGAAGGATCCAGGGCACTGGGGGTGGGGAGGGGAGGGGGAAGGACCCGGGCCATGGCGGGGAGGGGAGGGGGAATGACCCAGGGTGGGGTGGGGGTGAGAGGGGTGGGAAAAGGATCTGGGGCGGGGGGGAGGGGTGGGTGGAGGACCCAGGGCAAGGGGTGGGGAGAGGGGTTAAGACCTGGGGCGGGGTGGCCCGGGAAGGAGAGGGGTGGGGCAGGGCGAGGGAAGGATCCAGGGCCGGGGTGGGGGGAGGACCCGGGGCGGGGTGGGGGGGGGGGCAGCCCTGAATAGTTTCCGCTGCCTCCCCTCCTCCACCCTTCTCCCTGCCGACCAGGTGGGCTTTCTGTACCCACACACGTTTCAGGCAGTTTGAATGAAAAAAAAAATTGGTTTTCAAGGCAGTGGGGGGGGGGGGGGGTGGAAGGGGATGCTGGGGAGGAAGGAGGGGTCCCCTGGGAGACGCCGGCCGCAGTCCCAAGTGTCCGAGGTCGGGTGAGGAAGGCGATGTCCTGGCTCCCTCAGGCTGCCACCTGGGGCCCCCCCCAGGGGTCGTGGAGAAACTGAGGCCCAGGCAGGCAAGAGAGTTCTGAGCGGGTGAGGCAGCTGCCCACCCCCACCTGCCTGTCCTGTCCCCTTGGTGGCCAAGTCCTGCTCAGGTCCCCACCCGGAGGCCTCCCCGGGACTGGCCCCCATCCTGGAGCCCTGGGACCAAGAGATAATGTGCAGGGTCCACTATGGACCAAGGGCAATAAAAACCTCTTCTTAGGAAGAAAAAATAATAAAACCAAATAAATCAAATAAAATATTTAATAGGCCTTGGGAACCGGGCCTACCTCCTCTGGTTCTGCTCGTCTTCAGGTCTAGACGGTCAGCAGAAGCGGGTCCGCAACACTAGGCAGTTCCTGCAGAACCTTTAACTGCTGTGTGGGCCCTTGACACAGGCTCCTGCTTGAAGGAGAGACCCCATGGCTCTGTCTGCATCCAAACGGGGAGCTTCCCGTTGTCATGGGAGCCACTGGTCCACACCGCCCAAACCTACCTGAATCCAGTGCCAAGCTGTCCTGGGGCCCCAGAAGAGATGACACTGTGTGGTCTGTGCCCTAGAAGCAGATATTCCTGGGAAGGTAATTTGGAGACACCCACCAAGGATGTCCGTCTACTTTGGGAAATGGCTCTGGGTACTGAGTGCTCCAGATGACCTCAGAGAACTGACTTCCAGATAATCGAGGATAGCCCCCCCCCCCCCACCCTCTGGTGCTCCAATATTAGAAGAGGGCTGCTTTGCCGGGCAGCTGAAAACAAAGTGGGGTTCTTGACACAGGCCTCCCCCAAACGCTGGAAATAAGAAGTAGGAAATGCCAGTTCACACATACCAATTGTTTTGAGCCAAGGAGTGGAAGAAGTCAGCTTAGTAAGCATCTGTTATTTTAAAATGCTGATTCACAGCTAAATGAAGGGTTTAGAAAAATACATGGCTCCATGATGTACCATCAAGAAAAGCTGATGATGTTGAGTATAGATTTTGTGGTTGACATCGACACGGTTAATGATAGCTTTCCCCAAAACGGAGGCGTAGCTCTTAGAGCTTCCAAAGACCTGAAAGGTCATCTCGTTCACTCTCTTAATCTAAAGAGGAAGAAAATAAGGTCCAGAGAGGCTGAGTGACTCAAATAAAATCACACAGCCAGCTGATGACTTAGTGCCAGATGTGGGGTGCACAGCTTTCTTCAGGTGCTATTTTTTAAAAAGGATCATTTGTTGTAATCTTGCCCTTAATACTTTTATCGTATGTTTCCATACGCATAATTGGCGCTATGAGAATTCAAGCGCCATAAGATTGATAATAAGGACTAATATCTCTACAGTTTATATATATATAAAGTATATATATACACACATATATACATACATAAATATATAGATTTTATATAATATAAACTATATATAAAATTTATCTATTTGTGTGTATTGTGTATATTTATTTGCATGTATATATTGATATAAATATATGTCTAAAAACACACACATATCTATAAAAATCTATGTATGTAGATAAAGATAGGTATATGTTATACATCCCTTTCTTAGAGATTCAAAATGTACATTATCATATAAAATATCATAGTCTTTCAGTAAAGAAATCTATTCTACTTTACTAAGCTCAGCTTTTCCCAAACTTATTTGACCATGAAGCCTTTTTTTTTTTTTTCTTTTTTTTTGCCATGCAACAATTACTAACATCCATGAAACTAAATTATGGGAGTTCTGTATAAGAGCCTCATTTGGACCTGTAATTATTCTATTTTGTCTACTAGTTCAGTGTTTTATTCTAGTTGATTCAAGCTAGAAATATAGACAACAAATAAAAATAGGTGCTTAAATAAAACTCCCACAGTTTCACTCCCTCAACCAGCTCCTCAAAGTAGCAATGAAATCCCCCGGTTACCTCTGGGCAGATGTGCTGCAGGGCACAGAACCAACCATGGCCTCTGCATTTTCAGACATTTGCAAACTAATACAGCATCGGCCTACTTTTTCCAGAGGCTGATAGCCATAGCATTGCACGTATAAGGACTGCCTTGAAGAGAACTGTTTTCAGCACTTACTTACAGGCATTTTTTGGTATGAAACAAAGAGTTGGTGTCCCACACAGCAAAGCTATGTCTGTGGACCTTTAATGGCTCGTTAAGAGTACGTGTCGCTTAAGCCACGAATCTTTGTCTTATCTGTTTTTTTAAATATTTTATTTATTTATTCACAAGAGACAGAGAGAGAGAGAGAGGCAGAGACCCAGGCAGAGGGAGAAGCAGGCTCCATGCGGGGAGCCCGACGTGGGACTCGATCCCGGGACTCCAGGATCAGGCCCTGGGCCGAAGGCAGACGCTAAACTGCTGAGCCACCCAGGGATCCCAAATCTGTCTTTAAATGAAAGGAAAGGCAGCTTAATACCTTACAGAGCTTTATAAAAGCTTCATCTTATTTTAAACCCTACTCATCCATCCCTGTAGCCTTGTCATGTCACTGATGTGAATTGGAACTATTACGCTGTCAGGCGGTACAGAAAGCCTTATGATCTTAAGTATTTATATAATCTTCTGGCTCAAGGCCAAAAGACCTGGAGACCTGGAAAGGCGGCATTCACTTTTGCCGAGCGTGGCACCTCTGTTAGGTGCGCTGATGCCACTCATTTCATCCCTCGTGGTGGAATAATCTCTGGTCGAATCACGTCTACACCAGCCAACATTAAGGAATCATCTGAGTTCCCTTAGGATGAGCATGTTTCACACACAGAGGCAAACACTACGTGCACACGCAGGCACACACATGCACACGCAGGCACGTGCCCCATCTCACCAAGGCCTGGAAGGCATTTGACATCGCCTTGGCCTTGAAATATACCCGCCAAACAGCATCTGAATTAGTAATTTTAGGAGCCTTACCTGCAAGAGTCCACCGTAGCTTCCTCTGCTGCAATCTGTATTTATGTGGATTCCCCATAGTCCGTACCTCTGGAAATAGCTGCTAAACTAAACAGAAACTCACGTAAACTCACCCAATTGTCATAATCGAGTACTGCTAGATTGCAATCCGGCAGTAGTTTAAGAGGCAATTGCATCCACATCTCCAATCAATGGACCGATGTTATGACTCATTTTGTAATCAGCAATTCTTTTGACTTTGCTGATCTCCACCCTGGAATGGATATTTTTAGTCTGGAGTGGAAAGGATTATTTGTTGTAATCTTGCCCTTAATACTTTTTTCGTATGTTTCCATACGCATAATTGGCGCTGTGAGAATCCGAGGATAATAAGATTGTTAATAAGGACTAAGATCTCTACAGTTGTGCAGAAAATGTGCTGAGTTTCAAAGAATTTATAGAACTTGAAGCAATTGTCTTTGAAGAGTGATTTCTCCCTAACTATCTGCCTCATACAATAGCCGAAATCAACGTTGATTGCTTTATAGGTCTAGTAAATTGAAGAACTGGCTGCCTTGTATCTTAGTTTTTCTAAGGCTCCTTGCAACCCAGAAAGTCGAACAAAAGAGCGAGATGATGTGTGACGCTAAGGCCAGGTCGAAGTCTAGTGCTTCAGCAATAACTCATGCTTTCGGTTCTAATGGATTAGGATGAAGCTCAGCAGAACCAGGAGGTTGGCTATCTGGCTAAATGATGAATACAAGTCTGGGGAGACGTTTTCACTCAATTTTCTCCTACAAGAGGCAAGTATAGAAGTACTGATCTCTGTTGAGATTGAGAAAAATATGTTATTGGATCTAACAATTTTAAGATGCTATCCCTATATTTTTTTAATACCCAGTATCCTTCCTACCGGTATTTTAAAATTACATATCCATCATAAAACAATCTTTCCAAGCCAGAACTATTCTGGTTTATCCTATTACCAAGGCAGCTAAAATCTACCTTTTTAAACTTACCCTCTCTTTTATTTTACCTTCCCCACAATCTCCTACTGTTGGGAAATGCCAAGGCTCAGTCCTCGGGCCTTCTCTCTATCTACACTCACTTCTTTGGTGATCTCATCCATGCATGAAATGCAGTCGATATCCTGATGGCTCCAAAATTTTTTTCTCCAGCTCAAACCTTCCTCCAAAATTCTAAACTCTTATATCCAAACTGCTCCACTTGCATTTTTAATAAAATCTAAAATACATCCTTCCCAAAACTAAACTTTTGATCTTTCCTGCGAAAGCTGCTCTGCCCATAGCCTTTCTTTTCTTGGTTGATAGCAGCTTTGTTCTTCCTGTTGCTCAGGTCAAAAGCTTAAGTAAGTCACCCTGGACTCCCTCCTCTCTTTCTTTCATACCTCACATCAACCTAACTGGAAATCAAGTTGTTGCTATTATCAAAATAGATCCAGTTCATCAGTATGAACTTATGTTTATTTTTGTATATGTACAGACAGGTAAATACATACATACATCTAGTCCTGTTCGTATATGAGGTGGTAGGTAGAAGAACGACCCCTCTGCAAAGATATCCGCATCCTAATCCTTGGAACCTGTGACTGTGCTACCTTCCATGGCAAAAGGGAATTCGCAGATGTGATTACATTTGGAATCCTGAGATGGGGGAGTAACTTTGGATTACCTGGATGGGTCCAGTGTAGTCACAACAGTCCTTACAAGAGTCAGAGGAGATGTGACAACAAAAGTAGAGTGTCACAATGATGCAATGTGGATTTGAAGATGCTATGATGCTGACTTCGAAGATGGAAGAAAGGGCCATGAGCCAAGGAATGCAGGAAACCCATTCCTGCAGATGGGTTTAGAAGATGGAAAAGGTGAGGGAACAAGGTCTCTCCTGTTGGAAGATGGAAAGGTGATGGGTTAGAAGATGGAAAAGGTGAGGGAACAAGGTCTCTCCTGTTGCCTCCAGAAGTAACATGAGCCTGCCGACGTCTTGATTTTAGCCTACTGAAATCAATTTTAGACTTTGACCTCCAGAAGTATAGGATGAAATGGTGTTGTTCAAGTCACTGAGTTTGCAGTAATTTGTTACAGCAGCACAGGAAACTTAGGTTAGTAATATATATCTATTTCCTAACTCTATCTGCAAGGAGGGTCAAGAGCAATGGCATTCCGGGAATAATGAGTCCATCAAGTGCCCAGAGCCTGGTTTCTAAATATCATTCTCCAGCATAGGGTACCAGGGCTCCTTGGAGAAATGACTGATTGTAGGGCTGGGATAGAGAAAATGCAAGATAAGTTTGGAGCAATTTATAGCACCCAGAAAGTAAGGAAGCTCTGTAGAAAATGGGGATACTTCAAAGAGGAACAAAACTGAAAGACTTCCCAATGGCCAATGTTGGAGCAATTTGAGCAAGAAAATAATAGTAGTATTGGACTATAACTCAAAGGAGAAATAATCCGTGGTAATATAGATAAATAATAAAATATAAACACATTGGTGAGAAGAGACAAATCCTCCTCACAATAATTGCAATTAATGAATGTGGAAGGAATGAGGGAAACAGAAAATCACCATCAGAACTCCACAGCAGTAATATCTGCAGGCGAGATCCAATGATTAATGCTAAACTTAAAAAAAAAAAAAAAAGAATATGTGCATAGCCTCAAAGTATCTCCCCCCAAATATATCAATGACTATAGTGATTTTATATTTCTCCTTCTAGGAGGGGAAGCTTAATTCCCACCCCTGGAGTGTAGGCTGGACCTAGTGTCTCACTTCTAGGGGATAGAAGAAACCTGGAAGATATTCCCCTCGCCCAAGTGATCACAGTCACATCACGGGTAATAAATCATTCTGAGATCACGTACCCTGGTGGGATAAAACAAGAAAGGCCATCATCTCTGTGTTGGTCGTCCCCCAAACCTACACTCTTAGCACAGTTTCCGGAAAAGAGATGAACTCAAATTGAGACAGAATCTACAAAATTACCCAACCACTCTTCCTCAAAAGTGGCAAGGTCATGAAAGACAAAGCACAGATCGGAGAAGACCAAGGAGACATGACAGCTGGTTTCCATGTGGTTTCTTGGATTGGATTCTGGAGCAGAAAAAAAAGATACTAGTAGAAAAACCCATAAAATCCAAACAGTTTGTTTCTCCCTATCACAATATAAGTTGTCCTCCATGACAGCAGGAATCTTAAAGTAAAAAAAGACATTTTATCCACTGATGCATCCCAAGTACCTAGAACAATATCTGGCACATGGTAGAGGCACAATAAATTGCTGTTAAATGGAATTCTACATGACGTATTCAGATCTCTAGAGTATGGATCGATCTTCAAATGGTGTCAGCATCCCTAGAAGCTTTCATATAATTTTTTTTTCTGTTCAAGTCAATGTATATATATTAAATAAAACTTTATTATTTAAGTTTAAGAATTATTTTCAAAATTTATAATATGTTACCATATTAAATGGCCGTTTTTCTAGGTCAAATAAGCAAACATTTCAACTTCATGTAATTTAAGTTAATAATTCTAGGATTTTTATCAGCTGCTTACTACTAATAATTATAACTCAATTCCAATGATTTTTAAACGGCTTTATTGAGGTATGGTTGACGTCCAAAAAACTGCACATATTTAACATACACAATTTGATGAGTTTGGTGATAAGCGTACACCCATAAAACCTTTGCCACAATCTATGCCGTAAACACATCCATCGCTTCTTTTGTCCTCTTTATTATCACTACTGAGTGATAAAAACATTTAACATAAGATGTACCCTCTTAGCAAATTTTTAAGTAGGCAATAAAGTTTTGTTAACTATAGGAACTGTGTGGTACAGTGTGTTTCTAGGACTTATTCATCTTGCATAACTGAAACTTTGTGCCCTTTGACCAAATTAATACTTCCCTGTTTCCCCCTTCCCTTGGCCCCTGGCAAATATCATCCTACTCTCTGCTTCTATGAGTTTATTTTAGATTCTTCATCCAAGTGTTCTATATAGTATTTGTCCTATGTCTGACATTTCTTTCAGCATAATGTCCTTTAGTTCATCCGTGCTGTCATGAGTGGCTAGATTTCCTTCTTTTTAAGGACTGGATAATACTCAAGTGTATGTGTACACCACGTCTTCTTTATCCATTCATCTGTCCTTGGATATATAGGTTGCTTCTGTGTCTTGGCTATTGTGATGCTAGCTATGGGAGTGCAGATATCTCTTGGGGATAGTGATTTCATTTCCTTTGGATAAATAGCCAGAAGCGGGATTGCTAGATCATATGGTAGTTCTATTTCTAATGTTTTGAGGGAGCTCCATACCATTTTCTATGGTGACTGCACCAGCTTATATTTCCATTAATAGCCAGGTCTTCTGTGCAAGAGCCTCTGACAGTGGGCATCTAGACAGTAAATCCAGAAAAAAAATATCCCTAGGAACTCTATATCATGGACCAATCCTTCAGAGAAAGGCCCCATCCTGCACCCATCATCTGTGTAGCCACTAGAGAAAGGAGTGATTAAATGTTGGCTCTGAGGACATAACTATAGAGCATTGTGTCTGACCCAAATGCTATTTAAAAAAAAATAATAATAATAGACAGTATTTTAAATACAGAGATGTCACATTTAAAAAGTAGATATTTTTAGCTTCTTGTGAAAAATGGGAAGATCTGGTAATTTCCTAAGTTCTTAGTTGCCAAAAAAACCTGTTCTGGTTTAGTAGCAGCTTTGTGTTTCAGATGGGGCATTTGTTTCCAAATCATCATAATCTTCACTTGACTCTTTCCTTCACCTTGTCCCTGCGGAAGTTCCAGTTTACAACCCATGCTTTTGTTGAAAGGGGGAACAGCAGAAAGAACACATGCTTCAGAAACGAGTGATTCAAATTTCAACTCTACAAGTGGCCAATTTCTTAGTAAACTTTCAGAATTTTCTCTGCTTCATATTTGGAATACCAGGATATAAAGAATCTCACTGTCAATAGAACATAAACATGAGTGTTTTTTTTAAAGGACATAAAATGAGTTTTAAAACACAGAGATGATCTTGTTTGGAGGAAAACAATGAAAGAAAGGCTGTATTTAAATTTTATTTCCTTTTTATCATATAGTTTCCAGAAGCCCAACAAAACAAATACGTTCATTATGCCAAAAGGGAATAAATACCTATTCTTCAAGTTTTGAGTTGAAGTATATGCTAACTAGAAAGCTAATGTCTTCTCTTGGAAGGGAGGAAAAACAGAAATGTCATTTCCTTTTCCAAAACTTCATTAGATGAAAGGAAATCAGTAACACTTGCTTCACTTACATTAACTTTTTATCCAAAAGCCTGAGAGTCCTGTATAGTAGTGATCTTAGATCAAAAAAGTATATTTTATGTTAGTTTCTCTGCTTCTCCATGCTTTGATTTCTTTTCAAGTGGCAGCTGTCTTGAATTTGCTCTTGCATATATTTCTTAACTTAATGCTAAGTGAAATCAGATGAGGAAATAAAATCAAGTCATTGTGAAAAGATCTCAAAGTCTGCACAAGTCCTTAAGCCTACTTGTAGACTCTACTTTGATTTCCTAAAGCCTGACACAGAGCAGAGAATCTCCCTGTACTATACACTGTTATTTTCTTTTGTTTACTCTGGGGTTCATATATATCTAAATATACATAATTTCAACAGCAATTGGAATGAAAACCACTATTTGTGTCTTTTCTTGACAATATACTTAAAACAGATTTTTAAAGTCTTACCGACTACGATGTCGTCTGTTTTATCAGATAGTATTATTTTAAATACGAATTTCAGTGGATGTGAGCAGAAAGGAGTGAATGCTCCATTCACTCACACAGCTGTCACTATTCTCTATTTTGCATTACTTTTGTCTCTCATCTATGCTATCTTGCTGTCCCCCAAAGCGTGTGAGTTTGTAACCCCTGAATTACCTATGAATAGACTAATGTAATATTCACTGCAAGTAAACCCAGAGCCAGATTCAGTAACAGAGCAAAAACTCTGTTCTGTAACTTTTACTTATTTTTATTTTCTCTCTCTCTCTTTTTTTTAAGATTTTATTTATTTATGACAGAGAGAGAGACAGAGACAGAGACACACAGGCAGAGGGAGAAGCAGGCTCCATGCAGGAAGCCCGATGTGGGACTCGATCCCGGGTCTCCAGGATCATGACGCCCTGGGCCAAAGGCAGGCTCCCAATCTCTGAGCCACCCAGGCGTCCCTTTACTTATTTTTCTTAAGTAGGCTCCATGCCTAATGTGAGGCTTGAACTCATGACTCTGAGATTGAAAGTCACATGCTCTACTGTCAGAGCCAGCCAAGCACCCCTGTAACATTTATTTTAAAAAGAAATTCATACATTTCAAGAAAAAGACTGTGTCAGGTTGTTACAAGCCCAAGCTAAGATGATGTTTTAGGAGAAGTTAGAGAGACAGCTTGCAGACAGTTTTCCAGCATGAGCAGGTGTGCATCAGAATCAGCTAGAGGACTTAAAACACCATGGCTGGGCCCCACTCCCAATGTTCCTGATCGAACAGCCCTGGAGTCCAAGTATGTGCATTACTAACATGTTTCCAGGTGATGTTACTTGTCCAAGGACAAAATTTTGAGAACTACCGGATAAGAAACACCCAAAGAGTTGAAATAGTTTTTAGAGGAAGGAAACTTCTTTATCAAATTTAATTTTCAGGTTACACATACACCTATATCCACATAGACTTGAATAAATTGAATTTATGTAGGCGTAGAAATTTTTCTTTACTAAATAGTTAAAATTCCTTCAGATAGAACTTAGTGGGATTAATAATGATAGTAGTGAATTATTGGAAAGCAATAAATAATTTTTGGAAGGATGTAAGAAGGGTTGGAAAGCTAGTTTGAAGGAGTGTACTTTATAAATACAGTGTACGTTGACTTGAGAGAAACAAATCTCTATCTCAACAACACTGAAGGACAATGTGGTTCTGGACACTTATTTGCCAAGATGATTCATACCCTACGGGTCTTTGGTCTGGTAGTTTAAAAAAAAGTATTAATCTACTAGAAAATAAACCAAATCTCTGTTATGATCTTTTATCAAACAATGGATGGGCCAGACATTAAAAAAAGAAAAAAAGCACAACATCAAGTAGTCTTGTTGGAAATCCGTCCAATTAATTGCAATATGATTGATGATTACTGAGCCTTTAAGGTTTCATTGTTCTTCAAGTTCTTCTACAGTCGCCAATGCATGCACCATCGATCTCAAGGGCAGAGGAATTCCAAGTCTTTCCAGGGCTCAGTATTCAGTTGGACTTTCTCTTCACTGTTTTCTTAGACTAAGATGAGTAATCGGAAGGGCACAATGCTTTCACTCCCTGGATAGAACCTTTTCCTAAAAAAAACAACTGTTAGGCGAAATGATTTCAGGCAATGGATTTCAAATGTTTCTTGGTGGCTAAATGTTTAATGTGACGTCAAAGAGAAGTCAGACATGGTTTGAAAACATAACACTGCGTTCTGCTCCACGCTTGACCCTGGTCTGCTTTCCTCGAGCTAATGTGTCGTAAAGCCTCACTTTCTGCTTGGACTCCACTTGGCTTCTCTTACCTGACATGTTTGTACACCAAAGCCCTTTTCTTCTCAGAAGTTTTCCTTGTCACGATCTACAGATAAGGTACTAAGAGTAATGAGCTGATGATGCTGGTCTTTAAAACTCTTTGGATTCCTCGATGGGAGTCATCACCAGAATGCCATCGATTTATTTTTTCTCTTTTCTCTAAATTGAATTTATGTAAGCGTAGATATTTTTAAAAAGTCTTCTAAAGGACTACTTTTTTATTAATTTTTTTATTTTAATTTCAGTATAGTTAACAAAGTTATATTAATTTCAAGTGTAAATATAGTGATTTAGCATTTCCATACAACACTCAGTGCTCATCACAAGTACACTCCTTAATCCTCATCACCTATCCATCCTTCCTGCCACCCACCTCCCCTCCGGTAACCATCAATTTGCTCTCTGTAGTTAAGAAACTGT
Organism: Canis aureus; assembly: GCF_053574225.1. NCBI lineage: Eukaryota > Metazoa > Chordata > Mammalia > Carnivora > Canidae > Canis > Canis aureus. Next base: position 3,467,046 of record NC_135632.1, on the reverse strand, counting down.
TTCTTAGTTTGCCTCTTTTTTCCTTTGCTAATTTGTTTTGTTTTTTAGATTCCACATATGAGTGAAATCATACGGTATTTGTCTTTCTCTGACTTATTTCACTTAGCATAATACTCTCTAGCTCCATCCACAACATTGCAAATGGCAAGATCTTAGCTTTTTATGGCTGAATAATACTCCATGGTACATATACGCTACCTCTTCTTTATCCATTCATCTATCAGTGGACACTTGGGCTGCTTCCATAATTGGGCTATTGTAGATAATGCTACTAACAACATTGAGGTGCACGTATCCCTTTGTTTTAGTGTTTTTACATTCTTTGGGCAAATAGCCAGTAGTGCGATTGCTGGATCATATGTTAGTTTTATTTTTAACTTTCTGAAGAAACTGCATACTGTTTTCCACAGTGGCTGCACCAATTTCTTCCATCAATATTTCAGAGTTGCCTTTTTCACTTTTTTAGTCACGTTTTTTTCCTAGGTATTTTATTAATGTTTGTGCATTAAGGATTACTTTTGTGGGTATTCTGTATCATATCTAAGTCCCAGGACTATGAAGCAAAGTCTATAAACTTGAAAAATTTTAAATCTAGAGACATGCACCAGACGACCAGATAATTGGACTTTCAGAGCTCCCACATCATCTTCACTCTACATCGCCTTCACTGTATACCACCAAGGTTGGTAGGAAAAAGAATACATCAGCCTCAGCCTTAGTGAAGAAGAAGGAAGAGATGGAGAGACTTTTGAGCACCTCACAACAAGCACAGCTGCTCAGTGCTTTAACTACATGAAGATATAGGCTAATGGGATATAAAAATATAAACAATATACATACATGCCACACCTTAAATAAGACCGAGTCATTTACTGTAGGAGGCCAATGCTCTCTCCCTTTCTGTCAATCCATACTGTGAGTTGACATCTGTTACAGCAGAAAGACTATACAACAGCCTTGGATCGAGTTCTGCTTGAGTTGGTGACCAGCTGTGCAACTGTGAACAGATTTGCCTTCATCTATCTCATTTCACACATCTGGATACCTCCCTTTCATGAGAATCAAGTGAAACAATGTATAAGAAAGCACTCCTACAACCATATCGTGTAAACCATTTTGTGAACACATTGAAATGATTTTGGATGGATATCCATTAAATTGCTAATAGCAGTTACCTCTGAGGAAGGGAGGCAGCACTGAAGGTAGGTGAAGGGAATCTGAGCTTTTTACTTTCTTCTGTGTTGTCTGAGGTTTGGGGGAAGAAGAGGTCATTTATCATAGATGTCTCTTTTCATAATAGTCTTCTTCATGTGTCACTGTTACTAGAACTGGCAAATATCAAAAACCCTTGACATCAAGGGATTACAGGTTTATTTACAAGTGCTTATGTGATATTTGCTACAGCACGTGCAACCTGAAAACCCTCAAGTCACTCTCTCCATCTGTAGGTATAGAGAAAGCTTTAAAGTTCCGTGTACTTTTGGTTCTTGGAGGAGGCTCACATTGAGCCAAAATTTAAAGTCTAGAAGAAGGTGGTTATATAAATTAGGTGTTGAGAAAGGGGGTGGAGTATGCTAGGGCCAAGAGCAGTTCCTTTCCAGAACAGAGTATGCAAAGTTGGCTTAGAGCTAGAAGTGAAAGTAGGCAGCCCAGATCTATCTGGCTAAGGACCTTAAGTTCTACGGTACAAAGATCCCTTTATGTCAAGGGACTGACAACAGAAATCTAAGAACCTGACGACATTACATAGAAAAGGACTGAAATAATAGAAAACTGAAGGAGATGACAGAGGTCAGGCCACTGGACTTAAATGTGGGAACCAAGAGACATGAAAATAAAATGTTACCCAGAAAAGACAAATGTAGTTGTCAATTCTTTAAACATAGTTTAGAGATTTCTTTCCTCTGAAATTTGGTACATCTTACAGTACAGTTCAAAAGGAATCTAGTGATTTAGTGATCATATAGTAGAGCTGAAAATAATTTATAACTGGAAATGAGAAGATACAGGTTCAGGTTTGTACCAGTCACTGGCTATATAATCATG